>NC_090447.1:960750697-961350697 GCF_031143425.1 Pleurodeles waltl | reverse complement strand
TAAATTTGCGCGAACTGAGTTTAGGAGGGCAAGCTGAAAGGCTTTGTCAGCCACTGTACGTCTGAAAGTGATGTCACTAGAGTTGTACTGAGATGGGTTGGTTAGTGAGAAGGGTCGCAAACGTATTGGTGGACAATGTGAAGTGCAATTTGTTGAGAAGGTAGACGAAAAGGATTTTGGGATTGAAATATACTTCCTGATTTGATTGAAGTAGCGTAAATTACAGAAAATGACATTTTTTAAGCTTTAAATATTGCCCTAAGGGCAGATGCAATCATTCCAACTAGAATAGGCAAAATTACACCGCCAGAAGGTAAACCCGCCATTATTGTATTCGAAGAACAAGGTGCTGCGCCATGTCTTTGGCTGAAGCAATGGTACAAAGAAACAGAGAGAGACAGGAGCTTAGCAATCCCTGCTCATGGAATATTTAATTTAAGAATTTTAGGAGAGTATTTTATGATTCAAACCCTCCTGTACAATGTGAGGTGATAGCGCGCCCGGTCCTTAGTAAGTAAACTTACAAGGGGACGCGTATAGGTCAATAAACCTTTCGAATTGCATGGGGTATCCTAGTTATGCGGCAGACCATTGAACCATCAACATCACTATAATCAATATCAAACATTAATCTAATGAGAAATACCGACACTCACAAAAGGTTAATCATTTTTATTCCCTATTGGTTACAATTCTAATCAAAAACGTTTATTCGACTTTATTGTTATTCAAGCTTTATTAATCATCATAGAGCATTATTTAACCAAGGATGCAAAATCAAGCAACATTGATTAATACTTTCTCAATACATGATATAGTAATTCAGCAAAGCATTTTTGTCAGTCAATTGTCACCGTCGAAGTCACCCTGTCAGCCTACCAAACACAGATTAGCATCAGCATGTGGGTCTTCATGCGAAAAAAATTTGGAAAAACATTAATTTGGAAAAATCTAGCTAAGAGAGTAAATATTTAAAACAGCGCAGTTGGTACCTAGAAGAAAAAGCACATATTAGTCAGTCTCATTACTATAGCTACCTATCCAAGACGGATCAGCAACAAGTCAGTCTTCGTCTCCAGGTCATCAATCATCAGCAAGAATCAGGTTCACAGAAGGTAAGCCAATTATCAGCACTTCAGACAGCGTCTCCTGACATCATCAACTTTCTCCTCTCCGCTCTCCCTTTTCTCCCCTTGTCATGACTTTTTATTAGGGTCTCTCAGTCCGTCCCACTAATTGCTAATTGGTCAACCTTATCAGAAGTTATGACTCTATCCTATACTTTTTGTTTACCACATATACACGTCTATTCAGGATTCAACTTCCATTAGTTTGATTGGTTCTTCTGTCAATGAGAACATCATCCGGCTCTTCAGGTAACTAAATTGTTGCAAATAGTCTTTTAGTCAGTGCTTCCATTGTTCAAGTCCTGGGAAAGTGCGTTTAGCCTATGCTACACATAATTGTATCAAATTGTCTTCATCATCTCCTGTCTACGGGTACATTTGCAGAATGTTCTAGCAGAGCCTTCTGAATTCTGCACAGTTCAAGGTCCTTCTCTCCAGTTCCAGTCCACTGAAGCATTGTTGTGTCTCCACGTTAAAGCAAGCAAAGGCCCAGTGAAAACCAGGCACTTAGCATGGCTAAGTTAAGAATGCGAATTAACACAAAACATAGGTTATACATCCAAATAGGACATATTAATACATTTTTCTTGAATATTTTCCATTATTTACCATTTTGTTAATACACATGATGACCACTACCCGTGGGCACATTTTGCTCAAACATTTTATTTTCAAATATTAGTTTCTTTATAAATTTTTTTCATTAACACGCAAATCATGAAAATTTCTCATATTAGCATATCTGCTCCAACAGAGGCATTAGCTATTTGGGAATTGGTGGCCAAACAGCAACAGAAATTTGAGAGGAGTATGAGAAAGGCTGTGAAGACTTTAGCTGAAGTGAGATGGGATAGTGAGCATAAGTTTTGGAGAACTGAGACTTTACAGGGATTTAAGTTGTTTCCTGCAATTGCACAAGAGAATGAGAGCGAGGCTAGAAAAAGTACTAAGAGGAGGAATTCCTATCCTTCTTATGACAAAGAGCAGAGAACGACCGAGTCTAGGAAGAATTTGACTCTTGATGAGGATTTCGATGATGACAAGTTTATTTTGCAATTATTGAGGAATCATCCCCCACCATACGCAGCACATAGGTCAGGTTCAAGGACTAGGAATATGTGACAGAACAACTAGGTCCTAAACAACTATAGCCTAAACCACTACTGCTAAACAACTAAAAAGTCTCTACAACTAAGTACTGAACAACTACTGTCTAAACAAAAATTGTGCCTGAATAACAATTGCCTGAACAACTAATATATATATATATATATATATATATATATATATTCTAAACAACAAATAAACCACAAAAACCAAAAAGAAAACCTTACCATAAAATTAGTTGTTCAGGCAATTGTTATTCAGGCACAATTGTTGTTTAGACAGTAGTTGTTCAGTACTTAGTTGTAGAGACCTTTTAGTTGTTTAGCAGTAGTGGTTCAGGCAAGTAGTGATTTAGACCTAGTTGTTCAGGATGTTTCCCATACTGCAACAATCTTAGTAGTGCCGACAGGACAGGCTGTCCACATGAGACTGGTTTATCAGAAGCCGACGCTGATCCAGATAGAGTATATCCCGAATTTAATGTCTCCAAAACAAACAGAGATAATCCCGAGATACACCCCTATCACAGGGTCACACGCGGAGATGTCTTCATTGACAAGTCAGAATACAAGAGTAATGTACCCTAGAGATCCAAATTTTCAACCAAGTCCAGATGCCATGCCAATATCGGTTACAATAGGTCCAGTTACACCATTGTTGGCCCAGGAAAATAATAAGAGAAGTGAATAGAAAATCCTGAATCCATGCATAGAGCGAGAGAGGGTCTGTAAAAACGCTGGTATGATGCCGACGTTTGATGGAACAGGTCCATTAATTTTTTTGAGATTCCTCCAAATAATCAGGGGAGATTTGAAATAAGTTCCAATCCAAGCCTGGTAACATGAGAGCCCCCGAGACTAAAGTTACAGCAAGAGCCCGGTAATAACAAAATTTCATAACACGGTTTGACAGCTCAGCAGTTAACTGAATGGTTGGAGAAGTTGAGTAGCACACAAGGAGATTCAATTTGAGATTCCATTGGAGGAAGTGCACTGAATTTGACCAGGCTTAGACTTGAAGCACAGGACTTAACTGAAGGAACAATAGGGTTAGACAGAATAGACTCATACCGTGAAGAGGGGTTGCGTTATTTGTGCAAACTGATCCCCAATAAAGCAGGAATAGTACATCAGAAATGAGCAGATCTGACAGAGAAATATGACATGGAAATTGAGAAAACAAAGCATTTAAAGAGGAGTTACAAATTAGAATTTGACTCAAAGGACTTTGAGAACATGAGAATACTGGGAATGAAAATATACCTTAGAGAATTAATTCAGAACATTCAAACTTGGGGAACATTAGACATTAGTGGGAAGGCAGATGGGTGAAGAAAAGAGACAAGAGGAAAAGAGATTATGGTAATCTTACTGTGAATGTATACTAGGTTGAGGACCCAGTGAAAATATTCCCACTGAGAGAAATTCTGGGAAGGAATTTTGTTCATGTCCCTTGGAGCAGAAGTGACATATTGTTGTTTACCAATGATTATCCCAGGATGAGAAAGATGCAAGTGGAATGGTACCGGCAAACAGATAGGTTTGTGAAACTCTGAAAAATGCCTGTGGGAGGATTTGAATACCCTGTTAAAAATAGTAGTTCAAGCAGACATAGGGGTCGAGTGCAAGAAGAGTGTAGATTGGCCAATAAGAGAACCTCAGGAATATATGACTACAAGTGCACCATCTCCTGATATAATGAAATATTACTATAAGGTGATGACATTTTTAAAAATCAGAATTTTGCCCAAGAATATTGATTGGCAAAGAAAAGACATGACAGCTCAACAAGGGATAGAGTTGATGCCTGCCTACTATGAGCGATTGGTGTAGGCATTCAAACATTACAGTGGGACCGAAACAATTGAGCCGAAAGACATGATTCATTTTGTGGTCAGGTTTGTTGAAGGATTGAGACCTGAATTTAGCCAGATGATTAAAAGTCATTTGATTTGCTGTCAAGCAAAGCTGACTGATGAAGTGTTGCAGTATGCAAATTATTGTAGTGATGAGATTGAGTTAAAACAGAGAAAGTTGAAAGAAAAGGCAATGGTGATGCAGATTAAAGCAGCACAATCAAGAATGCAAGGAAGTTTTCCACAGCAGCAGCAGGGAAACGTGTGGTTGCAGAACCAGTCGAAAGGTAGAGGTTTTGGTGAAATTGGAAATGTGAATAGTGGTCCTGATTTAAATACTGTGGTTGTTCAGAATAATGTGCAAGGGATAAAAAGGATGTTACCTTTTCATGCTTGCAGAGGCCTCTGACATTGGAAACAGTAGTGTCCAATGTTAAGTCAGGAAGATGTTTGCCACAGACAAACAAAAACAATTATTTTCCCAATATGAGAGGACCAAGAATGAGAGGTCACAATCTAAAATTTCAAAGTAATGTGAACCAATTGAAAGGTTTTAAGCCTATGTGGCAGATGCAAATGCCACATTTGCAGATGCCCCAGACACAGCAAATGCAACCCTAAGTCCAGATGGTACCTAGGCAGAAAATTCAGATACCTCAAGCCCCAATGGAGCAGGAGCATGTGATGCTTCCTCAGCATGTCACAGGTCAAAAGCTTAACCAGAGTAATAACACAATACACTAATCCCCACTACACAGCGAGGATTAAGCGAATGATGATTGGGTGAGTGACAGTTAAGATGAGGAGGAATGCTTGTTAAAAGCTTTATTAGAAGTGGATCAGAAGGGTCCATACGTGAATCGAAAAGTTATGGGTCACAAAGTTTTAGTTTTCACAGGAACTACATGCTCTACAGTAAGGACTGCAGAATTTCCAAATTTGCCTTTTTCAGGGAAAACAGATCGTGGGAATTGCAAATCAGTATTTGACAAACCCAATTACAGAACCAGTTCAGGTTAAAATAGGAAACTTTAAGGGATTACACAAATTTGTAGTGTGTGACTCAAGTCCGGTTTCCTTACTAGGAAGAGACCTACCATGCAAAACAAGATATTTGATTACTTGTTCGAAGGATGGCATTGCCATCTGGACAAACAGTGATGATGAAAATAACTTACCTACAGAAACTCATTGTGTCTCAGTGAATGAAGAGTACCCTTTGATCAGTTTCTTTCCAGTTTTTGCAATATAAGATCTACCCTCTGACTTACAGGAAGGGTTGAAATGAAAGTGTGGGATTTTACATGAAAAGACATTAAAAGTCCCAGTCAAGCCAAATGTGAATTTTCCTTTTAAAAGAAGTACTGAGCAGACCATCCAACTCACCAATAATAGGTTTACGGAAACCATGTGAAATTCCAAATTGTTCTGGATTTGAGGAAAGTAAATGATATTGTGATTAAATGTTGTCCGGTGGTACTAAATCCAGCAGTAATATTGTTTCAGACCCCATGCAATGCTGAATGGTTCAACACAGTGGACCTACAACAAGCATTCTTTTCTGTACCTCTTCATGACTATAGTCAGTTTCTCTTTTGCTTTAAAATCATAGACAGAGTGAGGTGTAGAATTCCTCGACGATTTTCAGAGTCACTGCCCATTTTCAATCAGATACTGAAAAAGAATTTGGAGTCATTGGAATTGCCTTTCCAATCGACTTTGGCACACTTTGGAAAGAATGGACATAAAGTCTCGGCTAAGTTACAGTACTGTCATAAAGAAGTAAACTATGTGCGTCACCAAATTGAAAAGGGAGCTAGGAAAATTTCCATTGAGAGGATTACAGCTACATTACAGATGAATGCCCCATCACAGGGAGAGATGTCAGAATGTTTCAGGAAATGGTGAGCTAATGTCACCAGTACATTCCCAACTTTTCAATAATTTCAAAGCCATTGCAGAAGCTGACTAAAAAAGTTGTGTGCGCTTGTGACAGGAATGGAGATTCCTGTCACCGGGTGCGTTTCCGCTAGGGTTTTAATGGCGGGGTGACCGCTATGGAAAGCCTGACGGGGTGCAGCCTCGTAAACTGGCCGGCAAGCTGAGGCCTGCCACAGGGTTGGAGGTGCTCACCGCCAGCTGCGTCGGTGGGAGCACACTGGCGGGCCAGGCAGCGGTGTGGAAGTTTGGCCTCTACCAAACCCACCAACTTGTGATGTGGCGATCTTTACTGCTGTGTCCGTGGCAGTAAGACTGACACGGCGATGCATCGTAATGCGGGACTCTGTGTCAATGGGAAATAGATATGCGGATCAAGTTGCCTGGTTTTGCACCCTGAATTGTATTTCCTTCAAGGACAAATGGGAATTGTTACCGTAGGAAGACAAATGTACCAGTGATGCCTAAATGTGATTGACACTTGGGAAGAATTGAAAGTGCTTCAGGCTAATGTTGACAAAGATGAGAAGAAAACCTGAGTCAAATTGAAGTGTGTTCACAGAGAAGATGATGTTTGGGTGTCCGGGGAGGGACAAGTGGTTTTACCAAATATTTTGTTGACCCAAATGGCTAGATATTATCATGGTCATGCTCATGTTGGGAGAGATGCCATGATTTGCGTATTCAAACAGTTTTGGTTCAATCCAAAGTTTAGACAGGTTGCCAAAGCAGTTTGCCACTGTTGCATCCACTGTCAGCAGATGAACATGGGAAAGAGAACTGTGGTCAATTTGAGCCATATTGGTAGAGCAGGAGGTCCATTTAGCAGGATGCAGACGGATTTGATTGAGATACATGTGTGTGGAGGATTGAGATATGTGCTGGTGATCGTCTGCATTTTTAGTTACTAGATTGAGGTTTAACCCACACAAAGAAATTATAGTCTTACTGTAGTGAAATTACTGCTTAGGGAACTGATACCTCGTTTTGGATTTCCAGTCTCTTTAGAATCAGATAGAGGAAATCACTTCAACAATGAAGTTATTAAGTTGCTATGTTCAGCTTTAAATGTTGAGCAGAATTTGCACTGCAGCTTCCGTCCCGAAGCATCAGGACTTGTTGAGCAAATAAATGGTACCTTGAAGTCAAGGCTTGCAAAGATGTGTTTGTTCACAAATCTGAAATGGCCAAACGCACTACCGCTAGTTCTGATGAGCATGACAAACACACCCGACAGGAAGACTGGACTGTTTCAGCATGAAATCCTCATGGGTAGAGCAATAAGGTTGCCTGCGGTTCCTGCAAATTCTCTTGTGAATATAACAGATGATGTGGTGTTGGACTACACAAGGGTCTGGCTAATGTGGTTTGCTCTTTCTCTCATCAGTTGGAAGCCGCCACTGTGCAACCATCTCAAGATCAAAGCCACAACGTGAGAGCAGGAATTTGGGTTGTGATCAGAAAACACATGAAGAAGACATTCTTGGAGCCTCGGTGTAAAGGCCCATAGCAAGTAGAACTGGTTACCACTACAGCTGGGAAGTGTGCAAGAGTCCCAAACTGGATTCAAGCAATCCATACTAGGAAAGTACGCTGTCCTCTGGACGATGAAGACAAGTTGTTGAGAGTACCAACAACTTCTGAACGCTCTCCAGAAAAAGAGCAAGAGACAGGGGAATCAGAGACTGAATCTGAGCAGACCCAAGGTGGTTCAGGCCCTCCTGTGAAAGACGAATTGGAAGACATACAGGAGGATAACAGTGAACCAACCTCATATGAGACAATAGGAGAGCCTAGTCAGAGGAGGGCTCTCCCAGAAGCAGACGAACTTGAAGTACAAAGAGAGCAAGCCGCCACAGACCCCAAAGTGGAAGGAGTTGAGGTGGATCAAAGCAAAATGATCTGAGAGAAGTCCCAGATACATCAAGTCAAAATCCTGCAGAACTAGAAGAAGTCGAAGGTTCAATGTTGAAAAGAGCATTGACCAAGGAGATAAGTTGTTGAATCACAAGCCAAAAGAAAAGAAGCAATTACAGTGTTGACAATTGAAGAGGAAATAGACACAACAAGAAGAGAAGATTTGAGTGATGGAGAGTTAAATGGAGATCGAAGGTTGAAGAGAAAACAAATTGCACGCAGAAGGTACGCTGGTCCTGAATGGGCATATGCAATGAAAAGTGAATGGCAGAGTGAATTTTTGTCTTTTTGTTTTGATCGTAAAATTACAGGTCAATATTTTGGCATGTAAAAGAGATCAATGAACTGAACTTTGTAAAGTTGTGAAAGCAAGAAATGAAGAGAGACGATTTAAATTAACCGGAAGAGACATCCTGAGTAAACTGATTTCACAAATTGCTGAACCGATTTCTGACACCAATTGCTGATTTTGACAAGTTACCTATTTTCAATAAAGGTCTAGGAAAAGAGATACAAAGGTGTAAAATATTTGCAAACGAAGTCTTTTTTTTGCTTTGCTGCATAGCTGCATATTTTTGGGTTCCTTCTACTTTGTAATTCTTTACAGACCTGAAGTAACCCTAACAAGCAAATCAGAAAGAGTAGGTTTTGTAGATACATAGGCATTGGCTTAGCAATTGTGTGCATGATAGTATGTTTGATATTGATTGTGAGTATGAGTCTGATTGAGAAGACTATGGCCAATAAAGCTACTGCTTTAGAGACGACTACTGCACTTACAGAATTAGAGAGGTTTAAGAGGGATGAGATATACTTACATGCAAGTAACGCACAGGGACATCTTTCTTCAAATGTCTTCTATTGCTTTTTAGATGAGTATGTGGTTTCATAAATGTGAGAGAATGTTATGTATGCATGCTAATTCCTTTATCAGTAGAGGAAGGGATTACTTATCATAGTTTGCCACTAATTTATGGGATTAGTTGCAGTCTTTTACTAACAAGATTTTATAACCACGGGTATTTCAATATTTCAACTCAAATCATGATGTATTTTTATCTGTGCCTATAATTAAATATTTGAGTAGAGTAGCAAATGATGATAGTATATAATTGGTGAACGGTTTCTTTGAAACTATATTGTCATTTGGCACAGCTTCGGCACACCGAAATAATTTTACATGCTTGTTAACACCAGTAAAAAGAGCTTCATAGATCATACTGATGACAGGAGAAAGGCATTGAAGAAGTAAGAAAAGGGCTTAGAGAAAATGGACATTTAGAAATGACTTTACATTTAGTGAAATTAAAACTCAAGGGAAATTAGCTTTAGATGCACAACACGTAGGGAAGCTTTGTGAATATAGGCCTAAATATAGAACTGACACATTGTTTTTGGGAATGAGTGAATGTAGAATTGTGTTCCTTTTCCAGAGTAAATGCACTTTAATGGACAAGACCCAGCAATTCAACTTGATGCGTGAGGCTGTTCCCAGGAACTAACAATGAATCTATTGACTGGAGTATGGATTGCAACAAAAGAGTTACCTGACAAGCCTGATGATGGGAACAGAAGAAGAGGAGCCAATCTTCGACTTCTGAAAGACAGTTTAGTTACATCTTAGTTTTTATTGGACGAACTGTAAACATACGATTTTCTGACCAATGACGATGTGAGAAGATTCTTTGGGAAATTCCAACCTAGCCTGACTGCAGAGAGATGTCCGAGCCATTAGTAATTTGCTATTATCAGATTATTTCTTCTTCACGCAGTCTATTCTGTTTAAGAAGCTGAACAGTTCCTGATGACTTTATTTTCAAACTTTGACTTTATTGCTTAAAATGTTAATACTGGATGCTGATCCCTTAAAAATTGCTTCTTAAATGGTTCAGATAGCCCAGAGCCCACCATGTCTGATCATTCCCTTTCACTGCCTGTTCAAGTCGCAGCTTGCCGATCCATTGAGGAGAGGTATAACAAAATGCTATTATTTATTGTAGGTGTAATTCCTTAGTTTCTAGGTACCAACTGCTCTTTTGATAGAGCCAGAGTTAAAATGTTTTCCAAATTAACTTTTTACTAAATTACTTTTGCATGAAGTTCAAACCGGTTATTCTAATTGGAGGGATAGTGAGTAATCCTAATGCTGACAAATGCTATTAAGTGAGAATTGATCTCTTTCACCTGTTGAATCTAAATGTATGTAATTTCTATTGCACAGTTATTGTTGCTATTGCTGTGTGCAGCGACTCTTGAATATTTAATTGTAAATGCTTAAATTGAGATTCGTTAGAAGATTTGGTCAGCCAGGTTATATTCATATATGTTTAACATTTGGTATTGAGACTAATATACGTGAGGTTAGCATTGTTAAAGTAGGGAAATAAATGTTCTATATTTTACTAAAATGTGTGCTTATTCATGGCCATATAGGTCATGGTGTGTGAAGTTTACTAACTCAAGGTTTTGACAAATAGATTGTTTTACATGTTATGATTACTAAGTTTGGCAGTGAAGAGAGTTGAGAGTAATGATGGTTAGATTCCCCTAAGCGCAGTTTGTATTAATATTTTCCTCATATGTAATCATACTTAAATTTTAATGTATAGAACATTACATGCTAAATTGTATGTATTGTGTAAAACGTGTTTTTTAAGATTGTCCACCAACTAACTTGAGGCCTACATTAAAACTAACTACAAAAACTAAATGTGATGTCAAGAGTTAACTTGTCTTCTGTAGAATTTAATTTCTGAAATAATGTGAGCATTTCTTGTTCTCTACTGGACCTCAAGCAGACAAGGCCACAGTACATGATTATCTAATTCTCGTTGTTCATGTTATGGATACCTTTGTGTATTCTCACGTCAGCTGCTTAACAGACTCCATTCATGTTTGTCTGTAGTTATGTTCTAACCCATGTGTTTTTCTTGAGGGAAATGGTGCGGAAGAAAATGTTTCTATATCTTTGTAACTACTGCTCAGCAACAGCGCAATCAGAAGGAGCCAAACAATGGATCTAATTCTCGTTGTTCATGTTATGGATACCTTTGTGTATTCCCACGTCAGCTGCTTAACAGACTCCATTCATATTTGTCTGTAGTTATGTTTCTAACCCATGTGTTTTTCTTGAGGGAAATGGTGCGGAAGAAAATGTTTCTATATCTTTGTAACTACTGCTCAGCAACAGCGCAATCAGAAGAAACCAAACAATGGATTTAATTCTCGTTGTTCATGTTATGGATACCTTTGTGTATTCTCACGTCAGCTGCTTAACAGACTCCATTCATATTTGTCTGTAGTTATGTTTCTAACCCATGTGTTTTTCTTGAGGGAAATGGTGCGGAAGAAAATGTTTCTATATCTTTGTAACTACTGCTCAGCAACAGCGCAATCAGAAGAAGCCAAACAATGGATCTACAGATGCAGTCGGAGAAGGAAGTGTGCAAGATACATTTTGAATTAGTTCGAGTTTCGTCAATAGAGCAGAAACCAATGAGTGTTCTTAAAGATGACATTTTATACAATTTAACATCAGATATGAATGTAATTGGATGCTTTTCTTTTGTACGATAGTTTTCGTCCAAGTAGAATAGTTTAGTAAGTTTAATATAATGTTGGAGAGAGATTTGTTTGGGGCCATTACTTACCTGGTTTCCAAAGACTTCGCTTTGCTTCGTATAGCTTTTGTGATCTGTCATTTTGACATTCTATACTTTGCCAGTTAGTCTACTGACATTCATGTGTTTTATTATTTTCTAAGTTTATTATGTCTGTTCAATACTGAACTAATGCTTTGATGGTTTAGTGATGTTATAGTCCAAAATTCTAAGCCTGCCCCTCTTTCCCTGTTCTTGATGCTGACGGTGCTGTCTCCCTGATGAAGCTGAGCCATTTGCTGTTCCCAAATTTTTCAGTTGTTTCAAAGCCCCCACAGAAG
Organism: Pleurodeles waltl; assembly: GCF_031143425.1. Taxonomy (NCBI): domain Eukaryota; kingdom Metazoa; phylum Chordata; class Amphibia; order Caudata; family Salamandridae; genus Pleurodeles; species Pleurodeles waltl. The sequence goes on along the minus strand of NC_090447.1, from coordinate 961,338,813 downwards.
CTGACTCATAAAGATGTTTCTGATCCTATGTCGATGGATGCAGCTTGTATGAAAGCATTCAGTGATTTGAAAGACAGATTGTGTCAAGCTCCAGCTTTAGGTATGCCTGACTATACCAAACCTTTCCTATTGTTTTGTCATAAACGTGATGCATGTTCTTTGTCTGTCTTGACTCAGACTCATGGTAACGTAAATCGCCCAGTGGCATATTTTTCAGCTACATTGGATCCAGTCGCAGCAGCCTTAGCAGGATATTTGTGGTCCGTCCCAGCAGCTGAGCAGAGTCTCCCTCAGAGCATAGTGATGGGTTATGCGCTCACTAATATGGTACCGCATTTAATTGAAATTTTGCTCGCCAGGTCTAAAACTCAGTATCTGACCAGCCCAAGGCTGACCAGATATGAGACAGCAATCTTGGGGTCTCCAACTGTAAGCATTAAAAGATGTGCAGTGCTTAACCCAGTAACCTTACTCCTGACTGAGAGTACTTTCTCTGACAAATTAGATGATACAGAACATGACTGTTTGGAAGTTGCAGAGTTATGCACAAAACTCAGGGTGGATATTAAAGATACATGCCTGGAAGACAATGACCAAATTATTTTTGTTGATGGTTCCTACTTGAGAGATAATGCAGAAATATTAGGAGCAGGATATGCAGTATGTGCTATTACTGGCATACTAGAAGCCTCATGGCTTCAAGGAGTGTTTTCTGCACAAGTGGCAGAATTAGTAGCTCTTTCTAGAGCCTGCCACATTTCAAATCAAATGAAAGTAACAATATACACAGATAGTTAATATGGATTTGGCAGTGTGCATGACTTTTGCCAAATATGGTCTTCAGGTTTCCTGACCTCTTCTGGTTCACCAATAAGGAATAGTGAGAAAATTAACGAGTTGTTACAAGCCATTCAAATGCCTGAAAAGGTTGCTGCGGTGAAATGTAGTGCGCACCAGAGATCACAAGATTACGTGTCATTTGGTAATGCATATGCAGATCAAGTCGCAAAGTTTTGCACAGTGAACGGCATATCCTTTAGAGGAAACTGGGAGTTGTTGGCTGATAATGATGAGGTCTATGAAAGTTTTACCATGCAAATTATTGACACTTCAGAAGAGTTAAAGACTCTGCAAGATAATGTTCCCAAAGAAGAGCGCAGAGACAGGAGACATTTAAAATTTGTACAGCGAGAGGATGATATCTGGGTGACAGGAGAAGGGAAGGTAGTTCTGCCCAGTAGTCTACTGACTCAAATGGCCAGATACTATCATGGACAAGCCACATAGGTAGAGATGCTACGGTCTGCTGTTTCAAGCAGCATTGGTTCAATCCAAAGTTTAGACAGGCTGCTGAGCAATTTTCCATAGATGCAGCATTTGTCAACAGGTGAATGTTGGCAAAGGGACAGTGATCAATATGGGACATATTGGCATGGCAGGAGGACCATTAATCAGAATGCGAATGGATTTCATTGAGATGCCTGCAAGTGCTGGTTTGGAATATGTGTTGCTGATTGTGTGCATTTTCAGTCATTGGATTGAGGCTCATCCTACCAGGAGAAATGACAGTCTCACAGTAGCAAAGTTATTGCTTAGGGAACTAATTCCACATTTCAGTTTCCCAGTCGTTTTGGAATGAGATAGAGGAAGCCACTTCAACAATGAAGGGATTACATTGCTATGTTCAGCTTTAAACATTGGGCAGAAACTCCATTGTAGTTATCGTCCAGAAGCATCAGGACTCGTAGAACAGATGAATGGCACTCTGAAATCGAGATTGGCAAAAATGTGTGCATCAGCAAATTTGAAATGGCCAGATGCTTTGCCCTTGGTTTAAATGTCAATGGGAAGTACCCCTGATATGAAAACAGGACTGTTGCCCCATGAAATCCTCATGGGAAGAACAATAGATGAACATTACAGATGATATGGTGTTAGACTACTGCAAAGGTCTACTGATGTGGTATGATGTTTCTCTCATCAGGTGGAAGCTACCACACCTCAAGGTCAAGGACTCAACCTGAACGCTGGTGATTGAGTTGTGATCCGAAAGCACGTAAGAAAATTGTGTTTGGAGCCTTGGTGGAAGAGTCCGTACCAGGTGATATTATTGACAATTACAGCTGTAAAGTATGCAGGGATTCTGAACTGAATCCACGCAAGTCACAATCGGAAAGTAAATAATCTAACAGAACAAGAAGAAGAGCTGTTGAGATGACCTGCACCTAAACGTATTCCAGGTCAAGAAAAAGAAAGAGAAGAGCTAGAGGCTGCACCTGAAGATACTCCAGCCAACTTAACCACTACTGTGACGGACAAAGTCAAAGGTATCCGGGAAAAAGAGGATGAATCATCCTCAAATGAATCAGTAAAAGAGCAAGAAAATCTCCAGACTGAACATGCTTGGAGGAGAGCATCGGTTACAGAAGGTTGTCTGGACAACCAGACTGAACAAGTGACTGATCCCAATGGGAGAAGAGTTGAGGCAGATCCAAGGCAAGAGGGTTTGACTCACTCTGAATTAGTTGCGGAAACGACAAAGGAGAAGAAATCATGTCCAATTCTGAAAAGAACATTCATGAGAAAACCTCCGAAAGGTGACAACTGGCTGGAGACAAGTTCAAAGGCAGGGAAAATTAATGTGGTACCACCAATTCAGGAAGAAAGGGAGCTAAACATAGAAGAAGATCTGAGAGAAGGAGAAGCAAGTGGTGGCCGGAGACTGAAAAGGAAAAGAGTTGGGAATAAAATATACTCTAGTCCTGAATGGGCGTATGCAACTACTAATGAATGGCAAGAATAATTTTTTAATTTTTGTTTTGACAGAGACATTCCAGGTTTAAATTTTGGTACATGAAAGATAGAAGTGATTTGACTGGGAACTATTACATTTGAATTTGAAAAAGAAGAAAAAAGACTTTGTTGAATCTTACCTGAAAAGACTTTGATAACGATTCAACAAGCTGCTAATCTGAGTGTGAGAACTTTTACCAAACTTTGACAAAGGGTCCTGAAGCGTGAATGAACTTTTGAAAAAAACAAACAAATAGGAGGGATAGACAATAGAAGATTGAGATTCGAGAATTAAAAATGTTTGTCTATTTTATTTGTTTTTGTTTTGATTTTTGCTGCATAACTATATTTTTGTATTTGCTTTTACTTTTTTTGATTCCTTACAGACCATGGGAGACTTTAGCAAACAGCACCCTAAGAATAGATGTTGCAGATTCATGGGTATTACACGAGGAGAAAGAGCTTTCTTCTATTGTTTTTGATCGCTTATTGCGGGAGTATGTTGATACTATGGATGCAAGAAATTGTTATGTATGTATGCAAATTCCAACCTCTGTTGAGGATGGAATTTCTTATCACTGCTTGCCTAGCATTGTGGGTGACATATTTGGAGAATAATCCCTTCAGTGGGAGTTGTTCTGAATTCAATGAAAATACAAAGGTTTTCTACAGTAGTGGATAACATGTTAAAGGATTCTTCAGGGGCTATTCTCCTCTTAGATACTGAAATGGCTGCGACAAGAGCTATGACTCTTCAGAACCACCTTGTATTAGATATTCTCTTAGCAAAGGAGGGCGGAGTTTGTAAATTACTTGGTCCGTATCAGTGTTGTTCATACATACCGAACAATAATAAATTAGTTAGAGGTTTGATTAACAATTTAACGAAACATGAATCAGAATTAAAATAATTAACTTACACTAATATTTGTGAAAAAGTGGGCAAGGGAATTAAATAGTGGGAAACTGGATTGGCAACCCGGGATAAGGTATTATATTAAAATTAGTAAAATGGATTTCAATTATTGTGTTTTGTCTATTTGGAATTTGGGGAATGTACACATTATTTCAAATGATCAAAAGGAAAAGAATGAGAGGAGGGTCGATGTTCAAATGGAAAATCTTCATGAGAAAAATTCAAGACGAAAGACAATTTATAAAAAATGTGAATGAAACTAGGTTTTAATTTTGCATTGAAATAAATAAATGTATTTGGAGATTTTTGTGTGATGACATATATAGTCATCAGAGGAGGGAGTGTGAGCACATAGGTTTTGTATTAATATTTTTCTCATATGGAATCATACTTACATTTCAATGTATTGAATATTACATGCTAAGTTGTATGTATTGTGGGTAACGTGGTCTTTGAGATTCACCACCAACTAATGCGAAACCTACATGAAAACCAACTACGAAAACTAAATGTTATGTTAAGAGTTAAATTGTCTTCTGTAGAATTTAATTTCTGAAATATTATGAGCATTTCTTGTTCTCCACTGGGCCTCAAGCAGACAAGGCCACAGTACATGATTTTCTATTTTTTTATGTTCTTGTTACGGATACATTTGTGTATTCTTGTGACTGTTGCTTAACAGATTCCATTCATATTTGTCTGTAGTTATGTTTCTAACCCATGTGTTTTTCTTGAGGGGAATGGTGCAGAAAAAAATGTTTCTGTATCTTTGTAACTACTGTCCAGCAACAGCGTATTCGGAAGGAGCCAAACAATGGATCTACAGATGCTGCTGGAGAAGAAAGAGTGCAAAATACATTTTGTATTACTTTGAGTTTTTCAATAGAGCAGAAGCCAATGAGTGTTCTCACTGTTAACATTTTATACACTTTTAGATCAAGTATGTCTGTAATTGGATGCTTTTCTTTTGTACAATAGTTTTTGTCCAATTAGAATAGTTTAGTAAGTTTTATATTATGTTGGAGAGAGATTTGTTTAGGGCCATTACTTCCCTGGTTTCCACAGACTTCACTTCGTATACCTGTTATGATCTGTCATTTTGAAATTTCATACTTTTCCAGTTAGTGTACTGACATTCTGGTGTTTATTATTTTCTGAGTGTGTTATGTCTGTTCAATACTGAACTAATGCTTTGATGGTTTAGTAATCTTATAGTCCAAAATTCTAAACCATCCTCCTTTCCCTATTCCTGTCCTGATGCTGATGCTGCTGTCCCCCTCGTGAAACCAAGCCATTTGCTATTCTCGTAGGATAGGTAATCTTATTGAGAAAAGTACTATTTTTTTGTTTTTTTGTTTTATAGGTACCAAAACTGCTGCTTATTTTATTAGCGCCATAGCTAGTTGTTTTTCTAAATTCATTTTACTAAATCTTTGCATGAAGCCCAAACATGTTAATGCTAATTAGTGGTTAGTGAGGTATTACTCTCATAATCATGGATGGTTATTGACTTTCTGTTTGTTGATTTCAATGTATTCAGTTTCTCTTGCTCAGATTCTATTGTTATTGATTTGTGTTTTCTCTATTGAAATATTATTTTTTTACTGCTTTAATCAAGCTTAGATTTATTCGCGGACTCCATAAGCCTATATTGTTTCTTTACATGTATCAATTGACTTTGAGAATAATATTAATGACTTTAGCATTGTTAATATAGGGAATAAACATATTAACTTCTTCATAAACTGGTGTGGTTATTCATGATCGCATTGAACATGGTGTGTGGTTTCCATTGACTCAATAACAATGTTGATAGTATTTTTTTATATTTGATTTGATGCCTATGACGTTTTCTTTAAAGCAGATTTGTTTCTGTTCATCGACCCTTAGCATGAAATCCGCTATCTAGTCAGTTGTAACTATAATATAGCAGAAATTTCTGCTTTAACACAGTCAAAAGATCTATTGAACCTCTAATGTGTCCCTTTATGAATAAATTATAAAAGACAAAATAAGGTTAGATGCGCTCACAGGGACAGTGGCAGAGTTGCAATGATCATTGATATAAATGAGTGAAAGATGACAAAGCCAGGCATTGTAGTGGACCCCCTCTGTAACGGTGGCAGCAGTGGCATTTAGGGTGGGGACTTACTTTATAGGCTCTCCTAATGAAGCCCCTACTTAGTTGCTTTTGCACTGCGGTGGAAACTACAGGTTTCTTTGATGCTTACATTAAACACATTACTTTAATGATATCTCACTAAAGTGTAACCTGAAATCTTACCTGTGAAGTTGTAGATGTCCATGAAATGCTATGGTCTGTTCCAAAAAGTGACTGACAAACCAGCAAGCCAAAGCCAGGAGGGGGCTCTCCGAAATAGGTCAATAGCTGAAATGGGCCGACTCAAAGTTCCTTTCTGTATATGCAGTGTATGTGTAAATTGTATTGGTTGTCCAAGTGGTGGGGTGACAAGACGTCAAGCATCAAGCTAAAGCTGTCCTTCGTCAGACCTAAGATGAAAAATAGGTGAACTTCAAATGACAAGTCCTAAAGAGACCCATATTGGAGGAATGCAAACATGAAAGCGTTCTCATCTGGAAATACCCAGGTCATGATAATAACATATCCATAACTTTAAATAAAAGTTAATATTTCAAATGTAAACACAATGTAGGGGACTGTTATAAGTTTCGAGAGTCATGTCTAATTTACTTTGTGAAACCACCAGAAGCTTTGGTGCTTGAAAGAAACGTCTCAGCCTTTTCGATCTTTTTAACATGGAGGCTCACATAGAAGAGCAATCAAAAATAAACTCACGAAACACATTTTGCAGTTTGTGATTAATATATTACATTGAGGTTACCCCGGTGATTAAAAAATGTGTGAAGGTGCAACCTATGGATGAAAGAGTTTGACCGCTGTAATTAAAAAGCCATCTCTCAACTCTTACCTGACTTTTACTTCACTTCCGACCTTTCTATCATACATTTATCTAATCAGAGTTTTGCTGTCTCTATATTAAAAAATCTACACATGCAGCTGCTTGTGTTACACGATCTCCAAACCAACGACATGGTCAGCTTATTTAAACATCATGCATAGAGAAGTTGATTTCCCAAGAGCCATAATCTTTGCAGTGCATAACCAGTTTTTGAATCATATTTAATTCCTACAAACCGGGCAACAAACACTGCCAGGCGGTTTCTGGTTCAGAACTCATGATGGCTTGGTTGTCACTGATATAAAGTTTTGAACATTAACATTACTGGTACGTTTTATTATTGTTAAGATAAAATCATTTTTTATTCTAACATTTTGGTTTATTTAGAGGGATTATGGCCCATATGTATAATTTTTGAAGCAAACCAGCACCGGCGCTGGTTTGCATAAAAAATGTGCGTAATTTTTTTTACCGCCGGCTAACGCCATTCCTACGCACCATGCGGGCACCTTATTTAAGGAATGACGTTATCCGGCGATGCGGACTGGTCTGAGTGAAAAAAAATGACTCAAACCAGGCAGCGCCGGCGTAGGGGAAAATGGGGGTTGTGCGTCAAAAAATGGTGCAAGTCAGGTTTGAGGCAAAAATCATGCTTTAAACCGGATATGTGCCATTTTTTGACGCACAACCCCCATTGAAATGACTCCTGTCTTACCAAAGACAGGAATCATGCCCCCTTGCCCAATGGACATGCCCAGGGGACTTCTGTCCCCTGGGCATGGTCATTGGGCACAGTGGCCAAATTAGGCCCCCTTATGCCACTTTAAAAAAATCAAAATAAATACTTACCTCAACTTACCTGTACTTACCTGGGATGGGTCCCCCCTATCCATGGGTGTCCTCCAGGGGTGGGCAAGGGTGGGAGGGGGTGTCCCTGGGGGCAGGGAAGGGCACCTCTGGACTCCTTCCATGGTCAGAGACCACGGAAGTGAGCCGACAGGTCCCTTAACGCCTGCCCTCACCCAGGCGTTAAAAAACGGCGCACATCAGGCTGTGCGCCATTTTTTAAGTCCTGCCCCCTCCTGTGCATCAAAATGACGCTGGAGTATAAATAAGGCGCACAGGCCTTAAAGTCATTTTTTGGGCGGGAACGCCTACCTTGCATGTCATTAACGCAAGGCAGTTTCCTGCATCCAAAAAATGATGCACACAGAGGAATTTTGACATCCGCGGGCTAGGGCATCAAAGTTTAAATATGGTGCACGGTTTGCGCCGAATATGCCTCAAAATCTTTGACGCACATTCAGTGCAAACAGAGTATAAATATGGCCCTATATTTTTTTTCCTTGAACACTTTCTTAAAACATGGCTAATATCCCAAGCATTTCTTTTATTAATTTTGTTCTCCTGCGGATGATTCCATTTGTAAATTGAACAGAGACCTTAGCTGCCAATCAAGCATGAATGCTGCAAGCATTGACAGGCTGGAGTAATGATTACGGCAAGAATTCCGAAGTGGGGACTTTAATGTCACTTGGCTGCTTCCTTCTCTTTTGTGTTGATGGCGTTTTTGTTGCAGCTAAACATATATAACAGTGAGGCAGAAAATGATCTTGTGACATCTGTCACTTGTATGTCACAATGTTAGAGACAGTTTCCTAGCATAACTAAGAAAAATTTATATACAGCTAAAAAATCATATTCCCTTGACAGTAAAACCTTTGGATAGTAGACTTGACAGGCATCTGTGGAAGCTGGACAAATGTTAAAAATGATGTACAGAGACGGGAAAGGACGTGAACGTTAGAACTGTCTGAGACTCAACAAGGAAGTTAGAAAGCGTTGCAAAACATAACCTAAAAACCACTGAAATTTGCTGGTTATGGTTAGTTAAACTAACCATAATCCGCGGTTCTTATGACCTAACATATCATATCACTCATTTTATGGCCATGGGCAAGGGAGGCTGGTGTTTAATGGGTAAAATGGGTGTCGTCCCACCACTCTGAGGGGAGAGGCAAGAAGAGAATAAAATAAAGTCAAGCAGCTAGAAAGAAATTATCACTTTTTGCTCTCTTTATTTTTATTGGGACATCTGAGATGAACTTTGCAGACATCCTTCTGTGCATGTGTCTGCTGGGCGAGGTATTCTCCGTCCTGCTGCCACAAGCTACAACAATGACATCATGGCAGAGGTTGTGCTGAATTACAATACCATGGATAAGGTTGTTTTTCGGCTGCTTACACAATGGTCCTGGGAGAAGTTAAGTGACCCATTAATTTAAATGGCGGGGGGTGGGGCAAGCTGATAGTGAGAACAAAGTAGTGGATGGCAACACTTGAATAATCATCATGAGAGGGGGCAGGCTGTAAGATGGGTGCAACTGTCTGCTCTCTTCGTTCCTCTCATGTTGTGTGTTTTCACTTTTGAAAACATTGTGTAGCCGGAGCTGAGCCCTTTCTCTCAACAGGGCACTACTCCCAACTTGCTTGGTGCAGCAAAGGCCAAAAAGGTGAATAAAGGTTGGCACCTATGTTCTGTTTAGGCTGCACGTATCCACGTTTGCATTGTTTTTTGCTTTTGCTTCCCAGTTTGGACACACACATAAAAAATATTGCATGCACAAAGTAAACACATACATTGTTCCATGGGCACATAATGTTGCCACACTGTGTACGGTGACCCAACCCACCAGGCACTTTGTACTTTGCCCTCAATTGGCTGATGTTGTTGCACCGGCAGGGGCGGGGGGACACAGCTATTATTTTACCTTTTGTAGAATATTTCCATGCAGGAAGTTTTTAGTTTTTTTATATAGCACAAACTCGACATAAAGGTATTGTCACGCTTTACATGAGCACCTAATATCAGATACTTTTAGGCAGCAGGAGTTTAAGCGATTTGCCTAGAATCACTGGATATTGCGGTGGCACCAAGACTCAAACCTGGTTCCCCAGTTCCAAAGTCACCATCTCTGGCCGTAATGCTACAGACAACAGGGCATGTTTGTTTTGGTGGCACTAGATGGAACAATACACTATTGCATGCGCATAGCTGGAACTCTGCAAGGGTGTGGAGCAGGTGGTGCACATTTCAGATGGTGTCCATCTCTTGGAAAGCAGCTTTTCCTTTAATGAGGTACAAGTCGCATGGGAAGGGGCTTCCAGCTATCTCTTGCATGGAACAGGAGCAGACAAGCTGTGTAACTCTGTGCACCAGCACACAATTAAAACAGCGACCACTAGGAGACCATCAACTCCCATCACCTCTGTGGTATGAAGCCGGAATGGACAATGGTCACTGTGCAGCAGAGTGGGGAGTCTTGAAAAGTGAGGAAAATCTTTTTCTATGAATGCTAAGGAATTTGTCTGAATTGGCAAATCCTTTTGCATCACAACATGAAGCTCTGTAAAGTACTGGTTTACCTGTTGAGGAGTCATAAGTAGTGAGCTGGAATGTTTTCCTCTTTGGTGACTGCTGCCTGCAGGAGTGTGTAGAGAGAAAATAAACACAAAATAATGCCACTCAGCCTTGGAAAAGAGAGAGCTGGTCCGAATTGCACATGGCCACATTCACAACTGAAAATATTAATTGTAATAGACAACTAACCTACGGAAGGCAAATTCATTTGCTTCAAATGTGAATGTCACTAAAATTCAAGACCAGATTTTCATTCGTCAGGGATGTGTAGGATTGAGCGTGTTTACTTTCACTTTACACAATATAGCAGAAGGGCAATCCAGCTCAAAATGTGTACCTCAACAACAATAATAAACTCCATTCCCTAGACACTGGCCATAATTACTTGTTAATCATTCTTTGCAGGGGCACATCTGCTCTCAATGCCAGGTTTTGTGCTATGGTGAACTGACAAACTATTTATGCTGATAACCCATCCAGTCCTAGGTAATTTAGTTTGACTGGGACTCGTTTTAGGCCAATGAATCTTTTGACCCTGATTGAAGACACCTTAGGACGAGACAACTAATCAGCACATAAATCACTAGGTCAATAATTTTCTCAATAACCAATATGTCAAAGTAAACCAATTTAGATAAATGCATTAATAAAGTTTAATCACACCATGACCTTTCAACCATGAATAACCACACACAAATTAGTAAGAGTTAAGTTATTTTATTCCCTATTAGTTACACTCTACTAGCAAGTTTATTAGTCTCAAAACCATAGAACACATTAGCACTGTCACAATATGGCAACTTGAATAAGATTTAATCAAAGCAAAGATCATGAACATTAGAACAAAGCACGACGTCAACATGGATTAACTTTAGCATAGTAACATTAGCGCATTATTCAACAAAGCATTGATTAAGTCATTTGTCTATATGCGTCCGTTTAGTGAACCCCTCAACTAAACTCGAATTAGCATTGGCATGTTGGGCTTCATGCAAAACAATTTATCAACACAAATTTAGAAAACATCTAACTATGGTCTCTATCAAAAGGTAGCAGTTGCTACCTAGAAGCGAAAGGCAAACAGACAATTACAATTTCATTATCATATAGTAACCCTCCGTAATGGGTCAGCATACAGAGTCAGTCTTCATCCTGAGGACATCAGTTGATTCGCCATCAGCCAGGAAACACAGCAAAGTTCAGCAAGGCAGGCAATACGGAACACTTCCCTCATAAGGAAGAAAGTTAGAAACGGGCAAGACAAAGGTAAGGATGGTCTGAAGAATCAAACAGCAAAGTCAGAGTGACAAAGTGGCTAGGTGATGGCAATAGGCATGTAATGGCTGATTTCTCCATGTGTCAAAGGATTATATCAATCTTGTTGTACAGTCCCCTAATTTCCAATTGGGCAAATTTTGTGCATCATTATCTCCATCCAATAATCCGGTAGTCACCTCATTAGAATTGTCACTTTAGAACAGTTCTCACAGTTTATTGGCTCCTGTAATTGACATCTCCAACGTGTAGAATGTTAGGTACGAACTTTTATTCTCTCAGGCTCAGTCAGTAGTTTCATTGTCTTTACTAGTTCAGGCGACCTTGTACAAGTCTACACTGTTGCATTCAGCAAGAATGTCTCCTTGAGCAAGTCGAGTCTCATGAGAAAGAATTTACTATGGTTACACACATCTTCTAGCTTCTCGAAAAGTACGGCTACACGTCCTTCAGCAAGTCAGTACGTTGCACGTTGGAAAAACACATTTAATATGAGACAGGCAGCTAGGCCCCGACTCATGCTAACTGAGGCCTAGTTATTAATTTTTTTGCAAAGTCTTAACACATAACTCTTAATGCTAGTACAAAATCATACATTAGTACATTAATAATTAATCATTAGTCAATTTCATTTATCATTGTATACATTGATGGACACTCCCTGTGGGGACATTTCAAACACGCGTTTAGTAAAACACAGCAATACAATTTCTATACGGCCTCATTAGGCATTAATTCGCAAACATTTCATATTAATTTTGATTATAGTAACTACACTCCAACAATGTATAGCTGTCAAGTCTTCAGATTGTTTATGTGTGAACTGTCTATAGTTTCAATGTACTTATGTCCAATTGTACAAGTTGCACACGACAGTAACTGCTAAACATATTGAATGCAGTTTTTAATGTGTTTTACATACTTCAACACTACACGTTCGAAACTGCTTTATAAACCTCCCTTTTTCAAATGTGTTTTAAAAAGTCCTATTTACCAGTGTTCTCGTCAGAATTATCTTGGGGAAGAACCACCGAAACACCCTTTCTGTTGGGGGGCTTGCATGTTTCACACAATTATGATGTAACATTTATACCCAACTTTTATGCCCCACCTCTTTCATACGTCACCAGACACCACTGGTCCTGGGGATCAGGTTTACCCTGACCAGTTATGCCATTTTTGATTTTAGTTATTCCAATATGGTGCTGAGCTCACCGTTTTGGTTAGTGGATGCTGCAACAAATATGTTTCTGCCATTCGAAGCCAGTCAGAGTATTGCAGATTTGCGAATCCACAGCCTGATTCATGAATCTGCAAAGAGCGATAGATGTTATGAGAAAAAGCTCCCTAGTCCAATTGTGCACCTTTATTTTATTAATTTTATTTGCAGATCTTCCATATACTCATGAATCTGCATTGAATCCGTGGATTAACACTTCAGAAATCAGTAAAATGTAACACCTTCCCATGCCTCGACTGGTACACTTTTCAAACACGAATTTCTTGAATACTGATTTAAACCATACCAAGCAAACACACATCCTTGTGTGAAGTTCTCACACATGTCAGCTGAAGGCTATGCAAAGGGGATTGAAGGATTGGTCACAGGAAGTGGGGTGGCCTTCAGTTATGTGCCATTTGGGTTTGTCATTTGCAGTATTTTGGGCTCAGTACCTGGTCTTGCAGCTATCTCCTGCTGCATACAACCAAATGAATACTGCTACCTCTGCATGCTGTTAACACTGATGTCATCAGAGAAGTCATCAAAGCTGTCATTTGAGTAGTCATGAATGATGTAATAGATTATGCCTTGTAGCATGATGTATGTGGTGACATAAACTGAACATGATGTATGTTTAGTTTGCCTATCCATAAATGGTGAATGTCAGAGGTTATTAGATTATGTAACCATAACTGCACTCTACTTCGTTTTTTTCATTTTGGAGGGTTTTTTAAGGTATGTTAAAGTAACTATAACAAATAGATAGATAGATAGATAGATAGATAGATAGATAGATAGATAGATAGATAGATAGATAGATAGATAGATAGATATCAGCAGTTTAAAATAAATATACGAGATTCAGGTTTTTACACATTGTAAATGGTGCAGGGCCGTTAAGACACTCAGGTGTGCCTCCTGCATTTTATGAAACCTATAAATTAACTTGTGCTTGAAAGAAACATATTAGAGTTTTTCGATCTTTTCATTGTGAGGCGCATATATCACAACTCCTCCTCTTCCAGGTTTGACTGTCCTGAACATATGTTACATCTAGATGCAATGTATAGATGAAAGGGTTTGACCGCAGTAATTAGAGAGCCAGTTTCGGTTTCCTACCTGACTTTAACTTAATTTTTCACCTTTCTCTTGTCACCTCTCTCCAATCAGGGTTTTGCAGCACACAGATTAAAACAAAAGAAAAACCTATTCATACAGTTGCTTTGGTTCCGGGCCCACAAGGTAGCCAGCCTATGGATCTTCATGCACGAAAAAATGTCAATTTCTCAACAGCAGTAAACTTTTCAGTGCATATTCAGTTTTGAATCATATTTTAAATTAAAGAGCATGGGAAGAAACACTGCCAGTCTGGTTTTGGTCCAGAATTGATGATGAATTGCCAGTTCCTGATACATAATATTTAACAGTACAATTATATTGTTTTAGTATTGTTGAAAACAAATGTTTATTTTATAATATATATATTTGTTATTGTTAGAAATATGGTCTTTGGTTGCCAGTCAGGTTACCGCCTGTCAAAGCAAGGACCCTCACTGTAATACGGGCAAAGGAGAAACACGCCTTGTTAATCCCCACTCACCCCCTTGGTAGCTTGGCATGAGCAGGCAGGCTTAACTCAGAAGCAATGTGTAAAGTAGTTGTACCAACATACACAGTAATCCAGTGACAACACTACAAAATTGACACTACACCAATTTAGAAAGATAGGCAATATTTATCTAAATCAAACAAGACAAAAATGACAAAAATCTAACATACACAAGTCAAGGTGTGAATTTTCAAAAGAATAGGAGTCTTACTCCATAGAAAACTATGGAAACGTTGATTTTTCATAAAATATCTAGTTTGCATAAAAAATAAAGCTGTACAAATGAGCGTGCGTTGGAAAAGTAAGCAATGCATTGATTACTTACTCGCCTCCGGTTGGGTCGGCGATGCATCGTTTTTCTCCCTCGCGAGAGAGCGATGCGCCAAGTTCCGGATGGGGGACCTCGGATCCGCACAGGGTCGGGATGACTTTGACACCCAAGGATGATTTGTGATAAATCTAGTCGCACACTGTTAAAAAACCTGTTGCTTGGAGTTTGTGTCATTATCAGCAGCTGCAAGTGTGTGTTGTGCTTCATTTCTCAAGTTGCGATGCATCGATCTCCCAGCCGCGATGCATGTGTAGCATCAATTTCAGCCGTGAAGCTGGTGGAGCGATGCTTATCAGCCGTGTTGTAGATCGTGTATCGAAAATTTCCCTGCATGCTGCTCCGTGCGTGGATTTCAACCTTTGTTCTGCCAACTTCACCTTTCAAGGACCCAGGGACTGAATAGGACACCACTTGACAGGGCAGGAGTTTCAGCAGAGAGTCCAGGTGTTGGTAAAGAAAGTATTTGATTGGCCCTGAGACTTCAAAACAGGAGGCAAGCTCAGTTCAAGCCCTTGGAGATTCTTCTCAAGAAGGAATGCACAACAAAGACCACTCTTTGTCCCCTTTCACATGCAGAAGCACCAACTACAGGATAGTCCAACAAAGCAAAGTTACAGGCAGGGGCAGCACTTCTTCTCAGGTCTTCAGCTCTTCTCCTTGGCAGAGGTTCCTCTTGAATCCAACGGTGATCTTGAAGAAATCTAAACGATGGGGTTTTGGTCCTCTACTTATACCGCTTTCTGCCTTGGAAGTACTAAAACATCAAAGGAAAGTCTCAGTTGTTCACAGGATCCTGCCTCACCCAGGCCAGGCCACGGAGACACACCAGGGGGTTGTTGACTGCATTGTGAGAGGGAAGGCACAGCCCATTCAGCTGTAAGTGACTACTCCTCCCTCCACTCTAGCACAGATGGTTCATCAGGATATGCAGGCTACGCCACACCTCCTTTTGTGTCACTGTCTAGAGGAGATTCAAAAGCAGCTCAACTGTCAGTCTGACCCAGACAGGGAATCAACAAACAAGCAGATTCACAGAATGGTTTAAGCAGGAAAATGCCCACTTTCTAAAAGTGACAATTTAAAAAACAACTTTACCAAAATATGTATTTTTTAATTATGAATTTAGAGACACCAAACTCAAAATTTCTATCTGTTCTCAAAATGAAACTGCACTTTAAGGATATTTAAAGGCATCCCCGATGTTAACCTATGAGAGAGACAGGACTTGCAACAGTGAAAACCGAATGTGGCAGTATTTCACTGTTAGAACATGTAAAACACATCAGTACATGTTCCACCTTTACCATACACTGCACCCTGCCCAGGGGTTACTTAGGGTCTACCTTAGGGGTGCCTTACATGTATAAAAAGGGAAGGTTTAGGCCTGGCAAGTGGGTACACTTGTAAGTCGAATTGGCAGTGCAATACTGCGCACACAGACACTGCAATGGCAGGTCTGAGACATGTTTACAGGGCTACTCATGTGGGTGGCGCATTAAGTGCTGCAGACCCACTAGTAGCATTTGATTTATAGGCCCTGCACACCTCTAGTACACTTTAATAGGGACTTACTAGTAAATCAAATAGGCCAATCATGGATAAACAAATCACCAATACAATTTACACAGAGATCATACACACTTTCACACTGGTTAGTAGTGGTTAAGTACCCAGAGTCCTAAAACCAATAAAAAACAGTCAGGAAAAATAGGAGGAAGGAGGGGAACAGTTTGGGGATGATCCTGCAGAAAGGGCCAGGTCCAACAGTCATGTTTCCGAAGACCTAGGGAAAACTATGAGTAACAAGGGACCAAGGGTATAGCTAACTTTAAAGGAACTTAGGTCCCTTCAGTGTAATACATCAACATAGAAATAAACTGAAATCTTAGAGTGATATCCAAATGGACACTTTTGTATTTTTTTCACTTGAGATAGGCAAACAATATAGTGGGGAATCATCCACAAGGAAAATCAAGAAATACTTTGATACATAGGCATTATATAGAGGGTCTGAATGATGAAAATCAAGAAAGACTTCTATACTCAGGCATTGCATAAGTGATCTGCCTGACACAATGGTAAATATCCATAAGGAAGGTCATAAAAAACTTCAATGCTCAGGCATTACACAATTGACTAAAGTAGCACCATGGATAAGTCATTAACTCACAGTGCCTATGTTCACATCAACTTATATACAAATATGACAAATTCAAGTCAAGGTGCTTTCGTCGATGATGTTTCAATCTCCTAACCAATTGTCGAGATCATCATCAGGACCACAACAAATTTGCTTGAGGTGCAATGTAAGGTTACCAAGCACATGTAACTAAAAGGCCTGTAGAGAAAGGTAATAGGGAGGAGAAGGAGGATGAAGAGAGACAAGGGAAAACGTTTTATTAAATAATATATAAAACCACGTAGACTCAGAGGGCGCACCGTGCAAGATGTATCAGGATATGTCCAGGTACATGCAACTCAAGGGATCAAGCAGCACACCATGCATGAGGTGTAAGGGCTAATGCATGCAATTCTGTCCACTTCAAAAAGTGTCAGGAGTCTGGGGGTGCATGGATTCCAAGAGTATCAATGACGCATAGCGCAGCACGTGGTAAACAAATGTAAAAGACAATCACAAACCATCCAATGAGAAGGATATAGTGAAAAGAAAGTGAATCAGCTTGCAGCATAAGAATATATGTAGGAGGCAACTGATCAGAGTTAAGAGGAATACCACACCAACCATAATGAAGAAAACTAACCAATAAGTGCCTGAATTCCTAATCAAGGGCCAAATTCTAGATGCAGTGCAATTGTATTGAAACTCAAAAAGGGTGGGCTCTGGTTGTACTGTACTCTGTAATTGATGAAGAATGCTTATTCAGTAGCCATAAAAATGTCCCACAATCTCTGTGGATGGGCAGAGAGTGAGAAACCACCAACCTAAGAGAACTCTAGGTCAATCAGCTTAAATAAATAAAGGATAATTTGAGGAAGGAGAAAAAGACCAGGTAAATTCTGACATGAGTATGACCTGTACAAAACAGAATGCAAGGAATTAACTCACAAGATAGGCTGTGAGGGACAGAGGCATGTACCGGGCCAAAGTTCTCACCAGGATTCAGCAGAAACCCGAATGTGTACAGTCCCACATATCGATGTGTCAACGTGCTGTTGGAGTCATTGGGAACTCAGCTAAAACTTGATGTATGCTCATGCAGTCTTATAGTGGCAGCCATGAAGGGCATCAGAAGTGCATGTGTGGGTGCATTAAAGATGTGGTCACACCAACCATAATGAAGAAAGAAAACTAACCAATAAGTACCTGAATTCCTAATGAATCACCAAATCCTGAATGTGGTGCAATTGTAACGAAACTCAAAAAGGTTGGGCTCTGATTGTACTTTATAATAGATGAAGAATATTTATTCAGTAGCCATGAAAATGTCCCAGAAACAATATCTGTTGATGGGCAGAGAGAAAGTCACCACCAACCTAAAAATACTCTAGGTCAATCAGCTTAAATAAATAAAGGATAATCTTAGGAAGGAGAAATACACCAGGTAAAGTCTGAGATGAGTGTGACCTGCACGAAACAAAATGCACGGGAATTAACTTACAAGATAGGCCATGAGAGACAGAGGCATGTACCCGGCCAAAGGACTCTCGAGGAATCAGCAGAAACTCGAATGTGTACAGTCCCGCATATCGATGTGTCAATGTGCTGTGGGGGCCATTGGGAACTCAGGTAAAACTTGATGTGTGCTGATGCAACCATATAGGGGCAGCCATGAAGGGCATCAGAACTGCCATCTGCGGGTGCTTTAAAGATGCGGCCACATTAAAACATATGCAACTCTACAGAGTTAAATGAGCCGTCTGTGCAATGAAAAGATGCAAACCAGTAAAAGATCATGATTGGTGCCATATACAGAGAGAAAAAAAAGTAAAAGCAACAAAATAAAATGCACAGCCCGTGCTAAAGGGAAAGTGAGAGCCAGTTAGAAAGCGTAATCAGTGGCATACAAAGAATGAAAATTGAGTGGAAACATACAGAAATAACAGGGTCACAAAAGGAGAATCTTATTGAAATTATAAAGACCCCAACATGGTGTAATATATTAGAATATAGTAGAGATCACACAGCCACTAAAGCATTGGAACATATCAAGAAATAAATAGTACAAATCCATACAATGTGCAGAAGCTTGTGGCGGCCATGATGGAATGGGGACTGCTGTAGAACACAACTCTATGTAAGTTTCAAAACAGAGGATCAGTGAAATAAAAATATACAATATTGATGCATATATATATATATATATATATATATATATATATATATATATATATATATTCCACCATTATATGATAATATAGTAGTAAGGTATAGCCCACAAAACAACTAATGTAACAAAATAAATCAAATAATGAAATAATAATATCCATACATAGGAGTGGCCATACTGAAATGGAGACCACAATAGATCAAAGCTATGTATTAGTGTCAAAACGGGCATAAAAATATGAGAAAAGACGTTGGAAGGTAGCGGGGAATTTTTCAGTCCAAAGGGCATTACTCTGAACTGGTAATGACCCTTGGATGTAGAAAAAGTGGATCTCTCCTTTGCCCCTCAGTCAAGGCCAGTACCCTGACGTGAGATCAAAGGTAATGAGGAACTTGGCAATGCCTAGCCTATCTACAAGCTCATCAGCTGAGGGAATGGGGTGAGCATCTGTCTTTGTCTGTCAGAGTTGAGACCCAAGTAGTCCACGCAGAACCTAAGTTCTGGATTGGCACCAGGGGCAGCAGCCTTGGGAACCAACACCACCAAGCTGGTCCTCGGACTGCTGGACTTGTCAATCACCTCAAGAGGTAGCATCTTAGCAACTTCACCCTTGATGCTGGACCTCACTTTATCTGACACTCTGTAAATTTTATTTTTTACAGGGTGACTGTTTCCTGTGTCAACATCATGGACACACAAGTGTGTGAGTCCAGGGGTGAAGGAAAACAGGGAAGAGAACTTTTCCAATAATTGGTGGCAGTCTCCTCTCTGATCTAGGGTCAGGAAGTCAGAGAGATTGACACCCTCCACTGACCCATCACCTTCCTTGGCAGAGAGGAGGTCGGGGAGAGGCTCACTCTTCTCTTCCATAAACTCATATGTCACCAGAAACATGCTGACTTCAGACCTCTCAAAATGAGGCTGCAGTCTGTTCTGATGGAGCACACTTTCCACGCAGTAAGTGGCCTCCCCCTTCCGCTCCTTGATCCCGCACGGGCCAGTCCAGCAGTCCTGAAGAGCTCTAGGCTGTACTGGATCCATTACCCATACTTTGTCTCCAGGTGAGAATTCTACCAGGGTGGCCTTCTGATCATGCTATTGCTTCATCTCCTCTTGACTGGCCTCGAGGTGGCTCTTAGACTGTTTCCAGAAGTGTTGCATCTGGTTGCGGAATGCCAGCATGTAAATGACTACATCCTGGGGGGGTTCTTGGGAACTTTCTCCCACCCCTATTTCACTATGCTCAGGGGCCCCCTGACAGGGGACCCATAGAGAAGTTAAAAGGGGCTAAACCCCACCCCTTTCGGGGGCAGCTCTCTAAAACCAAAGAGAAGGCATGGCAAGAGGATGTCCCACTTATACCTCATGGCCTCAGGCAGGCCTGTGATCATTCCTTTTAGGGTCTTGTTGAACCTTTCCACAAGCACATTGGATTGAGGATGGTAAGGGATTGTGAACCGGTAGTTAGACATGAAGTTCGTACTTCTGTCGGACACAATCTCCTTTGGGAATCCCACACAGGTAAATATCCCCATCAGAGCTCTGGTCACCATCGGTGCAGTCACTGTCATTAGAGGGATCGCCTCTGGATGGCGGGTGGCATGGTCCACCAAAACCAGGATAAACCTGTTTCTTAGGGCAGTTTTGGGGTCCAAGGAACCAATGACATTGATTCCCACCTTTTCAAAGGGGATGCCAACGGCGGGGAGTGGGACCAGAGGTGCCTTGAGCCTTTTCTCTGTCTTTCCACTAGCCCGGAAGATTAGGCAGGACCTACAGGAAGCATCTGAGGCCACCTGCATTCACAGCAAGTAAAAGTGGGTGACAAGCCTGGCGAAGGTCTTGTCTTGCCCCAAATGTCCCCCAGGGGGATGTTGTGAGCCAAACCCAGGAGGAAGGCCCGATAGCA
Organism: Pleurodeles waltl; assembly: GCF_031143425.1. NCBI lineage: Eukaryota > Metazoa > Chordata > Amphibia > Caudata > Salamandridae > Pleurodeles > Pleurodeles waltl. The sequence continues at coordinate 961,318,106 of NC_090447.1, read as the reverse complement.
ATGGGGGACCACCAGCAGGCGTGCTGTCCCAGCTTCCAGCACCTTAGGCTCACTGTAAAGGAGATCATTCTCCCAATAGATATGGTGATCGCCAGATGCTTCACCTGCTGCCTGGGCTGCGGCTTGTTGCCTCAATCCCTCAAGAGTAGAGCACTCTTTCTGCACTTTGCTGAATTCTTCCCTGGTTGGCCCACCCTCAACTTGCCAGCCAGCAAGCTCAGATAGGTTACCCAGGGCGGCAATGTCCTCCCCAGTTGGCTTAGGCGCCTCCTCCTCTGGGATCCCGTCAACCACTGCGGGAACGTCTGGGGCTGGTTTCCCGTGCCCCCTGCCCCTTCCCTTTGCAGCTGTCTGTGTCAAATTATGCAGTCCCACATCATCATTTACTTTACTGCCCGCACCCATCCATTCAGGGCCTTTATGGAAAAATCAAAGACATCTACCCAAGTCTGTGTGGAGAGTTTGGTGCTGTCCCTGAACCTCTGACAGTATTTCTCAGGGGCCAGCCCAAACTTGGCAATTAAAATAGCCTTTATGAGTATGTATGTGTTGCGGTCCTCTGGTGCTAATATGAGGAGTGTGTCCCTCCCAATGACTGGAACATGATACAACAGACCCGCTCCCCATTGATCTTCGAAACCCCACGGGCCCTTAGTGCAACTTCATATGCATCAATCCATTTGTCATTGTCAACTCCCACCACATAACTTGGCACAACATCTTTGGGCATACAAACCTTCCTTTCTCCAGCAGGTCCTTCATGTATGCTGCCACCATCACTGCTGGACTCAGACTGCCTAGACTTGAGCTCTTTGAGACTCAGTTCGTGAGTCAGAAGAAGTTTCTTCCTTGACTACTCTCTCAGCTGCATCCTGTTTGGCTTCCCTCTCAGCCTTCTTCTCTTCTGCCTCCATGTTTAACCTTGCCATTTGCAGTTGAAACTTTCTCTCCTCTCTCCTTTCCTCTGCGGTCAGGCCATGGCTAGAGGCACTGCTCCCTTGTTTAGCTGGGGGCACAATTCCAGGGGTAACATCCCCACTGCTGGTGGCAAAACCTCTGAGGGGCCATCCTCTGGCTCCTCTACCTCAACATCCTCTTGTGAACGGGTTTCTGCCCAGCACCTCAGCATCTTTTGGTACTCCTCCTTCCTGGAGGCCCCCTGGGAAGGTACTCCCATCCCCTTGCAGAACTCTTTCAGCTGGCTGACAGTGTATGTCTCCAGACTGGCTAGGACAAACTCTCCAGCTCCTAGTTGAGACCCAGCCACAGACATGTTGGTTGAGGATTAGGAGTTAAAATATCAAGCAGGAAAAAGAATTGCAGCACAAAAGAGAAAAAATCAAGTTGACCTTTACCTGTGGGTAGGTAGTGTACACGTAGCTATTGTATTTGACTGCATAAATACAAGTCCTAGCCTCACCACTGATCACCAATGTTAGAAATGGGGTCTCTAGTTGGCAGGGGTATACACCCTTCTCCAAGTAGAGACCACAATCCTAGTGAGGGTAAATCACATGCAATCCAGATTATCCTGTCACCACCCTCTGGTGGCTTGGCACTGAGCCGTCAAGCTTAACTTAGAAGGCAATGTGTAAAGCATTTGTGCAATAACTCATACAATAACACAGTAAAAACACCACAAAAAGACACCACACAGGGTTAGAAAAGTATAAGGTATTTATCTGAGTAACTTAAGGTCTAAACGAACAAGATTTGATAAGCACAAGTTGAAATATCACTTTTTTAATGATACGAAGTGTCTCAAGTCTTTAAAAATCAACAAATATCTCTTGTGTGCACAAATTACTAAGTATGCATCAAAATTACACGCACGAAGACTGCAAAGGAGGAGATGTGTGAAAAAAGGAAGGTGCGCGTCGGATTTCCTGACGCGCACAGACGATGCATCGATTCTTTTCCACGCTGCAAGCGCTTTGTGGTGAAATATGGTGCACAGGCTTGGATCCTTACTGTGATACGGGCACTTTTGACGCCCAGAGACGATGAGCGGAAATTTGGGGTGTGGCTAAATCACAGGTGCTGCGTCGATCCGGTGGGTGATGCGTCAGAGTTTCTGTCGCACAGCAGGTACTGTGTCGATACTTCACGCAGAAATTTGGGCTGTGTCGTTATGGCTTGGCAATGCGTTGATCTGGTGGACTGTGTGTCGATCTCCACTCGGGGAGCTGGGCTGTGTTGTTCTGGGTCAGAGATGCAGTGATTCTTTCACCGCTACGCAGGCTGTGCGTAAATTCTGGCAGACTCTGCATCGATTTCCACTGCACAAGGAGTTCCTTTGAAGAGAAGAAGTCTTTTTGACCCTGAGACTGCAGGAGCAGGAGGCAAGCTCAATCCAAGCACATGGAAAGCACTTCTCAGCAGAGCCAGAGGGGACAAGACGGGGATGGCCAGGGGGTTGAAAGAGGTCAGCACGGGAGAGGAAACGTTTTTTGGGTGCAATTGGGGTGGGCATGGATGAGGGTGTGGGAGTGGAGGCAGAGGTAGTGGATGTATGGGGTGTAGGGGTGCAGTAGTGGGTGCAGGTAACATCTCAGTATGCTGTGGTGTGGTGGATGTCTGATGGGTGGGTGTCTTGGTGCTTTTGTGTGTCTTGGGAGGTGGGGTGGACACAGTAGGAGAAGACAGACAGCTAGTGTGGATGTATGATGTGTGTGTGTCAGCAAGTCTGGTGAGTGTGCTGCATGTGTCAAATACACTAGAGGTGGTTAGTGCAGGTGTAGTGTATGGGGTGCATGTATGGGTGTATGCTATTGTGGTGAGTGCAGGAAGAGGAGCAGTAACAGTGAGTGAAGGTGCAGTGCATGAAGGTGTGGATGTAGAGGGGACAGACAGGGAGGCGGAAGAGGTGGGCACACTGGGCGAAATGGACGTTGTTGTGTGTGCAGGTGTCTGTTGGCTGTGTAAATGCCTGTGGTGGGATGTGTGGGGCTTGTGTTTAGAAGTGTGCTTCTTGTGTGTTGATGTGCCTGTCAGCGTGTTTGAATGTGTGCTTTAGACGGGTGAAGGGAGTGGGGTGCTGGAAGGGGTAGAGGAGATTGGAGGGGGGACGGAATGGCCAGGGAAACTGTCTGCCGTCCAAGAGGAGGCCAGAGCCTGAAAAGATCTCTGTAGGACAGACACAGCACCTCTGATGCTAGCCCCTGGATGGCATTGACGATGGTTGTCTGCCCTACAGAGATGGTTCTCAGGAGGTCAATAGCCTCCTCTGTGAGGGCAGCAGGGCTGACTGGGGCAGGGGAGGAGGTGCCTGGGGCGAAGGAGATGCCCACCTTTCTGGCACGGGCAACTTGGTGGGGAGCAGAGGGGAGGGTGGTGATGGTATGGTGGGTGGTGCACTAGGGTCCACCACCGCCGGGGGACCCCACCGGAGGAGGTCTCAGAGTCACTACCTCCTGTGGTAGTAGCCTCCCCCGTGGAAGTCCCCTCGCCCTCCCACCCACTGGTCCCCTGGGCGTCCGTTGTCTCTGCCTCAGAGGATCCGTGGGCCGCTGCCTCCCCACGCCATGGTGCCTCAGCTCCTTCGCCTGATGCTTTACCAAACCAACAAAATAGAACAGGGATGGGGAGACAAAACAGGAGAGACACTTGTAAATAGCTGAATGTAGGTACAGAATGTCCAGACATACACCCACTCAGCAAACACCCATCCCCTGAAATACTTTAGGAGCAGAAGTAGGTGAAACCTGACAGGGACACCCCTACACCCTTTGGGGAACATACAGTAGATGAACACCAGTCACATTCCCTGCCTCTAAGCAGCATGCGCCCTATTTTACACTCAGGCATCCTTCCAGGCTGAAGTGTGGTCAATGAGTACTCACCCCCTTGTGACTGCTGTGCAGCTATCAAGCGCCCATCCAGGTTTGGGTACGCCACCGCCAGGATCCGTCGCATGAGGGGGGCAGTGCCCGACGGGCACCCCATCCACGTTGGGAGGACTTCCCCAGCTGGGCTTCAGTGATCTTTTGCGCCCAGCGCCGCAGGTCCTCCCACCTCTTTCGACAGTGGGTGCTCTGCCGGTTGTAGACCCCCAGGGTCAGCACCTCCTTGGTGGTGGCATGCCAATGTGCCCTCTTCTGGTGGGCGCTGACCTAGAAGGGCGACACAGAAATGTGACACAGAGGTCAGGCACTTGCACGATAGGAACAGCTGGCTAATCATCCACTATGGGACAGACAGTAATCTCAGACATACAGGACAGTCGCATGCAGCAGGCCATGCACCATGGCCCATGCAGGTTTAGATGTGCACACATATGTCCAATCAACACCAACCATTACATACACAGTGCCATCCAAACCCAGACTCACCAGTACCTGTGGCCGTCCATACAGTTTCGCGTAGAGGGGCAGGACCCCGTCCACTAGCTTCTCCAGTTCTTCCTGGGTGAAGGCTGGGGCCCTTTCCCCTGCACCATGTGGCACATCCATAGCCAGAGGCAGGCCACAGCAGTACACAGAGAGGAGCGCCTGTCTGCACGAGATCAGGGAGTCAAGTGATCAAACGATGTTGAATGCATGTATGTTCCGCGGCGGTATGCACTGTCACCGCCTGCGGCGACCATGATACCCCAGGATTCCCCATTGGCATCCATATTAGCCAATGAGGGTGCAAACAGCGGTCAACACCGCTTTACGCTGTGACGTCAACCGCTAGCGGTATGAGGTCACTTCCACAACGAAGGGGCAGATCTACAGTGGGCAGACATTTTGCCATCACCTACGCATCTAGAATTTCCTACTACTCACAATGTAGGCTGTACTAGCCACATGAAGTACCTAGGCCTCTGTCCATTCCTTATAGTAGCACCTATGAATTACTCTGTTCCCACCTTGTGATGTACAGGTATATCTGTCGGGTACCAGTTATTGTTGAGACACTACAATCAACAATGCAGTGCACAAATGATGAGAATTATGCCTATGAATGTATCTTCATGAATCCTTTTTGTAACATCCTCGTAGGTTCTGACCCTTGTGGCGAGGTAAGGCACCATTGGTGTACAGACCACTTGTGGATTTGGGGACCATAGTGGAGCATCAGATCATAATCACTCACAGACTCACATGTGCAACTATTCAGGACCTTTGTGCATTACTGGATCCTGCACTAACTCCGGGAAATCGTAATCAGCGTGCCATTCCAACTGAGGTGCAGGTGCTCTCCGCACTCCATTTCCTGGCCACAGGCTCATTTCAAGTGACAGTGGGCATGGGTGCTGGTTTTTCACAGCTAATGTTCAGCATCGTACTGACAAGATTTCAAAATGCATTTGTACAACATCTGCAATCCTATGTGTGGTTTCCCCAAAGTACTGACCTCCCTGCCATCAAGTCTGACTTCTATGCCTTTGCCAACATTCCCCATGTCATAGGTGCCATCAATGGCACACACATAGCTATCATCCCCCCAAGAGTGAGTGAACAGGTGTACAGAAACAGGAAGAACTTTCACTCCATGAACATCCAATTGGTATGTACTGCAGACCAGTACATTTCCCATGTGAATGCCATGTTTCCAGGTTCAGTCCATGATTCATTTGCGTTGAGAAACAGTAGTGTGCAACAGAAAATGGAACAACTTCAGGAGGACAGAGGGTGGATCATAGGTAAGTTTCCTGTCACTAACTGACACAGTGCAGAAAACCAGCCTGTCTGACTAAGGGACATAACAATGACGAGTCTTTATTGCACTATTTTGTAGGTGATTCTGGCTTTCCAAACTTGCGTTGGCTCCTGAACCAGTGAGGAATCCCAGGACGGATGCAGAGAGGAATTACAATGAGGCCAATGGACGTACTAGGAGGGTAATAGAGCAAACTATAGGTCTCCTGAAGGCTAGATTCCAGTTTCTACATATCTCTGAGAGTTCCCTGGTCTATGGGCCTGATAAGGTGTGTAGAATAGTGTCGGCCTGCTGCATGCTGCACAAAGTGGCAGTGAGACATTCTATCCTCCTCCTGGAGGTGGAGGGTGCTATAGGTCCTCATCCGCTACCTCAGAGAGGTGAGGAGAGTGATAGTGATGATGAGGAAGGGGAAGATGTCAATTCCAGGAACCAACTGATGCAACTCTACTTTCAATAACTGTGTGGGAGTTAAGCCTGTCATTGGGGTTAGTGACTAATACTCTCAGTGTGCTCTGTCATATGGGGGGGTTGGTCATGATAGGTGATACATGGACCACCTCTGCATGGTACTGGCTGAAAATATATGCATTCCCTCCTTGCCACCATTTGGGCACACAGGACTACCATCATGCACAAATTGACAATAAAGTTGTTCTCTGCCAGTTGCATCCATACTCCACTTTGTTCACAATTTAAGACAGGGGACAGTGTTACAGGTGTTAAATGTGTTTTATTGATAGAAGTGATTGAATTGTGCTATATACAGTGATGGGAGTCATAAGGATTGGGGTTTCTCAAACCCAAGTTGCTGGCAGCCTTGTTGGATGGTATTGATGGGTCCATTTTGTTGAACTGTGCTTCAAATTGCCCTCAGCTAAGTGTTGTTGGTGAATGGGTGGGATGGTTGCTTTGCATTAGTAGCAAAGTCAATTGTTGGAGGGGGCCGTGTTCTTACCTGGGTTTCCAGTACCATATCTTGGCCTAAGAGTACGTTTGGGCACATGCTGTGGAGCTTCTTGGGGTGGCATGGTTGGCCCTTGGGTTTCCTGGGAGGGTATTTCCTGGCATGTTTCTGCTGCTTGGGCCATCTGATGCTGGTTGTCCAGGGCTGTTGTGGGGGTCTCTTGTCTGGTGTGGGTGTCAGACTGGTTTTTGACCAACTGCAGCAGTGCTCCAGCAATGGTGGCCATTGTGGCATTGTGCTCTTGCCACTGCTCCATGGTCTGTTGGTGTTGTTCCTGCTGCATCCTCTGACTTTGCTCCAGGGAGAACACAATCTGTGCCAACCTGTCTTGGGTATGTTGGTAGGCCCCCAATACCTCTGAAATAATGTCCTGGGCTGCTGCGTCCATCCGGTGGCCTCCCCCCTGGCCCACCGGGACCCTTGAACGTGCTCTAGCCCCCTGTGCCCGTGTCCCCTGCACAGGTCTGGATGTGCCACTCGTACTGGGGCCCTCGCCTTCCTGCATGTTGGGAGTGGGAGACTGTGGCTTCTGTAGCTGTTTTCCACCAGTCTGTGCCCTGGGTACACTGGTGTGGGTACGCCTGTCCTGGGCTGCTGGTCTTGACTGGGTGTTAGGAGTGACAGTGGTTTCCTGGGGGGCTGCTGCATGGTGAGAATCCAGGACTGTGTGAGGGGCCTGCCTGCTCATCAGCGTCCAGGGATCCTTTGCCAAGGACTTGTGAGGTGCCTCTGTTTCCCTGGAGGGCAGTGGCACTCCTTGTCCCGTCTGTTAGGGTTGCATGGGTGGTGGTGCCTGTTGGGGGACATAGACATGTCTGTTACATATGCATGTAGGTTTGAGGTGTACAGGACTGTGCTATTTTGTGCTGATGTTACATTCTGTGGCCTTCAAGGATGCCTTTGTGAGGTTGACATTGCATTTAGCACCAGTGGTGGAGTTGCATTGTGGTGGGGGGTATTGTTCTATTGTGGGTACGTGCAGGGGTCGGTGGCTGTGCACAGCGGGAGTGATGTGTGCCTGTTAGTGTATTGTAGGTCATGCAGGGGAGTGGATGTGGTGGGTAATGGCTGGGTGGGGTGTAAGTCCAGGTGGGTGTGGGTGGGGTGGGGTGGTGCCTGCATTGCAGTTGTGGTGTATATTGGGTAATTGTAGATGACTTACCCGAGTCCATTCCTCCAGTGAGTCCAGTGAGTCCCTCTGGGTGCAGGATGGCGAGTACCTTTTCCTCTCAGTCAGTGTAGTCGAGTGGTGTTGGTGGCAGTCCTCCCCCAGTCTTCTGCACTGCGATGTGGTGCCTAGATGCCATGGCCCTGACCTTCCCGCCCAGGTGATTCCATCTCTTGCGGATGTCATCCCTGGTGCGTGGATGGAGTCCCACTGCATTCACCCTGTTCACAATGGTCTGCCACAGCTCCATTTTCCAGGCGATGGGTGTGTACTGCACCTCGGGCCGAATATTTGTGGCCCCACCTTCAGGATCTCATCCACCATGGTCCTTGACTCCCTTTCGGTCAAGCGTGGATTTTTTTTGGGGGGGACATGGTGAGTGTTGTGGATGGCGTCGGGGCTGGGGACGAGATAAGGGTGCTCTTCTGTGTGTCGATGTGCATCTCCTGTATGCTAGCGTACGCTGTCTGGCTCTGGTGCTCTCCGTCTTCTTGTCCTGGTTTCATTGTAAGGGATTGTGGGGTGTGTCTGAGGGTGTTTTATGGGTTTCTGGACGTTTGTCAGGTGTGTGGGTGATACGCCTGTCCAATGTGTGCACTTGTTGCTGTTGAGTCCACTTGCCTCCTGTGGCGGTCGCATCTGCCAATGGTCGTCCGGCCTCCACTGCCCGCCGAGGTGATTTGTGCATCATTATTTGGAGGGCAGGATGTGGGTGTGCTTGGCGGTGGCGGGGTGGTCCGGTATTCCCGCTGACAGAGTCATGGCAGGGAGTGGTTGTCTGGGAATTTTTGGCAGGGTTGGGTTTTTCGTTCATTATATGGCGGGTTTGCATTCACTGCCAATGGCGGGATTCTGTTCACTGCCGACACAGCGGTCGGCGGTCTTTCCCGCCGTGTTCATAATGACCGCCTTAATCTAAAGGCCATGGGCACATGTAGTGCACTTTACTAGGGATTTACAAGTAGATCAAATATGCCGATTGGGTATGAACAAATGTTACCATGTTTTAAGGGAGAGAGCATATGCACTTTAACACTGGTTAGCAGTGGTGAAGTGTGCAGAGTCCTAATACCAGCAAGAACAGTGTCAAAAATTGGAGGGAGGTAGGCAAAAAGTTGGGGGTGACCACCCTAAGGCTGTCAGGTCTAACACCCTCCTTCTGTAGAATATTAGTGTAAAGGGACTCAACATCTAGGATAGAGAGAACACTTGTCTAAGGATTGAAAGATATGTTCTATCTGGTTGATTATGTCCATGCAGCCCCTAACATAACACTGTGTTTTGGGTACAAAGGGCCAGATTTACAAGAAACTGGTGCAGCAGTACTGATGCGCCAGTTTGCTTGTGTCACCTTGCCCTACCTAACAGCCGCCCGCCAAGTTGTAACCGCTGCACGGCCGGCAATGCAGCCGCACTTCCGCGGTGGCCATTTCAACATCCCCGCTGGGCTGGCGGGGATGTCGGCCGCAACATGGGAGCCGCTCCAAATGGAGCCAGCGGTGTTGCGGTGGCGCGACGGGTGCAGTTGCACCCGTCGCGCTTTTCACTGTCTGCTATGCAGACAGTGAAAAGCTCCATGGGGCCGTGGCAGGGGGCCCCGCGACTCCCCTTTCCGCCAGCCTTTTCATGGCGGTTCCTACCGTCATGAAAAGGCTGGCGGGAGGGAGGCTCGTAATCCCTTGGGCAGCGCTGCCCTGGTGGATTACAACCGCCGGGACCAACGTGGCGGTAAACCACCGGCCCTGGCGGTGCGACCGCGGCGCTTCCGCCGCAGTCGTAATACTATGGATTGCACCGGCAGCCTGTTGGCGGTGCATCCGTCTAAACAGCCCTGGCGGTCTTTGACCGCCAGGGTTGTAATGAGGGCCCATGTGGGTGCTGTGTTTATAATAGAGTACACCATAGCAGTTGTGAGGCCAATAGTGTCATAATTTACGAAGCTACTGTGGCGCTTTGCTCCACTAGCATCAAAAATGTTGACGCTAGTGGAGCAAAGTTCAAGGAGGCCTATAGGTTAATATGGGTGCGTCATTTTAACACCTGTTCTGAGCAGGCGTTAGAAATTATGCTAAAAAAGGCGCAGTGAAATCTTGTAGATTTCACTGAGAAATTTGTGTGGGCCACGTAACGCCGGATTGACCCCCTTGCATACATTATGCCTGACACAGTGTGGTGCAAGGGGCCGCAAAGTGGCACAATGCATGCATTGCACCACTTTGTTAATATGGCAAGATGAAAATTGCCTTCTTGAGCCACATAAGCATCAACAAAATAATGCCAGTGTGGTGCAAGGAGGTGCTAGGGCCTTGTAAATCTGGCGCTAATTCTTTTAAAAAGAAATCCACATAGAGGCCAAGTGGTTCAAGAATAGAACCACAACTTGGAACGATCGAGCATCATGTCGGTGCTGCAGTACTTTTGTATATTTTTGGCAAGGTGTAATTTACAGGTGTCCTGATTAATTTGGTGTTACAGTACTGAAACTCACTTTGTGTCAGAAACACTTCAGTCCTCCCTCTTTCAGTAAGGTTATGAATCAACTGATGAATTTCATTTGTGGGATCAGAGCCTAACCTTGAGTAGTAGTTAGTGTTAGCAAGCTGCCTAGCAATTTCAGCCTTATATACATCAGTATCCTGAACCAAGATACCAGCCCCTTGTTAGCTGATTTTTTTATGAGAAATTGGTTGAGTTTAAGTTCATTAAGTGCATTTTTCTCTTCTAATGGGAGATTATAAGGATTTAAATAATGTTCAAGTTTGGAAATTTCGTTAAGAATCAGTTTCTCAAACGTATGAATCTCTGGAGGTAAGCTGCTGTGTGGTGGCGAAAATTAGTGTTAGCGTTACTGGTATTACCTGGATTAGTCAAAAGGAAGGCACAAAGGCAAATTTTTCTGAAGAAATTTAACTTCTCAGTTTGGAGATCAAGGAAATTAGGGGCGAGAAGTAGGGACAAATTATAGGCCTTTACTCAGGAATTAAATTTCAGCTGAGGACAGTTGGTGAGCAGATAGATGAAAAATGGGTACAGTAGGAAAATTCTCTACAGTATACGGTGTTCTGTCAGTGGAACCACCCGTCCTTACCACTGGTAATATTTCTGTCTTGTCGGGCGGTCCTCTGGGGTACTGTACCCACTTTGTGATCATCCCCAACCTGGTGGACATCCTGACCCCTCCTTGCAAAAGGGTTGCTAGGTGTGTTGGAGGAGAAGCTGATACCCTCTCCTGGGTCTGAGCTATCTGATGATTCTGCAGAGGTATCTGAAAAGGTAATAATACTGTTTTTCCTATTGACTCTGGCCGGTTGTCTCCTACATATATTTTTATGTGGTGATTTGACTCACTTCCTTTTTATGATATCCTTCTCTCTGGATGGTTTGTGATTGTCTTTCATGTTTGTTCTTCCCCCTTCTCCTCCCCTCTCTCTTTCTCTATAGGCCTTTTGGTTACATGTACACAGTAACCTTACATTGCACTTCAGGCATATTTGTTGCTATCCTGATGATTATCACAAAACTTGGTTAGGGGATTGTAATGTTGTGGACCTAAGTACCATGACTTGAATTTATCATATTTGTAAATAAGTTGGTATGAGCATAGGTACTGTGACTTTTCCATTGTGCTATTTTAGTCACTTCTGTAATGCCTGAGCATGGAAGTTTTTTATAACCTTTCTTGTGGATATTTACCGTTGTGTCAATCACTTATGCATTGCCTGAGTATGGAAGTCTTTCTTGACTTTGTGGTTGTTTCTCCACTACATTGTTTGCCTATCTTGAGTGAATAAGTGTACAAAAGTGTCCAATTGTAAATGACTCTAAGATTTCAGTTTATTTCCATGTTGATGTATTACACTGAAGGGGCCTTTATTCTTTTATCGACATGTATTTGTCCAGCACACTACCACCCGCGAGGGTATCTTGACGCTGAGCTGGTGTGTGCTTAGCCCTGCCTATGGCTGTTTGGTTAATTGAAAAGCCTAGTCTTTAGCGTCTTTCAGAACTCAAGAAGAGAGGTGTAGACTCTGATATAGAGGGAGGGGTCGTTCCACATATTAGGAGTGATGTAAGAGAATGCCTATTCTCCTGATCTGGTTCTGAATGTGTGTGGGATGTGTGTGAGTTGGAGTCTTGTGGAGCAGTGGTGTCTAGGTGGTTGGTGAGAGGAGTTGTGACTGTCGGATATTTGAGGGCTAGATAGTGTAGTGCCTTGAATGTGTGTGTGTGGAATTAGAAATGAGCATGTTTATGCATCTGGAGCCAGTGGAGCTCCCTGAGGTGATGAGTGAAGTGAATTCTGTATGTTGAGGATGAATCTGGCTGATGAGTTTTGCATACTTGTATTCTGTATATTTTACAATTATTTTTTACCTAGATCACTTTCTTGGAAATGGATAACATCCTGAGCATTTCTTTTATTAGTATAGTTCTTCGCTTACTGATTCCATTTCTATATTGTACAAAGCAACCTCAGCTGCCAATCAAGCATGAATAATGCAATCAATGAAGGCTTGGAGCAAGGGTTGTCTAAGGATTCACCAGCATGGACTTTGATGGCAGTCAGCTACTTCCTGCCCTTTTTTATGGTCTCTTTACTGCATCTACACAAGTATAACTGTGGGCCAGAAAATGGTCTTCTGACATCTGTCATTTTTATGTCATATGTTACTGACAGTTTCGAGCATATAATTACGAAAATGTGAAATACAAGCCAATAGACCTATTTCTGATTCATAATTGAACCTTTGGGTAACAGACTTCCCTGGCTTGTGTGGAAACTGGAGAGTATGTCGGAAATAATGTACGAATGACAGGAAAGGACATGAATATGACAACTGTAAAACTTGTGTATTGAATGTCAGACTTTTAGGAATGAAAATCTCTTGAACGGCAAGTTACTCCCAGGTGACAAGTTGAAAATCCAACACGTGCATAAACATAGTCTTATCTTTTTTTCCACAAGAGAACCTGAGTGTGATAACCAGAAGAAAAATAATGGTACATCAGGATATATTCATAAATCAATTATACCATCTTGGTCTTATTTAGGAATAATGGTATCCATCTTTCTAGTGTGTTAGTGTGTTGACTTTTATGGTAAAATGGCCTGGGATTTATCCTTGTTGATATTTACTTATTTTTTGTATACTGAATTAATAAATAAAACTTCCGTAGGAGAATAAAAATCATTGCAGCGACTCAGTGATCAAGTAAGAACCTAGATGCCATGTTCTTCTCCCTATGCCTCTGCACATGAAAAAGCTGATGCTCTGTGCACTTGCAGGAAAGTTAGGGAAAGCCAATTAATTGAAAGTAGGTTGTGATCTGTTCAGATTCATTACTTTTCAGCGCACACCTCAATATTCCAAATGCAGCAGCTGGAAAAAGAGTTAGCAGGAGTGGCAGGAAGAAATGAAGGGAGGTGCAATACGAAGTGGATCATGTCTGCCATTCCTAGACAGGCAGAATGTACTTGCAGCCTCCCAGGGGAATAAGGCGAGTATGTCCTCTCCAGTAGCCCACCGACGCAGGGGGCAAAGAGAAGAACTTCCTTAATGTAAAACTGCACGGAAATCCACTGGACAAATGTGAAAGCTGCTTCAGTTAATCAATGATTAAAGGGGCTGAGATAAAGTTATCAGTAACAGGTAGGTGGATCCAAGTCTTATTTGACACTGATTTCGAGATTGTCAGCTTGCAGGTTTGTTATCACTAGCTATCAGATGCGCTAAATATCACCTATTATTCATTTTTGGGGAATATTATACAGATATTGTAGCATTCTGCACCAAAATCTGCATGGTATGGTAAATACCATACATTTGCTCCTGCTAAATTTCATCAGCTTTAATGAAGGGTGAGATATTTAACACACCTGGTAATTACGTGACGTGGAAATACCTACTAACTAGGGATTATAATCCGATGCAAACAGCAGTTTACTCTATGGGGCCTTTGTGTGTTAATTACATGAGCTCTGGCAGACAGGTAGCTAAGGCTATCTGATACTAAAACTAGTAAGTTTAAGATTGCAGATTTTTTCTTGATATCAAATTGGTAAAAAAGGACAAATAGCACATTAATTAACAAATGCAATGGGAAATATATCTGATAAAATACCAGAATTTCATTTACAAGTAACAACTGCAAAGATTTTAGTGGTAAGTATGGGATAGCGAATGGGAATGGGGGGTCAAGTTTAATTAATAATGACATGTTGGTATGACCCTTCCCAGCACTGCAAGCAAGTACAGCAAACGAAAAAAAGTAACGACGTTCACAATTCCACAAACATGTCAATCTGAATAAAAAATTAAAAATAAATAAGTAGATATTTTTCTAAGGCATGTTAACATGTCACCCCCTACTTTACGATATTAACAGCAACTAATTTATGAAACACATGACAAATGGATGTGCCACATAAAGGTATTTATTGAAACCATTGTAATGTGGCTTTAGGCAGGAAATAACATGACGACAAAGAAATCAAACCACCTGCAATAAAGCAAGTGCATCACATAAAGTAGAATGGTTGCCTGCTTCACGAACACACCTGCTTTTGCTCACCCACTACAGCAAGGCACCAGCTCGCCATACTGAGGACTGGCGGAGGACCCCCAACTCCTCCCCCTAAAGCTCAAAGCATGAGAGGAGCAAGTCTTGGCAATACCGCATCCTGTGGGACTTGCTAAAGTAGCTGGAGGACTGGACACTGGTAAGTCAACATTTACTACCTCTCATCCCCGATACCTGCATGCCATCTCACACCCTCATTCTCATCCCATCACTCAACTCCATCCCACACACTGCACCTACACATATGACTAACCCCAATGCCAAGCCATGCATGCCATACCAATGCATGGACACCCCTCCCAGCCCTACATGGACACCCATCGCCAAATTATGCACAGCATAGGGAAACTAACATACCCAAAATTCATCACCATGCACAAGCAAAAGCTGGCAGGGCAACACCAACGATAGAGGGGAAGCGAGGACTGTACAAATGTCATAAACATGAAGCATAATACTTCATTTACATCCCCACAGGTACCCCAGCCAATGTCAGTGGAGAGTAGGTGCCACCACTATCCAGTCCCCAACCGAAGATGCCCCCTATGATGACAGCAACACTGGACTTCAGGATCTGGAGGACCTACCTGGCCCATGAGGGACCACTGGACGGTCACCCAGTCACAATCACAGTCCACTACAGAGTCTCCCCCATCAGGATCCAACACCACAGCACCCACCCAGCGTACCCACACCTCTGTCCCCAGGACACGTCAATCAGCAGTGTGCCCACCTGTACCGGGACCCCAGGCCACACCTCGACCCCAAGACAATCAGGGACCTGGGGTCAGTGACAGCGGGCACCCTGTTCAGGGGACAGAGGCACAGGGCAACAGGTACACTGGGAGGACTGCTGTGCGCCAGGTGGAGGACAGGAACAGGGAACCGACTCTCCAGGAGGCACTCTCCGAGATCCTGGGAGCCTACCAACATTCCCAGGACATGATGGGCCAGATCCTTGACAACGTGCAGGAGAACAGGCGGCTGCAGGAGGGACAGTATCAGGGGATTAGAGAGGACTTGCAAGCCATCAACACCACTCTGATCTCCATCGTAGGGTTGCTGGCACACATGGCCAACATCATAAGGGAGGCAACAGTACACTAGCGGGCCCCTAAAACTAGCCAGTCAACTGAACAGCCCTCTAATTCCACTGCCGCTAGTGGCCAGGAGGCCCCGCCACAGGACTCACAGGCCACCAGCATCCCTCCCCCTGCAGAAGGTGAACCACCCCGCAAACGTTCCCGGCGACCCAGACAAAAGCCAGAGACAATTGCCAAGACCACCGCCAGGAAATTAGACTCTCCTGATTGTCCCCCTTGTGTCCCACCCTGTCACCTTGTCCACCTTAAACTGCCTTTGCTCCCCTTCCTATGGCCACTTGGACACTGCATCTGTGCTACAAAGAGACTGGAACAATACCCTGGACCTTCCTCCATCATCACCCCATTCCATTGCACCTTCCCCTCATTTTCTTAGCACTACAATAAACACCCTTGAACAAAACTCGACTACTAGTATTTCATGTATTGAAAATTTGTATTTCTGGAAACAGCTCCATCCATTGCAAATGAACTGTACATTGTGAAAGCTTAGAGATAATGACCTGTAGCTGGCTGTAGTCACCACATAAGTACATAGTTGTTATATCACCAACATCTGTAAAATGACAAACCATAGGTGAGCGTAAGTAGGGGTAAAATAAAGTTTAGGCCATCATGCCACCGCCACACAGAATACACCAATAGTCATCGAAATGTGATGTTGCAATGTCTCACCTGTGTGTCTTTGGGCGTACTGATGGATAACTGATGTTCTGTTGTTCTCCTCCTCTTCCTCAGCTTCTTTATCCTCACTGTCATCAGGTTCTACTGCAGCCACAGGGGCATCTCAAGTCTCCTCCTCCTACAGAAAAGGTACATGGCGTCTGACGGCCAGGTTGTGCAACATGCAGCATGCCACTACTATCTGGCAGACCTTCTCGGGTGAGTAGCACAGGAATCCACCTATCAGATGGAGGCACCTGAACCGGCCTTCAGGAGGCTGAAGGTTCTCTTGATGATCCTCCTGGTTTGCCCATGTGCCTCATTATAACGTTCTTCAGCCCTTGTCCTGGCATTCCTCACAGGGGTCAGCAGCCACAATAAGTTTGGGTAGCAAGAGTCACCTGCAGGTATTGAGGGACAACATTTAGCCACATACTATCATATTACAGTTAACATTAGATGCATACAGTAACATACACTGGGTGGGGACCAAGGCTCACCTATAAGCCACACCCTGTGCCTCTGTAGTTGGGCCATCACATTTGGGATGCTGCTATTCCTCAGGACAAAGGCATCATGCACCGACCCAGGATACTTAGCATTGACGTGGGAGATGTACTGGTCTTCTAGGCACACCATCTGCACAGTCATGGAGTGGAAACTCTTACGATGCCTGTACACCTGTTCATTCTGGTGGGGGGGACAAATGCAATATGTGTCCCGTCAATTGACCCTATAAGATTGGGGATATGTCCCATTGCATAGATTTCGGCCTTCACAGTGGCCAAATATTCTACCTGGGGTAAAGCTATGTAGCTGCACATGTGTTTTACCAGGACAGACAACACTCTTGCCAGCATGATTCAGAACATTGGCTTTGACATTCCTGATGCCAAGACTACTGTCACTTGGAAAGAACCTGTTGCCAGAAAATGGAGGACCGATAGCACTTGCACAAGAGGGGGGATCCCAGTCGGTTGAAGGATGGATGAGATCAGGTCAGGCTCCAATTGGGCACACAGCTCTGTGATTGTGGCCCTGTCCAGTCTATAGGTGAGGATAGTGTGCCTGCCCTCCAGTGTTGCTAAGTCCACAAGGGGTCTGTACACAGGGGTATGTCTCCACCTCCTATTAATCTGCAGTGGTAGGTATCTAAGAGACACAAGAGTGAGTAGGCTGTCACAATTCCAACTACTAAACCACAACAGCAGTCAACATGGTGCACTTATGTATTGGGGCAGTGTACATTTCGAAGTATGTGCCTATTTAACCTGTGACACAGCAATTATCAATGGGACTGTTCACCTTCCCCTGAAATGGCTACTGCCTGTCCTGTATGCAGGGACAGGTGGAAGTGATGTAATTTGTGGCGGTAGGCGATCGTGCCTTGCCGTGCAATTCCTCATAGGACAATATAGGGCCCTATGTAGTACAGTGGCCAATGGGGATGTAAGCCGGCGGTGACAGTGTACACCACCGCAGAAGTGACCGCCATTTTCTATCTGACTCCTCACGTGTGTCCTGACCTTCAACAGGAGAAGACCTACACTGCGTGTGTTGCTGTGACCTGTGTCTAGAACCTACCATGGCCCGTGTGACTGGGGAAAGTCCCCCAGCCTTCACTTCGAAGGAGTTGGAGTGATTGGTGGATGGGGTCCTACCCCAGTACGGACAGCTGTATGGGCCTCCAGACAAACAGTTTGGGCATGATGCAAGTGGCATGGATTCATGGAGATGTGTGAGAAGGCATCGTGTAAGGGTGGGGGGATTGGGGGATTGTCTGTTGGCGGTGTATATGTTGTAGTACATGGCCTATGTGTGTGACAATGGTGAGGGAATCGGGTATGGTGGACCATGTGTGTGACAGGCTGGACTGTTAGTTTAATGTAGTTCTACTGTCTGTATTACCTCTGCAGGTCAGCGCCCATCAAAAGAAGGGATTATGGCATGCCATCACCAAGGACGTGCGGACCCTGGGGTTCTATGGCAGGTGGAGCACCCACTGTTGGAAATGGCGGGAGGACCTGAGACGCTGGGCAAGGAAGACCGCAGAGGCCCAACTGGGGATGGCTTCCAATGAGGAAGGGGTGCCCGTCGGACTCTGACCCCCCCTCATGTCCCTCATACTGGCGGTGGCCTACCCTGAGCTGGATGGGCGCTTAAGGGAATGACAGCAGCCACAAGTGGGTGATTACAGTGGGTATCATTACATATTTTAGCTGGTAGGGTGGTATCCGTGTGGTGGTTGTGTGTTAGTGGGTGCCCCTAAGGCCTGGTCAGACATTGCAGCGTGGGTCATCTCTAGGGTAATGGTTGCATGGCAAATACAGGTAACCTAGCTTGTAAGTAGTCACTTTCAGGCAGGGCATCGTGGGTCCCAGGTGTGCTGCAGTTGGCGGTGTGTGCTCCTCCTCTTGCCTTGGTGACTAGCCATATCAATGGTAGTGCAAGGCATA
This sequence comes from Pleurodeles waltl, assembly GCF_031143425.1. NCBI lineage: Eukaryota > Metazoa > Chordata > Amphibia > Caudata > Salamandridae > Pleurodeles > Pleurodeles waltl. The sequence continues at coordinate 961,299,521 of NC_090447.1, read as the reverse complement.
TTGCTTAGGCCTGTTCCCTGTGTTTGAGGGTGATGAGCATGCCAATAGTGGTGTTGGTGCAGTCATTGACCAAGTGTATCCTTTGCCTCCCCCTTTCTTATTTTGTCATCCTGTCCTTGTGTGCATTAGCATCATCAGGCGGAGGAGCAGGGGCACCAGCAACAGAGGGAGCTGCAACCCACATGACCGTAGAGGCAGTGTCCACCGACGCTGAGGCAACCAGTGGGACGGAGGGTGAGGGGAGCACCACGGCGGAGATTGGAGCAGATAACACAGACTCAGATACCTCCTTCGATGGAAGCTCTCGGTGGAGGACACCTCGGTGACTACCCCAGCTGCAGGTACAGCTGCCACCCCCGTACCAGCACCGCCCTCCCAGCAGCCCCTCAGTGAGTTGCCAGTGCCGGGTCACCCAGGAGAGTGGGCATCTCCTTCGCCCCAGGCACCTCAGGACCTACCCCAGTGAGCCCTGCTGGCCTGAGTGAGGAGGCTATTGACCTCCTGAGATCCATTTCTGTAGGGCAATGAACCGTTGTGAATGCCATCCAGGGGCTGGCATCCCAGATGCAGGAATGCAATGCATTCAGGTAGGGCATTCACAGTCGATTGGCGGCCCAACAAAGATCGATTCAGGCTCTGGCCTCCTCTCTGATGGTAGCCATTGTCCCTGTTTCTACCATCCCTCCACCAACTCCCACTTCCCATTCCCATTCCCCTCAACCCCAACTAATCCTAGGCACACATTCAGACGAGTATGCACATAAGGCAACACACAAGAGTGGCACAGGCAAACACAAGCACCACACTTCATCCCTCAGGCACTCATGCAAACACCATACAGCTGCAGACACGACAACATCCACTGCCTCCACTGTCTCCCTCTCCTCCTCCACCTCCCTTCCAGTCATGTCCACCCTCACACCTGCATGCACTATATCAACATCCTCTACCAACATCACCACACCAAGCAAAACACACACCTCAATGGCAGACACCTCCACAACAGCAATGCACGTGTCCCCTGTGTCCTCTCCCACCGTGTCTGTCTCCCCCCTAAAAGACACAAACACAAGCATTCACACACCCAACAGCCACCCACCTCACATCAGCATACTGCCCATGCACCTACACCCAAGTCCAGCAGACATACTCCTCCAACAACCATTCCCTCATCCTCCACTCCCATTCCTCCTCGCTCCTCCTGCCCCACTGTCTCTAAAAAGCTTTTCCTTTTACAATTTGACCTCTTCCCTACTCCTCCCCCTGTCCTGCCCATATGGGCAGGGTACCAAGGACTCAGCCCAGCACCTCAGCCAAACAGTCCATGGGGACAGTGGTAGCATAGCACCACCTACTCGTGGTGGTAAGGATACCACACCTCCATCGCAGAAGGGGAAGGAGCCAGCACCACCAGGGAAGAAGGGGAAGGGGCCTGCACCACCTGCGAAGAAGAGAAAGGAGCCTGCAGCACCTGGAAAGAAGGGGAAGGTGCCTGCACCACCTGCAAAGATGGGGAAGGAGCCTGCACCACCAGGCAGAGAGGGGAAGAGCCCATCCACCCCAACCAAGAAGGGTAAGGGATCCACGACCCATGTACAGGAGAAGACGAAGCACTCTATGCCAGCGGAGGTTCCAGGCTGACACCACCACCAGCTGTCACAGGGCCCCCACTGCCAGCTGTGGAATTGCAGCCATCCGAGAGTGCAGTGGCTGCCCAGGAGGCATCTCCAACCACCACCACAGTGCAGCCATCAGAGAGTGCAGAGGCTGCCCAGGAGGCTCCTCCATCCACCACCATAGTGCAGCCATCAGAGAATGCAGAGGCTGCCCAGGAGGCACCTCCATCTACCACCACAGTGCAGCTATCAGAGAGTGCATAGGCTGCACAGGAGGGGCCTCCAACTACTACCACAGTGCAGCCATCACCAACAGCAGATGCCATGTAGGCCGCACTCCAGGGGTTGCTGTGCGAGTTGCCCCCATCTAGAACCAGTGGGCAAGTCATCCACCTGAGAGACTGTGGCCTTACACTCCCCAGGACAGAGCAATGGGCATGGAGCCCCCTCCAGAACCAGTGGACAAGTCACCCACCTGAGGGACTGTGGCCTTGCACTCCCCAGGACAGAGAAATGGGCATGTTGCCCCCTCTAGAACCATTGGGGAAGTTCCTGTATTCTGCTGAGGTGCCAGCCCATCTCCCTCAGGTGTCTTCCCTCTTGCAAAATGATGCCCCTGCAGTGTTCTCTACGGATCTGTCAGGATGCAAGTTGGGCCTTTGACTGTGCCTTGTGTGCCCTTTTGACTTTGGACTGGGTATTGGCCCCTTATATACATAATATTTGGGTCATGTGGTGGGTTTTGCTATGCTAATACACTGTCAGTACTCCAGCAATGTGGTCCATGTTTTATTTTGCAGTGTGTCCTGTGCCATTGGTTTACGTCTGAAGCTGGTTATGTGTATAATGTGTGTGTGTATGGTGTGTGTCGTGTGTGTGTCACTCTCATTTTCCTCCCTCCCTCCCATGTGTGCTAGGCGGCTGTACTCACTGTCGTCGTCTTCGTCGGCGTTGGTGTTCCAGGTGGATCTTGACGTAGAAGATAATCGGGAAAACTTGCAGTTCGGGTTCCATGGCGGCGTGGTTCTTCCCTGTGTCTCCAATGGTTAGTCCTTTCACTTCTAGGCTCTGTTTCTGCCAGGCTTTTGTTGGCATTGGTACCACCCCAGAACAGGAAGAGGTTTTGTGTGTCTTAATATGGTGGGCAGTACTTTGCCTCCCATCTGGCTGTTGGTGGCTACCACTGTGGTGAAAGTTGTTTCAGCTGTCGCAGTTGATGTGGTACATTGGCTGTCTATGGGAGTTATCACCACCATAGTCATAATTTGGCAGAACTTACCACCAGCCTGTTGGTGGTATTACCACCACTTTATCACTGACCACAAGGGTCATAATTAGGGCCATAGTGGCATATTTACAAGCTCCCTGCAGCAATGGAGCATCATCTTTTGCTACACTCTGGTGGCACTGTGCCCTGCTTCATATTTATAAGGAGGCGTTAAGCCACTCTGGAAATTAGCCAACCTTCTCAAACCACAGTAGAACATACTATGCTTTGTCACTTACCCTCGCCACAGGAAATATAACAAGTTAAATGATACATCTGTTAAATCAATGGCTTATTCCTCTTTAGAGGTGATATTGACTGTACATTATTTGCCTTCAATGAGTGACAGACCTACTGTTGTGACTATTACAATGAGATACAAAAGATACAGCATGTAGATCTCCATCTATATTTCACTGCATACAGCCAATATTGCCCTTTGTCATGTTATGATACTTCATGGATGCCAATCAAGTGATCAGACAAAAGCGAAGAGAAAGATGTAGAAACTATGTCCCTGTTGATGTCTTCTATAATTGTTGTCTGTAAAGGCACACCATATTGTGAAAGCTCACATAGGCCTTCAAATAGTATGCACCGTCATTAAGAGGGCCACTGAGAGATGCATGCATTCATTTTGACACATGTGGCATCCATCCGTTTGCACCATGCTTCTTTAAAGGGTTTCTGTTTGCACTTGGAGGGGGCAGTCAGGTGTAAAGGGTCTCTGTAAGCTGGAGACTGATTTTGGCCTCGAGCCTGGCACAGTTACCTTCACAGACTTCCTGTTGTGGCCTCATCAGACCTTTTCACACTGACAACGCAGTGGAGCCCTCATGGTCTGCGGAGACCTGCCCATGGCATATTGTGACTTGGCTGACTGGTGAATGAAGCTCATACCCAGGGGACCAGATTCCTGGGCCTGCAAGAGATCTGAATTGGGTTCCAAACAGAGCGTTGTATTGTGGTGAAGCAGGGCACCATCCTGGGACCCCTGGAACTCCGTCCTGGGCACCTTGCAACACAACAGGCCGTCAAGTGGATTCCGAGCACAGAAAACACATCTAGTCCTGCTAAGGCTTTGACCAGGGGACCGGTTAGACATTTCCACTCCAGCCAAGCATGAAGTCATCCCCAGGCCTGTGGCGCCCTGTCCTGCAAGATGGTGTTAGCGCGTCAGGACCTTGATAAGTAAACTTACAAGGAGACACGCCTAGGCCGATGAACCTTTTGACCAAGTTCTGAGACTTCCCAGTATGAGGTATCTTTCTGGCATCACAATCAATATCTCATTAACCCAATCAATATTCAAAATACCTAATCAACAAGTAAATCAATGACATTCAATAAGAATCGACAAGTGAACATACCATGACCTTTCAGTCATGAATAACCACACCAATTTTGTTAAGGATTAGCTTATTTATTTCCCTATTTGTTACAATCTAATATTGTCTCCGTTAATCTCATTAGCAATCAATCTCATTAGTAACTCTTCAGATACATAATTTGAACAAAGTTAATCAACACATAGAGAATATGCATTAAGCATTAACACATCATTAATAAGAAGCAGTTTGGCAAAGTCTCAGAGTACAAGATTCAACAAAGCAAGAACTCAGTCATTTGTCTATTTGCGTCAGATTTTAGTGAGCCCCTTAACTAACCTCGAATTAGCATCAGCATGTTGGGCTTCATGCAAAACAATTTAGCAAAGACAAATTTGGAAAACCTCTAACTACGGCTTCTATCAAAAGAGCAGTTGGTACCTAGAAAGAAAAGTCAAACAGACAATTGCAATTTGCATCAGATAGTTACCCGTCCAACGAATCAGCAGTCAGCATCAGTCTTCGTCCTCAGGACATCAGTCGATTCAGCATCAGCAAGGATAGGAGAGGGCAAAGTCTCAGTATGGCATGGCTAAGAATAAGGCTCCTCCCTCATAAGGAGGAGAAGTAAGTACCAGGTGAGGATTTAATAGATGATGGTTAAGATATCAGAAGAATAAACTACAAAGTCTCAAAGATTATTGGCAAAAATATAGCTCGGTGGAATGTCCAGTAAAGGCTAATAATGGCTCATAATGGCAAAGATTGTGAAGAAGAATGGCTGATTTCTCCTCGGGTCACGCAGTTATATAAAAACTGTCGAACTAGCCCTTAATTCCTCATTGGATCAATTTTGGTGCCTCATTATCTCTGTCCAATAATTCTCCACGCACCTCAGTAGAATTTTCCACAAAACACAGATCTCATGCAGTTGATTGGCCCACGTTGTTGACACCTTCATCTGTAGGAATGTCAGGTAAGAAAAGTTACACTTTACCGTCCTGTCAGTAGTCCCATTGTCTTCTCCTAGTCCAGACAGCCTTGTACCTATTACGAATTACACTGTTGCATTCAGCAAGAATGTCCCCTTGAGCAAGTTGGGTTCCATGAGAAAGAATTTACTACGGCTACACATATATCTCTAGCTTCTGGAAAAGTACAGCTTCGTGTCCTTCAGGAAAACAGCACATTGCACGTTAGAAAAACACAGTTTAATATGAGACCAGGCAGCTAGGCCCAAACCCTCGCTAAACTAAGGCCTAGTGATTAATCTAGTAAAACTCCAATACATGACTATAATCATAATAAGCTAATACAAAACCATACATTAGTACATTATTAATTCATCATTAATAAGTCTCATTAGTCATCGCATACATTGGTGACCACTCCCCGTGGGCACATTTCAAACGTGTGCATTATTTTCTACGTTAACACATTTTCTAAGCTGCTTCATTACACAATATATTGCAAGCTTTTCATGTTGATATTAATTTTTAAAGATCACATTCCAAAAATGGTGCAAGAAAAATGGAACTCAGCCCCCTGGGGCCTGCACCTTACAGCCTGCTGACCCTCTGTCCCATGGACCAGTCAGAACTTTCCATCCCAATGAGAGCAGAGTTTAGCTAGTTGGCCACGTATTTGGAGCAAGCAGTGCCTTTGCAGCTTACAGGGAGCACAACCAGATGAAAAGCATCTAACTCATACCCTCTTTGCACAAATCTGGAACAAGGCGTTTTTTGTATCTGTGCACATCGGGTGACAGAACGGGCATTTGAGTCATTGTATCCAAACTCCTGGAACTGATGCTTGGGTTGAAGCTTCAGTGTAATCCTCAGGTCTTCCAGATTATCGAGGAATTTTGTACACTTTGTCACATCCGGGAATAACTTGCTTTTTTTTTTTTTTTTTTCACAAGCGTAATTTTGCAGTGCTCTAATTCTTCTTCTGATACCTAATTTCAATGTTTTTAATTCTATCATCGGGAGACCTAATCACGTTCTCATTATCACTTCTTGGTCTCTGTACTGTTCTGTACTCACCAAACCTCAATTATGGTAAGATAGATAGATATAGTTAGTCCAAGGATACACATTGTGAAATTGAAGAAATCCCATACAAGCATCCATGGCACCTTTTAAAAATGGCACCTTTTAAAAATTTTATTCATGTGCAGGTCAGAATATATTGCACTTGCCACTTGAAGTAACATATATATCTACCTTCAATAATGTTTTTCCTTGAAGTGGAAGTAAATACAGTGAATGCACAACCTGGTAATTTGTGCTATATTATTTACTGTTAGATTGTTTAAATATATGTCTCCTTTTATTTATTTCAATGAGCAATGTGTATTATGGGTGTTGTGGCTTTACTAATGTCTTGCAACCTCCCCAAAATCCAGTTACTTGTCTTTTTCGATATCCTGGTAGCCAAGCCTCTCTGTCGCAGTATTAAAGTCTTCCTGTTCCATAGTCGTTCTCTTAATGTCTTATCATCAGAACTGATAACACGTCCCAATCTAGATAATTTATTCACCCTGGGACTTGTTTTAGGCCGATTAATCTTTTGACCCTGATTGAAGACACCTTAAGACGAGATAACTAATCTGCATGTCAGTCAAAAGATCAATAACCTCATCAATATTCACAATAGCAAGTCAATTGAATTAATCAATAACATCAATAAAATTTAAACACACCATGACCTTTCAGTCATGAATAACCACACAGTGGGGGTGATTCCGCCGCCCGCCCGCCAAGCGGGAACCGCCAGAAGACCGTACCGCGGTCAAAAGACCGCAGCGGTCATTCTGGGTTTCCCACTGGGCTGGCGGGCGACCGCCGAAAGTCCGCCCGCCAGCCCAGCGGGAAACACCCTTCCCACGAGGACGCCGGCTCAGAATGGAGCCAGCGGAGTGGGAAGGTGCGACGGGTGCAGTTGCACCCGTCGCAAATTTCAGTGTCTGCACAGCAGACACTGAAATTCTTTGTGGGGCCCCCAGGGGCCCCACGGCACCCCATACCGCCATCCTGTTCCTGGCGGGCGAACCGCCAGGAACAGGATGGCGGTATGCGGTGTCAGAATCCCCATGGCGGCGATGGCGGATTCCCATGGGCAGCGGAAAGTCGGCGGTACACCGCCGGCTTTCCGCTTCTGGCCGCGGCTGTACCGCCGTGGTCAGAATGCCCGGCGGTGCACCGCCAGCCTGTTGGCGGTGCTACCGCCAACCTCCGCCCTGGCGGTATTTACCGCCAGGGTCAGAATGACCCCCAGAATTTGGTAAGATTTATGATATTTATTCCCTATTGATTACACTCTACTAGCAAGTTTATTAGTCTTGAAACCATAAAACACATCAACACGGTTATAATATGGCAACTCGATTAAGATTTAATCAAAGTAAAAATCATGAACATTAGAACAAAGCACAACATCAGCATGGATTAACTTTAGCAGAGTATTATTAGCACATTATTCAACAAAGCATAGATTCCGTCATTTGTCTGTTTGCGTCCGTTTAGTGAATTTCTTAACTAACCTCGAATCAGCATTAGTATGTTGGACTTCATGCAAAACAATTTAGCAACACAAATTTCGAAAACATCTAACTATGGTCTCTATCAAAAGAAGCAGTTGGTACCTAGAAAGAAAAGGCAAACAGACAATTACAATTTCATCATCATATAGTTACCCTCCGTAATGGGTCTGCATACAGAGTCAGTCTTCGTCCTCAGGACATCAGTTGATTCGCCATCAGCCAGAAAACACGGCAAAGTTCAGCAAGACGGGCAATAAGGGACACTTCCCTCATAAAGAGGAAAAGTATGAATCAGCAAGGCAAAGCAAGGATGGTTCGAAGATTTTAACCGCAAAGTCTTTAAGACAGAGTGACAAAGTGTCTAGGCAATAGCAAAGGCATGTAATGGCTATGGCAAAGGAATGGCATATAATGGCTTGGAATGGCTGCTTACTCCTTGTGTCCTACGATTATATCAAAATTGTCGAACAAGTCTCTAATTTCCAATTGGTCAATATTTAGTGCATCATTATCTCCATCCAATAGTCCAACGGTCACCCAATTAGAGCTTTCCACTTTTGACAGTTCTCACGCAGCTCATTGGTTCATGGGTTTGACGCCTCCAACGGGTAGAATGTCAGGTGAGGAATAAGTGACATTTGTTACTCAAGTCAGTAGTCCCATTGTCTTTCCTAATCTAAATGACCGTGTACCTGTTGTGAATTACACTGTTGCGCTCCACAAGAATGTCTCCTTGAGCAAGTCGGATTCTCATGAGAAAATTTACTATGGTTACACACATCTTCTAGCTTCTGGAAAAGTACAGCTTCATGTCCTTCAGCAAGTCAGCACATTGCACGTTAGAAAAACACATTTAATATGAAACCGGACAGCTAGGCCCCGGCTCATGCTAACTAAGGCCTAGTGATTAATTAACAATTCTAATACATAATACCTAACATTAATACAGAAAAATCATACATTAATACATTAGTAATCCATCATTAGTCAATTTCATTAATCATCTAATACAATGGTGGCCACTCCCCGTGGGCACATTTCATACACATGCGTTAACGTTTACATTTTCTATGCGATTTCACTAAGCATTATATTGCAAGCTTCTCATTTTAATTATTAGATTTTAATCACGCTCCATCATAATCTCCCCGTTAGAATGATATACAGATTCTTAGTGATTCTTCGCCAGTGTCTCCACTGTTCTGGGGTATTATAAGTGCCCCTCTGAGAATAAGTAACACTCCGTATGAACATCAGTGTATCTGTAGCTCAATGTCAGAGTCTAAGTTAATTTTCCCAGTATAAGTTCATCCACTGTCCCAGTGTCGGTGCCTATGCAGTCAACATTAGTCCACTCCTTTCTTGTTAGTTTGATGGTGCTTAGTCAGTTCCTCATATAATTGTTGCGCTCCCAAACGTGTTCCAAGCACAAACCAAATGGCCAAGGTTTGTATGCAAACGAATTCACGAGTGACACCGTACTCCTGTGTGCTGTGTTCTCCTGTGAACGGAGTGTTATGATTAGCATGTATTTACTTTTTCATGCATGTGTTTGTTTATTTTCTAGACTTCTTAATTTTTAATTTGGTATGTCGAAAGCAAAAATGCTAAAACTTAACTGATTTTGCACTTGGGGGAGATTCCCAAACATTTCGCCCTGGGTTAGTCACAAAAGTGGCGCTAACAGTACAAAATGTTTTTTTTCCTGATTCACTTTTCAGTGCAAAACTTGCTTTGCGCTGGAAAGTACTTAAAAGTAACACAAAGAATCACAAAACCCTGCTTTGCATTACTTTGGGTCAAGGAGGCGTTACATGGGTGTTCCTATGTAACCTCCCTTGCTTTTTGATACTAAGATCCATATTTATACTTTTTGATGCAAAAAAAGTTTAACTCCGGCTTCCGCCATTCCAAAGCGCCAGACGGGCGTCTTATTTATGGAATGACTGTAGCCGGTGCTGTGGCCTGGTTTGCGCCAAAATAAATGACGGTAACCGGGCAGCGGGGGTGAAGGGAAGACTCAGGGTTGTGTGCCAAAGAATGGTGCAAGTCAGGTTAGAGGAAAAACATATTGGGGGTCATTCCGACCCCGGCAGGCGGCGGAAGCCGCCCGCCTGGCGGGAACCGCCAGAAGACCGTACTGCGGTCAAATGACCGCGGCGGTCATTCTGACTTTCCCGCTGGGCCGGCGGGCGACCGCCAGAAGGCCGCCCGCCGGCCCAAAGGGAAAGCCCCTTCAACAATGAAGCCGGCTCCGAATGGAGCTGGCGGAGTTGAAGGGGTGCGACGGCTGCAGTGGCGCCCGTCGCGATTTTCAGTGTCTGCTATGCTAATCATTATGGGGCCCTGTTAGGGGGCCCCTGCACTGCCCATGCCTGTGGCATGGGCAGTGCAGGGGCCCCCAGGGGCCCCACGACACCCGTTCCCGCCATCCTGTTCCTGCCGGTTGTTACCGCCAGGACCAGGATGGCGGGAAGGGGGTCGGAATCCCCATGGCGGCGCTGCTTGCAGCGCCGCCGTGGAGGATTCTCTTGGGCAGGGGAAAACCGGCGGGAAACCGCCGGTTCCCCTTTTCTGACCACGGCTTTACTGCCGCGGTCAGAATTGCCCCTGAAGCACCGCCAGCCTGTTGGCGGTGCTTCCTCCGGCCCATTGTCTCTAACCTGACTAGCTCCATTTTTTGACACACAACCCCCATGGAAATGACTCCTGTCTTAGCAAAGACAGGAGTCATGCCCCCTGCCAAATGGCCATGCCCAGGGGACTCCTCTCCCCTGGGCATGGCCATTGGGCACAGTGGCATGTAGGGGGGCCCAAGTAAGGCCCCCATATGCCACTTCTACGTTAAAAAAAAGACTTACCTCTACTTACCGTAGATGGATCCCTCCATCCATGGGTGTCCTCCAGGGGTGGCCGAGGGTGGCAGGGGGTGTCCCTGGGGGCAGGGAAGGGCACCTGTGGACTGCTTCCATGGTCTCCCACCATGGAAATGAGCCCACAGGTCCCTTAATGCCTACCCTGACCCAAGCGTTAAAAAATGGCGCTAAACAAGTTTAGTGTCATTTTTAAGGATCCTCCCGTGCGTCATTTTTCCATAGGAGTATAGATAAGGCGCAAAAGCCTTTGAGTCATTTTTTGCCCTGGAACGCCTACCTTGCATGTCATTAACGCAAGGTAGGTTTCACGATAAAAAAATGACTCTCACTCCATTAATTTGGCACTAGACGGGTCTAGCGCCAAAGTATAAATATGGAGTTAAGTTTGCACCGAATTTGTGTAAAAACATTTGCTGCAAACAGAGCATAAATATGCCCCTAAATCCGATCTGCTAACATTAGTAGACAAAGTTTAGCACCAAAAATTATTGCCACTAAAAGCAGGCAGTAGAAGGAGAAATGTTTTCCTTTCTCCTTTCCTTTCCAACTTTGCATGTGTGCTGCATTGTACAGCACATATACAAAGTAGAATTTTTTTTTTGACTTGTCCAGCCATAGTATTCTGTAGAGGAAGGGTATGCTTCCTGTACAAAACCTATGGTAGACTCAGGCATGCACCCCAGTATTATGGTGCTAATGTGTGCCTGGTGCATGCCAGCTTAAATCAGCGCCAGAGCTAGGGAGATGGGAAGAGAGAGTCATACCTCTGTGAATACGGTGCTCTCCTGCTCCCTCCCTGTCACGCCATGCAGCATAGCATTTTTCCCTGCTGCACTGTGTTCCGACACCTTTCAGAAATCGGGCCTCTATCTCTGTAGATGTCACATACATAAAGTGTAAAACTCCTGTTGAAGTATAATATTTACTGGAAATGCATTGAAATATTTGAGGAGACATTTATTTGAAATGAACTGATTGTAGTTCAAGCATGTGAGGCAATAAACTTGAAATCAAGAAAAATACAAGTGAAAGCCTCACCAACGAAAGCACATGTAGAGATTATGAAATGTGTATGAAACAGAATTAGTACCTTTAAAACTGAGTAAAAAGAACCAGAGGTAATATAGTGAAGAGAACCAAAGATTATGCAACCATAAAAAACACATACAAGCTTATAATAGCATATGTGCACAGGGACACAGCACACAGGAGCGCGCTGTTGCCAGTATCAGCGTCTCCTTTTCCCAACGTCAAAGCCGGAATCTCCATGACCCACTTTTGATCCTCTTGCCTCTCTCTGTCCTAGTCCAGCTGTCATTCTGTTCCAATTTCTTTGATTATCTTTCGAAGTGTATACATTTCTATTTTTTTCAATGTCTTCGAAACTCAGTGTCAATGTCAAAGTCTTTGACTATCTGTCTCTGTTTTAAAATGTCCCTTTATCAGTGGTAAATTACCTTAGCTCCTATAGGCCTACATGATTGTCTGTCATGTGGATGTTTTGTTTTTTATGCCTGTCTTATTTGCCACATGTTTTTCATCACCCAGTGTGGTTTGTTGTTCATCATTTCCACTTACATTATGCATCTACTATATGAATGTCCTCATCATGCTATCATGAGTAATTCTCTTTTTCTGAATGCCTTGTGTCTACAGATGAAACCCAAATTTACTTTACCCAGAATGCACATGGATGCATTAATGTCGATATGTTATAAATGTTTCTCCACATTAGTGACTGTTAGAAATTGGGCTTTTGGTTTTGTGGGTTGAAATCCTACTCAAGCACTAGCCACAATCCTCGACAGGGTGAACAACAAAAAGTCATTAAATCAACCTGTGCTCAACCATCTAGTATCTAGGCACAAATGCAGTCAGGCTTTAAATGAAGGAAATGTATATAGTATTTAAGTAGTACATAAACAGTAGTAAAGTGAAAATATCATAACAGAAAAATCCCACACTAGTTTAGAAAAATAGAGTAGATTGTAATATATTATTTTACAATGAAACAACAAAAGTCCAATCAGTCAAACCAAAGTTATGAATTTTTAAACTTGAAAGTGTAAAATAGTTCCTAAAAGATCAAAGTACCAACCGCAGTGGTCTAGTCACACAAGACTGGGGCAAAGTCAAAAGTTATGGCTGACTGCAATAGAGAACAGTTGAGCTATGGAAACTGGATTGGGCCCGGTCTCCTCTTACCTTCCGACTCAGAAGAACTTTTCAAGGAAAATGTCTGAGAGGATAAAGTTCAATGGGACAAGGCAGCGACAGTGTCCAAGGAGGAGACATCATCATCAAGATGCCACTGCACAAAGATAGTCTTTTTTATGGAAGTCGAAAATCTTGAGCGGGATAAAGCTGCAGGTTGTAGCCGATAAGGGCCTCCAAGACGCTGGATACCCCTTCTGCAAGGATACACTGAACAGACTTTGCTGCTGCAGAGCAGAACATAGTAGGAGCTGCCCCGGAGTCAGACCCACTGGCAATGCACCTTTGGCGGATCGACAAGCAGGAAGGTCCCAGTCTCCACTCGGTTTTCACAGCAACTTTTGCCAGAACGTGTTCCAAGTCCCACGTTTTGGAGTTTGGCTATCTCTGCACCTTTAGCACCACTTCCATACGCCCAGGACAGAAGGTGCACCACTTAGAGGGTCAGGACTCACACAGGCTGGGTTCAGGTGTAGGTTCAAATGGTTGGAACTTTTTCTGTCCCTGAGGCTCTGATCAAGAGGCCAGCCAAATAGCCCTTTGAATCACTCTGTAAGTCTTGGGGTCAAGCAGGAATGCAGGTCTCAAGCACAAGAGCAGACACTGAGGGCACAGGGCAGGCATCAGGCAGCAGCAGGACAGTCTTCTTTGTGCAGCAGGGCAGTTCTCTGAAGTGCACAGCAGACCACATGCAGCAGGACAGCCCATTGAGAGTCTTTTCAGATGTCCAGATGTGAACTGTAGTGGGTCTGAGGGTCCTATTTTATGCCTGGTGCTAGCTTTGAAGTGGACGAAACTTCTGGAGTTTTCCCCTCATAGAAGTGTCTGGTATTTCCTGCCCCAAGGTCCCAGTCTTTCTGGGGTGCACAATAGGCTAATGTGAAGTTTTTTGTGTGTGAGCTGCGGCAGGGTCTTTGAAGTGCAAAAAAGGCTGCACACAGCTCTGCCCCCCACCCTTCTTAAATGGCTCATCCTGTCAACACACAGTTCCTCTATTATGTGACTGTCTAGGAGGAATACACAAAGACCAACTGCCAATTAAACCTAGTCATGTGACCCAGGAAGCAGACTGCAGACACCAAATGGCTATGAAAAAAATGCCACCTTTCTAAAAGTGGTGTTTTCAGAATTGTGACTTAAAATGTGACTTTACCACTAAAGAGAACTTTTAAAGAATTTTAATTTCTTAGATACCAAACATGAAATTAGTACTTGCTCCCAAACAATACTTAACACTAAATAAATGTAATATGGTTACCAAGGGTTATCCTATGGGATAAGTAGGCCTCACAGTAATGAAACATGAACTTGTGACTTTTCACCATCGGACATGTACTACTTAAAAGTACATGTCCAACTTTTTAAATAAAATGTACTCAGCCCTATGGGATGTCTAGGGCCTACCCTAGTGGTGACATATGCGAAATAAAGATGTTTTTTAGGCCTGGCAAGAGGTTTAATATGCCAAGTGGATTTGGCAGTTTAAAACTGCATACAGGTTGCAATGGCACATTTCAATGGGATACTTAATCGGATGGCACAATAAGAGCTGTGGGCCCACTAGTAGCATTTCATTTACCAGTCCATGGCATATGGTATACCACTTTAATAGGGATTTCTAAGTAAATCAAATATGCCAATCAACTGTACACCAATTTTACCATTGTTTAAGGAGTGAGTACAAGCACTTTAGCACTGGTTAACAGTGGTAAATGCACAGAGTCCTAAGGTCAACGAGAATGAAATTCATTAGACAGAAGGGGTGAAGACAAAATGCTTTGGGGGAGGCCCTGCAGAGAAAACCAAGTCCAACAGTGACATACACAACTTTTATGGTAATGTATATTACTCAGGGATCTTTAGTCCTGACAAAGGCCCTATGACTCATGTAGGCAATTAAAATCAGCAGTAACATGTTGATAGATACTGCAGTAAATATAGTCACTTCACCCCTCTTTCTAATCTTATGAGAGGACTCCCACCAACCCAGGATTCCTCTTAGATAACTTTTATATTTCCTTGCAAGATCCCTAAAACGTCTTCAAGGCTGATCCCATCCAAGTGCATTATCATTCTAAATGATGAAGCATGCCACAAAATGTGAATGAGAGTCCTTTTGAACCACATGGTGGTTTTTAGTAGGGGCTGCTGTATTCTGAGTTAATCTATTCAATTATTTTCATTTCATATGGCTGGTGTTAGAAATAGGGTCTGTAGTTGGCAGTCCGTTTACACCCTGTCCAATTAGGGATCCTCACTCTAGTCAGGGTAAGGGAGATACACATCTCAGATAATCCCTATTCACCCCCTTAGTAGCCTGGCACAAGCTGTCAGGCTTATCTCAGAGGCAGTGTGTAAAATATTTGTAAATACACTCACAGTAGTTCAGTGAAAACAACAAAAAAGGACTCCACACCAGTTCAGAAAAATAGGCAGTATTTATCTGGTATTTATCAAACAAGCCCAAAATGACAAAAATCCACCATACACAAGCAATATGAATTTCTAAAGTAAAAAGAGTCTTAATCCATAGAAATCAATGTATGCGTTGTTTTAGCACAAAGTACCTTGTATGCATAAAAAATAACGCTGCATGGGCGAGCGAGCATCCGAAAACAAGTGGTGCGTTCATTTCTTACTCGCAAGTGAGGCTGTGCATTGATTCTTTCTCCACTCTGTAAGCAATGCATCGATTCTTTCCTTGCAGGAAAGGGACAAATCGTTTCCAAACCAGCAGTCTTGGGTCCATGCAGCGATTTTGACGCTCAGGGGCAACGCATGGAAAATCCAGGTGCACGGAAGAGATAAATCCATGCTGAGCTGGCAATGCGTCAATTTCACCAGGGCGGCATACATTTTTCAGCCACGGTGCAGCTGCTGCATCAGTTTTTTTGCCACTTGGTTCCAATGCATGGATTTTCACTGTGGTCCTTCTCCTTCCAGGGGCCCGGGGACTGGATGAGGCACCACTTGGCAAGTCAGGGGGTCTCGGCAAGATAGCCCAGGTGATGGCAGATGAAGTCTTTGATGTCCCTGAGATTTCTTAACAGTAGTCAAGCTCAGTCCAAGCCCTTAGAGAATCTTCACAAGCAGGATACAAACCAAAGTCCAGTCTTTGTCCTCTCTAAAGCAGAAACAGCAAATGCAGGCCAACACAGCAAAGCACACACAGCAAAGAAGCGGTACTCCTCCTCACAGCTCTTCAGCTCTTCTCCTTGGCAGAGGTTCCTCTTGATCCAGAAGTGTTCTAAAGTTGTAGGGGGCAGCGGTCCAATACGTATCCTCATTTCTGCCTTTGAAGTAGGTAAACTTCAAAGGAAAGTCTCTGTAGTGCACAAGACCCTGCCTCTTCCTTCCCCTGCCCCAGACACCCTCTAGGGGGTTGGAGTCTGTATTGTGTGAGGGTAGGCACACCCCTTTCAAGTGCAGGTGTCAGCTCATCCCTCCCACTCTAGCCCAGGAAGACTCATCAGGATATGCAGGACAC
Organism: Pleurodeles waltl; assembly: GCF_031143425.1. Taxonomy (NCBI): domain Eukaryota; kingdom Metazoa; phylum Chordata; class Amphibia; order Caudata; family Salamandridae; genus Pleurodeles; species Pleurodeles waltl. The sequence goes on along the minus strand of NC_090447.1, from coordinate 961,283,189 downwards.
ACCTCAGTTCCCTTTGTATCATTGTCTAGAGGGAATTCACAAACAGCCCAACTGTCAGTCTGACACAAATGTGTATTCAGCAGCCAAGCAGAGGCACAGAATAGTGAAGCAAGAAAATGCCCACTTTCTAAAAGTGGCATTTTCAAACAGACAATCTAAAAAACAACTGTACCAAAAGATGTATTTTTAAATTGTGAGTTCAGAGACCAAAAGCTCCACATCTCAATCTGCTCCAAATGGGAAAATGCATGTAAAAGACATTTAAAGGCATTCCCCATGTTCACCTATGGAGAGATAGGCCTTGCAATAGTGAAAACCGAATGTGGGAGTATTTCAATATCAGGACATATAAAACACATCAGTACATGTCTTACCTTTTAAATACACTGCACTCTGCCCTTGGGGCTGCCTTGGGCCTACTTTAGGGTGCCTCACTGTTAGAAATGGGGTCTTTGGTTGGCAGTCAGATTACTCGCTGTCCAAGCAAGAACCCTCACTGTAGTCAGGGCAAAGGAGAAACACACCCAGGTAACCTCCACTTACCCTATTGGTAGCTTCTCATGAGCAGGCATGCTTAACTCAGAAGCAATATGTAAAGTATTTGTGCCAACACACACAGTAATACAGTGAAAACACTACAAAATGGACACCACACCAGTTTAGAAAATAGCCTACATTTATCTAAATCAAACAAGACCAAAACGACAAAAATCCAACATACACAGGTTAAAATATGAATTTTCAAAATAACAAGAGTCTTACTCCATAGAAAACAATGGAAATGGTGATTGTGTACAAAGTACCTGGTTAGTGTAAAAAATAAAGCTGCACGGGCGAGCGTGCATTGGAAAAGGCAGCAATGCGTTGATTTCTTCCTCACAGGGGAGGCTGTGTGTCATTTCTTCTCCTGTCGGGCAGGTGATGTGTCGTTTTTCTCCCTCACAAAAGAGCGATGTGTCGATTTCCGGATGGGGCACCTCTGATCTGCGCAGAGTCGGGGTGACTTTGATGCCCAGGGAGAATAAGTGGAAAATCCTGTCACACAGTGTTAGGAAACCGCACTGCATGGGGTTTGTGTCATTATCAGCAGTCGCAAGTGGGTGCTGCGCATCATTTGCCCTGCCGTGATGCATCAATCTCCCAACCGTAAATGCAGGTGGAGCGTCAATTTTAGCCGTGAAGCTGGTGGTGCATTGCAAATGGTGCACCCTGCAATGGAGCTACCTAGGGCCTACCTTAGTGGTGCCTTCCATGTATAAAAAGCAAAGGTTTATGCCTGGCAAGTGGGTACACTTGGTAAGTCGAATTGACAATTTAAAACTGCACACACACAGACACTGCAGTGGCAGGTCTGAACCATGTTTACAGGGCTACTCATGTGGGTGACACAACCAGTGTTGCAGGCCCACTAGTAGCAATTGATGTACAGGTCCTGGGTACCTCTAGTGAACTTTACTGGGGAATTACTATTAAATCAAATATGTCAATCATCGATAATCCAATTACACATACATTTTACATAGGAGCACTTGCACTTTAGCACTGGTTAGCAGTGGTAAAGTGCCCAGAGTATCAAAAACAGCAAAAACAGAGTCCGGCACACATCAACAACCTGGGAAGCAGAGGCAAAAAGTTAAGGGAGACCACGCCAAGGATGCCAAGTCTAACACTCACATATAGAAAAGGGAAGGTTTGGGCCTGGCATGTGGGTACACATGCCAGGTTGAACTGACAGTTAGAAACTGCACACAGAGACACTGCATTGGCAGGTCTGAGACATGTTTACAGGGCTACTCATGTGTGTGGCACAATCTGTGCTGCTGGCCCACTAGAAGCATTTGATTTACAGGCCCTTGGTGCCTCAAATGCACTTTTCTAGAGGTCTGCTGGTAAATCAAATAAGCCAATCATGGATAAACAAATCACCAATACAATTTAGCCAGAGCGCATCAGTGGTAAGAGTCCTAAAGCCAACAAAAACAGGTCAGAAAAAATAGGCAGAAGGAGGCAAGATGTTTGGGGTGGAACCTGCAAAAAGGGCCAGGTCCAATAATTGGCTTTACCTTTGTAGTATATACATCTATTAGGACAGAAAGGTGATATAGCTATGTTAACCTTCTACCTCCCCTATCTGTGAGATATATTTATCATAGAGTTGTACTGAGTAGATGTCTTTATATAAAGAGCCCAAATGGTGCCGATGAGGATGTAGTTTGTAGTACATCTTACCTCCCTGACCCAGAGATAGAGTTTTGCATTACCAGTTTGTGACTTTCTATTCACATGTCAGTGTCTCCCTGTTCCAGCGTCAATTTCTCAGTATTTTCTTATCCCATCCTCAGTAATTAGTAGTGCCCCAGTGTCAATGATATTCATGTCTTTAATAAGTGAATGCCCGTAGTAATAAACTGTTGTTCAAACAGTACTTTCACCCCACCATGTAGTCCTTTTCAGAGCACTGTAATCATTATGTGTTACTAATGCAACAAACAATGACACTGACAAACTCATCTTGAACAAATTAAAGGCTGGGTTGCCCGTTCAGGATTCAAAAAGGTGACCCGCAGGTCCAAACGATGCCATTAAAGAGCACCTTACTCATTTAATTGAAGGTAAATACCTCATCATTCTGAATTTTCTAGCCTTATCAGTATTGTAATAATGCTCTTTTCATTGTAGCAGTTGTAAATAGGTTTCTGCTTATTGCCTTTTTGAAATGATACAAAGATAACATATACGCATATAGCTAATAGTAACTAGAACACAGACCTTTATTTTTTAACCACTTTGCAATTTGGAAAGTGTCCAATTTCCAATGACTTTAAGACGGGTAAAAACAGTTTGTTTGCTTTTAGGGTGACCAACTGCTATGGAGGCAAATTTTGGACAGTGACTTAGCACATTGAGGACAAAGGGTCAACATTCAGTACAGAAATTCAGAACAAAAAGATAGTTTGCAGACACAAATGAGTGTGTCTAGCAGTGATATAAAAGTAAGTAAATACACGAATGGCAGTTTTGCCCCAAAAAGTTTTGCACCGGCTTGCACCACTTTTTAGCACCAGCTGGGCACCATATTTATGGAATGGTGCAAGCCGGTGTAAAGGGTAGGCTATCTTAAAAAAAATGACGCTACCAGATTAGCATCATTTTTTTATGCTAAGGGGCATATTTATACTCTGTTTGCACTGAATTAGCGTCATTTTTTTTTACTCTAATTCAGTGCAAAACTAACTCCATATTTACACTTTGGTGCTAGACCCGTCTAGCGCCAAATTTATGGAGTTAAAGTCATTTTTTGAAAGTGGAAACCTACCTTGCCTTAATGAGATGCAAGGTAGGTGTTCCCGTGCAAAAAAATGACTCTATGGCCTTAACACCATATTTATACTCCCATGTAAAAATGGTGCAAGGTAGGGAGGAGGGGTCAAAAAATGGGGCAAAGCCTGCTTTGCCCCATTTTTTAAGACCTGGGTCAGGGCAGGTGTTAGGGGACCTGTGGCCCTATTTCCATGGTGGAACACCATGGAATAAGCCCAGAGGTGCCCTCCCTAGGGGCACCCCCACCCACACTAGAGGGACTGCGAGGACGGGGGACCCTATCCCAGGTAAGTACAGGTAAGTGCATTTTATTTTTGAAAGTGCCATAGGGGGCCCTGAAATGGGCCCCCATACATGGCATAGGGTGCAATGGCCGTGCCCAGGGGACCCCTGTCCTCTGTGCTGGCCATTGGGGTGGTGGGCATGACTCCTGTCTTTTCTAAGGCAGGAGTCATGTGGCATGGTAGGTTTAGCACCATAAAATGACGCTAATCTGGTTAGAGTCATTTTTTTTTACTCTAACCTGCCTAAAGCCATTTTTTGGTGGTAAACACTCTTCTTCTATACTGCCAGCCCCACCCGACTAAAGTAATTTTTTTAAACTCTAGCCTACCCTTTGCACCGGCTTGCACCATTCCATAAATATGGTGTCCGGCTGGTGCACAGAAATGGTGCAAGCCGGTGCTAAACTTTTTGGTGCAAAACTGAGTTAGTGCAGTTTTGCAGCAAAAAGTATAAATAAGGGCCAATATTTTGTAAGTTTGCGCCACTTTTCCGTCATAAAATGACGTTAATGCGGTGCAAAAAAAGTTTAAATCAGGGCCTTGGTGCTAGATGGGTCTAGCACCAAAGTATAAATATGGAGTTAGATTTGCACCGAGTTAGAGTAAAAAAAAATACGCTAATTCGGTGCAAACAGAGTATAAATTTGCCGCAGAGTATAAATATGCCCCTAAATATGGCGATAAGGCCATAGAGTCATTTTTTGCACGGGAATGCCTACCTTGCATCTCATTAAGGCAAAGTAGGTCTCCACTTTCAAAAAATGACTTTAACTCCATAAATTTGGTGCTAGAAGGGTCTAGCACCAAAGTATAAATATGGAGTTAGTTTTGCACCGAATTAGAGTAAAAAAAAATGACACTAATTCGGTGCAAACAGAGTATAAATATGCCCCTTAGTGAGCTGTGGCCTTCACCTATCCATGGAATTGCTATGGTTCAGCGACTTCTGTGACCTATAGTGATGCACCAAGTGTGCTATGCTCTCAGAATCGACGTGGTTGGTTAGTTAAGTGTGTAGTGTTGATCACTTAAAGCTGGGGAAGCAGCAGATTGAATTGCGTTTTGAATTTTCCTCCAATTCCACCTCTATTGCCCACGCCTTTCGGAAATAAAACTGAATAAAGCCTTTTTCAGCAAAAAGAAAAAATGTTTTGGCATACAAGGCAAACAATCTACATCACAGCCCCCTCCGAGATACTCGATGTTAACACATTACCCGTTTTTTGTCCTTACTTCATGATTATATATGTGCTATTTTTATCTTTAATGTTTTCGTTTTTAATCATATGTAAGGGGTTCCTTATTGTAATGATTTTAATAAATCGTGCAATAAAATACATTCTAATCCTAATTCAACATCGCAGCATTTAGTTGTATTTTTAAAACTCCTGTAGGAAAACTGGTGAATCCATAAAGTGGCCCTTAGAGGTTACACTGAGATGCACTTGAAATGACAGGAAAGGTTATACTGAAATTACTGAGTAGCCACACTTAAACACTCTTATTATTTCACTGAAGTTACATATTACAGGCGACGGGGGCATCCGACTGCATGCACATTTTGATTTTCAGTTAGAGCTGTTCAGTCATTCAACAGCAATTTTGATGCGCGCTTCTGGGAAGCAGAGAAGGTCTAGGAAAATACTTCTTTATTCATTGAGATTCATTGAGATGAAAAAATGTATGCCAGAGTTGATCCATTCATGCCTTCAAAAACACAGTTTATTTTTTTTCATTCAGGTAGAAACATAGACGAACTGGATGGCTACTTTGCATTCCCCTTACTAATGTACAATTAATGAAATAGTCCCCTTACTGATATACAATTAATGAAATCATCTAAGAAAACATTTGCTGGTCCTTTTCTTCCATGCATTATGATACTGATAACTTTAGAGTTATTTAATACATGCTTCAATATCTTGGACTTTTGCTTATGAATGCGACTGACGTGATCACAGATGGTTTCATGTTCATCAGGCATGATATTTAGATCAATATATCAGACAATATTGTGTTATTTTTTCATGATTGACATGTTTCTTCTATTTAATATGCGGCTTGGTTTCAAACAATACATTATTTGTATGTGCTTGAAACAAACATCCCGAAAATGTTTTCTGTATACAGGCCCTGGTTACATCAAAGGCGGTCATTTTGGGTATTGCCCGAAACAGATTTCTGGGATGTGAGGCATTTGACATGCACTAATTGTGCAAGTACTATTTTCCTATGTGCATAACATGCGCTCTTTGCTTTCAACGTTTCCACAGGAGAAAGCAGGCAAATAGTGTGAAATTCCGATTTGCGTGGGCTTTTAAATGTTTCAGTATGTGTAAATCTGAATTTTGCCCTATGAATGCAACTTTTTTGCTTGTGCTACTGATCATGGGTCTTCTGAGCCTAACTGTGTCATTGCTGCATTTTGATTTAATATTACTACATTCTCTAAACATAAATATTTTTTTGAAGGCAAAATGTTTCCTTAGGACAGAATATACCAAGGGCCATATTTACACTCCGTTTGCGCCGGATTTGCGTCATTTTTTTTGGCGCAAATTCGACGCAAAACGAACTCCATATTTATACTCTGGCGTTAGACGCGTCTAGCGCCAAAGTTCATGGAGTTTGCGTCATTTTTTAGCGTGGACACCTACTTTGCGTTAATGATATGCAAGGTAGGCGTTCCCTTCTAAAAAATGACTCAGAGGCATGTGCGCCGTATTTACACTCCCGGGCAAAAGTGATGCCCGGGAGTGGGCGTGTAAAAAAAAATGACGTCCAGCCGCTTTTGCGTCGTTTTTTAGCGCCTGGTCAGGGCAGGCGTTAAGGGACCTGTGGGCTCGGAATGAGCCCAGAGGTGCCCTCCCATGCCCCCAGGGACACCCCCTGCCACCCTTGCCCACCCCAGGAGGACGCCCAAGGATGGAGGGACCCATCCCAGGGAACTTAAGGTAAGTTCAGGTAAGTATTTTTTTTTTTTTTTGTGGCATAGGGGGGCCTGATGTGTGCCCCCCTACATGCCACGATGCCCAATGACCATGCCCAGGGGACATAAGTCCCCTGGGCATGGCCATTGGGCAAGGGGGGATGACTCCTGTCTTTGCTAAGACAGGAGTCATTTCAATGGGGATTGGGAGTCAAATCGGCGCAAATCGGGTTGAGGCGAAAATTTTGCCTCAGCCTGACTTGCCCCATTTTTTGATGCCCAAGCTCCATATTCCCCTACGCCGGCGCTGCCTGGTGTAAGTCATTTTTTTTACGCACACCAGGCAGCTCCGCCGGCTAACGCCGGCTAACGTCATTGAATAAATACTGCGCCCGCATGGCGCTTCAGAATGGCGTTAGCCGGCGTTAGATTTTTTGACGCACAACTGCGTTGGCGCAGTTGTGCGTCGAAAAGTATAAATATGGTCCTAAATGCCTATTGCTCAGAAAACAAGGTACTTAAGCAGTACACTTCAATAGTCAGAGCAATATGAAGGTTTATTTATACGTTTACTCGAGGTGCTGAATGTTCTCAGTAAAGGAGTGTGGATTTCCAACAGTTAACAGAAAAGTAATATATCCCAAAAAACAAATAACATTTGCTATGGCCATCTGGTGTATTTGAGCACGATTAAAACTTTAGTGTTGACAATTTGTGACAACTATATTCAAACTGTTCTGGCTCTAGTTTACATGCAATATCTTAAATTGTAGGTCTGAGCAACAGACGGGCTACAGACGGCTTTAGCTGCTTGGGCGCAGACCTACTGTTTCCATACATTTTTGGGTCAGCCCCTTGCTCATAACTGGATGGGTTTCTTCTTTATTACCCCAGTTGTGAGCTTTTATATTGCTTTCCACCCTTTTCTTGTTTTCATCCTGCCCAGGATCATTTGAAACTGACAGCGTTTTGATTTCCTTTTTGTACTTGAGAAGGCTCTGTTTAATTTTACATTTAGCATGAAATAGGATTGCATGTCTTTTTAAGCTCTGTTCCATCTCCAACCTTCCACCATGTGCTCACTTTTTATCCATCTATATCACTTCCTCAGGCCTCCCACTCCACCTCTCACCATCTTCCCATATGTTCTGTTTCAAGGACCTGGCAGCTGTAAAGTGCAGCTGAGCAGCTTCTTCTCTTTTTTGCACAACTTGATTTCAGTTGTTTTATATTTCGATGTACAGATTACAGGTCTAACATGCTCAAGTTTGATATTAGATAATGACTTTAAAAACAGATCCCTGTTATGCATCTAAACACATCAGAACAGACACGTTTGCATGAGCAATGTAGTAGTACTCTCACTTTTGAAATGGCATTGCTGAGTCAATCCTACACCGTCTTGGCAGCTATCGGCCCAACTCTTTTGGGTAGCTAGAAGCACCTCACCTAAATGTAGAAAGCAAAGATAATTTGTGGCTGTTGAAAAATGGGTTATTGGTAAGGGCAGGTAAGTACCTACACTTAGCAATAGGCCACTAACCTCCACTAAGGACCAGTTAGGTCTCAGTAAATTAACCCCAGCTCAACCCTTGGTAGCTTGGCAACGAGCGTCAAGGCTTAACTTAGGAGACAGAGTGTAAAGCATTCAAATATCACAAAACAGTAATTAAATAAAACACAGGAAACAGTTTAAAAATCCAAAACCAATTTATAAAAATAGATTAGATTTTAATCTTTAAAATGACACCAAAACGAATAAAATCGGATAACCGGAGATATGAATTTTTAAAGAATTATTATTTTTTTAGCGCCTAAAACAAAAAGCGCCAATCGGGTCATCTGGTTGCACCTCGACCGGGGCAAAGTCAAAGTTTAAGGCCGACCGCGATGGAGCCCTGCTCGGCTACAGGCCGCGGGAGGCCTCGGTTAAAAGTTTACCTTCACACTTAGGTGGTCATTCCGACCTAGGCGGGCGGCGGTTGCCGCCCGCCCGTCGGAAGCCGCCTGAATACCGCCCCGCGGTCAATAGACCGCGAGGGGTATTCTGACTTTCCCGCTGGGCCGGCGGGCGATCTGATTCAGATCGCCCGCCGGCCCAGCGGGAAAGCGCCTTCCACAAGGAAGCCGGCTCGGAATCGAGCCGGCGGAGTGGAAGGCGTGCGACGGGTGCAGCAGCACCCGTCGCGCTTTTCAGTGTCTGCATCGCAGACACTGAAAAGCCTAGTTGGGCCCTGTTAGGGGGCCCCTGCCGTGCCCATGCCCTGGGCATGGGCACGGCAGGGACCCCCAGGGGCCCCGCGACCCCCCCTACCGCCATCCTGTTCATGGCGGCTTTCCCGCCATGAACAGGATGGCGGTAGGGGGGGTCAGAATCCCCTCTGCGGCGCAGCGAGCTGCGCCGCCTTGGAGGATTCTAAGGGGCAGTGGAAAACCGGCGGGAGACCGCCGGTTTTCCCGTTCTGACCACGGCCAAAGCGCCGCGGTCAGAATGACCAAGGGAGCACCGCCGGCCTGTCGGCGGTGCTCCCGCTGGCCCTGGCGGTAGAGAACCGCCAGGGTCAGAATGAGGGCCTTAGTCTCTTTTTCGAAGATTTTTTTCAGCGGGACAGACCTGCCAGTCCAATCCGACCTCCTGGAGCCCTTCTCAGGATACGCGAAGCGGGAATCCTCGGTGGAGATTTTTACCTTCGGACTTAGTCTCTTTTTCGAGGTGAAAATCCTTCAACCGCGGTAAACCTGGATCTTGATCCAACGTCCCTGGAGCCCTCCTCGGATACGCTGGCTGGAAGGTCCCGGTCAACTTTTAACTTTCTGACTTAGTCTCTTTTTCTGAGATTTTCTTTACCGAGTCGAACCAGAAAATCAGGCCGGGTCACGGTTGAGGCAAGCCGGCTAGAGTTGCCGCGGCGGGTCGGTCCCTCTATGGAGCTTTTTTACAAAAGTTCTCCAAACGTCTCCAAACTTCTGGGGCTTCTCCCAGATGTCCTTTTAAGGTTCTTTTGAGGTCCACAGCTCACCCCAAGGGTCCAGAAGTTCTGAGATGGTCCTTGGGGGTGCGGACTACAACTCCCAGAATGCACCTGGCACAAACTCCTTTTTGGCCACTGGACAGTGGTCAGCTGGTCGCTTTCTTCAGGAGTTGGTGCAGGGGACTCTGGTTAGCAATTTTTCCCCTGTAGCAAACAGGGAGTCCCTCCTTGAACCAGTTGAAGCCAGGCAAAGTCCTTCTTGTGGTGAAGCCCAGGTGTGCCGCTGGTGCAGTCCTTCTGAGTGTAGGTTCCAGGTGCAGGCCAGGGGTCCGGCAGGGCAGTACTTCTTCTTCTGTAGTTCTTCCTTGTTAGATATGGTAGGGAACTGAGGTGTGGGTGCAGTTCTGCCAGTTTTATCCTTGCTCCTGGATGAAAAGCAGGGGGGTCCTGGTTCTCCAATCAGGTGCAGGGTCCTTCCCCCTGTGATGACCACTTCCTGGGAAGTGTGGCAAAAATCAATCCCAGGAGGCAACATCCTCCAAAAATCCATCATGGCTGAATCTGATTTTTGGAGGTTACATCTGGCTGAGCCCACCCACTGGTGTGGCTAAAAATCATAAACATACCCCCCTCCTGCCCTCTCCTAATCTAATCAAGGGGGCACCTAGTTGTCTGGGGTTGCAGGATGTGGGGGTGTTGCTGGTTGCTCCAAATGTCCTTCTCTGCCTTTGAAGACCAGTTTGGCAGCCCTCCTCCTTCCTGCCTCACCATCTGCTGAGGGGAGATTCCCTCCCACAGGCACATTCCTTTGTGTGAAGCCAGGCCACTTCACGCCTCATCAAGGCAACCTGGCCCGGCTGCTAATGGCTGGCCAATCAGAGCACAGCAGCAAAATCAATGCAGGGCTGAAATTGGCAACTTTTCTGGTAAAGTTTAAAACTCTTTACCTGAACAAGTTATATTAAATCCCACAACTCGAAGTTGTGGGATTTATTACAACAATTAATTTGATACCAAACTCTTGGTATGCATCATTTAAGGAGACTTTAAAAATTAAAATAAAGTCTCCCCATTCTAGCCTATGAAGGCCATTTACTACAATGAGGGAAACACAAATTTGGCTGTTTTTACCTCACCAGGGCTTATAAAACTATTGTTATAAGGTCCCTGCTTATAGTTACATGTCACCCAGCCCTAGGGGCACATAGGGTACACCTTAGGGGTGACTTATATGTAAAAATAAGGTAGTTTAGGACTTTGGAACTACTTTTAATTCCAAAGTCAAATTTGCATATAACTTTAATTTAAAAGCAGCCAGCAAGGCAGGCCTGCCTTTAAAATGACACTGGGCACCTCAGCAGTGCATGCTGTGGTCCCTAAACCTACATGCCCTACCATATACTAGGGACTTATAGGTAGGTTAACTTAGCCAATTATAATTAGCCTAATTTGCATATTGATTTTACACAGAGCAAAGGTCCTGGGACTGGTTAGCAGTTCCCAGGGCACCATCAGAGTCAGGAAAACACCAGCAAAAAGTGGAAAATGGGGGAAAAAAGTTAGGGGGCCTCTGCAATCAGCCCTGTTTTCTCACAGTGGCAGCCTGATGCATGACACTCTGTGACCTCTCAGAGAAGTCGTGGTCAACAAATCTCACCCTTTCTCTCTTTAGCAAAGAGTCTGATACACACGTAGGCCAAAGAAAAGATGCAGGATGGTTTTCAATATATTTATTGAAAAGACTGCAATCTACGATTAAATCTATTAGCTGCAATTATTAGGGCAATGAGACATAGCAAAATTAGGATGGTTGAGATCAGTGAAAAGAAAAATAAACAACCCATGCATATTGGAATATCATTTATATGCAAATCCTACTATTCTCTTAATTTCTAGCGAGGATTTATTGGAGATAGCCCAATCTGTCCATACTAGTCCATGAGAGGAGCACCCACACCTGAGAACAGGGGTCTACCCGCTTTCTCATTGGCTGGTTGTAGTGACACGGCTGAGGTCAGCAGTAAAATGGCATACCACTTGAATTGTTATCCTGGCCTGAATGACGTCCCTTCCTTTCCCTGGCTTGTATGTTTTTTTAAAATAAAACGTGTTTACGTTCTGTAAAAAAGGACTCACATGACCATTTGCCTAAGTGTCGGACTGTTTGCATACTCTTGCAGCAGTAATGCTAGATTATTATGTACTGCTGTTGACAGCCTTGAGCAGAGGTATATGATGAAATGTAGTGCACAAAAATAATAACGGTTTTGCAGAATCACAGTTGATTAGAAAAATAAAACATCACAACTGAAAAGCAAGCTGAACTAAGATGAAGAAAAGGGAAAGTGAAATCAGAGCGTCAAACTGGATAAAAGGGCACAGGTTGCAGGTCTAAGCAAGTCTAAAATATCTGTGCAGAGCAAGGTGCTAAAATAAATCCATGAAACCCTCCCCATTGGCGGGACAAGAGTGCAACTTCAAGACCTGAAACTACAATGCTCTAAAACTAAAAAACTAAAAGCATATTAAAACATACATAGAAGAGGAAAAAATGTCAAAGTTAACGAATGAGGCGAGTCAAGAGACAGACCAAATTAAAGGACAATTTAGTAACTGAAACAAAAATGCCAATTTCGACAATAAGAGCAAGTGAGGACCCACTTTGGCAGGTGAGAAGTTGACCAGCATGTTGGTTGAAGGATCCATTGAGCATATGTGTACAGATGCCTCAGCCAATTTCTTGCATTGTCAGATGTCGAAGGATCCAGGAAATCCACAAGTGGGAGCTCATAGGATGCATTGCGCAACAACTGTAGTCTCAATGGGCATGCCCATGAATATACGCTCATCGAGAATATGAACAGATCCTTGTCCGGCTGTACAGCAAGACACACCTTCGGTGCACACTTGAAGAAGCACCACAAGCAATGGAAAATAGTGTGCATACTGGTCAGTATTGGTCAGAATGACAATGAAGAATTCAGATCATGCTCCTCCTGCAGAGAAGCTCTGAAGTACTGCATCATGCGACCACGGCTTAGTTGGGCTGGTGGGAGCTCCATCACTCCGCTTTGCTAAAATGGGACAGTCATTGCTTATCAAAAATAGCAACAGCAAGACACCGCCAATTAATGCCAAAGTTATTGGGAATCCACCAAAGACACCTGAGAAGAGTGAATAGATGGATGAAAGTGTCACTCTAAATACAGTCTGGAAGGTGCAAACAAATCCAGAACTGACTTCCTTAAAAAAGTGCACAATTCCTGCATTATTAGATGCATTAAAACAACTCCTGTTCACCAACTCTCACATATTTTTGGGGAAGTTGGTATGTAGTAAGGACTGTATCGCTGCTGATGACCTTGCTAGTTGTTGGTCATATGTCTCTGGCTGATGTCAGAGACACATGTTTTTGAAACAATAGCACCTTTCGTCTGCTCAGCTTGTCAAAATTTACATTTGAAGTAGCAATGTGCAGCCACATTTCTGCTACTTTTATCTCTTTTGTGGGGGGAAATAACTCATGGCCGCAGCAAGTTAAATTTGAGAATCCATAATCATGTCGGCAATTCCTGGCTTCATTCTGCAACAGCCTTCATCGTTCAGTATCACATAACTTCCATTTGAAAGTATGTGAAATACTGGGCAAATCAAAGAGATGGGTGTACCCTTCAGACAGCAAGCCAAGTTTGCTGCAGCCGCATTGCAATTGCTGTCCAAGGAAACCTGCTTGCACATCATAAAATGACTAACAGCAGTCTCACATTTGCTCCTGCTGAGAAAAAACTCTGTTTGGCTTTTTAAACATTTGTAATCGAAAGGTAACTCCCACACCTCCTGGATGTAGTTGTCCTCTAATGGCTTAGATCTGCCAACTGCAAAATGTTTCAAACATTTGGTGAATTGAAATGTTGACGTGGGCAGATTAATCACACCATGTACTAGTCATAATGCAGATGGAATTTCCGTTACAGTAAAAGGCAACTTATCCAATTCCTCACTGTTAAGCATGATGTAACTCACTTCTTTTTTAGTCATTATCTGCTGTTGTCTTGTCAAATTAAATGTGGCAAATAACTCAGCATAGTTAACATGCTGCTAGGGCACACTACCACTTTTAAGAACCTACAATGTCCAACCTAACTGCATGATGGACCTAGATTGACTCTGTCCATGATGTAAAAGTGACATATAATTTTAAATCATGTCTATTGCAGACAACACAATGTTATTTAGTGTGTAAATGAGGTTGGACAATGTCTTCATACCATTATCAACCAGACCCTTTTTCATGTTTTCTTTGTCAATCTGCCTTAAACATGCAACAGTGTCCATTTGTGTAAGCTTCTAGATCTCACTATATATGGTTTTGAGCATGGTTTTCTAGGACCCACTAGAACAAGAAGTCTTGTAAGTCAATATCTTCTGAAAGAGACTAAGGTGTTCTTTGACAGCGGCTCATGTAGAAGAATGTAACCACTGTTGGCCTGGTCCACCTAAACTATATGTTGTAATGATTCCTGAGTGTTGAACTGTGACTTAACAAGGGTCCGGTCTGCTTGCTCTGAAACCCCATGTGGAATATACAAAATGTGTCCAGCAACCTTTTGTGTCGAATGGCCACAATAACCACTCGCCAGGATGTGAAAGTGAGGAATTAAAGGTAAAATTCTGAACCCAACTAGTGTCTGCCAATTGTTAAATTTTGCTGTGTGGGAATGCTGGGTGCATTCAGCTCTTTATTTGTGCTAACCCAAGGCCAGTTGTTTGCTGAATGGTGTTTTTTAAACATATCATTTGTAAAGGAATAAAGTATACTCTAAATATAGCTTTCCTGCCCTGTATTTGCCAATCTCATGTTCCCCATACACTCTTCAAATCAACTGTATTTTTCCAAAACTCATAGCCCTCAATGGCTATCTGTGAAACAAAGGAATATGAACAGATTGATTTTGTGTCAGTTAGCAATATCTTTTTCATGTTAGAAAGAGGCAATTTAAAATAGAATGACTGTATTCTTAGCATCATGCCCAGCAAAATTTGCAAATATTTCCACATATGTTTTGGAACTCCCCAAAGTAAAGTCCATAATGACAGTAACAACATTTCCCCATACTTTGCTAGGTCTATACATACATATTCACTTTCAAAAACACTATAATATTCAAGCTCAGAAACCAAAGAATCAACTGTTTTTGCATCCCAGTCATCAGAAACAATCCCAGGTGTAATAACTTAATTCATAGAAACTTTGAAAAAATATGGAATTTGATTGACTTCAGTAGGTCCAAATTTATCATATGGTACTTTATCCCAAACAGTCCTATTAAGAATTGGAACAGCTGAAATGTTCACAAGGAACAAGTCTCTTCGGACCATATGGGAAGAAAGGTAAGGTGTTAAAACCTCATTCACCAGTTCAACAGCAGATCATTCAGGAAGATAACAACATACACAATCGAAAGCATTAATGCAAGCAATGTCAGCAGTATCCATAGATAGTACCATGGAAGAACCAAATAATTGTTCTTAAACCAGTTGTAAAGCTTACATGTTCTTGAAACAGGTGCAGTTACAGATGCCAAGGAATTTGAAGAAAAGTCATCAATGTCAACAAAATAACCAAAAGCAGTCTGGTAAAAAACAGGAGCTGGTGCAGAACTGGCAGATGGACCCAATGCTGCTAGTTCATAATAAACTCTGCCACCCGTTTGTGTTGAATTGGAATAGTAGAGATCTACATTTTTTATGTTTCTCATTGGTCAAATGGTGACAGAAAGTAACAGAAGTTTATTCTCCACCCTCCTTAACCTCGGGAAGACAATTGCAGCAGTGGTACTTGTTGAAGCGTTGATAAGTGTTCAGAGAGGTATATCCTGTGGGATAGTGAGAGAGACAAGGGAACTACCCTGGATTCCTCATGGTCTGATACCTGTGGGATAGTGAGAGAGACAAGGGAACTACCCTGGATTCCTCATGGTCTGATGTGCACCATCAGCCACATGATGCAATTTGAAGTTGTCAATTGAAACAAAGCAGTTTTCTTTAGAATAAGGCATCAGTGGTGCTCTGTCTGATGGGCCAAAATCCTTTTTCACAGCAATCTTTTCTCATACTGGATCTCCGTCTTTTGGGATCCAGCCGGTATATGTTGTTGGCAAATACCATCATTCCGAAGGTGGAGGCAAATTTAGATTAATTTTCGTCATGGCATTGTTGTATTTCCTGTAAAACAGCGACACAATCATTTATGTCAAAGGGTGTTTCTACTACCACCACATCAGGGCCATCAAGATCTGGGATGTACATAGTGTTAGAAATGTGTTCTTTGGTTGGCAGTCAGGTGATCCCCTGTCCAAGCAAGGACACTCACTCTAGTCAGGGTAAGTGACACACAATCCAAATTATCCTGTGCCCACCCTCTGGTAGCTTGGCACTGAGCATTCAGGCTTAACATAGAAGGGAATGTATAAAGTATTTGTGCAATAAATCATGCAATAACACAGTATAACACCACAAAAATACACCACACAGTGTTACAAAAATATTTATATGTTATATAAAACATATAATATTTATCTGGTTAATAATACGTCAAAACAATCAAGATTTGATAAGTACACATTGAAATATCATTTTAGAGAATGATAAAAAGAGCCTTTAGTCTTTAAAAAGCAACAAGTGTCTCTTGCAAGCACAAAGTACCTGGTTTGCGTCTAAATTATCTGCAAGGGGCCACAGAGGAGGAGATGCGTGGAAAACTGGGAGGTGTGTGTCAGTTTCTCCGGGCGCACACTGGCGATGCGTTGATATTTTTCCATGCAGTCAGGGCCTTGCATCAAACTCCGGCACGAAGACTTGGATTCTCTTCCAGTTGTAGGGTATTTGTACACCCCGGGGATGATGCAGGGAAATCCTGGGCGTGCAGGACTAAGTCACAGGAGCTGCGTCGTTCCAGTGGGCGAGGCAGGGAGATTTCTGTTGCACAGCAGGTGCTGCATAAATTCTTCTCGCAGGAAGTCAGGCTACACCGTTCCAGTTCGGCATGCAGTGATTTTCTCACTGCAATGCAGGATGTGCTTAGAATGTTTGTCTCACATGGAGTTCTTTGCAGGATGAAGTTGTTTTGGCTCTGAGACTTCAAGAAACAGGAGGCAAGCTCTATCCAAACCCTTGGAAACACTTCTCAGTAGAGCCAGAGGGCAGCAAGGCAGCAGGGCAACAGCAATGCAGCAGTCCTTTGCAGAAAAGCAGTCAGGTGAGTCATTTGGGAAGCCAGGCAGTTCCTCTTGGAAGGTTGCAGGTTCTGGTTCCGAGTTTCTTCACCAGTGGTATCTTGTCTGAGTTGGTAGGGTCAGAGGCCCTGTTTAAATACCCAAATGTGCCTTTGAAGTGGGGGAGATTTCAAAGAGTGGCTTAGAAGTGCACCAGGTTCCCCTTCAGTTCCATCCTGTCTGCCAGGGTCCCAGTAAGGGGTTTGTCAGTCCATTGTGTGAGGTGAGGCCACTGTCCTTTCAAATGTAAGTGTCAGGCCCTTCGATCTCCCAGCCCAGGATGACCCATTCAGTATGCAGATGTGTGCAGGTGTGACTAAGCATCCTGTGTTTGGGGTTGTCTGAGTGAAATGCACAAGGGAGCTGTCAACTAACCTAGCCAGATTTGGATTGTAAGGTACAGAAGGATTTAAGTGCAGAGAAATGCTCACTTTCTAAAAGTGGCATTTCTAAAATAGTAATATTAAATTCAACTTCACCAGTCAGTAGGATTTTGTATTACCATTCTGCCCATACTAAATATGACCTTATTACTCCTTTCAGGTCAGAATCTACCACTCAAACAGTATATGAGAGTAGCCCTAATGTTAGCCTATGAAAGGAGCAGGCCTCACAGCAGTAAAAAACAGATTTAGGAGTTCTACACTACCAGGACATATAAACTACACAGGTATATGTCCTGCCTTTTATCTACATAGCACCCTGCCCTCTGGATTACCTAGGGCCTACCTTAGGGGTGACGTATATGTAGAAAACGGCAAGTGTAAGACTTCACAAGTACATTTAAATGCCAAGTTGAATTGGCAGTGAAACTGCACACACAGGTCTTGCAATGACAGGCCTCAGGCATGGTTAAGGGGCTACTGATGTGGGTGGCCCAATCATCGTTGCAGGCCAACTAGTAGCATTTAATCTACAGGCCCTGGGCATCTGTAATGCCCTTTACTGGGGACCTCCAAGTAGATTAAATAGGCCAATTGGGCAGGAACCAATGCCACCATGTTTTCAGGGAGAGAGCATATGCACTTTAACACTGATTAGCAGTAGTCAAGTGCGCAGAGTCCTAAAACCAGAAAAACCAGTGTCCAAAAAGTGGAGGGAGGTAGGCAAAAAGTTAGGGGTGACCACTCTAAGACTGTCAGGTCTAACACATAGTTATCCCAAATAAAACCTCGTTAGGGGTACATTCTCTCAAGGACCTTCTGGGCAGAATATTTAGTACTCTCTGGACCCCATATAGGTGTTGTAGCCAACTACGACTAGAACCTAATATTCTTCCTGTTAAGGTTACTTTTTTTTTATTTCCACTCCATGACCGAATTTACCTCAGGATGGTATGGATATGAGAAATGGAGCTGCACACCCATCGTTGCCAGGGTGTCCCTGAATGCCCAGGAAGCAAAAGCAGGGATGTGAGTGGAATGCTGCAACTGCATATGTCCAAAAAAGACCTGCAAATCTTTAATAACAGTTAGAGCATCAGCCAAGCGATACCCAGAGAAATTTAGAATATGAGTCAACAGCGACTAAGATGTATTTATATGCACCATCATGTTGTAAGCGAATGCAGTGGTACAGACACACCCATTGTAGTGTTTTTCTGGACACTAAGAGGGGTGTCCAAGGTGGGCATTTGATGAATGACCCCTTAATTTCGTGGCAGAGGCAGCAACATAGAACATACTGTTTGGTCTGCTTATGTAGCCCTGGCCACCAGTAGCATTTTTGTAACAGGGAGATGGAAGCCACCACACTAGCATGGGCATAAGCAACACCCTCACGCACTGCTTCAGTGAGATCTAATCTCCGATCTTGGTTGGGGCTCAAACAATCACCCATCCCAGGGATAGTTGCAAATGGAATAATTTGGGCACTGAGGTAGTAGGAATAGT
Organism: Pleurodeles waltl; assembly: GCF_031143425.1. NCBI lineage: Eukaryota > Metazoa > Chordata > Amphibia > Caudata > Salamandridae > Pleurodeles > Pleurodeles waltl. The sequence goes on along the minus strand of NC_090447.1, from coordinate 961,264,517 downwards.
TTTCAGGGTATGCTTTTGGTAAAGGCTTTTTGTCAGCCGAAGTCTTCACAGCAGCCAATGTCTCATCATCCAGACTCATTTGAGAACAAGTCATTGCAGTAATAGAATCCTTAATTACTGCAGATTTGGAAGCTTCATAAACCAAAGTATTTCCTAGAAAGTGTACTCCTACATGTTGATCTTCTACCCTCCCCCATGAGGTTTTGTGTTTGATAGTACTACCTTTTGAGTTTCTGAGCACATTTAGGCACCAATGATGTAAGTAATCTTTGTGGGACTGGACACAATAGTAAAAATCACACACAATATAGCCTGTTAAATACCTGTATGTTCCAGTGCCAAAATTAGAGCAATCAGCTCTGCAAGGTGTGCTCTGCAGTCCCGCAAGGTCTGGGTATTGGTGTTTAGTACCTACAGCTGATGGTAATGAACCATTGGTGTAAATGATTGTTTTGTATTGATCAAGAGGCAAGATGTTAATGGGCCCAGGTCATTCAAGTTCATATTGAAGGTTTAGGGGCAAAACATAATCAACATCAGTGGCATTTCAACGGGTGCCCGTTGAAAGCATCACGGATGCAATGCTTTTGTGTTTGGGCATCTTGCTTTGGTGACAGCCTCAAGGACTGGTACCACGGTAACAACAATAATGCATTTCCCCAGGCAAGTGACTTCTCCTTAATGACAGCCATTTGTACAACTGTCATATTGTTTCTGTTAGTGCAAACTGTTGCTCTGCATTGGAGTACAGATGTGATTTGTATGCCATGGATACCATGTCACACTCATTAATTGTGAAATAGGTGAACTTAACAGCCCCAGGAATTATTCTGATGACCACATTTTTTAGTTGCTCTGTGTGTGTGTAAGTGTTCTAATTCAACCATGTCGTCTTGTAGTGCTCTGAGTGTGCATGGGTGTTCTGGTGTTCAATGTTTGCTTGTAAAATCTGGACAAGTTAAATCATACAGGGGCTTTATGTATTGTGCATGATCAGGAATATATGTTCTGGCAAAATGAAGAAACCCAGCAGCAACTGTAGTTTCTTGATGGGATTTGGAGGTTGAAGTTGAGCGCACTTTTCTGGAAAGTGTGGGGCTATGCTCTTGCCCTCATCAGATAGCTCATATCCTAAGAGTAGGACACTAAGAAAAACAGTTTTGGTTTTCCTGCTATTGAATTTATAGCCTTGGGCAGTGAATCCTAAAATGACGCGATCCACCTCGGCCAAATGTGCACTTAGGTCGTCATCTGTGAAACACAATGCACCCACAAAGGACAATGCCTCAGGATTGATATTATGTAATATTAATGTTACATGGGCAGTGAACACCCCAGGGCTATTCGTATACCTTTGGGTCAAACGTCAAAACCGCCTCTGAAAACCAAGCATCCTAAAGGCACTTAAATCCCAGGTTCCAGGCACTTGGTTTTGGCAGAAAAAAACATTGGAAATCACCAAGTCTGTGTGTATTTTGTATTGGAATTTTGCATGTTGACTGTTTAACTGTCTGAATGGTCAGGGTTTGCTACAGGGACTAATGGGTTATTCATTGCAAAGACAAAGGGTTCTGTTACTCCCTGTTGCTCATGTTGTGTGAGAATCTCTCTCATGGATGTTTTAGCTTCTTGCTTAATTGGATATTGTGGCTGCATCTGTGCAGTTGATCTAATTGGTATTTCATGGTAGGAGGAATCTTAATCCCACCCTACATGGTTGCAGTACAGTGCAGGAGCCTGTGCCAAAGACTAATCAGTAGCGTAAGCTTTCTTTATTACATTTGGAACCAAGACATAGAAAAAAGGCAAAATTACATCTTCCCCTTGTGGGAGCCTGCGGACAAATTCAGGTGGCCAATATTTGTCTGCCAATAATAAGTCATCATTTAGTGTTAATCTTTAATATTTAATTTCTCCCTCAATCTGAATATTTAATTTATAAACCCTGTTGGGTGGGGAGATGCTCTTCTCCACTGTTTTGACTTCAAGGAAGTTGTTAGTTGTGTCACATCCAGAAGATCTGGTGGGATATCCTAACCGCTGTCACACTGTCTAGCAGTGTCACCGTCCATTACCTGTTCTTCAACAATGTTCTCAATATGAGTGGCATCTTTAACTGATATTGCTGCCATCTTTTTTTTTTAAATCGGGGCTTTTGCTGTGTAAGTTTCTCTTTTTTGTGAAAGTTTCTGAAGAACGTTGTGACTCCTTTTTCAGCTTCACATAGTTGCTTCATTGTTCTGCTCTCCCTACTCTGTCACTTTGTTTATCCAGTGTGTCCTGGAAGGAACGAGATGGGCGACTGTCAGTACATTGGTATCTGTTCGAAATGGGGTCTCTAGTTGGCAGAGGTATACACCCTTGTCCAAGTAGGGACCACAGTCCTAGTCAGAGTAAGTCACACACAATCAAAATCATACTGTGCCCACCCTCGGTTAGCTTGGCACTGAGCAGTCAGGCTTAACTTTGAAGGCAATGTGTAAAGTATTTGTGCAATAAATCATGCAATAACACAGTGAAAGGACCACAAAAAGCACACCACATAGGTTTAGGAAAATATAAGATATTTATCTGGTTAAATTAAGGTCAAAAGGAAATATCACTTTTGCAATGAAAGAAGAGTCTTAAGTCTTTAAAAATCAATAATTGTCTCACAAATTACCTGGTTTGCGTCACAATTACACGCACAGAGACCCCAGAGGAGGAGATGCGTAGAAAACAGAAGGTGTGCGTCCGTATGCTGCACAGACGATTAGTTATTTCTTCCCACACTGCAAGGGCTTTGTGTTAATTTCTGGTGTGCAGTCTTGGATCCTCACTGTGATGCAGGGTCTTTTGATGGCCAGGGATGATGCATGGAAATCCTGGGCATACGGGACAAAGTCACAGGTGCTGGGTCGATCCAGTGGGCGATGCGTTGGAGTTTCTGAGGCATTGCAGGTGATACATCGATTCTTCACTCAGGAAGTCAGGCTCCGTCATGCCGTCTCGGCTGTGCGTCGATCCGATATGGCTGTGCGTCGAAGTTCTGATTGCAACGCAGGCACTGGATCGATTTCAACTTGGGGAGCCAGGCTGCGTCGTTCCGGTTCAGTGATGTGGCGATTTTCTCGTCGCTGGGCAGGCTGTGTCATTTCTGGCAGGCTGTGCATTGATTTTCGCTTTACAAGGAGTTTCCTTGAAGAGGGGAAGTCTTATTTGCTCTGAGACTTCAGGAACAGGAGTCAAGCTCAATCCAAGTCCTTGGAAAGCACTTGTCATCAGAGTCAGAGGCCAGTAGGGCAACAGGACAACCGCAAGGCAGCAGTCCTTCACAACAAATCAGTCCAGGTGAGTCCTTTGGGCAGCTAGGCAGCTCCTGTTGACAGGTTGTAGGATCTGATCCAGAAGTTTTCTGTCTCAGGAAGTGTCTACTTTGGTGAGGTCAGGGACCCAGTTCATATACCCCAAAATGCCTTTGAAGTGGGGGAGACTTCAAAGAGTGGTTTTGAAGTGCACAAGGTCCCCTTTCAGTACAGGTCTGTCTGACAATGTCCCAGTAGTGGGTTTGGCAGTCCATTGTGTGAGGGCAGGACACTAGCCTTTGAAATGTAGGTGTCAGGCACTCCACCCTTCCAGCCCAGGAATACCCATCCAGTATGCAGACGAGTGCAGGTGTGACTGAGTATCCTGTGTTTGGGGTTGTTTGGGTGAAATGCACAAGGGAGCTGTCAACCAGCTCAACCCAGACGTGGATTGGAGACAGGCTGTAAGACACAGATGGATTTTAAGTGCAGGGAAATGCTCACTTTCTAAAAGAGCCATTTCAAAAAGAGTAATATAAAATCCAACCTCCCCAATAAGAAGGATTTCATATTACCATTCAGACCATACTAAATATGACCTGGTTACCCCTTTCTGATCAGAATACTACAGTATTTGAGGGCAGCCCTAATGTTATCCTATGAAAGGAGCAGGCCTCACAGTAATGGAAAATGAATGTAGGAGTTTTCCACTACCAGGACAAATAAAACACATATGTCCATGTCCTGCCTTTTACCTACAGAGTATCCTGCCCTATGGGTTACCTAGGGCCTACCTAGGGGCGACTTATATGTAGAGAAAGGGGAGTTTAAGTATTGGCAGGTACTTTAAAATGCCAAGTTGAAGTGGCAGTGAACTGCACACACACCTCTTGCAATGACAGGCCTGAGACATGGTTAAGGGGCTACTTATGTGGGTGGCAAAACCAGTGCTGCAGGCCCACTAATAGCATTAAATGTACAGACCCTGGGCACATGTAGCACACTTTACTCTTGACTTACAAGTAAATTAAATATGCCAGTTGGGTGTGAGCAAATGTTAGCATGTTTTTAGGGAGAGAGGATATGCACCTTAGCACTGATTATCAGTGGTAAAGTGCACAGAGTCCTACAACCAGAAAAGCAGTACTAGAAAAGTGGAGGGAGGCAGGGAAAAAGTTGGGGGATGACTACCCTAAGGCTGTCAGGTCTAACAGTATTTATTGGGTGTTTTTAAAATGTCCCTCTTTCTGTCATTGTATTGTTCTCTGAGGTCTCAGATGGTGGATATTCTTCTCTTTGAATTCCTCTATCTTTATTTTGTTTTTGTTTATCCCAGCATTTTATAGAACTCTCTTGTGCTTGCTTAGCACTCTCCTTTGGTAGAAGAACTCTATAACTGAGATTTAGTTGGTCTGGACCCAGACTAACCAGATCTTTACTAGTATTTGATTCAGAAATTATCTTTGGCAGCTCTTGCTCCTGATACCTTTGAGGAACCTCCTGGAGCCGTTGGTGAACTGCCAGCACTGCTTATTCCCATTTAATATTACTTAAAATGATTAAGGACACTGCGTCAAAATTGCACATCAGTTTCATCCACCAGTTCAGGGCCGGGGCCCCCTCATGTTCATTTTGAATTTGTTTTAAAATTTCCAGTAAATTTGTGAGTGTTGGTGTACCATACATAGTGGTATTTACTGCAGCAATGAATGTGCCCCAAGTGGCACAAATCCCTAAAGAGGGACCCAGTCCAAATGACAAGCACAGTGTGAGAATTCTAAGTTTATCTTGGGGTCCATAAGGGGAACACTGCCTCTATCAGATTTGTTTTTTTGCAATCCAGAATGTTACTTCTACATCTTACAAATTAGAATGTGGTGTATATGTGGCCAATGCTGGCATTGTTGGTCTGTCCTTACTTAAAAGACCTAATCTAGCAGGTTGTAATACATGAGAAAGGGCACCATTGAACCAATCTAGGTGTTCTTTATCATTTAAAGATATATCTACGTATTGGTATGCTCTGTATTGTTGTGATACATTTGCTATTTTGTATGTGTTAAATGTATTTGCCTCTGTGTTAATTTTTGGAAAGGTGACCCAGGAGTAATATATTTCTGTTCTGTAAGTGTTGTGAGCTTCAGCAATGAACATGACATCTCCACCCTCATTTGTAAGTTCATTAGCTAAAAGAAACTGTGTGACAAGCTGTCTACAGTTCTCTGGGCATTTAACTGGTTGTGCTATCATAAAATAACAGGTGGGAACACCAATGGTGGAAAAGCTTAAACAACCTACAGCCTGGATACGTGCTTCCTATTCAGCTGAGGAGGATTTTTCCCTAAGCCCAGGGGGCATACTTATAGGCCCCTAGTGCCACCTTGCGCCACATTAACATAATTTATTTTGACCTTAATGTGGCCCAACGAGGCCAAAATCCCTGCACTGTATTTACAGAGTGGCACAATGCATGCATTGCGCCACTCTGTAACCCTTTGCACTACATTATGCCTGCACCAGGCATAATGTATGCAAAGGGGGGTTCCCCTGTTAGGGGAGCTGGAAAAATGGCATAATGAAATCTGTGAGATTTCCTTGCACCATTAACTACGGCACTTTTAACGCCTGCTCAAGAGCTGGCGCTACTCCTGCAGAGTACATCAATAGTGTCATAAAAAATGATACCATTGTCCTCTATCATGTGCCAAATATGGCACACACATGGTGGTGGGATGGGGGTGCTAAGGGGCGCATGAAATGTGGCGCTTCACTCGGTGCAGCACCATTTTACATAAATCTACCACCAAGAGCATCTCTGTATAATAGTACTTAAGGTACCTTTAGCATGTGTGAGACAGAGATACTCAGGATACCTCTATAATTAGTGCCTTACCAACGTTGATGGTGCCAGGTCACTTTTCTTTGGAACAAGACTGCTGGATTTGGGTCGGCACCACCATAGCTTGTGGGTGACTGGTGTCAATCCCACACTGTCATGGCAGCTGTCAATCCAACCCTTTTGGCTAGCTAGCAGCACTTCATCCAAACATAGAGAGTAAAGGTGATTTGTGGCAACCTGATGCATGACACTCAGGCCCTGATTTATACTTTTTGATGCAAAACTGCACTAACGCAATTTTGCACCAAAATGTTTTGCACCGGCTTGCACCATTTCTGAGCACCAGCTGCGCACCATATTTATAGAATGGTGCAAGCCGGTGCAAAGGGTAGGCTAGCCCAAAAAAAAAAAATGACATTAGCTGGGTGGGGCTGACAGTATGGAAGAAGGGGGTTTTGATCCAAAAAATGTCGCTAGGCAGGTTAGAGTAAAAGAAATGACTCTAACCAGCATACCTTCATTTTCTGATGCAAAACCATCCATACCGAATGACTCCTGTCTAAAAAAGACAGAAGTCACGCCCACCATCCCAACAGTCAGCACAGGGGACCAGGGGCCCCTGGGCATGGCCATTGCACCCAGTGCTATGTAGGGAGGCCCATTTCAGGGCCCCCAACGGCACTTTAAAAAAATATATATACTTACCTGCACTTACCTATACTTACATGGATGGGGTCCCCTATCCTCTGCTGTCCCTCTGGTGTGGGTGTCCCTGGGGCTTGGGGAGGCGCACAGGTCCCCTAACGCCTGCCCTGACCCAGCCATTAAATAATTGTGTAAAGCAAGCTTTGTACCATTGTTTTACCCCGTGCTTGATTTTAGCACAGGGGGATAAATATGGCGCTAAGGCCGTAGAGTCATTTTTTGCATTAGAACGCCTACTTTCCATCTCATTTACGCAAAGTAGGTTTCCACATCCAAAAAATGACTTTAACTCCATAAATTTGGTGCTAGACGGGTCTAGCGCTAAAGTATAAATATGGAGTCAGTTTTGCACCGAATTTGTGTAAAAAAAGGTGCAAATTCAGCACAAAATAAGTATAAATATGCCCCTCAGTGACCTCTCAAGGAAGATGTGGTTGACAATTCTCACCCCTTTCTCTGGTTAGCAGAGAGTCTCATACACAAGAGGCCAAAGAAAAGTTGCAGGATGGATTTCAATATATTTATTTTTAAAAAAAACTGCAATCTACAATAAAATATAGGAGCTGCAACTATGAGGGCAATGAGAAATAAGAGGACTGAGATTGTCAGTGTAAAGAAACAAGTATATTGAAATAACATGTTCATGCAAATCCTACTTAACATCTAATTTCTGTTGAGAGCAAAGCGGTGATAGCCCACTCTGTCCACACTGTCCACACTAGAGAGGAGCAACCACCCCATTACCTAAGAACATGGGACTGCCCGCAATCTCCTTGGCTGGTTGAAGAGACAAGGCTGCGCTCAGCAGTGAAATGCCATACAACGTGGATGGGTTTCCTGACCGGAATAACCTCCCTCCCCTTCCCTGGCCTGTGTGGTGGTTTAATAAGGAAACATGTTTACATTCTGTAAAACAAGCCTGACATGAGCATGTGCCTAAGTGTCAAACTGTTTGCACACTCTTGGGGTGTCAATACTGACAGATGATCATGTACTATTGTTGTGCACAGATTCACAGCTGATTAGAAAAACAAAACATTCCTGCTGAAAAGCAGGCTGAACTAAAATGTATAAAATGAAATCAGAGCATACATCTTGGTAAAAGCGCACAGGCCACAGGCCTAAACTAGGCTAAATATGTGTGCCCGAGCAAGGTGCTAAAATCAGTTCACAACAGTAATGACGCACAATTGTGCATGCATAACAAGGTGTGTATATTCATGAATCACAACACATAAACAAGCATAAGATGCTATCTTTGAATGGATTTTCCTTAAAAGAAATCCCATTTTAAAATAGAGAGCCACTGGTGCACATGTATCTTGATGCCTGTACACACATGCAACAGGACAAAAAACACTGGTAAATCCAACAGCTCGCCTTTTACAGTCAGGCCATTTTGGATATGCCAATGCTTGTTTTACATGTTGTAAAGGAAATAGAAGGTACCACCATGTAAATGCTGGTGATAACTGCTTAGGCAAAAGACCACAACGTGCAAATTGTGTTCAACCTTTGATAGGTGATAGTATAAAAACAAGCACAGAACATTTTGTAATTCGGTGGGAGTGACCATTGTCATTAACATGTCAAAGGTTAGCTTGAACAGTACAGATATCATTTGGAAAGGCATTAAGTTTGCATTCTGGTTTTCATTTAATTTTGTTTTTGTTAGTAAGATGTTTTATAAATTGCCACATCCCTTACTTTCGGAAGATCATTAAAGATTGTCCTGCTTCAGAGAGCTATTTTTAGTTAGAAAGTAATTGCCACCTGTTCTTCTGCCTTACCAAATACATCAATAAATAATATAATGAAAAACTTTTTTGTGGTTATTACAACGTATTATAATACAGTAATATTTTGAGCCAAATAATAAAATGCAGTGTAGAGTCCCCAGAACTGCATGGAATATCGGCCTCTGTTAGAGTGTGGCAGACAGGGTGTTATGCCACAAACATGGAAGCACCCTGTGCACCAAAGAGCAGTCATGTTTCTGCTGTCAAAGCCTCCATTGACTCCACAGTAGGAAACTTGTGACCAATAGACTGACTGACACTGGGCCATTGAGCAAAGTACCTCAGACTCAGAGCATCCGTTATATTTAGGCAGTCTGACTTAATATTTTTCCTATTTGAGAACACCAGCAAACACAGGGGTCCCAAAATGGGAAAAAAGAACATGACCCTCCACACCACAATAAAAAACATCTGACGTTTCAGGAATTTTTTTTTCGCTTTTTAAAAATTAACGTTCACTTTGGTAATTTGAAACACCTTTGTTGTGCTGAGGTACTGAACATGGGGCTCACAAAGCAAATCATCACTGCCTTCAGCGGAGATCTTTAAATATGGTGGGCTCTTGCCTGCCAAAGTAGCAGAGCAGATCCCTTCACTGCACTGACAGAACAAAGTACAGCTTGACAGGGAACAATAATCCACTACGGCCCTAATTACAAATTCTAAGCAAAATGCTGATTCCTGTGCAAATGTATGTGTGCACAGGGATCAAACTACGAGTTGTGTGATAATTCTCAGTGTCTCTTAGTTTTCCACTGATAGATTCTTCAAAAAATTGGCAAAAATTCATCAGGAGAAGAGGTCTATAAAAAAGCGAATAATTAGGTTTTCGGTGAGTTAAATACCAATTTCTCTTGTTATGCCTAATTTACTAGTTGAAACACAGAAAAGGAGGTATTTATACACATCCTGTGGTAAATACCTCAGCCTGGGGTAAAGGTATTTTCCACATGTGGTAAATAGCTCACAATAATTCTCCTCACTTGTAATGAGATTCTATGTCTGTTAAAGTGCACTAATTGCTCCAAAGGCAGTAAAGAGGAGGAGTATAGAGAATGACTGACTCAAAGACATTGAGGGGCTTATTTACAAGCCCCTTGCGCCGCCAGTGCATCAGTTTTTCCCCTTTTAAAAAGTGACATACCGGTGGCGCAAGGGGCTTGTAAAATGCCCCTGAATTTCCAAAGAGTTATGGTTATATGAAATTGTAAGATACATTGGGGCATATTTAAGAGCCCCAGCGCCATTCTAATGCAACATTAGCATAATTTTTCTTATGACAATGTGGTGTTAGTAGGCCAAAATCACTGAGGCATATTTACAGAGTAGTGCAATGCATGCATTGCGCCAGTTTGTAACACTTTGTGCTACATCGTGCCTGCGCCAGGCATAATGTATGCAAAGGGGGTGTTCCCTCATTAGGGGAGCCAAAAGAATGACACCAAAAAATCAAAGAGGTTTCTTTGTGTCATTTTATTGCCACTTTTAATTCCTGCTCAGAACATGTGTTAAAAGGAGGCTTACATTGGTTACAATGAAAGCCTCTGGACGTCCACCAAACTACTGCCTTAGTGCAACGAATGTTAAATACAGTGCACACATGGTGGCGTTAGAGGGGAGCTAAGGGGGCGCAAGAAAAGTGGCGCTGCACTGTGTGCAGCACCACTTTTCTTAAATATGCCCCATCAGGAATGGTAGTTTGCGCATCTCACAGTAACACAAATAATTGGGCCTGAAATGTTCACCTATTTTATGACCCTATTGAAGCTTTACTGTGCTGTGTTTTATTTTTAAAAACACATCAAACGTGTTATTCTCCAATACGTATCTGAAAGCTCTCTTTGGTATCTTTTGAAAGCCGAGGTAGACTTTCAGAGTGACACTACTGAATGCGTTTTGAGCTAGGCCAAACGAAACAGGAAGCAGAACTTAGAATCATTTATCGATGTAGAAAAAGATCAAAGACTGTGTAAAAAATATAAAAAATCTATTACGTAAATCATACGAAAACACGAGGTCTGAGAATAAAAATGATTTGGCTAAAATTAGTTTTCATTCACAATATGGAATTCTCCGTGAGTTGATATTTCTATTAATAGAATATGCAAAGAGTGAACGATCTCCTCAGTTCACACATATTTATTTTTCTGTCATGAATGCACTTAAATGTTTATTGGATAAACATATACACTCTGGGCCACCAATATGAAAGCACGCTGCACAAATAAACATGTTGCTATTTTCAAGACGCAGGCTTCTTTAATCAGCACCCAAATGCCTTCTGAAATCAGTGTTCTGTTCCGCTGGGTCTTTTTCTAAACAAAATGTTTGTTGATTTAACTACTGCATTTTTTTCTGTCCCATAAATGGACTGCACAACACAGCACCAAGTATTTTGTTTCATAGTTTATTTCTATATCAATTGACAGGAAATAAATGCAGAAAATAACGATATAGGGTTGTCTAATGCAGTGGTTTCTAACCTTAACCTTGACCGCTTTGGACCCACACTTTATCAACAGTGGGATCCAGGGGGACCCCCCACCCCCACTGAATCACTACTGGAATCCGGGGACCCCCCACTGAGTCTTTACTGAAAGCTGGGGACCTTATCTGTTGTCATATAATTTTCTCAGCAGTTACGGACTCCCTGATGAGGCTTTGCAGACCCCCAAGCGCCCCTGGACCACAGGTTAGGAACCACTGGTCTAATGTTAACACATTCCTGTTGGTGAAAGAGAGGGGTGAGAGCAAATATTATGACAGTGTTGTCGGATTTCCTAACAGGTTATTTTTCAAGTGTGAGCACCTTACTAAGTGAGCAACAATGTCTTAGAATTGAAATTAAATGCACAGCTATGACTTTTATAGTGTAGGTCCTTAGCTGCTACAGTAAGCTTCACCATCCATTTTGGAGATCCACAATAGACGAATGTATGTATAATTCAAGCACCACAGTGCTGCAACGAATGAGCAGCAACTAATGTTGCTGGGCTGCTTTGTGTCAAAGGGAGAGAGCAGAACAGTGCCATGTCTAGTGAGATATGACCCTATTTTTCTCTCTACCACAATTATAGATACCCAGGAAATATCACCGCTCATTCAGCACTCACAATACTTCAAACACATGCCATTTCACCTTATGCCAACTTACTCCCACTAAATTCACAATACTCAATCAGTAACACTCCAAAAGGATTATAAACAGCACAAGAAATGGCCTTGTTATAAAAACAGAAAACAGAGGAGTTGGAAGCGACCCTCAAGGAAAGTACAGCCCTAGAAGAAGCTAAGAAGAAACTTGATCAGTTGACTCAAGGGGTAGATGGATATAAGGAATATTTGACGAATGAAAAAAAACCTTGACATTTAAAAAATATGTTAATGGATTCAGTTATGAGCTGACATATCTTTATTTGTGAAAGGATTATTAATTAGGAAGGAAGCATTATGGCTGAGAAAAACAATCAAGAAATAAACCTGTATATACCTGAGTGGGTAAACAATATGTAACATTTTCTGAAACATCAGGGTCCAGTAGTGAAGAAGAGGACAATATACCAGAAGCTGGTGGTGGTCAGCATGTGAATAATGATTATGCTATTTTATTAGAACAGAAGCAAAAATGAGGAAAATTGAACAATCTGACCAGGGAGAGAGGCCAGTATATGAGGAACTAACCTCTTCAAAGGTGTATCTGAACAAGGAGTAAGATATACTGGTAATATACAAAGCTCCTACAATCAATCTTTCAAGTAGGAATTTGAGTTGTGCAGAGATAGAAGTTTTAGAAAATGGTTTCAGCTTTGTCACCACTACACGATGCAATAAATATGAAATAAGGGATCTTAAAGCTTTTTTAGAAAAATCCGACTGAATAGGTTTTTTGAGGGGTGGAATGAAAGGGAGGTAGTTAATAAGTCAGGTTTATGTCCAAAGTTCACCTTCACTTCCAGTATAGCACAGGTGGGGGAAAATGTGTAGCTATTTGAGAAAGTAGTGGAGATGATGGCCAGATATTTTCATTTTTGATTTGTTTTTGGCTCTTTATAGAAGTGCTTTAGCCTGGGTAGACATTGTTGATCCGGGCTGAGATTTTCTGAAGGATATTTTTAAAAATGGCAGATGTGTTGCAGTGATGATGTAATATTTCGGGGGGCAAGTAGCCTTAAAGAGACAGAAAATAACTCCTTAGACCAATCCTTCCACCATTTTTCAAAATGGTGGCTCTATAATGATATGTTTTAGCAATCATATTGGTAATTTATTTTAATATTGTTTTTGTTTCAGGTTTTCAGTTGATTTAAATTCGCAAACATGAGCAAAGCAGGCGGTAGCAGAGGATCTTTACCGCCTGACAGAGTGTTACTAACTACACAATCTGAGGACTCATTAAACAAAAAAAATGTGTCATATGCCAAACTAATCCAAAAGAAAAACTAACATCAACTGCGGCTGGACAGAAGAGAGTGTAAGATGCTGGAGAAATACGGCAAGAGGAAGTTGACAAAAGTTTGAAACTGATGTGTGAAGAGGATCGAATATTTTATCATTGTGACAACCAGTCATATAAAATGGAAAAAAAGCCAAAAATAAATTGTCAAAAAATAGCAGAAACCACTGAATCACAACAGGAATCTGAGTCTTCTGCAACAACAACCAAACCCAATGCCCATCCACTTAGAAGATCGATGGCTACCCCTCTTCCACCTCCAACAGCTGATCAGAAAGCACAGGATCTTCAAAAGAGCCAGGTTTTATAAAAGACACAGCATGTTCAATAAATCAGTCTAGTGATACCAATAGAATTGTGTTTGTGAGCACCTTCTCAGCTATCAATTATTGGAAAAAGAATATAATTCATCATAACTGGAATATCTTGAATGATAGTGAGTAAGTAAAACTTGAAAAACCTTTATTCACACTGAGAAGGAATAAGAAGTTGAGGAGTTCATTAGTTCAAACCTATAGTGGACAGGTCCCAGAAAAAGTTGACAAAAGGGATGACAAAGGCTACCAGGAATTGCTGTTGTGGCAGCTGCAGCATCTATGATCAGTGTTTGGTCTCCAAGATGATTGAATACCAGGAAGTTAAATATACCACTGCCACATTTAACAACTTTTGGAGCAGTTATGTAGTGTATTTTGTGATATGCCCTTGTGGGCTAGAATACGTGATTGAAATGATTAGGGAATTGAGATACAGAATTGGTGAACACAAATCTGTTAACAGAACTGAGGAGATAAATTCATCTTTAGGGGAGCATGTTTTAGGTAACGGTCATGCCTGTACTGATTTGTAATGGTTTATTTTGGAGAAAATACAGAACAAAAAGAGAGAGGGGAAATAGAGACTAGTTTAGACAATTCAAAGAGCAATGGTTTACCTTGAGATTCAATACTGTGAGAAGGGGTTTGAGCATATATGTTTTATATATATATATATATATATATATATATATATATATATATATATATATATCCTCACTATGGTTCTGCATTGCTGGTCAGCTCCAGACAGCCAGTGGGGCCTCCTTAGTGCTACACTGTGTGCGCCTCATATTCAAAATAGGCTCCTCTTATATTAAAAAGACTCAAAGCACTTTATTGATATAAACGGCGACTATTTTGAATATATATATATATTTATATATATATATATATATATATATATATATAAATGTATAGATATACATATATATATATATATATATATATATATATATATATATATATATATATATATATATATATATATATATATATGTATATATATATATATATATATATCCTTTCTGAAAAACAAAGGATAGAGGGGCGTTATAGTCAGGCTCACAATTTAAACATATGAAACCCTAGAAATTCACCAGTGCTAGTTAGAGTTATCTCAAGTAACTATAACTCGTGCCGTAAGGTAACTATAACTATGGTTATGGTCAAGGTAAGTATGACAGGTCCTGCAGTCAGAAAGTGGACTTTGTTTGCTGTGACTTGGTCGCAGCTGTCAAAGCTGCTGCCAAGGTAGAGCAAATCGGTATGTCCCAAGGTTGGGCACCCTGGGACATAGCAGGAGCGACGCTGGGAGGTGGTGGTCCGAGGGCCATCAGTAACACCTCAAGGGGACCCCTGTGATCCCCCTTCCAATGTGAAAGTAGCCCCAGGGAGGTAGTGGTCCCCGGAGCTTGGGAGTCTGACACCCTTTTCATTTTTGTCCCTGGGGTTCAGGGGAGGACAATGACCCCCATACCAAATTACATAAATGCCCCGTGGATGTTGTGGTCCCCGGGGCAGTGGGGGAGGCCCTTGTGCCTCCCCCACAATAACAAAATTATTGTTATTTGTTGATTATTGGGGAGCTGGTGGTCCCTGGGGCATGGGGGCCAGGTGGCCCCTGCGGCCCCACACCATATTTCATAAATGTCCCAGGGTGTAGGTGGTCCCTGGCAATAATTTACCCGTGCAGTCCTCCTCCAATGATAACAGCCCCTGGAGGTGGTGGCCCCCAGGACCTGGGGGTCTGAAACAAACCCCTTTCACTTTTTTTCTTGTAGCCTCAGGGAGGTGGTGGTCCCTGGGGCTGTTGGTGGCCACACAGCCACTCCTGCACACAATATGATGAATGACCCAGGGAGGTGGTGGTCCCCTGGACTGCAGAGGAGCCATGCAGCCCCCTCCACACAATATGATGAATGCTCCAGGGAGGTGGTGGTCCCTGGGGCTGCTGGTAGTGCCAATTGCCCCTGTTACAAATAAACAATGTCCTCTGGACTTGGCCCAGCCGGGGATGTAAAAAAGACGATGCGCGGGAGCCATGCTTTGTTTTTTTTTAAATGTTCTCTGAATCTGTGGCTCTGCAGTAAATCACAACAAAATTTTTAATTTTAAAGTATTTTTAGCCCTGGTGGTGTGATGGTCCCTCTGGGACCCCAGCACCAAAGCTAAGGGGTCAGGGTGTTCGTACCCTGGCCTCTTTTGTTTTTTTATTTGTTTTTTCCAGGAACTCTGCTTCAGCCGAGTCCCAAGATGGATGTCAACACTTTCTTGTTGAAGTGTTAGCACCCAATCAGATCTCAGCACAGAATCGGGAGGGGTCACAAATCCTTCACATCCCTATAGATTCAAATGTGGATTTCCTGAAAATTCTCAAATATTACTAAACAGATTTACACCAAATAACAAACACGTCTCTTTCGTGACCAATAGCTATATTTCTGCCAAATCTGGTGTAATTCCCTCCAGTAGTTTTGGGGCTATCGCTGTTCAAAACTCCTATGCAAAAAATGAAAGGGGAATATGCGTTTTGGGACCCCCATTTTTCTCAACCCCCGCTTGACAGATCACCCTGAAACTAAACTTTCCAGATAGCAGCTAAAGTGAGCATCATACTGTCTTGGACAAATTTAATGAAGATTCATCAAATGGTGGCAAAACAATAGAAACTAGCTATAGAAACTATGTCCTAATTATGCCTACCTAGTGGTGACCGCCAAGAGGTTATGGCGTTTTTTATATATATATATATATATATATATATATATATATATATATATACACACACACACACATAGGTACTAACAAATCCAGACCCAACAGCCTTAAAAAAGTGCACAATTCCCTTAGTATTCGATGCACTAAAAATCCTGCTCACCAACTCTCCCAAATGTTTGGGGAAGTTGGTTTGTAATAAGAACTGTATCTCTTCTGATGACCTTGATAGTTGTAGGTCATATGTCTTTGGCTGATGTCAGAGCCACAGGTTTTTGAAACAATGGTACCTAGTCTGCTCAGCTTGTCAAAATGTACCTTTGAAGTAGCAATGTGCGGCCACAATACTGCTACTTTTATCCTTTGCGTGGGGGGAACTAACATATGGCTGCGGCAAGTTAAATTTGAGAAACCAAAATCACGTAGGTGATTCCAGGCTTCATTCTGCAACAGTCTTTATCACTCAGTATCACATACCTTCCATTTGAAAGTATCTGATATACTGGGCAAATCAAAGAGATGGGAGTACCCTTCAGACAACAAGCCAAGCCATGACGTCCCTGACTGCCCAGGAGGCAAAAGCAGGGCCCTGAGTGAAATGCTGCAACTACATCATTCCTGATGAAGACTTGCAAATCTTTAATAACAGTTAGAGCATCAGGGAATCATTGTGGCCATAACTATAGGAATCTAGAATATGAGTCAACAGCGACTAATATGTATTTATATGCACCATCAGGTAGTAAGAGACCGCAGTGGTCCAGACACAAGCATTGTAGTGTTTTTTTGGACACTGAGGGCCTCATTGCGACTTTAGCGGTTTCCGGGCAAGACTTCCGTGCAGAATACCTCCACCATACCGTCAGTGCCGGCGGTACAGTGACCGTCGTTTTACGAGTCACAAAGTGAAAAAAAGCCCCAAAACAGCCATAAATGCAACACCGCCAGGCCGACCAACAGCGAAAGAATGACTGTCTGACCACCAGCCCTGCCACACCAACACCATTCCGTCCGCCCTACCAGGGTACATGCATGTTGGAACACTATTGGCGGTGCACTCGCTGAAGTTCCAAAAGGTACTGCCAATAGTAGGCAACACAACAATAAACAGTTTGAACACACCACACCTGGGACCCATACACAAACTACACACACCTGCTCAGAACACTATAAAACAATTCCCAGCAAACCCACAATCCCTTGCACATCCAACAAACAGCACACATAGCGACAACCCTTTTAAACAGATCCCATACATCACAGGCATATTCACACTACACAACCAGCACACACCACACAACTGCACGTTTTGCACAGGGCACAAATTACACTCACATAACAACACCACCACCCACCTGCATCCACAACCAAACACCCTCACCCCACCAAAATGGCACGTCAAAAGCACCCATGTTTTACTGACAATGAGTTAAGGGTCATGGTCGATGAAATCGTCACGGTAGAGTCACAGCTTTTTGGAACTCAGGTCCAGAAAACATCCATGGCAAGGAAAACGGAGTAATGGGAGAGGATCGTTGACAGGGTCAACTCACTAGGCACACATCCACGCACAAGGGAGGATATCAGGAAGAGATGGAGCAACATACGGGGGAAGATGCGTTCCATGGCGTCCAGGCACCAGATCATCCTGAACAAGACTGACGGTGGGCCCCCACCTCCACCCCTTGAATTAACATCCTGGGAGGAGAAGGTCTTGGATATCATGCATCTTGAGGGCCTGACTGGAATCATCAACACCCCAGAGGCATCAGCCACTTCTGCCCAGCATGCGTCCTTACCACCCATAACTCCCCACTTCACCCAATCCCACCTCCCTGCACCCCCCAGGCACCCCACACCCCTCCCCTGCATGCCACACCACCCCACTGCTATCATCCCCACACAGTAACCCCCCAATGCACAGATACCAAGCACAAAGGCAAGCATCACAACTCCCACAATGCAACACTCCCTACACATCAGAGGAACACAGTCCCACTTCACAGTGGAACACCTGCATGGAAAACCAAGCCACATGCCATACCAACTGGCAGCCCCAACTGCATTCCGACACATGGCTATGGCAGCAACGTCATCCACTATCCTCAACCATCAGTGGCACATGGAAACAATGGCACAATCCACATCCCCCAAACAATGTCTGCATCACTGTAGCTGTCATTGCCATCTCTGGGAAGAAAGTCAGGCTACACCATGCATCATACGATGTGGCCCACAAACACATCTACAAAATTTAACTCATTCCCTTTCCATCCACATGTCCCGATGCCACTGCAACCAGCCAGTGGTTGCAAGGGTGAGACAGCCCTCCCCAGGATGAAGCTCCCAGTGGATGTCTGGACAGTGATGACTTGCCTGGCAAATTAGGGATGACTGGTCAGTCCACACCCAGCAGTCCCACCCTGGACATACCAGACTCCCCCTCCCATGTGGCAGTCACACCTCAGCCAGCCTTACATCCCCAAACCACTGTCCCAGGGACAGGTCAATCAGACGTATGCCCCACAGTACAGGGGCCAGAGTCAAGGGCACACACTCAAGACAATGAAGGTCCTGGTGCCAATAGGAGTGGGCACACTGTGCCAGGGACAAAGGCGCAGGGGACCAGGGGTAGTGGGAGGGGACCTGTGGTCCAAAGGGGCGAGGCAGGCACAACAAAAGACTGCCCCGACAGCCCTCCCCCAATTCCTGGGTCCATACCACCAACACCAGGACATGATGGGCCAGATACTCACCACCTTGCCGGAGACCAGAGGCTGCAGGGGGATCACCATCAGGAGGCCATGCAACAGTGGCAGGCCCTCAATGCCACCATGGCCACCATTGCAGGGGTACTCAAGGAACTGACCACCATCCTGCCTGAGTTCTCCACCCACCAGCAAACCCCTTCCACTAGCCACATCCCAACAGAGCCATCCACTACAGTGGCAGCTAGTGGAATGCAGGCCCTGCCTGAGGACCCACACACCACCAACACCCCTCCCTCTGCAGCTGAGGGACCCCCATGAAAGCAAGGACATCCATCCTGCAGGTACTGATGCCAAGACCAACACCACTGCCAGAAAGTGACCCTCTCCTGAACATTTACCCTTGTTTCCACAGAGACACCCTGTTGACTGTCCACTGTCATCTCTCCGTTCTCCCATGGCCCTGTGTACTAGACCCAGACTACAAACAGCTTCCCAGTCTACTCTGTACATCCACCATGACCCAAACAATCCCCCTTGCATGTGCCAGTCACAAATAAACACTATGAGCACAGATACTGTCTAGGTACTGTATTGTAAGAAGTACCATTTACTGTGGCATTGGATGTTGAACTGTCAACCCATTGTCCTGCCAAAGCTTGTGTAAGTGACAGAAGGGGGAGCAATATGCGACATAGATTATAGTGGAGCAGGCAGAGGTTGGAACATGTGTTAAAGGAGGCAACAGGTGTTGCAGGAACCTCTCCCCTTACCCATTCAAGGCATGTTTTCTGACCCACATGCATCCACATCAACAGACACGGTACTCAAGGAAAGATATAAGCACCACAAACGCCACCATCGCTATGCACACACACAATATTTAGATGCAGACATGACAACATCCACTTCATGCACCGACTCATCCACCACCTCCCCCTCACAGGGGTTACACCATTCACACCTGCAGTCACCACCTCATCAGTCTGAGACCCTGCAATATTTGCCCTTACTGCCACCGTCACCACAACATCAGACCTGCGTACATGCCCCCATACACAACATGCACACAGCACGACTGTCAATACCACCACATGCAGTGCACCCACCCTACCTGCAGCCACCACCACAACATTCACTCAGACATCACCCTTGCCATCTCCCTGCATCTCCTCCCCCCTCCTTCCAAAATATC
Source organism: Pleurodeles waltl (assembly GCF_031143425.1). Taxonomy (NCBI): domain Eukaryota; kingdom Metazoa; phylum Chordata; class Amphibia; order Caudata; family Salamandridae; genus Pleurodeles; species Pleurodeles waltl. The sequence goes on along the minus strand of NC_090447.1, from coordinate 961,244,502 downwards.
TAAATGCCTACAGTCACCCAACCAACAGTCAGGCAGCACACACATGGCAACCACGCACCTGCATCCAAATCACCTCCAAATACTCACCTCTCAACCACTCTCTCTATCTCCAGTCCCATACCTTTCTGCCATGAGTGTCCCCATGCCCCTAGGAAAGGTTTCATACATGAATTTTCCCTGTTCCCCACCAGTGAACTTGTCCCTGCTCCCCCAAGTGCCCTGTTATCTTCCACACACCCCTGCCTTCCACCTCCCAGTCCTCCCCTGGTTGTTGCCCTGCCTCTCCCCCACCAAAGACTTCTATCCCCACCAAGTCACAGTCACCCCTCCCAAGCCCAGACCTAAACCCACTCCAACAAAATTAAAGTCGAAGCCCAACCCCCCCTTCCAAGCCTAAAGACCCCACCTCAAAGCAGAAACCTAAGGAACCCCCTCCCAACCCAAACCACCACCCCTGGCCACTCCCCTCATCCCTGAGGTGCCGGCATGCCCCATTGATGCCCCTGCCTAGTAAAAGCCGGCAGTTTGCAGTCAGGAGTCAAGTTGGGCCCTCATTCTGTGCACAGTGGCCAAGGGGCACATTGGACTAACTGGACTGGGCCTTGTTCCCCATTGTACATTGATTTATGTCCATTTAAATGTGTTTTTATATATTTACCTATTTACAGCACTACACTGTTGGTGTAGATGGTAACAACCTTGTCCTGGATTTTCCTTCCACATGTGTGATGTGTATTTGCTTGGGTATGTGTGAGTGTGTGTATGTGTGTGTTGGTATAGGTGTTTGTGTCCGTGTGTGTGTGTGTGGGTGTGGCTTGTCGTGCCGGGTGTGTGTGTGTTTACTAATGTCCTTCCCTCCAGTGTGTGCTAGGCAAGTGTACTTACGGTTGGTGTCCTCGTTGCCATCGCATTGGGAAGACTTGCAATTTGCATGCCATGTCGTCTGCGGACGTGCCTGTGTCCCTGAAGATGAGTGTTCCCTTTTGAGTGATTCATTTCCGCCAGGCTTTTCGTGACAGTGTGACCACCCCAGAAATCCTGGTGGTGTGTAGCGTTGTAATAGAGTTGTCGGGAACAGCCTCACCGCGGGGCTGGATATGCCTGCGGCCTGCTGCGGCGGTTCATCTGTGCTGGCGGTTCAGGAGGCAACTTGGCTGTGTTCTGTTGGTTCTGTCCCTGTGCTCATGATATGGCGGTCCGCTCTGCCAGGGCAGCAGCGGTGCGACCACCACCTCACCATGGCAGTCCACGGACTGACAGACTCTTAATGACCACCTAAGAGGGGTGTCCACGGTGGGTGTTTGATGATGGATCCCTTAATTTGTTGGCATATGCCACAACAACAGATATACTGTTTGGTTTGCTTATATAGACCTGTCCATCAATAGCGGTTTTATAACAGGCAGACGGTAGTCACAACACCAGCATGGACCCCTCCTGAACTGCTTCAATGAGATCTAATTTCTGATCTTGTTTGGGGATCACACAAGCACCCACCACCGGGGATAATTGCAAATTGTTAGAAATGGGGTTTTTGGTTGGCAGTCAGGTTACCCTCTGACCAAGCAAAAGCCCTCACTCTAGTCAGGGTAAGTCACACACAATCCAAGATTATCCTGTGCCCACCCTTTGGTAGCTTGGCACGAGCAGTCAGGCTTAACTTAAAAGGCAATGTGTAAAGCATTTGTGCAATAGATCATACAATACCATAATATAACACCACAAAAATATACCACACAGTGTTTAGAAAAATATATAATATTTATCTGGGTATTTGCAGGTCAAAACGATTAAAGATGCAATATGAATTTGTAAAGATATCACTGAAAAGTGATATAAAGTGTCTTAAGTCTTTAAAAAGCAAACAAAGTCTCTTTCAAGCACAAAGTACCTGGTTTCTGGTGGAAAATCTCCGCAGAGGGCCGCAGAAGAGGAGATGCATGGAAAAATGGTGTGTGCGTCGGTTACGCCCCTTCGCACACGGACTTGCGTCGTTATTTTTCACGCGGGGAGACATGCGTCGTTCTACGGGAGGAAAAATGGTGTGTGTGTCAGTTGCGCCCCTTCACACACGGACTTGCGTCGTTATTTTTCACTCGGGGAAGACGTGCGTCGTTTTCCGGCACGCGGACCATCTCCTTCTATGGGTCGCGGGGATTACCAGATGTCCCGGGTCTGTGCGTGGATTCTCCTGCTTGTTTTCCGGCTGCGCGTCAGTCCGCGGGGCTGTGCGTCGAAATTTCACTCTCATGGCAGGCGGCGCGTCGATTTCTCCTTGGAAGTCGGGCGGCGTTGTCCTTGCGAGGCCGTGCGTCAAAGTTTCGGTCGTCCCGAAGGCGTCGCGTCGATCAGCGTCGGTGTGCGGCGTTTTTCTCGCCGCGGAACAAGCTGTGCGTCGAAAAGTTCGGCGCACGAAGCGTCCAAGTGAAACAGAGAAGTCTTTTTGGTCCTGAGACTTCAGGGAACAGGAGGCAAGCTCTATCCAAGCCCTTGGAGAGCACTCTTACAGCCAGACAAGAGTTCAGCAAGGCAGCAGGCCAACAGCAAGGCAGCAGTCCTTTGTAGAAAAGCAGACAGGTGAGTCCTTTGAGCAGCCAGGCAGTTCTTCTTGGCAGGATGTAGTTTCTGGTTCAGGTCTCTTCTCCAGCAAGTGTCTGATGAGGTAGGGCAGAGGCCCTGTTTTATACTAAGTTGTGCCTTTGAAGTGGGGGTGACTTCAAAGAGTGTCTAAGAAATGCACCAAGCCCCCTTTCAGTTCAATCCTGTCTGCCAGAGTCCCAGTAGGGGGTGTGGCAGTCCTTTGTGTGAGGGCAGGCCCTCCACCTTCCCAGCCCAGGAAGACCCATTCAAAATGCAGATGTATGCAAGTGAGGCTGAGTACCCTGTGTTTGGGGTGTGTCTGAGTGAATGCACAAGGAGCTGTCAACTAAACCTAGCCAGACGTGGATTGAAGGGCACAACAAGATTTAAGTGCAAAGAAATGCTCACTTTCTAAAAGTGGCATTTCTAGAATAGTAATATTAAATCCAACTTCACCAGTCAGCAGGACTTTATATTACCATTCCGGCCATACTAAATATGACCTTCCTGCTCCTTTCAGATCAGCAGCTGCCACTTCAACAGTGTATGAGGGCAGCCCCAATGTTAGCCTATGAAGGGAGCAGGCCTCACAGTAGTGTAAAAACAAATTTAGGAGTTTTACACTACCAGGACATATAACTACACAGGTACATGTCCTGCCTTTTACCCACACAGCACCCTGCTCTAGGGGTTACCTAGGGCACACATTAGGGGTGACTTATATGTAGAAAAAGGGGAGTTCTAGGCTTGGCAAGTATTTTTAAATGCCAAGTCGAAGTGGCAGTGAAACTGCACACACAGGCCTTGTAATGGCAGGCCTGAGACAAGGTTAAGGGGCTACTGAAGTGGGCTACAACCAGTGCTGTAGGCCCACTAGTAGCATTTAATCTACATGCCCTAGGCACATGTAGTGCACTCTACTAGGGACTTACAAGTAAATTAAATAGCCAATCATGGATAAACCAATCAATAGTACAATTTACACAGAGAGCATATGCACTTTAGCACTGGTAAGCAGTGGTAAAGTGCCCAGAGGTCAAAAGCCAACAACAACAGGTCAGAAAAAATAGGAGGAAGTAGGCAAAAAGTTTGGGGATGACCCTGTCAAAAAGCCAGGTACAACATGACCCCCTACCAGCCTAAAGCCAGGGGAGAACAATCACTATCCTGATGTACTTCCCTGTTTGAGGCGACAGAACAAGGACCCAGGCCCACAACAGCAGGGGCATGCTCCAGTTCTTCGCCTTCCTGACTCCAATTGGATCCCTCTGTCCATACTCTCAGGGCCCACTAAGCCCATCCATGGGGAACCTTTCTCCTTACCTGCGGATCCCATCTGTGCAGCACCTAACCTTACTTTGCTCACAGATGTATCCCAGGAGCAGGATAGTACCACCAGGACTAACACAGTGGTGTTGCCCACTCTACCCTCGGGGTGTGACACTTGTCCCCTCCCCAGGGATAACTCTGTCCACCCAGACAGTAAGCCACAGTGGTTACTGACAGCTGCCAGGGATGAGAACCAGGCCCCAGGCCTCTCAAAGCTCTCCCACCACTGTGGTTGTGGAGAGTGGGGGGCGGTAGCCCCAGGTGCTGGGCACCCTTTAACCACTCTCCCTTCCACCAGGTCAGGGATGACAGCCTGAACCTGCTCCTCCCCTCTTGGCCTCTGTACCCTCCCTCCTGGAGCGGTACCCCCAGAGTCCAACATGGTCAGGGTGCTTATAGAAGTGGCCCTATACCATTCCTCCACCAGTGCAGGGCTGTTAACCTGCAACTGGCCCTCCAACCTGGGGTCGGTACCTTCAGGTTGGACTAGGGCACGGGGCGAGGCTTCCCTCCCCCTGCCCTCCCTTCTGGGGTCCAGCATCCTCCAACTAGGAGTGGCCTCCTCAGAAGACAACATGGCAGGGGCACTGTTATCAGTAGCCCCTCCCTCCAGGTCCGGGAGGGCACCCTGAATCTGGTCTTCCAGCCCAGGGTCTGTACCCTCAGACTGGATCACTGCCTGGCAAACCAGGAATTTCTGGGGGGCACGTCTACCCCCGCCAGGTCAGAGTTTAACCTCTGAACTTGGCCATCCAACTCAGAGTCACCACCCTGAAGTTGAACAATTGCCTGGCACGCCAGGACTTCCTGGAGGGCACACTGACCCTCCACCAGGTCAGAGTTTAACCTCTGAACCTGGTTCTCCAACCCAGGGTCACCACCCTGAGGTTGGGCAATTGCCTGGCACACCAGGACTTTCTGGGAGGCACACCTACCTCCCACCAGGTCAGAGTTTAACCTCTGAACCTGGTTCTCCAACCCAGGGTCACCACCCTGAGGTTGGGCAGTTGCATGGCACACCAGGGCTTTCTGGGGGGCACACCTACCCCCCACCAGGTCAGTGTTTAACCTCTGAACCTGGCCATCCAACCCAGAGTCAATACCCTGAGGTTGGACAATTGCCTGGCACAGCAGGACTTCCTGGGAGGCACACCTACCTCCCACCAGGTCAGAGTTTAACCTCTGAACCTGGGTATCCAACCCAGAGTCTCCACCCTGAGGTTGAACCATTGCCTGGCATACCAGGACTTTCTGGGGGGCACACCTACCCCCCACCAGGTCAGAGTTTAACCTCTGAACCCAGTTATCCAACCCAGAGTCACCGCCCTGAGGTTGAATCTTTGCCTGGCATGCCAGGACTTCCTGGGGGGCACTCTCACCCCCCACAAGGGACACACCGCCCCCAAGGGCCACACAAGAGTCTGGTTGGCGCAGGTCTCCCGACCTCTGCCCATACGGCAGAGTCTGGGTTTCCCCCAAACCAGAAACAGTTTCACCTGGGTCATTCCTGGGGGGCGCTGCTCTCAGAGCTGACCCCTGACTCTCAAGGTCCTCCACTGGGGTGTGCAACCCCCTCTCAACCCTATGTCTGGACTTCTGCACCCCCTCACTAGGAGTGGTACTGCCAGACACCAGAACTGTTGGGATGCTGACTACAGTCACCCCCCCCAAGTTCTTCTGACACTGCAGGGCTTCCCTCAAAAGGTGGCCCTACGGTACAGGCTAGGCTTCCCTCCTGGTGTTCCCTCATGGAACCCTCTAGGACCTGGGACCTACCTGGGACACTACAATCCTCTCCCACCTCACTTGGTTGGGAACCACCTAGACCACTCCCTTCAGGAGCACCCCCAAATGCCTCTTCAGACTCTCTGGTACTCACCCAGAAGTCTGCCTCCATTGTAAGTCCCCTGGGGTCAGAGAACTCACACTCCACCTGGTGTTGGCGTAGCTCTGGAATATAAGGACCAGACATATGCTCTCCAGCAATTACATCATTCTGCCCTTCACATGTATTAACCACAGTACCCTTCACCCAACCACCCAGTAACTCAGCCTTGGAAAAGCACTCTACGTCACCCTCCTGAGACTGGTGAGACAGTATCTACCTGTACCTGACACTCAACCCATACTCTTCTGGGATGTCTCTACACTCTATATCCAGGACGCCCACCAGGGGGGAACCCTTTTCTCTGTCACTCTCTGCTAGAGTCAGTAAAGTGTCCCTCCCCCCAGTAGGAATATGACTCCCTGTGCCAGTTCCCCAATCCTTCTCAGGGACCCTGTGCATAACGGGAACTACCTCATACCCTTGAACCACCTGGGGTGTGTCAACTCCCTTCTTCAAGTTGGGCACCACATCTCTGGGCTTGTGCCCCTCTTCAGCAGTACTGGATGCAAGATTTTTGCTGCCACCATCTGAACTGGACTCAGCTCTTCTGGCCTCCAGTTTCAGCTCTTCACAGCTCAGCTCTTGAGCTGCAGTCCTTTCTTCTTCTAGGGCTAAGAGTCTTGCTGCCTCAGCCCTTTCAAGCTGCTCATCTAGCTCTTCCATCCACCGCTCTTGAGGTAGGAGCCATTCATCTCTCACTGGTTCTCTTTCCTCATCTGAGTAGTCTTCCTCCTCATTTGAGCAGTCCCCCTCCTCATCTGAGGGGTACTTAGTCATTTGTTTTTTTTCTGCCTCTTTCTCTGCCCATCTTTCTTCCCCCCAGACTATGTAGGCATGTAGCATTTCCATCTTAGTAGATCTCCTTGATACAGGAAGGCCCCATTTTCTGCAAAGCCTCCTTAGGTCAGCCTTAGTGAGGTGGTCAGTAGGCACAAAGAGTGAGTAGGTAAGCAATCTCATTGCTGATAAGGTCTTACCGGCAAAAAACAAAATCCAAAGTCCAAAATATCAATAGTATATCCAGGAGGACATCAGAGAACCAAAAGCAAAAAGATGAAAAATCAAGTTGACCTTCAACTGTGGGTAGGTAGTGAAATACTTAGCTACTGTATGTCACTGCACAAACACAAGTCCTATCCTCACCGCTGATCACCAATGTTAGAAATGGGGTTTTTGGTTGGCAGTCAGGTTACCCTCTGACCAAGCAAAAGCCCTCACTCTAGTCAGAGTAAGTCACACACAATCCAAGATTATCCTGTGCCCACCCTATGGTAGCTTGGCACGAGCAGTCAGGCTTAACTTAGAAGGCAATGTGTAAAGCATTTGTGCAATAGATCATACAATACCATAAAATAACACCACAAAAATATACCACACAGTGTTTAGAAAAATATATAATATTTATCTGGGTATTTGCAGGTCAAAACGATTAAAGATGCAATATGAATTTGTAAAGATATCACTGAAAAGTGATAGAAAGTGTCTTAAGTCTTTAAAAAGCAAACAATGTCTCTTTCAAGCACAAAGTACCTGGTTTCTGGTGGAAAATCTCCGCAGAGGGCCGCAGAAGAGGAGATGCGTGGAAAAATGGTGTGTGCGTCGGTTACGCCCCTTCGCACACGGACTTGCGTCGTTATTTTTCACGCGGGGAGACGTGCGTCGCTCTACGGGAGGAAAAATGGTGTGTGCATCGGTTGCGCCCCTTCACACACGGACTTGCGTCGTTATTTTTCACTCGGGGAAGACGTGCGTCGTTTTCCAGCACGCGGACCGTCTCCTTCTATGGGTCGCGGGGATTACCAGATGTCCCGGGTCTATGCGTGGATTCTCCTGCTTGTTTTCCGGCTGCGCGTCAGTCCGCGGGGCTGTGCGTCAAAATTTCACTCTCACGGCAGGCGGCGCGTCGATTTCTCCTTGGAAGTCGGGCGGCGTTGTCCTTGCGAGGCTGTGCGTCAAAGTTTCAGTCGTCCTGAAGGCGTCGTGTCGATCAGCGTCGGTGTGCGGCGTTTTTCTCGCCACGGAACAAGCTGTGCATCGAAAATTTCAGCGCATGAAGCGTCCAAGTGAAAGAGAGAAGTCTTTTTGGTCCTGAGACTTCAGGGAACAGGAGGCAAGCTCTATCCAAGCCCTTGGAGAGCACTCTTACAGCCAGACAAGAGTTCAGCAAGGCAGCAGGCCAACAGCAAGGCAGCAGTCTTTTGTAGAAAAGCAGACAGGTGAGTCCTTTGAGCAGCCAGGCAGTTCTTCTTGGCAGGATGTAGTTTCTGGTTCAGGTCTCTTCTCCAGCAAGTGTCTGATGAGGTAGGGCAGAGGCCCTGTTTTATACTAAGTTGTGCCTTTGAAGTGGAGGTGACTTCAAAGAGTGTCAAGAAATGCACCAAGCCCCCTTTCAGTTCAATCCTGTCTGCCAGAGTCCCAGTAGGGGGTGTGGCAGTCCTTTGTGTGAGGGCAGGCCCTCCACCCGCCCAGCCCAGGAAGACCCATCCAAAATGCAGATATATGCAAGTGAGTCTGAGTACCCTGTGTTTGGGGTGTGTCTGAGTGAATGCACAAGGAGCTGTCAACTAAACCTAGCCAGACGTGGATTGAAGGGCACAACAAGATTTAAGTGCAAAGAAATGCTCACTTTCTAAAAGTGGCATTTCTAGAATAGTAATATTAAATCCAACTTCACCAGTCAGCAGGACTTTATATTACCATTCTGGCCATACTAAATATGACCTTCCAGCTCCTTTCAGATCAGCAGCTGCCACTTTAACAGTGTATGAGGGCAGCCCCAATGTTAGCCTATGAAGGAAGCAGGCCTCACAGTAGTGTAAAAACGAATTTAGGAGTTTTACACTACCAGGACATATAACTACACAGGTACATGCCCTGCCTTTTACCCACACAGCACCCTGCTCTAGGGGTTACCGAGGGCACACATTAGGGGTGACTTATATGTAGAAAAAGGGGAGTTCTAGGCTTGGCAAGTATTTTTAAATGCCAAGTCGAAGTGGCAGTGAAACTGCACACACAGGCCTTGCAATGGCAGGCCTGAGACAAGGTTAAGGGGCTACTGAAGTGGGTGGCACAACCAGTGCTGCAGGCCCACTAGTAGCATTTAATCTACATGCCCTAGGCACATGTAGTGCAATCTACTAGGGACTTACAAGTAAATTAAATAGCCAATCATGGATAAACCAATCAATAGTACAATTTACACAGAGAGCATATGCACTTTAGCACTGGTTAGCAGTGGTAAAGTGCCCAGAGGTCAAAAGCCAACAACAACAAGTCAGAAAAAATAGGAGGAAGGAGGCAAAAAGTTTGGGGATGACCCTGTCAAAAAGCCAGGTACAACACAAATGCAATATTTTAGGGCCGGAGGTAGTAGAAATATTTTCAGGGTGTGCTTTTGGTAAAGGCTTGCCATCAGCCGAAGCCTTCACAGCAGCCAATGTCTCATCACTAGTCTTGTATGAGAACAAGTAATTGCAGCAACAGAATCCATAGCTTTCGCAGGTTTGGAAGCTTCAAAAGACAAAGTATTTCCAAGAACATGTACTCCTACATGTTGATGGACAAATGTATGAACTACATGAGTTTTCAGTAGTCTGTCCTCAAGATCTGCTACCCTCCCCCACAAGATTTACTGTTTGATGGTATTACCTTGAGAGTCTCTGAAACCATTTAGGCACCAGTGATGTAAGTAATCTTTATAGGACTGGACACAATAGTACAAATTATGCACAATGTAGCCTTCAGGACCCGCATGCTTCAGTGGCAAAATTAGAGCCTAAAGCTCTACAAGGGGTGCTGTGCAGTCCCCCAGGGTCTTGGTGTAGGTATGTTGAGATTAGATTTACCATAGCTCATTACCCCGCTAACAGCTGCGCAAACAGTGGAGTTTTGGTGTTTAGTACCTACAGCTGATGGTGATGAACCATTGGTGTATATGATTGTTTTGTATTGATCAAGAGGCAAGATGTTAGTGGTCCCAGGTCACTCAAGTTCATATTGAAGGAATTCTTGGGTCTGCAGTTTCGGGTCGAAAGCATAACCTATATCAGTGGCAGTCAGCGAGGTTACCTGTTGAATCCATTGTGGATGCAATGTTTTTGTGTTTGGGACAATTTCTTTGTTGACAGCCTAAAGGGCAACAACAATGATGCATTTCCCTTGAGCAAGTGTCTGCTCCTTAATGAAAGCCATTTGTAAAGCTGTCAGTATTATTTCTGTTGATGCAAATTGTTGCTCTGCATTGGAGTAGAGATGTGATTTGTATGCTATTGGTCCCATGTCACCTCAATAATTGTGTCTTAGGTGAACTCAAAGGCCCCAGGAATTTATTTGATGACCAAATATGTTTTGTTGCTCTGTGTGTGTAAGTGTTGTGCTTCAACCATGTCCTGTTACAATGCTGTGAGTATGCAAGGGTGATCTGGTGTTAAAGTTTGCTTGAAACATCTGGACAAGTTAAATGACACAGGGGCTTTATACATTGTGCTTAATGTGGAATGTATGTTCTGCCAAAATTAATGAAACCCAGCAGTAACTGTAGTTTCTTGATGGGATTTGGAGGTTGAAGTTGAGTGCACTTTTCTAGAAAGTGCAGGGCTAGGCTCTTGCCCTTATCAGATAGTTCACATCCTAAGAAAAGGACACTAAGAAAAGCGGTTTTGGTTTTCTTGAGTTTGAATTTATAGGCTTGGGCAGTGAATCCTAAAACAATGCGATCCCCCTGGGCCATATGTGCACTGAGGTGATCATCTGTGAGATAGATTTTATCCACATAGGACAATGCCTCAGGAACAATGTCATGTAATATTAATGTTACACGGGCAGAGAACAATACAGGGCTATTATTTGTTATACCTTTGGGGCAAATGGCAAACCTGCACTATAGTGTTGATAAATGATGTGATTGTTTAAGTGTCTGTAATCTAAGACTATTCTATATGAATGGTCAGGTGTTGCTACAGGGACTAATGGTTTATTCATTGCAGAGATGGAGGCTTTTCTTACTCCCTGGTACTCAAGTTGTGTGAGAATCTCTCTCACGGGTGTTTTAGCTTCATGTTTATTTGGCTGGATCTATGGAGTTGATCTAATTGGCATTACATGGTAGGGGAAATCCTTATCCCATCCTACGTGGTTGCAGTACAGTGCAGGAGCCTGTGCCAAAGCCTAATCAGCAGCATAGGCTTCCTTTACTACGTCTGGAAGTAGGACAGAGAAAGAAGGCAAAATGACATCTTCCCCTTGTGGGAGCCTGAAGACAAATTCAGGTGGCCAATCTTTGTCTGTGAATAAAATGCCATAATTTAGTGTTAATCTTCTTCAGATAACTTTAATAGAGTGCTACACATCTCCCTTAATCTGAATATTTAATTTGTAAACCCTGTTGGGTGGGGAGATGCACCTGTCCACTGTTTCGACTTCAAGGAAGTTGTTAGTCGTGTCAAATCCAGAAGATCTCGTGACATTTCATGACCGCTGCCGCTCTGTCTAGCAGAGTCACCGCCCATTACCTGTTCTTCAACAATGTTCTCAATATGAGTGGTATCTTTAACCAATATTGCTGCCACCTTTCATTTAAATTGGGGCTTTTGCTGTGGAAGTTTCTCCTTTTTGTGAAAAGTTCTGAAGAACGTTGTCACTCCTTTTTCAGCTTCACAGAGTTGCTTCATTGTTCTGACCACCCTGTCACTCTGTTTATTCAGTGTTTCCTAAGAGGAATAAGATGGGTGACTGTCAGTACATTGTTGAGTATATTGGTATCTATTGGGTGTTTTTAAAGTGTCCCTATTTCTAAGATTGTATCGCTCTCTTAGGTCTCAGGTGACAGAGATTCTTCTCTTTGGATTATTCTATTTTTATTTTGTTTTTGTTTACCCCAGTGTTTTTTAGAGGTTTCTTGTGCTTCCTTAGTACTCTCCTTGGCAGAAGTATTCTATAATTGAATTTTAGTAGGTCTGGCCCCCAGATTATCCCAATCTATGTGAGTATTTGATTCACAAATAATCTTTGGCAGTTCACGCTCCTCATTCAATTAAGGAACCTCCAGAAGCCATTGGTGAATTGCTAGCTCTGCTTATTCCCCTTTAATATTACTTTAAATTATTGAGGATACTGTCTCAAAATTGCGCATCAATTTAATCCCCAAATTCAGGCCCTCCTTTGTTCATTCTGAGTTTGATTTAACACTTCCAGTAAATTTGCGAGTGTCGGTGTACCATGTGTAGTGGTATATTGCAGCAAAGACTGTGCCCCAAGTGTCACAAATCCCTATTGAGGGAACCAATCCAAATGGCAAGCACATTGTGAGAATTCTGTGTTGATCTGGGGGTCCGTATGGAGAAACACTGCTTCTAGCTGATTTGTTTTTTGTGCAACCCAGAATGGAGTTTTCTCCTGCTCAGTTGGTGTTTTTCCCATTATTGAATGGAGAGTTTGTGGATATATCCCTATAATGTCCAGTTGATTTATAGCCAGAGCAGCCGTCACTGGAATGGGTCTTAAGATCTGCATTACAAATTTTATTGCCTCTATATATTGCTACTAGCTCATAGTATAATGTGGGTACCTCAGCTACTTGTATAGCTTGCGCATTAGAATGTGGTGTATATGTGGCCAATGCTGCCATTGTTGGTTTGTCATTACTGAAAACACCTCAGCCATTTTCCATGTGCCCTTTATTGCCCCCTACTAACACCATGTGTGTTCTGTGTTTAAAAAAGGTACACATTGGTCATTACCAGGAACTGCAGTAGGATAAATGGGTTGGGAACCAAGCATAGAATAAAAATACTCTCTTGGAACGTAAACGTTCTTAGGGTAGGCTGTAGGAGAAAGAACATTTTAGAACTTTTAAGACTTTCAGATAAACAGATCATTCTATTACAAGAAACACACTTAAGACAGGAGGAATGGAAGGAAATTCTTAAGGGGCAAAGATGAATTAACCAGTTTATATGTACAAATCAAAATTGTAATGTGAAGGGTGTGGCAATTATAGCAAAAACATCTGCCCAGGACCACTTGGAGGATGTAACAGTAGATCCCAGGGGTCGGTGGCTGATTGCAAATATTAGGCTACCTGGCATTGAGTCTTACTATGGTCCAAATACGGATGATCCAGCCCGCTTACAGAACTTTATAATCAACTGGCAGTGACCAGGAAGCCGATAACAATAGGCGGGTCCTGTTAAGTCCTACCATAGATAGATCTACCTCTAGACCTATGGCCTGTACAACAAAAATGAGAGCCTGCCTGCATAATATAATGAAGAACTTGGCCTTGATAGACCCTTGGAACACTAAAGTAGGGCAAGGTAGAGAGTTCACTTTTCAAAATAAGAAATATGGACATGCCTCTAGGATTGACTTTTTTCTAGTAGATGTAGGGCTTCTAAACAGGTTAATAAAGGTTACTTACCAACCAAGCCATCTTTCAGGTCATTCAGCAGTACAAGTGACACTGCTTTTGGCAGGTTCGTCTGTATGTACCAGATGGACTCTTAATAGGACCCTTTTGGGATAACAGGAGATAATATGGCTCCTAAAAAACGACACTAAGGAATTGTTTGAGCTGCATTAGGGCTCGTATCTTCCTATGCCAGGCCATAATATGAATTTAACCCTCAATCAGCAGATTAAGTTAGCTGACGTGAATAAGATCATTTCTGGCTTAAAGAAGGGGAAGGCACCGGGGCCGGGGGGCATACCAGTTGAGCTGTACAAGGTTCTGAGAGCGGACATTGCTTCAGTCCTAACTCATCTTATTAATTCCCTGTTTCTACAGGCTTCTTCGATTCCAGACTCTTGGAATGAGGCGATCATAACTTTAATTTAAAAACCACAGAAAGACCCAAGGAGATGTGAATCATACAGAACCTGGAATCATTGACAGGGAGAACCAGGTATAGAATTTGCTGCTCCAGTGACATCAATACACTCTAGGACTGGGCATCAACTCGAGATTGACGGCGTCCCGGAGGGCGGGAGAAGGCCTGCTCTCCAGAGACACGCTCCTCTGAAGCGGTGCGGGGCTCTGTAACTCACAGCCCGGGCAGCGGGGGAGGGCAGGCCGTGGTGACCGAGGAGTGGCGAGCGCGTGGAGCGGGGACAGGCTCTCTCCTCAGCCGCCACGCACGGGCTGCGCACTTGGACACAGCGCGCCTCCTCGGCGGTCCAGCAGCACCGTCCTTGCGCAAGAGCAACCCCCGCCAGCTCCCGCCGTCCCCGAGGGCGCAGGGGAGAGAGAGCCTCTCGGATGCAGCAATTTGTGACCTGTGCATTAGTGGAGCCTTATTAGGGCACAGCATCAGAAACGCGGCACAGGAAAAGTTTTCCATGCGGTGTCACAGCACCACTGAGTCAGAGGGAAGCATTTATCATGCAAATTGAGGACCTTAATTACATCCCGCTATTGTATTCTCATCAAATGTCTTGTTCCGATTAGCGGCATTACTTTTCTGGTGCTGGGAATTCATGTGACTGGAGATTACATATTTCTCTCCAGTCGATTCCTGGCTCCTGGTGGGACTACGAGTCCCAGGAGCACCTGCAAACCGGAGGGGGCTGAACAACGCATCGCGGGCGCTACAAAGTGCGCCGCAACACCCGGGTCATCCTCTCCACTCGATTCCTGGCTCCTGGTGGGACTACGAGTCCCAGGAGCACCTGCAAACCGGAGGGGGCTGAACAACGCATCGTGGGCGCTATAAAGCGCACCACAACACCAAGGGCATCCTCTCCACTCGATTCCTGGCTCCTGGTGGGACTACGAGTCCCAGGAGCACATGCAAACTGGAGGGGGCTGAACAACGCATCGCGGGCGCTACAAAGTGCGCCGCAACACCCGGGTCATCCTCTCCACTCGATTCCTGGCTCCTGGTGGGACTACGAGTCCCAGGAGCACCTGCAAACCGGAGGGGGCTGAACAACGCATCGTGGGCGCTATAAAGCGCGCCACAACACCAAGGGCATCCTCTCCACTCGATTCCTGGCTCCTGGTGGGACTACGAGTCCCAGGAGCACATGCAAACTGGAGGGGGCTGAACAACGCATCGCGGGCGCTACAAAGCGCGCCGCAACACCCGGGGCATCCTCTCCACTCGATTCCTGGCTCCTGGTGGGACTATGAGTCCCAGGAGCACTTGCAAACTGGAGGGGGCTGAACAACGCATCGCGGGCGCTATAAAGCGCGCCGTAACATCCTGCGGCGCGGGACGCGCCCAGGCGAAGCCCAGGCCAAGGGCGGGCCAAGGGCGGGCCCGTCTGAGCCCGTCAGAGATCGCCAGAAGGCCGGGCTGGGCATTCCCCCTTTGTTGTAAGGTAGGATCTTTCACAATTTAAACTCTGTGTAGAGATTCCCTCTCTTCAGACTTTTAGGTATTTTTTAGTTATGGCGAATAGCTCTTATGGGGAAACGCAAAGCCAGAAACAGCCCATTAGGGGGAAATGCCCAGCCCAAGATCCCCAAGTAATTTAAAACTCTTTGTGCTCCGTCTGGTTGTGTGGCAGATGATATTGACATCTTAATAGAGGAAGAGGAGGCCTTGCTGACTAAAAAAGATAAAGAACCACAAAAGTCCTTAAAAAATGGCTCCCTTTCAACTTTCTTAAAACCTTGTGGCAAGGGAAAGACCCTCATCAGTAATGTCATTGCAAGGCCTATGCCTTGCCAAAGCAAAGTGGCCCCACATGGAGCCTCGTCAACTGTGGAGGAAACTCCAGCCAGAAGTGTGATTGTCCACGAGATCCCTTGCTTAAACCGTTTTTCTGCTTTGGAGTCCCTGGGCTCCAACGATGATCTGGGTGTTTTTAACGATCAAGCCACTAGTCAATACTCTACTTTTCCCACGCAGAAGGATCTGTTAACTCTTGTTGTAGAACTAAAAGAAGAAGTGAAAGAACTAAAGTCTTCCTTAGCTGAGGTCCTGTCTTTACTTCGTTCTAAAAGTATTCCTATGGAACTTTGTAATCCAAATAATCATGAGCCACCCATTAAGACGAGGCCTCATAAAGCACCTGTCCCTTGGAAAATTAAGGAAAAATCTTTGCTACAGCCACTTAGTGCCTCGGCTCAGGCAAACTCCGTTTAACCACCTGGCCAGAGTAGCTCCTCTGGAACCATAAAAAAACCCTGTGTACCAACATTGGCCCATCCAAAGCATATAAGGGTTGTGAACTCTACACAAAATGCATTCCAGTCTAGAGACTATGACCATTCAATTTACATGTGCAGGGTTCCAACCGTAGCAACAGATATCAAAGAAGACGCGATGTCTCTAAAAAACAAAGTCATACATTGGATCCGGCACACTCGTCAATGTTGCTCTGTAATACACTCAGACATAATCTCTGCTCAGCGATATCCCTCATAGGTAGGCCAATTTGATATGATAAAGCTGACATTATCTACCCCTGATTTGGTAAGGGGTCTTCTATCCCTGGAAATGAAAAACCCTTTGAAAAATGGTTCGATGATCTACTTCAAAAGTTGCTGGCTCAAAAAAGACCATGTGCCAATTATGAACTCATGAGCTTCCTAGAGACCTTTGCTACAATCCAACAATCAGGATAGTCCCCCCGTGAATGCTCTAACAACACCAAAGAGTCCTGTCCAATTATTCCTGACAGTCGAATCTGATTGACTTTTCACGATCAGGAGCAAAGTGAGTCCCTCAACCTTACATTTTTTGGGGAAAAGGGGGCCCCATCAGTTCCTCCTGCTGAAAGGAGGGAGAAATCTCCATTCCCAGGTACAAAAAATGTCTTACTTAACTCTACCTCTAAAAACCCAAATGATAACATGTGAAGTCCTGCACCCTCACTGAAGAAGATTGCAAGTGATGGGCATTTCACCCCAAACCTTTTGTCATGGAACGTGGCAGGAATTTGTACTAAATTGGCTGATCCAGACTGGGGGGTCTACATCGACAACTTTGATATTTGTTTTTTCCAAGAAACATGGTCGATAGATAATGCTCTTAGACAAGGTTTCAAATCCTACTGTAAACCAGCAAGTCCTTCCCCGAAGGGGCGTCCAGCTGGAGGGCTCATTACATGGCTGAAGATCTCAGTCAAGGGGAAAATTAAAGAAATTGAAGTGGACTCAGAGGACATACTGGCCTTATCCATACAGCAGAAGGGTGGTTCTTTTTTACTATGTATTAGCATCTACAACAGACCAAGTCCCCCTAGCAAAACCTTTCATGTACTAAATGCCTTGGTTTTAGAATATATAAATTTGCATTTCATTTTTATTGTAGGGGACCTAAATGTAACACTTGAACCAAATTGTGCTTTCTCAGAAGTAATTCAATTAGAAGATGCAGCATGGAATATCCCGCCTTTTTCCTCTCTAAAGAAACAGGGCAGGTCAAACACTAGAGTGCTCCAATTTATCCACTTTATGATTACTCACGGCCTTCGCCCTGCGAATGGCCGTTTTCCCTCGGACATACCTGCAAACCACACTTTTTTTAGAGGCCAATATAGTAGTATATTGGATTATGCGGTAATCGATACAAGAATTTGGTTTCGTGTACACGACATGCGCGTAGGAAGACAGTATACAAGTGACCACGCCCCAATTTTAGTTACCGACGAGGGCCTAATTCTAGAAAATGAGGATACTCATTGTAATAAGAGAGTCTTGCTGCCCCTAAGACTCTCCTCTAACAAGCGTACCTTGAAATGGGAGTGCTTCCAAAAGTCAACAAAATTACAGAAGATTATGTATGACATAGTATCAACACACCAGCTTGTTGAAACCTCTTCTTTCCATTCTCCAAATGAGATCCTGAGTCTCCATACGGCATTATTTGACACTTTGCGGGATCTTTTTCTAAAAACTAACAGAGAAATCAAACACCCAGTGCGCTTTTGTCACAGGTGGTTTGACAAAACATGCAGGGTTGCTAGAAATGGCTTGATCAAAGCAATCAAATCAAGAGATATAAACCTGATAACGAATGCCAGACGAGATTATGCGTCAACAATAAAGCAGGCCAAAAATAATTGGGAAATGGAGGCCTGGCAGAACCTATTGACAGCAGCCAGGGAAAAGCATATAAAACGTTTTTGGTCCCTGGTAGCTGCCAATGGACTAAACCAGGGCGATAGACTTGACTCCCATATCCCCGCCCATACTTAGGCTGATCACTTCACGAAACTCTATGAAGAGGAAGTTCATGTTCGTGAGGCATACAAATTGGGTTCTCTTTCTGAAAGCAACCCTATGCCATTTACATTATCTGAAACAAGAGAGGCTGTTATGGCCCAAAAATCGGGAAAGGCTCCTGGCCTCTATGGTATTCCGGCGGATTTATATAAAACCGACCCAGAGACATGGGTCCCATATATAAATAAAGTATCAAATGCAGTCTTGACCACTGGAAATTTCCCCCGCTCTTGGAGTGGTGCTATCATTATACCTATCTATAAAAAGGGAAACAGATCTGACCCAATAAATTACAGGCCAATCAGTCTTTTCGATAACCTCCAAAAAATATTTTGTTATCAGATTCTGATGAGAACCAAGGTATGGATGCAAGAATCACAAATCCTGAGTGACCTCCAGGCTGGCTTCAGGGAAAAAATCAGCACAATCGACCAGATATTCAAATTCCTCACGATTAAATGGAAGTCTGTCGACCTGGAAGGAGGGAAGTTATTCGTAGCCTTTGTGGA
Source organism: Pleurodeles waltl (assembly GCF_031143425.1). Lineage (NCBI taxonomy): Eukaryota > Metazoa > Chordata > Amphibia > Caudata > Salamandridae > Pleurodeles > Pleurodeles waltl. The sequence goes on along the minus strand of NC_090447.1, from coordinate 961,226,021 downwards.
TCTTAGATCTGCATTTGACCTGGTCCCACGCCAAAAGCTATGGGAGATACTGGATAGAGCAGGACTCCCATGTACGCTACTAAATACAATCAAAAGCTTGTACAGTAAGACCTTTGCCAAAGTTAGATGGGGACCAAATGGGGAAGTAACTAGAGAGATCCCAATTAAAAGGGGAGTGAGACAAGGGTGTGTTTTAGCCCCAACCCTCTTCCTTATATTTACAAATGCTTGCATTCCTTATCTTTTTGCTTGTGACAACAATGCTCCCAAATTGGGGGAGTGAAGACACCATGGGGGTGATTCTAACTCTGGCGGGCGGCGGAGGCCGCCCGCCAGAGTTCCCCCCTCCAGAACACCGCTCCGCGGTCAGGAGACCGCCGCAGTGATTCTGGGTTTCCCACTGGGCTGGCGGGCGGGCGACCGCCAAAAGGCCGCCCGCCAGCCCAGTGGGAAACAACCTTCCATGAGGATGCCGGCTCCGAATGGAGCCAGCGGAGTGGAGGATGTGCGACGGGTGCAGTTGCACCCGTCGCGAATTTCAGTGTCTGCTCAGCAGACACTGAAATTCTTTGTGGGGCCCTATTACGGGGGCCCCACGACACCCCACACCGCCATCCTGTTCCTGGCGGGAGAACCGCCAGGAACAGGATGGCGGTATGGGGTGTCAGAATCCCCATGGCGGCGCAGCAAGCTGCGCCGCCATGGAGGATTCTTTTGGGCAGCGGAAAACCGGTGGGAGACCGCCGGTTTTCCATTTCTGACCGCGGCCAAACCGCCGCGGTCAGAATGCTCCCGCCGACCCTGGCCCCGGCGGTCCTTGACCGCCGGGGTCAGAATGACCCCCCATGTCTGCTCTTTGTGAACAATACATTATTGCTATCCCAAACTGCGTCTGGTTTAGCAAACCTACTCCAAAAATTCACATCCTTCTGTAGAGATCATGGTCTTGAAGTGAACACTACGAAAACAAAGTACATGATCTTTGGTGACAACAAACACAAAGTAAGAAAGAGCATCTTTATGGAAGGGGTAGAGTTGGAGAGAGTCGCTGAATTTGTGTATTTGGGGGTTAGATTGGAGGATACGTATAGATGGCAGGCTCAGATAGCAAGGGCACATATGTTACTGAAGCAGAACCTGGGTGGTGTACTGAGATTTGCGAACAGGTCCCCCAGGTTTGCAATTACTCCAGCAATGGAAATATATAAGTTACAAGCAAGAGGGAACGCTCTTTATGGAGCGGAGCTATGGGGACATGGAAAACTAAAGGATCTGGAGATTGCTGAAAACCTTTTTATAAAGTCTATTCTTAGAATACCCACTAGTTCTCCTACGTTGCCTGTACGCATGGATGTGAACCTCGATTCTATTGCTCATATAGCAGCGCTGAGACCAATACTATATTGGATTAGACTATGGTCCTTGGATATACTTAGCCCGTATAGAACATGGTTGAAAGCCTTGATAAGTGGAAACAACACGGAAAAAATCCCCTGGTGCAAGTATGTTAGGGCTAGTCTGACTAAACTGGGGCTGGCCCATTTTTGGATGGCTCCTAATAATTTACCCAAAAATGCAGCACAAGTTGCAAAGGATGGATATTGGCGGTGGCTAAAAGTGGGGAATTTAACAGAGGTTCCTCTAGGTAGTTTGAAGGACGAGTTTACATCAGTCAAATGTCACTATGAGTTTGAATCATATATGGATTTGATTACATTCCCTCGAGCCCGCACCCTTTACATCAGATTCAGGCTAGGCTCGCTACCGCTATGTTCTTTCACCTGTAATTGGTCTAAAGATGATACCTATGCCAATCTTTGTCCGATGGGCTGCTCCCTTCCTGAATGTAGTGCTCATGTACTATTCCATTGTCCTGCTTACGATAAACAACGAAACAAATGGATTATACCTCTTTGTAGAATTATGGGCTTCCAGAACCGTTTTACTGCCCTCAGAAGTGTTAGGTCTAATACTGAGGGCATGGTGGCATTTGCCTTAGCAAGCTATTTAGATGAAATTTGGTGTGTTAAAATAAAAATGTTAAAATCGTCCCATTAATAGGAGTTTATATTGGGAATGCCTTCTATTCTCAGTTTAACCCATCTGTCATTTTTAAATTAGGAATATATTTGTGTCATGATATTTATTATGGAAAATGCAATATTTATTCTATCACGATTTTATATGGTTTGTTTTTAAAGGGAAAATGTCTTACATTCAAGGACTTTTATTGAAGGACTTTTATCTATAGTATATTTTTGTAGAATTGTGATTTTTTGTGATGTGCTTTTATGGTATCTGTGTTTTACCGAAATAAAGCTATGATGATGATGATGGAATCATACAGACCTATCTCATTGCTTAATAATTATTATAAACATTTCACACAACTACTGGCCAAGCGGCTGGACAAAGTGATTGGTAGTCTGATCCATGATAGTCAGAAAGGCTTTCTGAGAGGCAAACATTTGGGAGAACTGATTTATGACCTGATCTCTGTAATAGATGTTGCAACAGCTACTAGCTCTCCTTTATCTATAATAACTGTTGATGCCGCCAATGCCCTTGACAAAGTCAATTGGCCTTTTCTACAAGCAGTAATTAAGCAGAATAATCTAGGTGATAATTTTCTTACAGCTATTAAGACAATACATAGCTCTCCAACTGCTAGAATTCTTATTAATGGTAGCCTTTCACTGCAATTTCAGAAAGGAAGAGATACTCTAAAGGATGTCCACTCTCTCCTCTCCTGTTTAACTTATATATTGAATCACTTGCTTGAGGATGGGTCAAGAAGGAAACTCTCAATGCAGATGACTTACTGATTTGTACGCAAGATTTTCAAAGATCCTGTCCAGGAATTTTAGAAATTATAAATGACTTTGGGAAAGTTTATGGCTACTTGGTCAATGCAGAAAAGTCAGAGCTGATGACCTGGGATGGACCACAGGATAATCCTCTAGAAAAGGGGGAAATCTGATACCTAGGAGTTAAGGTGACAAACATCTTGGCAGATATGGCGCAGGTAAACTTTACAAGCCTCACAAAGGAAACAAAGAGGCTGCTTCATCAATGGTCACATCTCTCGCTCAGTTTTCTATGGAGAAATAATTTAATGAAAATTATGACACTGCCCAAATTCACTTTTATATATAACGCTTCAGCTCTTTGCTTTAAGGTTGGCTGGTTTCAAAAGCTACAAGAGGAAATAGTTAGCTTTATTTGGTCACACAAAATCCCAAGAATTGCTTGGACAAAATTGTGCAAAAAGAAGATAGATGAGGGAATTGCACTTCCCGATTTTCAACTATATTACTGGGCCTTTCAGCTGAAGAATATTCGATCTCTGCTATCTAAGCACTACTCATCTCCCGGATTGTGCGCATTAACAGAAGACTTCCGGGAACAGGGTTCTTACTTCCTCTTTAAATTTGGCCATCCAAGATACTACAAATAAGTTATGTTGAAGAGCCAAAATGCTGCCTGCAGGATATGATTCCAGGTGAGGGGGAAATAAGAAATTCCTTACTATAGTGAGATGGCTCCAATTTGGAACTCTCCTGGTACCCCAGCTTGCCTGCAGGATGCCTTGGTAATTCCACTAATAGGCACAGGTGTTAAACGATGGGGCCAATTAGTCACAGGGGGTTCAGTGATCCCTGGGGCTCTTTATCAAAATTAACAAATGCAAGATTATCTAAGTTTAAATGCCTGAAAATGGGAAGTCGGTTACACGGAGAATCTGATGTTGGTCTCAGGACAGAGTGTGAAAATGAAATAATAGATACACGCGTGCTGAAGAATGAGGTATCGAGATGGTAGTGGTCACTCATCAAACAGAAGATGCCTCGCTCTCATCACCTGAAGACGTTTGGAATTCGGACCTGCCAGACTCTAACCTCTTGCAGCTTTGGCAGGTATCAATGCATACTCTCTGGCTGATTGTGATTTGTTTACCATGTACAGGGCCCACTGGACACTGAGAAAACTGGCAAAACTGGGAGGTTTGAGGAAGAGTTCTTGCTTGAAGTTTGCTTTGGAAGGTGCAGATGTTATCCATCTCTGGTGGCTGTGTCCATAAATCCATGATTTTTGGCAAGAAGTGGGTAAGCCGTTTCAAGCAAAATGAAAAGAAGAATAGAGTTGAACCTACCAAAGTTTATTTTTGGTTTGCAAGAGGGGCCCAGGATGCAACCAGGGGATGGGGCTGAGAAGCTCCAGGCACACCTTATTTTTCAAGTGGTTCTATAAGATCACAGGGAGATCTGTATTACTTGGTTATCTAAGTCTCCCCCTATCTACACGGACTGGTTACATGTGGTTAAAAGAACTGCTAACTTAGATTGTATCAACGGTGCAGAGAAATACCTTAGAGTATGGGATCTTTTTCTGTCCTTTTATTCAACTAGGTTCCCTGTTCTTAGCCTGGAAGATACCTAATTTGATCTGATCTGATAATTGAGTATAGGCCTGTCCAATGATTATGAAATAAGGCCCAACAAGGAGGAGGTAGGGGTAATGTGGTTGGTTTTGCTCTCCTCTTTGCTTACCTTGTTGGTGGAGGTTAGCTGTTTGGGGCTATGCCCATGGTGGGGCATATGCCGGAGCTCAGATAGAAGCTTGATACTGCTAGCCTTACTATAAATGAGGACTTACAAAAAAAAAATGTTGGCGCTACTCCTGCAGAGTACATGGGGGCTCATTATAAATAATGGAAGCCTCCTTTTAAAGCCTGCTCTGAGCAATCATTGAAAGTGATGATAAAATGGCACAAGGAAATTTCTTAGATTTCCTTGTACCATTTTTTCGTCCCCCCTAATGGGGGAACACCCCCCTTGCATACATGATGCCTGCCGCAGGCATAAGGTGGCGCAAGTGTTTACAAAGTGGGGCAATGAATGCATTGGGCCACTTTGTAAATATGGGGTGGGGAAAATGCCACATTAGTGCTGCCTTAGCTTCAAAAACATTGTGCTAGAGCAGTGCTAAGGTGGCAGTAGGGGCTCTTAAATATGCCCCTTAATGTAACAGGCTGCAATACACGTTGAAAGGTGCCATTGAACCAATCTAGGTGTTCTTGATCATTTATATATATCTCTAAGTATTGCTATGCTCTCTGTTGTTGTGGTACATTTGCTATTTTGTATGTGTGAAATATATTTGAGTCTGTGTTTATTGCTGCAAAGGTGACCCAGGAGTAAAACATTCCTATTCTGTAAGCGTTGTGAGCTTCAACAATGAACATGACATCCCCTGCCTCATTTGTTGGTTCATTAGCTAAAAGAAACTGTGTGACAGGGTGTCTACAGTTCTCAGTTTTTTTTTTACTGGTTGTGTCATATTAAAATAATAGGTATCAGAGCTGGGAACACCAATGGAGGAATGCTTTTACGGTTCAAATTTGAAAAACCTACAGCCTAGATATGTGCTCCTTATTCAGCTGAGGGGGATTTTTCCCTAAGAATATGGACTTCTCTGTATAATGATACTTAAGGTACCTTTAGCATGTGGGAGACAGAGATACTCAGGATGCCAATGTTGGTGACAGGGCCCTTGTTTTTGGAACAAGACTGCTGGTTTCGGGGTGGCACCACCATAGTTTGACTGTGTCTGAGTCAATCCCACACCGTCAATGCAGCTGTCAGTCCAACCCTTTTGGCCAGCTAGCAGCACCACACCCAAACATAGAAAGCAAAGGTGATTTGTGGCAGCCTAATGCATGACACTCTGTGACCTCTCATGGAAGTTCTGGTCGACAAATCTCACCCCTTTCTCTCATTAGCATAAAGTCTCATACACATGTAGGCCAAAGAAAAGAGGGGGGATGGATTTCAATACATTTATTGAAAAGACTGCAATATATGATAAAATATATGAGGTGCAAATATGAGGGCAATGAGAAATAAAAAGATTAATATTGTTGAAATCAGTATAAAGACAATAAACAACCCAAGTCTATTGGAATAACATGTACATGTGAATCCTACTTAACCCTTAACTTCTGTCGAGAGCATAGCGGTGATAGCACACTCTGTCCGTACTTAGTTTGTGAGAGGAGCACCTACCCCATTACCTGAGAACAAGGGTCTGCCCACCATTTCCTTGGCTGATTGTAAAGACAAGGCGGAGGTCAGCAGTGAAATGGCATACACCATGGATGGGTGTTCTGACCAGAATAACCTCCCACCCCATCCCTGGCCTGTAAGATGTTTTTATAAGAAAACATGTTTCCATTCTGGGAAACAGACCTGACTTCAGCATGTGTCTAAATGTCAAACTGTTTGCACACTTTTGCGGTGCCAATATTAGATAGATTATCATGTACTGTTCTTGTGCACAGAAATAATAACGCTTTCGCAGAATCACAGCTGATTAGAAAAACAAAACATCCCTGCTGAAAAGCAGGTTGAGCTAAAATGAATAAATGAAATCAGAGCATATATCTGGGTAAAAGGGCACAGGCTTGAGCTAGGCTGAAATATTTGTGCCTGAGAAAGGTGCTAAAACCAACACACAACAGTAATGACGCACAATTGTGCATGCATAACAAGATGTGTATATGCATCAACCACAACACATAAGCAGACATAAGATGCTATTTTTTAATGGGTTTTCTTCAAAAGAAATCCCATTTTAAGATTGACAGCCATTGATGCACATGTATCTTGATGCCTGCACACACATGCAACAGGACAAAAAGCACTGGTAAATCCAATAGCTCACCTTTTACAGTCTGGCCATTTTGGATATGTCAATGCTTGTTTTACATTTTTAAAGGAAATGGAAGGTGCTACCATGTAAATGCTGGTGATAACTGCTTAGGCAAAAGACCACAATGTGCAAATTGTGTTCAACCTTTGACAGATGATAGTTTAAAAACAAGCACAGAAAACAGTTGTACACCTTTTTTTGCATTTTGTAATTTGTTGGGAGTGGCAATTGGTGTCAACACTTCAAAGGCTAGCTTAAAATTGAACAGATATAATTTGGAAAGGCATTAAGTTTGCATTCTGGTTTTCATTTAATGTTGTTGTTGTCAGTAAAATGTTTTATATATTGCTACAGCGCTTACTTTTGGAAGATCATTAAAGATTTTCCTGTTTAAGAGGGCTGTTTGTAATTAGAAAGTAATTGGCACTTGTTCCTCTGCTTTACTAAATACATCAATAAATAATATAATGAAAAATATTTTTGTGGTCATTACAATGTATTAAATTACAGTAATAATTTAAATGAAATAATAAAATGCAGTATAGAGTCCTCAGACCTGCATGGAATATGGGTCTCTTTTACAGTGTGGCAGATAAGATGCTATGCCACAAACATATGGAAGTACCCTGTGCACCAAGCAAAAGTCATGTTTCTGCTGGCAAAGCCTTCAGTGACTCCACAGTAGGAAACTTGTAACCAATAGACTGACTGACATCAGGCCATTGAGCAAAGTGCCTCAGACTCAGAGTAGCCATTATATTTAGGCATTCTGACTTAATATTCTTCCTAGTTGAGACCACCAGCAAACACATGGGGTCCCAAAATGGGAAACAAGAACATGACCTTTCACACTGTAATAGAAAACATCTGACGTTTCAGGGACATTTTTTTTTTTTTTTCTTTTCAAAAATAAACATTCACTTTGGTGTGGCAAATACCTCACCCTGGGGTAATGGTATTTTCCACATGTGGTAAATACCTCACAATATTCCTCCTCACTTGTAATGAGGTTCCATGGCCTATATTTATACTTTTTGACACAAAACTGAGTTTGCGCAGTTTTGTGTCAAAATGTATAGTGCTGGCTTGCGCCATTCCAGAATGCCAGCCGGGTGCCAAATTTATGGAATGGCGCAATCTGGCACAAAGGGTCGGCTAGCGTAAAATAAATGACATTAGCCGGGTGGGGGTGGCGGTATGGGAGAAGGGGGTTTTGCACCAAAAAATGGTGTTAGGTGGCTTAGAGGCAAAAGAAAATGCCTCTAACCAGCGTAAAGTCATTTTCTGATGCAAAACCATCCATGCCACATGACTCCTGTCTTAGAAAAAACAGGAGTCATGCCTACCAGTGCAATGGCCAGCACAGGTGACAAGGGTCTCCTGAACATGGCCATTGCACCCTGTGCCATGCAGGGGCCCCAAGCTGGCCCCCAATGGCACTTTAATGTAATAAAATAAACATACTTGCCTATAATTACTCTACTTACCTGGGATGGGGTCCCCATCATCCAGTGTCCCTCTGGTGTGGGTGGGGGTGTTCCTGGGGTTTGAGGAGGGCACATGGGAACCCATTCCATGGTGTTCAAACATGGAAATGGGTCCACAGGTCCCCTAACGGCTGGTCTGAACCAAGCGTTCAATAATGGCGCCGCCAGGGCATCCATTTTTCCCCATATAAAAAGTGACTCACTAGTGGTGCACGATGCTTGTAAATATGCCCCTGAAATTCTAGAGTTATGGTTATATGAAACTGTAAGATACATGTGTTCTCTATAATGTTTAGGAAGGGTAATTTGCGCAACTCACAGTAACACAAATAATCAGGCCGGAAATTTTCACCTACATTTTGTGACCCCCATTGGGATTGAAGCTTTACTATGCTTTGTCTTATTTTCAAAAACACATAAAATGTGTTATTTTCCAATGAAGGTTATCTGAAAGCTCTCTTAAAGTACATTTTAAGACTGAGGTAGACTAAGACGTAACATTACTAAAGGCGTTTTGGGCGAGGCTAAAGTAAACAGGAAGCAGAACTTAGAATCATGTATGTGGAAAAGACCAAAGACTATTTAAAAATCTATTACATAAATGGACGAAAACACAGGGTCTGAGAATAAAAATGATTTGGCTAAAATTAGTTTTCATTAAGAATATGCAATTCTCTGTGGGTTGTTTCTATTGATAGAATATGCAACTAGTTAATGATCTCCTCAGTTCACACATATTTCTTTTTCTGTTTTGAATGCACCTAAATGTTGGATCCTTTGGATACAAATATACACTCTGTAACACCCATATGAAACTACAGTTCACAATTAAACATGTTGCTGTTCTCAAGATGCTGACTTATTTAACCTGCACCCAAATGCCTTCGGAAATCAGCATTCTGTTCCACTGGGTCTTTTTTCTAAATAAAATGTTTGTTGATTTAACTACTGCTTCTTTTTCTGTTCCATAAATGGACTGCACAACACAGCACCAAATATTTTGTTGCATAATATATTTCTAAATCAATTGACAGGAAGTAAATGCACACAATAATTGCATAGTGTTGTCTAATGCAGTTGTTCCCAATGTTTTGACTTCTGTGGACCCCCACTTTATCAATGGTGCAATCCGGGGACCCCCACTGAATCAATACTGGACTACCAGGACACCCAATGGAGGGGCATATTTATACTCCGTTTGCGCCGGAATTGCGTCGTTTTTTTTGACGCAATTTCGACGCAAAACTAACTCCATATTTATACTTTGGCGTTAGACGCGTCTAGCGCCAAAGTCCATGGAGTTAGCATCATTTTTTAGCGTGGACACCTACTTTGCGTTAATTATATGCAAGGTAGGCGTACCCGTCTAAAAAATCGACTCTGAGGCATGTGCGTCGGATTTATACTCCCGGGCAAAATTCACGCCCGGGAGTGGGCGGGTCAAAAAAAATGACGTACGGCCGCTTTTGCGCCGTTTTTTAGCGCCTGCAAAAGGCAGGCGTTAAGGGACCTGTGGGCTCTGAAGGAGCCCAGAGGTGCCCTCCCATGCCCCCAGTGACACCCCCTGTCACCCTTGCCCACCCCAGGAGGACACCCAAGGCTGGAGGGACCCATCCCAGGGACATTAAGGTAAGTTCAGGTAAGTCATTTTTTTTTTTTTTTTTTGGCATAGGGGGGCCTGATTTGTGCCCCCCTACATGCCACTATGCCCAATGACCATGCCCAGGGGACTGAAGTCCCCTGGGCATGGCCATTGGGCAAGGGGGCATGACTCCTGTCTTTGCTAAGACAGGAGTCATTTCTATGGGGGTTGGGAGTCGAAAAAAATGGCGCAAATCGGGTTGAGGCGAAAAAATTGCCTCAACCTGACTTGCCCCATTTCTTGACGCCCAAGCCCCATATCCCCCTACGCCGGCGCTGCCTGGTGTACGTCGTTTTTTTACACGCACACCAGGCAGCGCCGGCGGCTAACGCCGGCTAACGTCATTGATTAAATACGGCGCCCGCATGGCGCTTCAGAATGGCATTAGCCGGCGCTAATTTTTTTGACGCAAAACTGTGTTAGCGCAGTTTCGCGTCAAAAAGTATAAATATGGCCCAGAGTTTTTACTGAATGCGGGGGACCTCATCTGTTAATATTATTTAATTTTCTCAGCCGTTACGGACCCTCTGAGGAGGCTTTGCAGACCCTCTGGGGTCCACGGACTACAGGTTGCGAACCACTAGTTTTATGTTAATACATTCCTGTTGGTGAAAGAGAGGGTTGAGAACAAATATTAAGACAGTGTTGCCGGAATTCCAAGCAGGTTATTTTTCAAGTGTGAGCACCTTACTAGGTGAGCAGCAATGTCTCAAGATTGAAATTAAATGCACAACTATTACCTTTATAGTTTAGGGCCTTAGCTGCTACAGTGAACTTCACCATCCGTTGTTGACATCCACAATAGACTACATTTATGTATAATTCAAGCACCGCACTGCAGCAACTAATGAGCAGCAATTGATGTTGCTGTGCTGCTTTGCGTCAAAGGGAGAGAGCTGAACAGCGCCATATCTAGTAAGGTATGACATTATTTTCCTCTCTACTACAATTATAGATTCCCCCGGGAAATATCACCACTCATTCAGCACTCACAATACTTCAAACACATGCCATTTGACCTTATACTAACTTACTCCTAGTAAGCTCACAATACTCAATCAGTAACACTGCAATAGGGCTACAAACAGCAAAAGAAATTACTTTGCTATAAAAACAGAAAATAGATGAGTTGTAAGTGACCCTCAGGGAAAGTACAGCCCTGGAAGAAGCTAAGAAGAAACTTGATCAGTTGGCTCGAGGGGTAAATGAATATAAGGAATATTTGAATAATAAAAGAAACCTTGAAATTTAAAAAAAGATGTTAATAGATTCAGTTAAGAGCTGACATATCCTTATTTGCAAAAGGATTAATATTGAGGAAGGAAGCATTATGGCTGAGAAAAACAATCAAAAGATAAACCTGTATATACATGAGCGAGTAAAAAACATGTAATATTTTTTGAAACATCAGGGTCCAGTAGTGAAGAAGTGGACAATATACCAGAAGCTGGTGGTGGTCAATATGTGAATAATGATTATGCTATTTTTATAGAACAGAGGCAACAATGAGAACAAAGGAACAATCTGACCAGGGGGAGAGGCTAGTATATAAAGAACCAATCTCTTCAAGGATGTATTTGAACAAGGGGTCAGAGGTACTGGTGGTAAACAAAGCTCCTATCATTAATCTTTCAAGTAGGAATTTGAGTTGTGCAGAGAGGGAATTTTTTGAAAAAAGTTTTGAGCTGTGTACCCACTACAGGGTGCAGTATTTATGAAAAAGAAAATCTTAAAGCTTTTTTAGAAGAATCCAACTGAATAGTTCTTTTGAGGGCGGGAATAAAAGACACGTAGTTAATAAGTCAGGTTAAAGTCCAAAGTCCACCTTCACTCCCACCAGAGCACAAGTGGAGCAAAATGTTGAGATGTTTGAGAAGGTAGTGGAGATGATTGTCTATAAGATCCTGGAAGGACCCTTCTTCCAGATGAACAACCTTTCGAAAGTACATAGGAAGGCAATGAAGGCTTTGAAAAATGACCAGAATATCACAATAATACTTTCTGATAAGATCAGGGTAGCTGTGATATTGGATACCACTGACTGTTCCTTTTCTTACTAAGGCCCAAAATAGTGGAATTCCCTTCATAAATGTCTCAGAGCATGTACCTCTCTGTGGGAATTCCGGAAGGGCTTGAAGATGTGTCTATTTAAGATATAAACCTGCTACTACTCTTGCTGCCACCTGCGTCTGGAAAACTCTCAAGGCAGCTGCGTACAATATAAATCACAATAACATAACATATAGCAAAGCCATATATATATTATTCATCAAAAAGCTCCTCAACGCTGATACAAATCCTATTATTATGTATCTAAAATATCCCAATAAAGTGACACATGCCATATGTAAAATATCATGGATATTATAATTGGATATTGAATCATATGTGAAACCAAATTATCCATAAACAATTGATATAAATAGAACAAAATGAACATTAGATACTTTCAATGCTTCAATGAAGAACTACATGCTATTCATAGATAATAGTTTCCATATACTAATTGATGTAGTCAATTCATGGATCAAGGCTATATGTCCTAAAATGCATCAAATAAAGTGACACGTGTTATTCCTACAAGATCCTGGTATCATAAACAAGATATCATAAGGGATTAAAGGACAATAAAAAAAGACATATATTAATAACAGGGCATCAACATAGTTCAAATACCACCCAAGACCTCAGGGCCCCAATAAAGTGACTTGTGCATTCATTCAAGTAATCATATTTCCTAGGAATAATAACACACATAGGGCCTCATTATGACCCTGGCGGGCGGCGGAGGCCGCCCGCCAGGATCCCGCCCTCCAAATTACCGCGCCGCGGTCAAAAGACCGCGGCGGGTATTACGAGTTTTCCCCTGGGCTGGCGGGCGGTTCCAGTTAAACCGCCCGCCAGCCCAGGGGAAAACGACCTTCCCACGAGGATGCCGGCTCGTAATCGAGCCGGCGGAGTGGGAAGGTGCGACGGGTGCTACTGCACCCGTCGCGTATTTCACTGTCTGCAAGGCAGACAGTGAAATACATTTTGGGGCCCTCTTACGGGGGCCCCTGCCGTGCCCATGCCATTGGCATGGGCACGGCAGGGGCCCCCAGGGGCCCCGCGACCCACCCTACCGCCATCCTGTTCATGGCGGCTTTCCCGCCATGAACTGGATGGCGGTAGGGGGGGTCAGAATCCCCATGGCTGCGGAGCGCGCTCCGCAGCCATGGAGGATTCCAATGAGCAGCGGAAAGTCAGCGGGAGACCGCTGACTTTCCGCTTCTGACCGCGGCTGAACCGCCGCGGTCAGAATGCTCATTGGAGCACCGCCAGCCTGTCGGCGGTGCTCCCGTGGTCGGTGGCCCTGGCGGCCACCGGCCGCCAGGGTCAGAATGACCCTCATAGTCCCCTATTACAAAGTTGTATTATAGATGGTACATAGGCAAATGTGTGTTATTGATAATTCATTATATTACATCAAGGCCCCAATAAAGTGACTTGTGCCATGCATAAAATATTGAATCAATTGTTTGAGCCCCAATAAGATGGCCTGTGTTGTCCATGAAAACATTGTTATTGTAAACATAATGTAAACAGTCCTGAAGTGACCTATGCATTTCATAAAAGATCATATCAATTGTCTGAGCCCCAATAAGATGACCAGTGTCATCAATAAAAAAACATTGTTATTGTAAACATAATATACACAGTCCTAAAGTTGACCTGTGTAACTCAATAAGAATAATGTGAATGGACTTGGATGTGTTTGATTCCAAAATACCTGAAGCTTGCCAATGAACGATCATGGTGCTGTTCAAACTGACAAGCCATGGGATAGTTCCTGTCTTCATAGCGCTATGTGTTGTAAGATTTGTATCTTCACTTTGTGAGTTGTACTACCCACATACAGCTTGTCATGTCCACATTGTAATGCATATACCACATAATCCGTGTTACATGTAATCCTTTAATTGATTGTAACCTCACAACCTTCATATTTGTGGTATGGCTTCTTATTCAGACAATATCTGCAAGCTTTACAGGTTTTGCACTTAATGAAACCCTTAGCATTCTGTGAGAACCAATCACTCCCACCAGATTCCAAAAAACTGCTCATCAAGATATCCACCAAAGACCTAGTCCTCCTAGAGATTATTTGTGAACCAGCCCGCGTTATGTCCATCAGATGTTAATCTTTGCTAAGCTCATGCTAGTTCTTCTGTAAAACTCTTTTTATACTAGACTGGGACTCACTGAATTGCGAAAACAATTTCTGCACATTTTCATCTGTGTTGTTCAAACTCTTATCCTACTCATACTGTAACTGCTTCCTACGTTTCCCAGTATCCCCTTCTTTGGCATCCTCCAAGACACTTAAAGGATAACCTTGCTCAACAAATATCCTCATCATATTGTGAATTTAATTTTCAAATTCCTCATCAGAGGAACATCTTCACCTGACCCTGAGCATTTGACTGTAGGGGATGCTCCATTTCCATACTCCTGGATGTCCACTATTTGCGTGCAAAATAGAGTTGGTGACCATGGGTTTTCTATGCATCTTTGTTATCAACCTGCCACCCAGAACCTTCAAGTCCAAATCCAAAAAATTGCAATGAGACCTGCTATAGTCACTTGTGAACTTGATATTAATATTATTACAGTTCAATATGTCAATGAACTCACACAACTCCCTCTCATCTCCCTCCCACAAGATGAATAAGTCATCTATGAAACATGTCCTTAGTGTCACCTTTTCCATTTACTGCACATTTGCTTCAGCCCAAGCCACCTCTTTCTCCCACCACCCCATGAACAAATTTGTATAGGTGGGGGCTGTCCATTGCTGAATCCTTTAATTGCAAATAATATTTATTGTTAAAGCTGAACACAGTAACCTAACATACTGATCATCCTCTATGTGTCTTCAAGATATGCTATGGGCCTATCCCTGAGAAAATATTCACATGCCTGATTTGCATGCCTAATTGATGTATATAAGGACACCGCTTCCAGAGTCACCATAATGTAATCATACCTACAAGGTATTCCATCCAACTTCCTAGAAAGTTATTCAAGTCTTTCAGATAAAATGTCAAACAAACAACATAATGTTGTGTTGAAGAAATAAATCCAAAAACCTCAAACTATTTTCTAACAGTGACCCAATGGAACTTACAGTGACACTTTCACATTTGTATGTATTTTTTGGGGAAAATAGATCATCGTCTTTTTTGGAAGACCCACACATAGGTATTGGTATTCATCCCAGTCCAACAGGTAACACTCATGCCACAATCTCAACTTCAAGCGATATTCCTCCTCCATTTGCTTCATAGAATTATGTGGGAGACATTGATAGTGGACCACATTGTTTATTTGTCTTTTGGCTTCCATGTGATATGTATCCCTATCCATCAGGACTACATTGCCCCCTTTATGCAATGGTTTTATTATCAATGAGGGGTCCTTTCCCTTTGCGAGATTTTAACAAATGACTTCAAGTCATCAGATCTGTCAGCTGCAGTTCCATTGTCACTTGAGCTGCCAACTCCCCATCTGGGACCTAAAGGGCCTCCTGTGTCCCATGGAATCCTTGGAATCCTTCAACACCCTCATTCGACAAATCATGCAAAGCCAGTAATTCAGGGATGTCAATGATTTTAAAACTGGAAGGTACTGTAGCAAAATCCTTGTCCACTATTCCTTTCCTGGGGTTTCATTCCATAGCACTTGTGGAGCTTCAACTCATATATATATATATATATATATATATATATATATATATATATATATATATATATATATACATATGTATATATATATATAACTTGAATGAAGTGACCTATGTGAGCCTTGAGATTCCAGTTTTCATATTGAATTGAGTGCCTTTGAACAAGTTAGAGCAAACAAGAGATTTTTAGATGATTCCTCTTTTTTATTTTTTGTAAATAATGCTCTCTTAAGGGTAAAGTACAGTCCTCGTAAAAGTGCGCATGTAAGGATCTCTTGGGACCAATGAATAGAAGAATATGTTCCTAAAAGAATCAAGTTTATTTGGGTGAGTCTTAGCAATCGGATGAGAATGGTTATCTGATAAAGAGGATAGATGGTAGTCCTTGTAAGAGACATGCTGTGTGATGGTGGATAGAGTGAGATGAGTGTTAATTTATAGCACACAAACAAATAGTGTTGGTGAGGAATACATAATGAAATTACTTGCTTTGAGGTGATTATGCATTTTTTGTGGTGTCAGTGGATACTTTAAGGGTCTAATGGCCCTATTATGAGTGGTTGGTGACCTCTATGAATTGAACATATGTGAATTGAAATATTGTGTGATGGTATCACTTCATTAAGATTTCAAACTGAGCCTCTGGTTTGATGGGGGTATGGGTTAGTGGGGGCATCCCCATGAGAGGTGTGGTAACTGATTAATACTAGGGTTAAAGCTGCATCAAGTATAGTAATATAATGGAAATGCTAGTGGTTGAAGTTGAGACTACAGTTTTAAATATGCTGTTTGTGTTGTTTTATGTCCTGAAGAAGCTGTAAATAATCTACAGTACCACCAAAATGCACCAATGCTTTATGGGACCTATTCTGTAAAATGATTGATATGACAAACTGAAGATATACACATAATTTTGTGGATGTTGAAGGGAAACTGTAATCAACAAACAGAGCAGCTCCTATCTGATTTAGACACATTTGTGATGTCTTGTGTGTTTCTCCTGTTGATTTGCTTTGAACTATGTTATAATATTTTGCAATTATAAGTCTTTTCTTACTGTACCACGGGAGGGATGGGGTGTTTTAACGGTATGTATTTCAGAGTAATACTGTTTTAAATACAAATCTGTATCCTGTACTGCTTTAAAATATATATTTTGCCTCAGTGTTGTTTGATACACCATGAAAACTTGGGGGCATATTTATACTCTGTTTGCACTGAATAAGCATCATTTTTTTTAACTCTGATTCGGTGCAAAACTAACTCCACACTTATACTTTGGTGCTAGACCCGTCTTGCGCCAAATTTATGGAGTTAAAGTCATTTTTTGGAAGCCTACCTTGCCTCAGTGAGATGGAAGGTAGGCGTTCCCATGCAAAACATTAACGCCATATCTATACCCTTGTGCAAAAATGGTACACGAGAGGAGGGAGGGATCAAAAAATGGTGCAAAGCTTGCTTTGGCCAATTTATTAACGTCTGGGACAGGGCAGGCGTTAGGGTACCTGTGGGCCTATTTACATGGTAGAACACCATAGAATAAGACCACAGGTGCCCTCCCCAGGCCCTAGGGACATCCCCCACACACCAGGGGGACTGCGGAGGATGGGGGACCCCATCCTAGGGAAGTACAGGCATAGGGGGACCTGAAATGGGCCGCCCTACATTGCACTGGGTGCAATGGCCATGCACAGGGCTCCCTGGTCCCCTGTGCTGTCCATTGGGGTGGTGGGCATGACTCCTATCATTTCTAGGTCAGGAGTCATGTGGTACGGATGGTTTTGCATCAGAAAATGACTCTAGGCAGGTTAGAGTAATTTTTTTTCACTCTAACCTGCCTAACATCATTTTTTGGTGCAAAACCCCCTTCTTCCATAGCACCAGCTCCACCTGACTAATGTCAATTTTTGTTCGCTAGCCCACCCTTTTCACCGGCTTGCACCTTTCCATAAATATGGTGCCTGGCTGCTGCACTGAAATGGTGCAAGCTGGTGCTAAAAGTTTTGGTGCAAAACTGCATTAGTGCAGTTTTGCACCAAAAAGTATAAATCAGGGCCTTGGTTTATAGCACTACTGGAATAGTACTGATTGAATATTGTGAATTTACTCGGAGTAAGTTGGTATAAGGTAAAATGACATGTTTGAAATATTGTGAGTGCTGAATGAGTGGTAATATTTTCAGGGGGAAACTATAATTGTAGTACTTCGGCAGGTGCCATATCCCCTTGACAAAGGGGCCCTCTCTCTGTCTGCCTGCAAAGCTGGATGTGCCCCAGTAAAAAACTTCTGAGTTGATCATTTGACTTTGCAGGGACCAATGCTTGTTCACAGAGACCAATGCTTGTTTGTAGAGACCAATGCTTGTTGGAACTAATGTTTGTTAGAAACCAATGCTTGTTTGGGAATACGCGTTGCACATACCTTCTGCATCCCTATGACTCAGAGTGAGTGTGGCTGGAGGCAGCAGGTACTTAAACCACACCGGGCCTGAGTGAATTGCTTGCTGTAAAGGTCACTGGCTGCAGAGAAGGAATATCTCCTCCTCCGCTTTTGATCTTCACGTTCTGTTTGGTCCAGCATCTTGGAGGCCACTTCTGGAAAAAGAAAAGACCAATGGAATTAACCCTTATAAAGGTGGTAATGGGCTGCATGCAGTTTAAGAACATTTATTGCTAAAACATGATGTTTGCTGACTTGAAACTTGCTAAGAAAATGTTCCAGGATGTGATGCACTTAAAAGGTCATGCCTTTGGATTTCACCACTTATCATGCTATAACGCTTATTGTAGTTGCTTACATTATTCCACAGAAAGGAGTTTCTATTGAACAATTATTGTAAAAACAATATACTGTGAATACATTTATTATCGCTGAGTCTAACGTGGCATTACTATTCTTGTTAGCAATACGATGTGCTGTGAATGTGGTATTTATTGCTGAGTTCAAAATTGCATTTGCATTATTTTAAATTGTTGCTGGTGATGCAGAACATTCTGTGTTTGGCACTTGAACAAAGTTCAAGCTTATCTTTGCCATGTACAGAATTAAGGTGTGATGTAACAGTGGTCAGCCGGTTGTTCATGAAGTTGAACGCTATTGCTTAACCCTATGTTTTCACAGTAATACAATGTGAACCGTAATCCTTGATATTAACTCTATGTTTTCGGTGTGATTTAAACACTGATTGTGTTGATCACAATACTAGCACAGTACAATGATTAACCCATGAATATCTGGAGAATCTAATTCCCAGAGAGTTTATTCTTATTGTTACCAGTGTAAATGTCTATGAGTCGAGTGAGTCAGCATCTTGGGAAATCTCATCAAGGTGAAACACGCAATATATCCACTTAACGTCAAGGAATATCTAGGTAGGCTTAATTGAGGTGACAAGGGACTAATTTGGGATCACAGTGGGAGTAGTTATAGACAGTATAAGACGTTCAAGGATCTTATTTAATTACAGGTAATCCACATTGTTTCCAAACGTTAGAGGGAGAGCCATCAAAAGAAAGGGGATTCCAAAAGGCACATCCAGCTTGCACATCATAGTTTAACAGTAAAGTATACATGGGTTATGAGATATTAGTTATTTGATTGATGTGCAATTTATCATAGGAAAGACCCGCTCTTCAAGAACCATCATGAGGCGTCCAGGTCCAGCCCTGCGATCCCAGTGTCTCTCTCCCTTTCTCATCCATCCCCTTTCCCCGGGGACTTTGCGGTGCTGATCATGTGTATTTAAGTGGGAGGCACACAATGTTTAGGTGGAAATGGGAACAAGAAGCTTAGTCAACATTGTGTCTCTGTGCGACAAACAAGTTAGTGCTTGACTCTCTCCCATTCATATTGACGCTATTCTCCTCTCTCCCATTGATAATGCACTGTAGACTGCCATACACAACAACACACACCTCTACACTATAGTGTAAGGGTGTGTGTACTTTGTAAGGAGTAGCTTTTATACTGGAAGGGGACCCTTTCAGGACAAAAACTATCCATTAACAATGTTCCTGTTTTATATGTGTGCTGCAGATTGTAACACACATGTAAAGTAGGAAAAATAGGGAATAATGAAAACATTTCTGCTTGTGATGTCTGCCTCCAGATGGCATACCATTTTGGCACAAATTCTTGTATAGAGGTGTTTTTAGAAAGTAATTTGTATCAAATCCATGAGTGGTGGCATGGGCATGATCATGTATACCCATGGAATGCCCCTTTGATGCAAAGTAACTCAAAGTAGTAATAAAGAAGCACAACTTTGCTTTACCGTTGGCAACTATCCACGTAAATCCTGATTTGCCTTGGATAGTAAACCCCAGCATAATTTCTTGCACCAGGTTTGCAGTACAAAACTTAGGAAAACCCAGTGCAAAGCACAAGTAATTATGGGCCTACATTTGGGTGGTGCTGATTTGTGATCCCACCAAGTATGGGCATGTAACCTCCCATTTAAGTTTCTTACCACATTGGCCATCACTTTTTATTCTTTCCTTCTTAGTGAGAGGCCAGCATATGCCCTAATTTTGTTACTAAAAGAATGGGGCTGGCATGCACATGTGCCTTCATCTTCTGTAATCTATTCAGTATAGAAGGCATTATGTCAAGGGTCTTTTGTGGATCATTGCAACAGTAATGTTAAATTTCCCACCTACACCAACTATACCCTGGGAATATACAGGACACTGGAATTGAGTTTGAGGATAAAAGAGAATATAGTATTTGCATTAAGAGCAGCTGGATCACACTCAACAGGAACTGGCAAATACAATAGTATGTCCCAAGCACCTCTACGTTTTGCAATTTATTTTGCTAATGCTATCAATAATTTACTGGATCACAATAATTTATCATAAATATTTTTACCTCAGAGGATCTGACTCAGTTGTCCTTGTTTCTCTAGTGGCAAGAGACACTACCATACTGACATTAATCCTACTGATTAGCAGAGTAGAACTCAGATAGGAATTGAGACCACTCAATAACTTAGTTTGTAAGATTCATGACAGAATTTTTAACATAAACAAAACAGAAAAATGCATGGATAGCAAGACCAGAGAAAGAATCTCAATTTAAACAGTTACATCTCTCCAGATTGTCAAACTCATAAAGAGTATGGAGATCATTATAAGGAAGGAGGACAAAGTCTTAAAATAATCTCGAAAGAGAAAAGACAGGTCAACGAGAACTTTCAAAACTGTTTTTTATACACATTTTTTGCATAAAAAGCAAAACTGTAGATTCAGCATGACATGATCATGTTTAGGTCACAGTTGCAAATCAAAATCAACCTCATAATAATTAACACTCTTAGCACTATGCATGTTTATAGCATACAAACAAAACATTCGCTCTGCATATGATTGATGCATTGACAGTTTCATCTCACTCATCAATATATTCCCAGGTCAGATTTGGTAAGTTTTCCCTCCAAACATTCTGGGAATGGAGTGCCCACTACAGCAGAGAGGACATTAACAATGGTAGTCCAGTAGGCATGTATCACTGGGCATTTCAATAACATATGAAAGAAGTTCCCCATAGGGTCTTTACGCCTGTGGCAAGCAGGGGATTCACAAATGTTCACCTTTCACATGCAGAGGGGTGACATGTATGCCTGGTATAGGTACTTGAAATGCATTAGACGGAGTCTGGTGGACATGGTTAGCATTTGGCGGGGCATACAGGCATCTCTCCAGTCTGCCTCATCTAAGTCTCACACCCAGCCCTTCCACTTTTCTTTCAGGGAGATCAACAATTTGTGTGAGTTTACCACTAATGACTTGTCGACCTGAGATACCCTGCCCTTGCCCTGGTGGCCCATAAGAGTCCTGCCTTCTAAGGGACTATGGGCCAGATGTAGGAAGCACTTTGCGAGTCGCAAACGGCAAAATTTGCCGTTTGCGACTCGCAAATGCGTGTTTCCTATGCAGAAATGCATTTTGCGAGTTGGGACCGACTCGCAAAATGCATTTCCGAATCGCAAATAGGAAGGGGTGTTCCCTTCCTATTTGCGATTCGCAATGGTATGCAATTCCATTTGTGACCGCTTATGCGGTCGCAAATGGAGTCGCAGTTACCATCCACTTGAAGTGGATGGTAACCCATTCGCAAACGGGAAGGGGTCCCCATGGGACCCCTTCCCCTTTGTGAATGGACCCCAAAACATTTTTTCAGGGCAGGTAGTGGTCCAAGGGACCACTACCTGCCCTGAAAAAAAACCGAAACAAAAGGTTTCGGATTTTTTTTTAAGTGCAGCTCGTTTTCCTTTAAGGAAAACGGGCTACACTTAAAAAAACTGCTTTATTTAAAAGCAGTCACTAACATGGAGGTCTGCTGACTACAGCAGGCCTCTATGTTAGCGAGTGCCCATAGTTGGAATGGGGTCGCAAAATGCGACCCACCTCATTAATATTAATGAGGTGGGTCTTTGCGACCCCATACCGACTCGCAGAAGGTGTCTGAGACACCTTTCTGCATGACATTTTGCGACTTGCAAATTGCGAGTCGCTAGTACTCGCAATTTGCAAATCGCAAAATGTAATTTTGCTACATCTAGCCCTATATTCAGTAATGCTTGCTAATTCATCATGATAAATGTACAGGGCATGTCAGAGTTGTACATCGCGGAAGAATTGGGATTCTGGCATATGGAATTATTCCTTGAACTCTTTAAAGGATTTCATATGACCTTGTCCCCAAACATCTACTTTACTCAATATTCCGATAGAGTCCCAGCCCTTGAACCCCTCTAGAATTGACACATGAGCCAACCATCTGCCCTCCCACAGTGAGGTCTCCCTTGTGAGTTTACTGTTTCCCCCCATCCATTGAAGGGCGGCCCTTTGTGCTCCGAATTTTACTTGGGTCACCTCTGGGAGACAGGAGGGGATAGGGGCACCAAAAAGGATGTTCAACACATTAACAGTCCCAATATAGCCAATTCTCCCTTATTGGTGTGGTCATCCTACCTCATGAAGCTACTCATTGATCAGGAGGAGTTGGGTAACCCAACAGTACAGACGTATGTCCGACGTGGCCAGTCTATCTTTGTACATCGCCTGGGTGCATTACCCAAAGGACACGCTGGGGGACCACCAGCTCATATTAATTTGCATCCTATGGCCACCATGGAGTCAAACCAGGCCTGCAGGATGTATAAGGGGTAATTTTGTAGAGCAAACAGTAGCCTTGGGTGGACCATCATATTGAAAACTGTGACTCTACCCTTAATGCTAAGGGGGAGACTGTACCACTGTGAAAGGTCCTCCCGGGCCTTTTGCGTCACGGGGCTAAGGTTCAGGCTCCATATGAGGCCTGGCTCCCAGGAGATGTGCACCTGAGATATTGGAAACTAACCCGACATATTGAGATTTAGGACTGTCAGACCTCATCCTGGCAATAGCCCTTCAGGGGGACCAACTGAGACTTGCTCCAGTTGACCGTTTGACAGAGGTCCTGGTGGAGTATGGCCACATCCACTTCCACTTCCCCTATTTTTGTCTCCAGTAATGTTTTGCAGTCATGAATCTTGGAAGGGTGCTATTGTGGTGCCACAAAAAAGGGGGACAAGTCTCTACCAGGCAATTACAGGCCTAATAGACAGTCTCCAGAAAGTTTTCCGCTGAGGTCTTCTTGGGAAAGTACAGCATTGGATATCTGACTGTGATATTCTACACCAGTTGCAAGCAGGTTTCCATAAACAAAACCTCTACTTTAGACCACTTGTTTCGTTTTTTGTTGTTGTATTGGTGAACATTCAGAATTGGTGGGGCAATCTTTTTGTGGCATTCGTAGATTTAAAATCTGCTTTTGATTTGGTTCCGATAGCTTGTCTGTGGAAGGTCCTCTCTGAAAGGACAATGCCCCCTTATATTCTTCCACTTTTGGTATTTTACATGAGGGTAACTACAAACGTGTTAGGTACGGTGATCAGTGGCAGCTGACAGGCAAGATACCAGTTTCCAGGGGAGTGCGCCAAGGTTGCATGATGGAACCTACCCTATTTTCATTATTTTCATCATTTATCATTCACATTGTCTCTTTTCTGGTGCTGGAAGAAGCGGGCCATATCAAAGTCCTGATACTTTTATTTGCAGATGATACATTGTTGATCTTCAAGACTCCGAGTGGGTTGAAGAAACTCCTAACTCATTTTGCAGAGTCCTATCAGTTGTATGGGCCAGAGATCAACATATCCAAAACTAAATTAATGACATTCAATCTGCATAGGTCTTTCAAAGGGAACTTTGCCTTGGGTGGTGTTTTACTTGCGACAGTGGCTCTTTCACTTATTTAGGCATAACTATGTCTGTTAGTATGACATGGAAGCCTCATAGTGCAAAAGCGGCTATAAAATTAAAGCAGATCACAGGAGTCCTGCTTTAAGAACACTCTGCATCATACTCTAAACCAATTAACCTGCCTCTACAGATTTCTGAGGCCAAGGCCTCAGGATCTGCTCTATATGGTGTGGAACTTTTGGGGTTATCCAGCATTTTAGAACTGTCTAAAATAGAAAACAACTTTCTGAGGAACCTAGCCTCTCTCCCACAGGGCACCCCATTAATCCTTTTTTTAATGGACCTGTGTATTAAAGTAGTGGCGTGCAACGCTGGGAGGTGTCCTATCCTGTACAGGAGGCACCTTTGGACTACACCAGAATTAGCCCACTACTTGGGAGCTCTCAGGGTTGTGTTAAAATCTGATTGTTTTATTAGAGTACCCTGGTATTGGTCTATCAAAAAACTATTGCATTCATTAGGGATGCCTGAGTTGTGGGACTGTCCAGAGGCTGCTATCTTTCCATCTAAAATTGATCTGAAAAAGCGTCAATTGCTGCGAGATCCAAGTTGCCTTGTGATTTTATAGATTTCAAATGTGAAACCAGATGGAGGCTTTTTAGGACTAGGTTTCGATACCCAGGGACAGGATTTCTTTTTTTTCCGGTTCAGAATCGGTGCCTTGCCGCTGAGATCATTCACTTGTAAACGGTTGAGCAGCGGAGCTACCTTATGCCCAGCTTGAAATATTTACAATAAAGATCTATCCAATGACCTGTTCAGTTTACGCATTGCCTCACAGGCAGTGGCTAGCTCCAGCATGTAGACTTGTGGGTGTTTCTTAGTGCTATGTGGCTCCTTAGAGTGAACATTTTACATTTTCTGGAGAAGCCTGAAGATGTGGCAGAGCTGCAGTGGGAATTTAGCCATGCTGATGGGAGGAAGTGCAATATGTACATACATTTTACATATGTTTTTTCCCATTTTAATGTTTTATTTTGGTGTATGAACTTGTTTTTGTTAATGTGTATTTAGACTCTTGTACTGTGTTGTACTTTTATGGCCCTGGTGGACCAAATCAACTTTTAAGAACGTTTTGTATTCATGAATGGCTTGCAGGATGATAGATGTGGTGTCTCCAGTTGCTGGCGTGTCAGTCCCAGGGGCACCGTCCGGAGCTCCTCAAGTAGAGCTGTATATTTGTCCATCTTGGCCTGGCCCCTTGAGCCCTTGTCATAACCCATAGCATAACCACAAAATAAGAGTGCAGGTTTGTGCTATGCAGGAATGCTGAGCAACAAGGTAGTGTCTTGCAAGGGGGCCTGCTATCACCTAAAATCCATGGAAGGTTCACACTGGGGTGAAAAGGAACTCACACACTTGCACCAAAAAGAGACCAAGAAAGGAGGTGGTCTCATGGGCAGCACAAGCAGTCGCTCCCAGTGCTCTCCCTCGATAACACAGAATGCCAGCTGCTGCAGTTCCCGGGTAAGTGTTTTGGCACAGATAGCCACAGACACACATATAATGCTAGCAGTGGATTTTGCAAGGGTATTGCAATTTCATGATGGCTACCGTATTCAAGACCAATAGTGGAGGCCGCCTTGTTTATTAGTCCATCCTTTATGGAAAGGTATACTATGGAAAAGATTTTTAGGATTTATTTTAAACTAAACTCCTACTTCGAATATTATTCCACAATTACCAGTGTCACAGAAACTTCTCAGAGTATTTCAATAGCACTATTTATGATTAAGGTACACCCAAACATAATTAGAAATCAACTGGGTGGCCACAGTGATCCGCACAAGAAAGACCTGATGATTTACAGGGAGTGAGTGACTGAAGAATATAAATGATGTTCTTATGTCACGATCCTCGTCTTATTCTCAATTACAAAAGTGCATGACTGCAGAATGTAGGTGTACAAAGTTCCGATTTGTCTCTAACTAAGTGCTGAAACTTCATGCATTTTCCCTCTTCTTGCACTTGCCATATGTCTCTTCACCCTCCTTCCATATGTACTTACTACTTATCGCTCTCGCAGTCTGCGTTCCCTTATCATATGAGCATGCATAACAGGGGTATTTCCTCATATATTGTGGACATTACTGACACAGTCATGGCAAGGCATTGGGTGAAATTTGCACCACCATAAAATAAGTAATGCTTGTCATGTTTCTAAACTCGTTACTGCTGTTTTAGGCCCTAATCTACATCGTTGATATAAACAGCCTGCAATCCCTCACGCAGCCATCTAATCTTATACTCGGTAATTCATCCAGGCTTCTACCCACATCATCACTTATTTCGTGTTTCATCAGTGCAGTCATCCTTTCATCCATTCACTTATCCTTGGGCTTCATAGTCCTTCCAATCACTGCCATGCTCTCAGATTCACCAGTCGCACATCCACACAATCTCACATACAAACTCACAAATCAATGAAGACGCATGCTGTTTTACAAAATAGCCAGGCATACTGGCTGTGCTAATGCATGTATGTGGTGTGCTGTTAAAAGTGCACACAATACATTTGCTGAATTTGTATGACTTATGTGTAAAAAGGATTAACATTCTGAAAGCAAGAGATAAAAGTTTAATAATATTCACTCTCGTGATTGCACCTTTCTCAATTCTAGGTGAATCCCACAGACACTGTAGAGATGGTGTCTGCTAATCTCCTTGAGTTGGTGCTCCACCACTTCATTGTAGACCCTGTGGCATCCCTACTGATGAGATGCTTCACTTCCTTGGATTGTTGACCTTCCATTTTAGTGTTGTTGAGATAGACCCTCTGCTAAATTTCCTTGGGTGGTTGTCCCACTGCTTCTGGTTGGACCCGGTAGGACCCTCTACTGAGAAGTCTGCACATTTTTTGGGGATATTTCCCCACTGCTTCTGAGTGGACCACGTAAAGCCTCACCTCAGGTGTCAGAAAAAGTTCTTGGTTTGTTACCCCACTGCTTTTTTGTTGACATTTAATCCCTCTACTAAGGTGTCTGCAAATTCCCGTAGTTTTTGCACCACCGCCTTTAGGTGGGCTACTATGACCCTCAAGTGATGTCTTCAGATTTCTTCAAGGTGTTGCCCTGTATTTTTGGATGGACCCTTTGGACTCTTTCAAGTTTTTGGCTTGTTACACAACAGCTAGTGGGTAGAAAATCATAGCCAACCTAAATTGGATTGTTGTGCCTTCACTTATGGGTGGGACCCACAGACTCATTGCTAAGGTACCTTGACTTTATTGCGCCACACATTTCTCGGTTGGCCCATTTCTGATGCTAATATAGACTTCTGCTTTACCTACTTCTATGGAAATCACCTTCCCTGATTCTTGAACTACCACATACAGCCATATATTGAGATGTTTTAACTCATTTAAGACTGCAATAGAACTCTAGTGAGAGGAGTTGGGACACCCATCAGGTTAATATTCCTAGGTCTGGTATGTTGAATAAATGCTGCACAACAAAAGTCCTATTCCTCTGGTCTACCTCACAAATATTTTCACGCATACCAGCAAATGTAACCACATGCCAGGACCTTAAGTGCCTTAGCCAACTCTTCTCACATAGGTCATATTACAAACACACAGGTCTCTAATCAAGCACAAAGATCAACTCTGGAATATTCACGGACAGCTATAGTGGAACGATGCAATTCAAGTGACAGTTGTACGCTATACAAATGCCAGGTAACATACTGAAACTTAACATAGCAAAGAGAACAGGAATCTTGAGTGCATGTGTTGAAGCCTTCAAGATACAATCCCTCCTTGGCTTCAGAACCTGGTATGGATTTTTGTCTTCAGCTAGTCTTAGCACCTTCTCACTATATGTAAGTTACATAATATGCTATGATGTATACAAAAAAGGAAAGAAACAGAGTAGTAGGTTTATTGCTGCAGTGTATTAATTTCCATAAACACCATATTAGCATGTGTTCGATCAAAATATGATTTCATGATACCATGATTAAATTAGCAATGTAATATGTACATGAAAATATTTAAATGATTCAAGAAATGTAATTAACTTTGAGTGAGCCTTCCTTGCAAAATGACATTTAGAAATTCTAATGCCATTAGTTTTATTTTTTTAAGAATCCTTGTGCTAAATAATGTTATTAATAGCCGAAAATATACTTCCTGTCATTACTCCAGTGAAATATATCTACGCTAATGTACAGAGAGCTGAATAAGGAAAACAGACACTGACACTTAATTGGTGATTTACTTCTGGGAATAAATAACTATTGATTGCACGAAAATCTAAATTGACAGCTACATTCATCACGATTTCACGCTCCCTTGTTCTCGCCTGATATGAAACATTAAAAGCCCAACTGAGTAGCACAGCACTAAAAATGCAAGTTTCAGTGCATTAATCCTTACATTCTATGTACTCACCGGGAGACTGTAAAAATCCCATATACATGCATTCGTGCAACAACGAACAGAAGCGATCCCCGTGCTTTCGAATAAGTGTTTTTAACAACAAAATGCTCCCGGTTATAGAAGTGGGCATTCAGGATATGTATGCCTTATTTTAAAATCACTATGTGGACTTGGAAAATATTGCTGATACAATGACAAACACATGCTACTGTGGAATTAAAACCATGTTATGGTTGTTTCATTGCCGTAGTGGCATGTACTCATCAGGGATCATATATTCTTTGATAGATGCATCTCTAAAATATGACAGTGAGGATCAGATGCCCTACTAGAAGAGGTCATTGTGCATGGTTTTAAGGGATCGAAAATACAAGTAGTTTGGGCACATAGGCCCTCATTACGAGTGTCCCAGTTTTTGTCCTGGTGTTCCCCGGGTATTGGTAACCACAGGGTGTGGAAATACCACAAGATAAGGAATTACTAGGGGAAGCAGCTAAATGAACGATGTTCCTGCTAGAAATCCCTTATTTTTCCAATTGTTCACCAAGAGATTTCGTGAAAGTCCGTGGCTAAAAATAAATCCAAATTGACAGACCTCCTGCAGGTGTCGTGATTAAGAAGAGGTAGATAACTCTCGTTAAAACCCCATTGGAGTTAAAACGAAACTAATGAGGCCCCTAATGAGAATGTTTTTGAGCATCACTGAAACGTATTTCTCGTGTGCTGTCTGGGAGCAATTGTATTCATGCCAAAACAACAGAACTCAGAAAAAGTAAATTACCCCTCTGCCAAATAAAACACAACATCTTGTATGAGAAATGTGCTTTTAGAGAATCTGAGAAAAGTCACTCTTGTACATATAAAGGAGTGAAGTAATGAAGTTGGCAGGACATTTCTCACCTAAATGTACTAAAAAGCACACTCCATCTAAGTCTCTTCAGCTGTGGTCAATGCCCTTCTAGGGCCTTCTTGTTCAGTTTCATGTAGCTGAACTCCGTCACCTATACTGTTAAGCCTATTTAGTCTCTTCCATGCGTCCTAGAAGGTGGTGGGGACGCATTTCTTCCTCGTATGAATCAATGCTTTACAAGCTCAATGAATCTTTGAACCCACCATAAGGATGTAGAGAAAAAATCATTACATTTGAACACCACCCAATTAAATTACACAGTAAGACTAATGTGACCACACAAGGAAAACTCCAGACGGAAATAAAGTTAGGCGTTTTATAACAAGCTAAAACTTAAAGTCATATAGACAATTCTCAAGACAAAGTTATAAAGATGCAATATCACCACTGTTGACAAAAGCAATGAAATAAGTTCAGGCAAACTAACTGTAGGAGAACTAGGCACTCCACAAATACAATACAAAACATCAGCAGACTTACTTGATGTACAGAAAACAAGCATTGTTCAGTTTTGATAAGCAGAAATGCAATTTAAATTATCTAGGTTCAGCTAGCTTGGGCAATCAGGGATTAACGTGCTGGGCGGACACATGTGGGCAAAAGGCAAATAGGATAAAAACGGCAAAAAGAATTTGGGAGTAAGAATTCTGGGGCAACAGATCACTACCTAAGGTGGGCAACAATAGGTAAAAAGGGAAGGTGTCTGCATTTCAGAAGCTTGGTCAAAAGTCTTCTTGTTTGGGTCAGGGGATACATCTCTAAGTCTTAGCAAAGCATTTCAAAGTGTAAAGGGCAGAGAGGACAGTACCTCTCAGAATCCAAGGGGGGCAACAAGTGGCACTGAAGGGGAAAATGATTCTGATGTCAGTCCAGTTAGGGGAATGGTATATTTAAGTTGATAGGGCAAGGTGATTTGATAATCCGTTGTTCCACATGATGTTGAAGGTGTAACATCCAACACAAAATGATCATGCAACTTAAACTGAAACATTTGTGAGGATTTTCAGGTTTGTCATGAGAATGGTGTCTATATGTACTCTTCCATGCAAGATTGCAACAGTTGTATATGCTGCCAGTCCACAGTCCTAAATGTTCTGTCCTCAAGGATGACTTCCAGACTAACTATGTGTAGAACAATCGACATCTATTACCAAGCTAGCATTCTCATGAGAACGAAATCTGGAAGAAATGTTCATGTTAGCAAGATGACTAGACGTTTTCTGCACAGCAAGGGATACGGGACTTAACAGGCCTCACCTAGGCTAATGTAAGGGAATTAAAAAATACATTAAATCATGCAAATAAAACAAATTTCAGTGCACAAATAGTAAATTCAACTTTAATAAGCTTCTATTCGGATTCATGTCACAGTAACTTTTAAACAAAATAACTGTTATTACAATTCTGTCAAAATGGAGCAGAACTACATTTCCTCTGTCTTTGCATACAAACTTAAAAACATGTATTTTTTAAAATCTTATATAATTTTATTGCAGACTATTTCTTTATACTATGAAATATAACATGATGACAGATTATTTCTTAAAACATTAAACTTAATCTTTATACCACATGGGTTCTGATAGCTAGTCTAGAGTGAATGCATACTAATATGGCTTCTCAGTGCGTTAATTTAATATCAAACTATTAATACTTTGATTAACATAGTGCCTAAAATGTCACATATAGATGATCACTGTGACATGATGGGCAATACTAACATTTTTGCTACATCAGTGGCTAAGCCTCCTCAGCACCACCCCCTTTATTCACTCTTGTACTCTTTATTACCTTGTGCCCCTTCACCCCCTGTGAATATTAATATGATTTCTGAACATGCTCTACAACCTCTGATCTCCTAGTCTCTTTATACTCTTTACCCCTTTGGTCTTTATTTATCAGACTCCCGTGGGCTCTTTCACCTACTTAATCAATTAATTTTGTAAGTAAGAGCAAGAAGAATTATACATAGTATCTGATTTGTTATGATTAGAAATACAGTCCCACCAAGCCTTATAAGACATTTTATATGAGCATTTCCATTTAACTGCAATTTGTTGGAAAGCTAGTGCTATCATACATCACGTAAGGAAAGTGGGAAGTATACTCATTTTAAACACATGCTTAATTTGAGCCCGGACCCTGTGCCAAAATGATAAAATGTTAGGACACCAAAATTACATATGCATAAAATAGCTGGAAGTAAAGTCACAAGAACAACATTGAGTTGATTTGTCAGGAGAAAACTTAACACATCTAAGTGGAGTAAAATGAAGTTTATGATAAATAAAAAGTAATGTTTGAGTTGCACTAGCTCACCTGGAGATTTTATAAATACAAAACCAAATCTTATTCCAAAACTTAATGATCCAACTAATACCTAGATTTGTTCTCAGAAGAGTTCAGCGTTGGACTTGGTTCACGTGGGATTTTCAGGTAAAAGAAACGTATAAGTCATAGAAGCTTTAGGGCAGGAAGGGAGGAGTCAAGACAGCTTGGTAGGGGTAGATTATCCTCTAGAGTAAAAAAACATTGAAAAGATTAGTAATAAGCAGGGAAAACGTGGTATGAAAAGATTATGGACAATAGAATATGTGTCTGAAGTAAGGGAAATAATAGGTTCATCTCCTTCAAACAACAGAGAAAACCATATAACACTGTTATCTTTCCATGACTTCAAAAAGTTACGTTTGTTATGTATTTTAACATATTTGTTATAATGAGGTAGTTCAACAAAGGATAGCAGGAGGATAAATTAACCGAAGTAAGGAGCAAGCATGATGAATAATTGGGCAAATAATAAAGAAACTATTTAAAGGAGAAAGAGAGAGCCTCCTCTGAGGTAAAGTGGTGAGGTATTGTCTGCTCGACATCCAGCCATAGAGGATGTAAAGGAAAGTCCAAAATTAAGCTTGAAAAGAACCAAAAGCTTTATGATATCAACCAAAATCTGGAAAGTTTACCCCACCTTCCAAGATTTTTCAAGAAAGAGAGATCTTAGCCTTTTTTATGCCCCCAAAAAACCTTAGAGAGTATAGAATCAATCTTTTTAAAAATACTTTTGGGAACCCTCACAGGCATCATTGAAATAAGATACACTAAAAACGATGATGCATCATCTGAATGGAATATAAACACCCTCACCAGAACTAAAATAACAGATGAAACGTTGAAATTAAACATTCAATATGGATAATGATACTAACAGAGTCCTTTGCAGAATGGGCAAACCAGACGTTGAGATATTTTATTTTATATGGCGCCCATTGAAAAGATGACTTATTAAAACACTGTTTAGTTGTACATTTATTTAAGGACAGTATTCCAGTTTTATCCATTCTAACTCTGTAACCTGAAACCTCAGAAAAAGAGGTAATTTCTGTAAATAAAGCAAGAAGATATAATTCAGGATGAGAAATACAAAGAAGAATGTCCTCAGCATAAGCTGCCAATTTTAAAGATTCATCACTCTAAGGACAACCTTTAATGGACAGGTTTTGTCTGACACAAGAGAGGAAATGTTCAAGCACTAATACAAATAATAACGGGGAAGAAAGACAGTCCTAGTGAACTCCACAATGAAGAGAGAAATATGAAGGGGTCATTCCATTAACAAACAGTGAAGCTTTAGAGGAACGATATAAAAGTAAAATTAGGGTAATAATTTTAGGTCCAAAACCATGCCAAAATAAGGATTTTATCATAAAATCCCAATTTATTCTACTGAAAGCCCTTTCAGCATCAACAGTTATTGCAGCAAGAGGGAATTTAAGAAGAGGGGCTTTACTCGACACAGTAAAAAATAGATGAGCATTATCAGATGCCAATCCATCTTGTATGAAACCTGATTGTTATTGTCCTTACCAATACGATGAGGAAGGAAGGTTTCAATGTGGTTTGCCAATATTTCTGTGAATATTTAATAATCTACGTTTACTAAAGAAACAGGTCTGTAGTTCTTACAGTGCCCAGAATCTTTATCATCCTTGTGTATAAGACATAGGGGGGTTATTCTGACCCCGGCGGTCTAAGACCGCCGGGGCCAGGGTCGGCGGGAGCACCGCCGACAGGCCGGCGGTGCCCCGCAGGGCATTCTGACCGCGGCGGTTCGGCCGCGGTCAGAAGAGGCAAACCGGCGGTCTCCCGCCGGTTTACCGCTGCCCTTAGAATCCCCCATGGCGGCGCAGCTTGCTGCGCCGCCATGGGGGATTCTGACACCCCCTACCGCCATCCTGTTCCTGGCGGTTCGCCCGCCAGGAACAGGATGGCGGTAGGGGGTGCCGCGGGGCCCCTGGGGGCCCCTGCCGTGCCCATGCCAATGGCATGGGCACGGCAAGGGCCCCCGTAAGAGGGCCCCGAAAAGTATTTCAGTGTCTGCTAAGCAGACACTGAAATACGCGACGGGTGCAACTGCACCCGTCGCACCCCTGCAACTACGCCGGCTCAATTCTGAGCCGGCGTCCTCGTTGCAGGGGCATTTCCTCTGGGCCGGCGGGCGCTCTTTTGGAGAGCACCCGCCGGCCCAGAGGAAATGTCTGAATGGCCGCCGCGGTCTTTTGACCGCGGTGCGGTCATTCAGCGGCGGTACCCTGGCGGACGGCCTCCGCCGTCCGCCAGGGTCAGAATGAGGCCCATAATGTGGCTTCTTGAAATACGCCTTAAATGTAACAAGTTGCAGTAAAAAAGCAGAAGAGATTTAATAAGTGAGGCAGAAGATTGGAAAAGTGAAGACAAAACTCCCCTATAAACCCATTCCAACCAGGCAATTTCCCTTTACGCAATAGTGTAAATGCTTGTTATATTTCTAGAAAGGAAACAGTTTCTTCTAAAGAACTTGATATTGAGATTTATGGGAACGGATTTAGGAGTATTCAAGAGTATTCCGGAGATATGAGTCAATAGAACCTGATTGTACATGTACATGTGATTCTGGAGTAGATATAGGCTACTAGATATTAGTATATATCGCAGCACACACTGAAAGAGCAAATGTGTTTCTTCCTGCACAAAAACAATCTCTCTCTCAAAACAGCTATCCTTGCACCATGGCGCAAGAGTGGTTGCGTTGGCGGTCGGCAGCAAATTTAACACCGGGACAGGGGGAAACACAGGGGTGCGCCACATTCTTGGAAATACAACGCATCCCTGAGTTTTGAAAATGATGGTGCAAAACACTGCCAAATTTAGTGCAGCTCTGTGTACCTTCATTTTTCATTCAATCTGATCCTTTGTCTGAGTAAAAAAAACAAAAAATTTGAGTCTAAGTGCATCTTCCAGCTGAGACTTGACCTTAGCCTCAGCAGAAATCAGCCCTCCCCACACAGGCTAAGAGTCAGAGATCTGAACTTGAACCCTCAAGATGCTAATTCCAACATTAGAACATAAGAGCATGAAACAAGCAGAGTGGGATAATTGAACTATAGACCTATTACACAAAAAATGGTGTAACGGAAGCAGCTTGTTCACTGTATATATAAATATCAGTGTGAACACAAACATATACATTACTATGTTTTTGCATGCAAGAAAAAGAAAAGAAAATGAGAGGAAAGCGTTATAAGATGTAAAAGTATTAACATTCATAGATATACGTGTAATTGATCAGACCTACCAGAAGTGAAAATGTTGTAAGTAAAGTTAATTAAAACCATCGCTATACACACATTCATACTATATAAATGCTCAACATACTCTTGGTTTAAGAAATTAATACACATCATTTTTTTATTTATTTATCCTGGATCATGTCATAAAATATAAGCTAATACGTGATTAAAGCCTACTCGACTAGTTTCATCCTTTGTTATTGGTCTTAGGCACTTACTTACGTCCTTCCCTGTAAAAGCCACATTGCATCCTAGTTACTAAAAATAAAACACAGTCGATTACCTAAGAAAAATTACACCAAATTAAAGCTAATTACTAATGACTGCTTACTAACTAGGAACCACAATTTTCCATTTGAATACTCGTGGACGGAAAAAACGGGCACATACTGCCCACTCTGCTAGTTTGTCCATTTCTTTATGGGCCTGAACCATATATTTAGTCCCATGACAAGAAAAGAGGATTGAAAGTGCACTTAGCCAACTGATGACTGAGGGCCTGCATGAGCTTATATTTAGTGACCTTAGAATATTTTTCAAATACAATCTCCTATGATCTGACAATGCCGGGCACACACAAAAGATATGTTCAAGTGTCTCTTGTCTATACGCCCAAAGTCGGCAAAAGTGTGTCTGTGCTTGCTGTCTCTATGGAGGGACCATATCTTTAGTTTACGTCATCAGACCTACCAGATGATGGTGATTAGCATTCTTCGGGAGTCAAATAGAGAGCTCCGTAAGCCCAGACTGCATTACAGTTCAAAACTTGACCACTCGAAACCCCAAACTTGTTTCCTTGGAACCGGAACGGTTGTTTTCTTAGAACAGGAACAGAAAAGGAACTCTTGGCACTCCTAACATCATGTTGCCCATGTAAATGGCAACTACATACGGGCTAACATGAATATTTCCATATGAAATGTTTTCATACGTTTGCTTATCTGAGAAACATTTTCAGAGATCACTGATACTGGAAACCTTTCTGCACGTGTATAAGAGACACCCATCAGCACCCTGGCTTCACTTGAATGCCCTTCTCACATTCGTATTTATTAGAAAATTAACTTATGAATTATGAGACTGCTAATGCTGGGTTGTGAACAGGTAACCTTCAGCTATTATGACAGAAATGTTCACCCTGTCTTATCTGGACTCATCAGTTATTCAGAATACAACCTTGCAGGCATGGCAGAGACAAGCACAGGTTGTTCAGGTGGTATGGAAACCTCATGCACTCCTGCCTGCAAGCAGCATGTTTCAAGAAGAAAACTTGATGCATTGCTTCCAGAACCATTATAGCTCATGGTTGGTGTCAGTGAAATACCATGAGAGAAACAAATAAGCAGCTTATTTGCATAAATTACATGACTCACATTGCTTTTTTTTTTCTTTTTTAAGAGACTTGTCTCAGGTTGAAAATACCTACAATGCGATTTCAATATATCAGGAAGCCAAAGTGCAGTAATTTCAAATCAAACACATAGCATGGGATGAACTATATCTTTGCTCATTACATGCGTTATATGAAAAGGAAGGTAAAAAGATTGATGCACAGCATGCAGGTTGCACAGTCAGGCCTGGGTGACTACTACAGCCCATGCCATACGGGGAAAATGACCCATCCTACATTTAACCCATAAATCATTTGTAAAAGGTGCATTAGCCCACTTAGTGGAAGTATTCCAAAAACCGCAACACCAAGAATACATTAGGATGTCAAATGAAAACAAGCATTTGCAATGCAATGGGTCTCGCATTTGTTCATATTAGAGCTATTGACACTGTATTCTCCTAGCTGAACTTTTCTTGCCACATAAATTGAAAATGAAAAGAAAAACGTTTCACATAAAAGAGCCGATTCAAAGCACAACGGCATGAGCATGAAGGAGATACACAAAAGGAAAAAGAAGTTCGCTTGCAGTCAAATGTATTGGCAAAAGCGCAATTCGTCATGTAACAGGGTAGATGGATAAGGTGGTAACCAAACCGCCCAAAGGAAGGACAAACATAAAGTATTACGATAACAAAGGAATTTTGAAGGGCAAGCCCATGAATGAGTGATAGTGATGGGATGGGCGTGAATTAGGTGTGGTTAAAAGCCCGAATAGATAACAACACGTTGGAAAAGCAGCACTTGCGCCCTGCTAAGCTAGACCTAAAAATGAAGTCTGTGTCTGGAACCTGGGACAATGGATAGCTAGGCAGCCACCTTTTAAGTCAGGCCTGGTTCAATATCAAGGTGCCCCCAACCTTTCCTTGGGCCCCCAACTCCTCAAGGTGACAATGGAGCCTAGGATACTGCCAATTAAGGAGCAGTAAACCGACCGCATGATGAAGATAGGTGTAGATCCTCCAGCCGAGGTGAATTGAATATCCCCATCCCCCACAAGGTGTGCTCCACCAAAGCATGCTGTCAAACTGGAATGTAGGGGCGAGAGGGGCTGAACACACCCCAATTATAGCTGAAGGTTCTATTACCAAACCATAGTATGGGGTTTCTTAATTACATAATGGCCCATTGCCATAGATACAGGGAATGTAGAGGGTGAAAATATTTTAAAAAACAACTCTTATTATAAGGGAATGTAGACATCCAGTGTTGTGAATCAGAAAGAAACGGAAACCTGGTGTGCTTATGACTCTCAGCGAGGAGGTGGAGCTGAATTAAAGGGAATGGGTATAAGTACTTGGTTTCAAGTTTATTTTATGACTCAAGTAGGTAAATATTGTACTGAAGCAAACTTTAGAATGTAAGGACTGTGACAAGAAAAGCAGGCAATGAAATAATGGGTTATTTTAAGCATGCACTTGTGTCTCCACTAAAGAAATTGCCTTTGGGTCTTACTGAGCCTGCTCTTAGTGCATCTTCAGAAGTTGCTTTTGGTTCATACTGGGCAAAGTGAAGAATAACTTGCTTATGGCTGGTTTCAAACTGAGGTGGCATGGTGTGCAAAATAAAGGTGGGCTAGGATGTGACCCAGGTATTTACCAGTGGCTGAGATT
Source organism: Pleurodeles waltl (assembly GCF_031143425.1). Classification (NCBI taxonomy): domain Eukaryota; kingdom Metazoa; phylum Chordata; class Amphibia; order Caudata; family Salamandridae; genus Pleurodeles; species Pleurodeles waltl. The sequence continues at coordinate 961,188,256 of NC_090447.1, read as the reverse complement.
AATCCAAGCATTCCTTCTATCGCCACCCTCACCACACTCGGCCTCAGACAGTTGGTCTCCGCACCCACACACATCGCAGCACACACACTGGACCCCATATTCATCTCAAGCAACCAGATCACCATCGAGACCATCTCCACCCCATATTGGACCGACCACGGCTGCATGCACTTCACAATCACCCACCCAGCAGCCTCACCCACACTTTCAGGACCCCCCACAGAATATGGAACGAAATCATCAACGAGCAACTCACCTCATCGATCCCCAAATCCCTCCCTCCGACGATGACGTCAACACAGCAGCATGCAATCTCAACGCATGGATCACCGAATGCGCCAACACTCTAGCCCCTCCCCAGGTGACATCGGCCAAACGCGTACCTAAGAAAGCCAGCTGATTTACCACTAAACTCCAAGAATCAAAGTGTACCTGCAGATATTTAGAGAAAAAATGGAGGAACAGCTGAACCAGTGAAGACCTCGCCTCATTCAGAGCCACAACCGCCACCCACCGATGAAAAATCAAGAACGCAAGGAAGGACGCACTCCAAGAGCACATCAACTCCTCCGCACACAACTCTAAGGAACTCTTCTCAGTCATGAACGAGTTCACAGATCCCCCCTCCGAAGTCACCAGCATCCCCCCGTCACAGGACCTCTGCGACAAACTTGCCTCTTTTTTCCATCACAAGATCCAGGACACCTAAAACAGCTTCCTCCTGGAAAATTCTGACACCGGAACCTGTGACCGACCCCCCCCGCCAGAACCCACCCAGATCATCCACAGCTGGTCCAGGCTCACCACAAAGGAAACAGTCAACATCATGAACAGCACCCACTGTGGAGCTCCCTTAGAAACCTGCACGCACCACATATATATCGGAGCCAGCGCATCCATCGCCCCGAGCTCCACAACACAATCAACTACTCCATCAACACAGGCACCTTCCCCGAGGACTGGAAACATGCCAAAATAACCCTCTCCTGAAAAAACCTTCGGCTGACCCATCAGAACTAAAAAAAATCAGGCCCATCTCGCTGCTACCCTACTCCTCCAAAGTACTGGAGAAAGCAATCAATGCACAACTATGGAATTTCAACGAGGCCACCAACTCCCTGGACAACTCCCAGTCCGTGTTCCGCAGCAACCACAGCACGGAGACAGCCCTCCTGGCAGCCACCAATGACATCTGATTACTCCTATACTGCGGACACACCACAGTGCACATTCTCCTCAACCTCTTAGCAGCATTCAACACAGTCTCCCACAGCACTCTGCCCACCAGACTCCATGAAAAAGGAATCTGCAGAAAAGCCCTGGAGTGGATCCACTCCTTCCTGTCTAGGAGGACGCAGATGGTCAGACTCACGCCCTACACTTCCAGACCCACAGGAGTCAACTGCGGAGTCCCCCAAGGATCCTCACTGAGTCCCACACTGTTCAATGTATACATGGCCCTGCTCGCTGCCATCATCAGAAGCCATGCTATGGACATTGGCCCTCATTACAACCCTGTCGGTCGGTGTTAATGATGGAATCACGACCATGGCGGAAACTGCCAACATAGACAGCCACTTTAACACTCAGACCGCCATGGCGGTAGAAACAAACAGCTTGGCGGTCACCGCCAACAGACAGGCGGAAGACAATGTACCGCACACACTATTATGAGAGGCCAATCCGCCACCTTTTCCGGGGCGGAACCAACGCGAACAAAAACACGGCGGAAACAGGACTTGGAAGGGAAAACACTCACGTCTCCACACCACACGAGGAACCAGGGCGCCATGGAGCCAGAACTCCAAATACTCCCTGCAATGGTATTCCTGCTCCTCTATCAGGAGCAACAAAGATGGCGGTGACGACCACGGTGAGTACTGCACCTACAACACAGGGGAGTGGGGAGGGAAAAGAGAGTGACACACACACGCAACACGCAACACCCCCACCCCCACCCTCACCCACTACAACATACACACAAATACATGCTGCAACATAACATTTACACCCCCCTAACCCCCCTTCAGGAACGCAAGGACAAAGGAAAATGAGTTGAATGATTGTAATCATGAAAAAATCTGTAGTCAAAATTTGAAATACAGTATATACAATTACGTACACCAACTACACAAGTCCGGATAGTGCAAAAATTATTGTCTGTGGACCACTGGGCCAAGAATACATGGGCGAGGCCCACACTCGATACCAGACTTCAAACGGAGAGAACACTGCAGGGGCATCAGATCGAAAAGAAACAGGCACATCAGGGGGAAGGGAAGGGAGGCACCTCAGCCGGATGAGTGGACAATGCCACTGCTCCACGAGGGGGCTCCATGCCCATTGATGTATCCTGGGGAGTGCAAAGCCACAGTCTCTCAAGTCTCTCCAGTGGGTGGTTTGCCCACTGCTGTATCCTGGGGAGTGCAAAGCCACAGTCTCTCAAGTCTTGTCAGTGGGTGGTTTACCCACTGCTGTATCCTGGGGAGTGCAAAGCCACAGTCTCTCAAGTCTTTGAGTGCAAAGCCACAGTCTCTCAAGTCTTTTCAGTGAGTGGTATGCCCACTGCTGTATCCTGGGGAGTGCAAAGCCACAGTCTCTCAAGTCTTTTCAGGGGTGGTTTGCCCACTGCTGTATCCTGGGGAGTGCAAAGCCACAGTCTCTCAAGTCTTTTCAGTGAGTGGTTTGCCCACTGCTGTATCCTGGGGAGTGCAAAGCCACAGTCTCTCAAGTCTCTCCAGTGGGTGGGTTGCCCACTGCTTTATCCTGGGTAGTGCAAAGCCACAGTCTCTCAAGTCTAGTCAGTGGGTGGTTTGCCCACTGCTGTATCCTGGGGAGTGCAAAGCCACAGTCTCTCAAGTCTTGTCAGTGGGTGGTTTGCCCACTGCTATATCCTGGGTAGTGCAAAGCCCCAGTCTCTCAAGTCTTTGAGTGCAAAGCCACGGTCCCTCAAGTCGTTTCGGTGGGTGGTTTGTCCACTGCTATATCCTGGGGAGTGCAAAGCCACAGTCTCTCAAGTCTTTTAATGTGTGGTTTGCCCACTGCTGTATCCTGGGGAGTGCAAAGCCACAGTCCCCCAAGTCTTTTCAGTGAGTGGTTTGCCCACTGCTGTATCCTGGGGAGTGCAAAGCCACAGTCTCTCAAGTCTCTCCAATGGGTGGGTTGCCCACTGCTTTATCCTGGGGAGTGCAAAGCCACAGTCTCTCAAGTCTCTCCAGTGGGTGGGTTGCCCACTGCTTTATCCTGGGGAGTGCAAAGCGACAGTCTCTCAGGTGGATGCCTTTCTCCACTGGTTCTGGAGGGGGCGTTGTGCCCAGAGTGCTTCATCCTGCCAAGGACTGAGGTAGTGGATGCCTTTCTCCACTGGTTCTGGAGGGGGATTTGTGCCCAGAGTGCTTCATCCTGGCAAGGACTGAGGTAGTAGATGCCTTTCTCCACTGGTTCTGGAGGGGGCTTTGTGAGCAGAGTGCTTCATCCTGCCAAGGACAGAGGTAGTGGATGTGATACTCCACTGGTTCTGGAGGGGGCTTGGTGCCCAGAGTGCTTCATCCTGCCAAGGACTGAGGTAGTGGATGCTTTTCTCAACTGAAGGTGGTGCATCGTGGAAGCTGCCCAGGCTCCTGGAACTGACCACCAGGCTCGGTTGACTGACCACTGGGGATGGCAGCCATGTCTATGGTGGTGACACTGGCTCAGGATGTTGCGGGCCGCTGGTGGTGCTTGCGGCGGTGTCAGTAGTGGCGGTGCTGGCGGCGGGCTCTGTGGCATCGGTGCTGGCGGCGGCCTCTGTGGCATCGGTGCTGGCAGCGGACTCTGTGGCAGCGGTGCTGGCAGCGGACTCTGTGGCAGCGGTGCTTGCGGCGGACTCTGTGGCATCAGTGCTGGCGGCAGACTCTGTGGCAGCGGTGCTGGTGGTGGACTCTGTGGCAGCGGTGCTGGTGGCGGTGCTGGTGGCGGTGCTGGTGGCGGGCTCAGTGACTGCAGTGCATGTGGCGGTGCAGGTGCCAGTCTTCTCCGCCATACCAGTTGGCGTCGACGTGGACAGAAGGTGTGACACTGGTCCCATAGTCGGTGCCACCATGCCCTCTCCTGACCTGCCCTTGATTTTCTGGCCCTTCCCCACCTTGGATGGTGGCGCAGCTGTCTTACCACCATCCCCTTTTGTTTTCCCTGAGCCCTTGGTGGCAGGTGTTTTCGTCTTCTCCCTCCGGGATGTGGGCAACTTTTTTACTTTCGCAGGTGGCGGAATGTCCTTGCCATCGCTACGTGGCACACTGGCTGCCCTGGTGCTGGCGCACTCCAAAAGCCCGCTGTTGCTGGGACCACTGTGCCCGGTGATGTGGTGGCTGAGGTTCTGGGTTGGGACCTGGAAAGCCTGGCCCTAGGGGACTGACGGGGGGAGGTGTAGGGAAGAGGTCAATGTTAGACAGGAATAGTTTTTTAGACACAATGGGACGGGTAGATGGAGGGGGTTTGGGAGTGGAGGAAGAGGTACTGGTTGTGGGAGGTGTACGAATGTTGTATTTGGGTGAAGGTGCATGGGCTGGAGGCTGTTGTGAGGTGGATGGCTGTTGGGTGGATGTGTGCCTGCGTTTGTGTACTTTGGGAGGTGGGCTCACAGACACACTGGTAGAGGACACAGGGGATGTGTAAATGGTAGTGAGGGTGGTGAGTGCACATGAGCGGTGTGTGGTGATGGGCGTGCTGGTGATGGAGGTAGTGGCTGAGGATGTAGTGCATGCAGGTGTGAGTGGAGATGAGACTGGGAGGGAGGAGGACGATGTAGAGGAGGGGGACACAGTGGAGGCAGTGGATGTTGGTATGTCTGCATGGGAAAGATGCTTGTGTGAATGCCTGTGGGATGTGTGGTGCTTATGTTTGCCTGAGCCACCCTTGTGTGGTGAGGTGTGTACATGCTGGTCTGATGGTGTGCTTGGGATAGGCTGAGGTACAGGGGATTGAGTCTGGGTGGAGGAAGTTGGAGGGGGGAGGTTGGACACTGCGACAATGGCTGCCATCAGTGCTGAGGCCAGAGCCTGAAATGCTCTCTGTCTGGCCGCCTGGCCAGAATTAATGCCCTCCAGGTATGCATTTCTTTGCTGCAAATGCCTCTCAACACCCTGGATGGCATTCAGAATGGTGGATTGCCCAACAGTGATGGATCTCAGGAGGTCAATAGCCTCCTCACTGATGGCAGCAGGGCTGACTGGGGCAGGGCCTAAGGTGCCTGGGGTGAAGGAGATGCCCACCCTCCTGGGTGAGCGGCCACGGGTCACACGCTGACGGGCTGCTGGGAGGGCAGTGCTGGTAGGGGGGTGGCGGCTGTACCTGTTGATGCGGGAGGCACAGAGGGGCCCACCACCACAAGGGAGCTCCCATCAGGGTAGGAGTCGCTGTCACTGAAGTCACCTCCTGTCCCTGCCGTGGAGCTCCCCTTGCCCTCTGGCCCACTGGTGGCTTCAGACTCCGTTGTCTCGCCCTCCAGGGCCAAGTGGGATGCAGCTCCCTCCTGCTCCGGTGCCACTGCTCCTCTGCCTGATGATGCTAGTGCACACAAGAACAGGGAAACCACAAAAAGGGTGGGGGAAAGACAGAAGAAATACATGTTCAGTGCATGCAATACCACCACCGTTGACAGACACTACAAACACAGCAGCCCTCTGCACTACGCCATGCACTTAGAGTTCCTAGAGTAATCACATGCCCATGGGGTACAAGGCCTATGTCCGATTGTTGCACACATGGAATTCACAGGAGCCTGACTAGGTGTAGATGGCTCTTACCACTGGTGGGGTTGGGGTGCAACATTGCCTGCCTCACAAAGGGTCCTTGCCTACAAAGCTCGCCCTGGCCTAGGGTAACCCACTGCCCACCTCCCGCACTCAGACACCTCGTAATGCACGCAGAGTCAGGTGGATGTGACGGTACTCACCCCCTTGTGGCTGCTGTGATGCCCTCAAGCGCCCATCCAAATTGAGATACGCCACCGCTAGGATCCGGAACATCAGGGTGGTCATGGTGCAACGGGCACCCCTCCCACGTTGGGAGGCCATCCCTAGCTGGGCCTCTGCTGTCTTCTTGCTCCAGCGGCGAAGGTCCTCCCATCTTTATGGCAGTGGGTGCTCCGTCTGTGGTGGACCCCCAGGGTCTAGACGTCCTTGGCGATGGCACGCCAAATATCCTTCTTCTGGTGGGCGCTGACCTTGAGGAATAGTACAGGGGAAAAGGAAAAACTTTAACCGTCCGGACCGTCACAGTCATTGGCCCACGTTCCCACACATGCCCTGACGCACATACACTCACCATCCGCACATGCAGGCCTCAGTCCCCCCCTTTGGATCTTTCATCCACATCACTCCAAACAGGCATTGCCCATGCAGCATGCTCACAGTGTACTCACCTGTTTGTCTGGATGACCGTACACTTGTGTGTACTGGGGGAGGACCCCATCAACTAACTTCTCCAACTCCTCCGAATTGAAGGCAGGGGCCCTTTCCCCAGACACACGAGCCATCGTCGCTTCCAGACTGAGGTCACAGCAGCACTTGCAGTGTAGGTCCTCTCCTGTCGAAGGTCAGGTATCAAGTGAGTGAACAGACAGAAAATGGCGGTCAAGTCCACGGCGGTGCGTACCGTCACCGCCGGCATACATCGTCATTGGCTCCTGGGACCCATAGGGTCCAATGTTAACCAATGCAGGATTGTGCTGCGGTCTTCGCCCGCCTACAGCGACGGTGTAGAACGCCAGCGCAGTTACCTCATATCCCCTTGTCCCACCTTACAGGTCAGGCAGCCGCCATTTCAGGGGGCCACATGGCATTAATAATAACTGCGTCACACCTATCTAGGCCTTGCATACACACAGTAACAGGCACATTGCGGATTTACAAATGTTTGCTACTAGTTTGCTATTTAGTTATACCTCAGTGTTGGCTGACTCTCTGCTCGCTGTTCTCCTCCATACGGCACCTCTGCTGGGGCAGGTGGTGAGATGGCGGCATCCTCCGTTGTACAGACCGCTGGTGGAACTGTCGACAATGGAAGAGAGACGCGTAATAGTCACCTACAGACTTGATCGTGCAACAATCCAGGAACTGTGTAGCCAGTTGGAGCCAGACCTGATGTCAACAATCTGCCATCCCACAGGAATCCCCCCTCAAGTGCAGGTCATGTCAGTACTCCATTTCCTGGCAAGTGGGTCTTTTCAAACAACAGTGGCCATTGCATCAGAAATGTCCCAGCCTATGTTCTCAAACATGTTGGCCAGAGTGTTGTCTGCCCTGCTGAAACACATGCACAGCTACATCGTTTTCCCTCAGGTGGAGGATTTGCCAACAGTGAAAGGTGACTTCTATGAATGCAAAAAGAACAAGTGATGGACGGAATGCTGAACAATGTCAAACATTCACCCCCAGTACAGCGATCTGGGCCTAAATCCATCTTTTTTTGCTGCCCGTGCCATTCCAGTTTGGACCCAGCCATATGCAAATCAGTCTTGACCCTGTTCCCCATGGGAGCAGTCCAGCCCGAACTGCCAGGCCAGGTCTTCCCTGGACTGGAACCAAGCATCCTGGGACCGGTTTCGGGGGGTATGCCCAGAGGTGGGTCCCTTGCTCACTGTGCCACTGGATTCAAGCTAGCCTGGCTGATGAAGGGTGAAACCCTGAAACCGGTCCCAGGATGCTTTTTTCCGGTCCAGGGAGGACCTGGCTAGGCAGTTCAGGCTGGACTTTTCCCATGAGGAACAGGGTCAAGACTGATTTGCATATGGCTGGGTCCATCCTGGGGTAGCATGGTGAGCAAAAGAACGATGGATTAAACACAGATCTGTGACTGGGGGTGAGTGTTTGCATTGTTCAGCACTCCGTCCACCATCCTTTTGTGTTGCTAAAGTTGCCCTAAGTGGGAAGGGTATGCCCAGACGTGGGTCCCTTACTCACTGTGCCACTGGATTCAAGCTAGTCTGGCTGATGAAGGGTGAAACCCTGAAACCGGTCCCAGGATGCTTGTTTCCGGTCAGGGAGGACCTGGCTTGGCAGTTCAGGCTGGACTGTTTTCATGAGGAACAGGGTCAAGACTGATTTGTATATGGCTGGGTCCATCCTGAGGTGGCATGGTGAGCAAAAGAATGATGGATTAAACCCAGATTTGTGACTGGGGGTGAGTGTTTGCATTGTTCAGCACTCCGTCATCATCTTTTTGTGTTGCGAAAGTTGCCCTAAGTGGCAAGGGTATGCCCAGATGTGGGTCCCTTGCTCACTGTGCCACTGGATTCAAGCTAGCCTGGCTGATGAAGGGTGAAACTCTGAAACCGGTCCCAGGATGCTTGTTTCCGGTCCAGGGATGACCTGGCTTGGCAGTTCAGGCTGGACTGTTCCCATGAGGAACAGGGTCAAGACTGATTTGTATGTGGCTGGGTCCATCCTGGGGTGGCATGGTGAGCAAAAGAACGATGGATTAAACCCAGATCTGTGACTGGGGGTGAGTGTTTGCATTGTTCAGCACTCTGTCCATCATCCTTTTGTGTTGCTAAAGTTTCCCTAAGTGGGAAGGGTATGCCCAGACGTGGGACGCTTGCTCACTGTGCCACTGGATTCAAGCTAGCCTGGCTGATGAAGGGTGAAACCCTGATACCGGTCCCAGGATGCTTGTTTCCGGTCAGGGAGGACCTGGCTTGGCAGTTCAGGCTGGACTGTTTTCATGAGGAACAGGGTCAAGACTGATTTGTATATGGCTGGGTCCATCCTGAGGTGGCATGGTGAGCAAAAGAATGATGGATTAAACCCAGATTTGTGACTGGGGGTGAGTGTTTGCATTGTTCAGCACTCCGTCATCATCTTTTTGTGTTGCGAAAGTTGCCCTAAGTGGCAAGGGTATGCCCAGATGTGGGTCCCTTGCTCACTGTGCCACTGGATTCAAGCTAGCCTGGCTGATGAAGGGTGAAACTCTGAAACCGGTCCCAGGATGCTTGTTTCCGGTCCAGGGATGACCTGGCTTGGCAGTTCAGGCTGGACTGTTCCCATGAGGAACAGGGTCAAGAATGTTTTGCATATGGCTGGGTCCATCCTGGGGTGGCATGGTGAGCAAAAGAGCGATGGATGAAACCCAGATCTGTGACTGTGGGTGAGTGTTTGCATTGTTCAGCACTCCGTCCATCATCCTTTTGTGTTGCTAAAGGTGACTTCTATGCCCTGGGACATATCCCCAACATCATAGGTGCCATTGATGGGACACATGCGGCCTTGGTACCCCCCGCAGGAGCGAACAGGTGTACAGAAACCAGAAGAGCTACCATTCAATGAATGTGCAGATGGTGTGTTTGGCCGACCAGTACATCTCCCATGTGAATGACAAGTTTCCTGGCTCAATGCATGATGCTTACATTCTGAGGAATAGCAGCATCCCTTATGTGATGGGGCAACTCCAGAGGTACTGTGTGTGGCTAATAGGTGAGGACAAGGACCCTATACCCTGTGAATAGTTGTCTGGGTCTGGGGTTGTCCCTAAGGGTTAGTGTGTGTCTAACAGTTGTCCCTCGACATTTCCAAGTGACTCTGGTTACCCCAACCTGTCATGGCTACTGACCGCAGTGAGAAATCCCAGGACAAGGGCAGAGGAACGCTACAATGAGGCACATGGCCGAAATAGGAGAGTGATCGAAAGGACCTTCGGCCTCATGAAGGCCAGGTTCCGGTGCCTCCATATGACAGGTGGTTCTCTCTACTACTCACCAAAGAAGGTGTGCCAGATCATCGTGGCCTGCTGTATGCTACACAACCTGGCATTGCGACGACAGGTGCTTTTTCTGCAGGAGGATGGTCCAGAAGGGGGTCTTGTGGCAGCTGTGGAGCCTGTGGACAGTGAAGAAGAGGAGGCAGAAGAAGAGGATATCAACAACAGAAACAACATTATCAAGCACTACTTCCAGTGAGACACAGGTGAGAAGCTGTCACTGCCTCACACCTCTCATACAATTCTTAGACCTATCATATGTCAGTCACTTTTACCCAGTGTATGGACCTTGACTTGTCATTTTGCCTTTCCATTTCACAGATGTGGGTCCCACTGTGTGACCTCTGCTATATTACCTCATGGACTAGAGCTGTGTTACATCGGTATGTTGACAAGACAATTGACATTGCTATATTCCATAGTTATTGCAAATACACATTTGTGAAAGCACAGACTGACTCTAGCTTGTTTTGTGATTCAAGGGTGTTTATTTCAGTGCAAAATAGTGGAGGGGGTTGTAAAATGGGCAGGGGTGATGGTGGAGGAATGTCCATGGCAGAGTCCAGTCTATTTGTTTCACAGGTGCATTGTCCAAAGGGGCGTAGGAAGTGGAGCTAGGGAAGTTGATGGATGGACAGGGTGATGAAGTGGGACAGAGGGATGACATTCAGGGGGGTCTCATTTCCTGGCGGGGTCTTGGCATTGTTCTCTGTCTTTGTCCTGGATCTCAGGGACTGTTTGCGGGGTGGTTCTCCTTCTGCAGGGGGTGGGGTGCTGTTGTCGTGGTCCTGTGGCGGTGCCTCCTTTCCACTAGCATCGGCGGAGGTGGTGGGCTGTTCATCATCCAGGCTAGTATCAGGGGCCCCTTGTTGTGCCACAGTGTCCCTCCTGGTGTTCACAAGGTCATTCAGCACCCCTACAATGGTGACCAAGATGGTGTTGATGGACCTAAGTTCCTCCCTGATCCCCAGATTCTGTTCCTCCTGCAGCCGCTGGGTCTCCTGAAACGTGGCCAGTACCGTAGCCATCGTCTCCTGGGAATGATGGTACGCTCCCATGATGTTGGAGAGAGCTTCGTGGACAGTGGGTTCCCTGGGCCTGTCTTCCCCGTGTTGCACAGCAGTCCTCCCAGTTCCCCTGTTTCCCTGTGCCTCTGTCCCCTGAACCGTGTGCCCACTGCCCCCAGGTCCCTGATTTTCTTGGGGTGGTGGGTGTGCCTGGGTTCCCTGTAGTGGTGGACACACTGCTGCCTGACGTGTCCTGGGGACAGAGGGATGGGCCCGCTGGGTGGATTCTGTGGTGATGTTTCCTGAGGGGGTAGGCTCTGTGGTGGCTTGTGCCAGTGTCAGGGGAACCGACTGTCCTGAGGTCCCAGATGGGCCGCGCTGGTCATCTTGATCCAGTTGGACAGAGCTGCTGTCATCACTGTGGGCCTCTTCTGTGGGGGGAGTGGACATGTCTGGAACCTCCTGTCCGGTGACGTTGGGTAGGGGTCCTGCAGGGGTGTAAAGGCATGATTATTGCATCTGTTTGTGCCATGGTGTGCAATGGGTGGGTGACCCTGTACTCCAGTGCTTGCATTCTTGTGTAGGACCCTGTGTGATAATTGGTTTGGGGATCTGTGTGGGTATCTGTAGAGGACATGTTTTGGTGATGGGTGTCCATGCTTTGATGTTGCATGCAGGGCATGGTGTTGGGATGTGTGGGTTGTGATAGTGGGACATTTGTGAGGTGTTGGAGTGATGGGGGTGAGGGTGAGGGTGGGGTATGTGATAGCATGCAGGTAGGGTGGGATATGTAATAGTTAAGATTTGACGTACCAGAGTCCATTCCTCCTGCTACTCTGCAAGGCCCTCAGGATGCAGTATAGCCAAGACCTGCTCCTCCCATGTTGTTACTTGTGAGGGAGGAGGTGGGGGTCCACCGCCAGTCCTCAGAACTGCAATCTGGTGTCTTGAGACCACGAAACGCACCTTCCCCCGTAGGTCATTCCATCTCTTTCTGATGTCATCCCGTGTTCTTGGATGCTGCCCCAATGCGTTGACCCTGTCTACGATTCTGCGCCATAGCTCCATCTTCCTAGCTATGGAGGTATGCTGCACCTGTGATCCGAATAGCTGTGGCTCTACCCGGACGAATTCCTCCACCATGACCCTGAGCTTCTCCTCAGAGAACCTGGGGTGTCTTTGCGGTGCCATGGTGTGGTGTGGGTGATGTGTGAGGTGGTGTGTGTTGTGATGTGTGAGGGGATGTGTTGGTGTGTGTTGTTTGAGGTGCATGGATGTTGTGTGAGTGATGGTGTTGTGTGCCTGTGGATGTTAGTATTGTTGATGGTGGTGTCTCTCTCTGGGCTTCTTTCTCAATTTTTGTCATAGGGGTTTGTGGGTGATGTGGGTGTGTGTTTTATATTGTATTGAGTGTGTGGGAGTGGTGTGTGTATGTGTATCAGGTGTGTGTATTTCGAATTGTCCAATGTGGTTGTGTTTTGTAAATGTGTGTGTATTTTGAGTGCGGCGGTGTGTACCGCTAATGGAATACCGTGGTTGAAAGACTGCTGCGTGGATTCGTGGGTCGTGATACTGTGGCCGTATTCCTGTTGGCGTGACGGTGTCGGTTTTGTTTTCTCCAGTTTATCACTGACCTTTGGTGTGGCGGACTTGTGTGGGTGTCTGGATTTTGGCGGATTCCGGCCTGTGTGTCGTGATAGCTGTAGCGGAATTCCGCCGCCGCAGCTGTGTGTTGGCGGTCTTCTGGATGGCGGTAAGCGGGATTTACCGCCAATGTTGTAATGAGGGCCATTGTGTCATATGCCGATGACACACAACTCATAATTTCCCTCACCAAACACCCATACACTGCCAAAGGGAACTTCCACCCAGGAATGGACGCTGTTGCCACCCGGATGCGAGAAAGCTGCCACAAGCTCAACTCCTCGACTTTTCCCTATCCATGACCCACAAGGTAAACTCCGTCGCCTCCTCCTGCTGGTACACACTCCGCAAACTTCGGAAGATCTTCAGATGGATCCCAGCAGACTGTTGCAGGACAGTCACCCATACCTTAGTCACTAGCAAGCTCGACTACAGCAATGCCCTCTACACCGGCACCTCAACTAGGTACATCAAAAAAACTACAACTTGTCCAGAACGCCCCTGCCAGACTCATTCTGGACCACCCTCACCGAGAACACATCTCCCAACCCCTGAGGACTCTCCACTGGCTACCGGTAGAGAAGCGAATCATCTTCAAGCTTCTCACCCACACATACAAGGCCATACACAACGCAGGACCAGCCTACCTGAACCACCGCATCTCCTTCCACACCCCTGCCTTATTCCTCCCCTCCACCCAGATTGTCCTGGCCACCATCCCTCGCACCCGCAAAACCACTGTCGGAGGACGATCCTTCACCTACACTGCAGCAAAGAGCAGGAACAACCTCCCCATGCACCTCAGACAAAGCCCGTCGCTCACACTCTTCAGGAAGAACCTCAAGATGTGGCTCTTCAGATGAGGCCCCTCCCCTCCATCCCAGCGCCTTGAGACCCTCACGGGTGAGTAACCACTCTTTACAAATATTGATTGATTGATTGGTTCCATCCCTTTCCTTTATACTTCATGCTAAATTAAGGCAGGGTAATTAGTCACTTCATGTTATCAGCAGGGTCAAATAAATTGAGCACTGCAAGTGTTAAATTAAGCATCAGTCTCTCCTACAGTTTATGGTTAATTGCAGCCTTAAATAGTGGAAGGGCAAGACCTGCAGACCTTAGACTGAGCCAATGGTTGCAGGTGAGGCCAACAGCATTTTTTTTAGACCAGCAGTTATTTTTCCTATTCAGACTTTTAACCTGAGCAAGAGAGGGTAAAAATGGAAGGGGGAAAAGAAAGAGAAAAAGAAAGAAAGCAGGGTTGAAAAGAACAAGCAAAAGTGAGATAAAGGCCCTCATTCTGACCTTGGCGGTCGGCGGAGAGGCGGCGGTCGGACCGCGAACAGACCGGCGGTCAGAAAAATGGCATTCTGACCGCGGCGGTCACCGCCGCGATCGACCGCCGCTTCCCCACTCCGACCGCCACGGCGGTCATGACCGCCGGGCTGGAGTTTGCGCACTCCGGCCCGGCGGTCGTCCCAAGACCGCCAACGGTATCATGACCCTGCCTACCGCCGCGGTTTCTGGCGGTCGGGAACCGCCATGCGAACCATGGCGGTAAGCACTATCGGGGCCAGGCAATTCCTTCCCTGGCACTGATAGGGGTCTCCCCCACCCCCCACTACCCACCCAAGTCCTCCCCCCACACCCTCCACCCCCCTGCCACCCCCCAGAGGTGGTACGAACCCCCTCCCCACCCCCACCCCGACATGCACATACATGCACCCCGACATGCAAACACCCCCAACATGCACATATACACACCCCCTACACACACATACACAACGGGGACACATACCCACACACATACATGCAGACATGCGCACCTGCCGAACAGCACACATTACCCATAGACACAGCAGCACCCCCCGCCCGCATACACGCACTCACACACCCCCTCTACACACTCCCACGCACACCCCCATGCACGCCCACATCACACAACACCCCCCCTCCCCCTCCCCTCACGGACGGTCAACTTACCTTGTGCGTTGGTCCTCCGGGAGGCGACGGGAGCCATGGGGAGGTGACCGCCAACAGAACACCGCCAACAGAAGACCGCCACACAGATATGTGGGTCGTAATTCTGTGGGCGGTGTTCTGCTGGCGTGGCGGTGGAGGTTGACCAGTCTCCACTTTTCCGCCGGCCGCCAGTGTGGCTGCTGGCGGTTTCCCGGCGGAACGCTCCCAGCGGTCGGAATGCGCACAGCGGCATACCGCCGCGGTCAGCGGTCTTCACCGCGGCGGTAACTCGGCGGTCTCGCGAAAAGACCGCCAAGGTCAGAATGAGGGCCAAAGTGTCAGGTATTGTTTGGTGGTCGATAAAAAAGGCATGAGATGGAATCAAGATTATACAGCCTTTGTATTTGGCATCCTAATCTTCAACAGGTGGCCAGAGGCCTCTGCGAACAACTTTCAACACAAAATAACACCCCACAAGCACAATATACAACGCAAAATAACACCTCAATAATACACCGTCTAAACAAAGTATCACAGAAAATTAGAACGAGCACATCACCACCTGGAAAAAACATGCACAGAACAAACATGCACAAACATTCTGGTTATGATTTGCCAGTTAGAGAAAGTGTTTTAATAATAGAGTAGTAAAATGGGTTTCACCAAGTGCTCACTTATTTACAAACAAAGATTACGTAGCACCAGTTAAAATATTTTGTAATCTGGCGCTCTGTCTCCTGAGTATGCTGAGTGAGGGTTTAGTCCTGTGTTAGTGAGCAGTGACTGTCTTAAAGCACATGCAGTTCCTGCTCAGCAGTGGGTTAGTGAGCTCTGTCTGTCCCTAAAGCACACTGAGGGCTCAGGCACAGGTGTGCTTATATCAATAAAAGACCATAGCAGGATGGAGAGAAAGAAATCCTCCTCTGGGAGGGCCCAAAATGTGAATTATATTTTCTCAAATCCATGGCTAAAGGAGACTGAAAACTAACAAACCAATAGTTGAAGGAACTGACCATAACGTTCTCATTGGGTTTTTTTGTGTTGCTGACATGAATCTAGCCATACAGCTAAAGCTGTATATGATGACATTTAAAAGGTTGGGTTCATAGACAAATACTTATAAACATTCATATTTAAAGGTGTACAGAAACATTTTTTAAAGAAAGATAATTTTATACCCTGTCCTAACCAAATGAGGTGCTGGAGCCACGATATTTTAATTGCAAACAGTGTTAATAGTCGTAGTTTCGATTTGAGCCTATTTTAGTCATAATAAATGTTTTTATGTTATTTTTTTTTCAAAGAAATAACTTCAAACGAGCAGCCAGTTTTACAATGTTTTGGCACATGGCAGCGCCGCAAGCCTTTTTGCTGTGCTGCCCTGCCTCAAAACTAAATTGCAGGAATGCGATGTATCTACAAGATACAGTGCATTTCTCTCCTTTTCCCCTGCTCTGGCACATGAATTGCTGCCTGCGTTGCAGGGATGATTTTTTTTTTGTGCAGGAAAGGGCACCTTGCTGCCCAAAAACCGCCCCACAAGGAGTTTTCCTCTTTCTATGTGTGCTGCAAAATGCAACACACATAGAAAGAGGAAGAATTGTGGAGAAATAAAGATATTTCTCCCCATTGCATCACTTGACTCATTTCCAGGTTGTTAGAAATGGGGTCTTTGGTTGACAGTCAGGTTACCCCCTGTTCAAGCAAGGACCCTCACTCTAGTCAGGGTAAAAGAGAATCACCCTCAGCTAAACCCTGGTTACCCCCTTGGTAGCTTGGCAGAGCAGTAGGCTTAACTTCAGAGTGCTAGGTGTAAAGTATTTGTACCAACACGCACAGTAACTTAATGAAACACTACAAAATGACACAACGCAGGTTTAGAAAAATAAAAAATAACTATCTAAACAAAACAAGACCAAAACGAAAAAAAATCCACACTACACAAGTTATTCATAAAAATGCAAAAGGAGTCTTTGAGTAGTTTTAAACACACACTAATGCTGTTAGCGTGAAAAAGTACCTTGGGTGCGTCAAAAATAACCCCGCATGGGTGATTGTGCATCAAAAAGGGCTTGCGATGTGTGGATTCCACTCACGAGCAGGACCTTGCGTCGTTTCTCCTTTCGTCGGGTCGGGTTGCATCGTTCCTTCTCTCAGCAGGAGAGCGATGCGTCAATCCGGTCAGCACTCTCGGGTCCGGGAAGGCTTGCATTGTTTTTACAAGCCCAGCGGTACTTGAGTCAGAAATCCAGCTGCATAATTATCTGAAAACCACGCAGCGCGGGTTGCGATCTCCCAGACTCCATCAGCGATGATGCACGTCGTTTCTCCTGCTCCGTGCGTCGATCCTTCGGTCACGTTACCGGCGAGTGGCGATTTTCAGCCACAGAGCTGGCAGCGCGTCGTTTCTTCAGCCGCAGATCGGAGTTGCGGCGATCTTTTCCCCACACGGCGCAATGTGCCTGGATTTCCATTTCTTTAGGCTGCCAGCTTCTCCTTTCAGGGTCCCAGGAACTGGATGGGCACCACCGGGCAGAGTAGGAGTCTCTCCAGAGACTCCAGGTGCTGGCAGAGAAAAGTCTTTTCTGTCCTTGAGACTTCAAACAACAGGAGGCAAGCTCTAAATCAATCCCTTGGAGAGTTCTTCTCAAGATGGAATGCACACAAAGTCCAGTCTTTGCCCTCTTACTGTGACAGAAGCAGCAACTGCAGGATAGCTCCACAAAGCACAGTCACAGGCAGGGCAGCTCTTCTTCCTCAGCTCTTCAGCTCTTCTCCAGGCAGAGGTTCCTCTTGTTTCCAGAAGTGTTTCTAAAGTCTGTGGTTTTGGGTGCCCTTCTTATACCCAGTTTATCCTTTGAACTAGGCCTACTTCAAAGTAAAGACTCTTTTGAATGTGAAATCCTGCCTTGCCCAGGCCAGGCCCCAGACACTCACCAGGAGGTTGGAGTCTGCATTGTGTGAGGGCAGGCACAGCCCTTTCAGGTGTGAGTGACCACTCCTCCCCTCCCTCCTAGCACAGATGGCTCATCAGGATATGCAGGCTACACCCCAGCTCTCTTTGTGTCACTGTGTAGTGTGAGGTGCAACCAGCCCAACTGTCAAACTGACCCAGACAGGGAATCCACAAACAGGCAGAGTCACATAAATGATATAAGCAAGAAAATGCTCACTTTCTAAAAGTGGCATTTTCAAACACAATCTCAAAATCAACTTTACTAAAAGATGTATTTTTAAGTTGTGAGCTCAGAGACCCCAAACTCCACATGTCCATCCGCTCCCAAAGGGAATTTACACTTTAATCAGATTTAAAGGTAGCCCCCATATTAACCTATGAGAGGGACAGGCCCTGCAACAGTGAAAAATGAATTTAGCAATATTTCACTGTCAGGACATATGAAACACATTACTATATGTCCTACCTTAACTATACACTGTACCCTGCCCTTGGGGCTGCCCAGGGCCTACCTTAGGGGTGTCTGACATTTAAGAAAAGGGAAGGTTTAGGCCTGGCAAGTGGGTACACTTGCCAAGTCGAAATTACAGTTAAAACTGCACACACAGACACTGCAGTGGCAGGTCTGAGACATGATTACAGAGCTACTTATGTGGGTGGCACAACCAGTGCTGCAGGCCCATTAGTAGCATTTGATTTACAGGCCCTGGCACCTCTAGTGCACTTTACTAGGGACTTACTAGTAACTCAAATATGCCAATCATGGATAAACCAATTACATACAATTTACACAGAGAGCATATGCACTTTAGCACTGGTTAGCAGTGGTAAAGTGCTCAGAGTTCAAAAGCCAACAGCAACAGGTCAGAAAAAGTAGGAGGCAGGAGACAACAAGATTTGGGATGACCCTGCATAAGCAAAAAAGTCCAACACAGGTTTAAAAAAACCTTGTAACTCTGGAAATGCATCAAAATCCATAGATGTTGTGAGGAAACACCCACACAACACACATGGAAACGCCTCCCTGATGCAAAGTAAGGCAATGAAATGAATTGCGCTGCGTTGCTTTACTCCGTATCTTGAAGGCAATGTAAAGCCACGCAAATTGGCTTTGCGAGGCCTTGTAGATATGGGTCAGCTGCCTGTGCTGCCAATGTGTCAAAAAATGTGACGCATCGGCAGCACAGGCCTCTTGTAAATCTGGGCCTATGTGCTTTACAAAACAAATTGTTGTAAACTTTTGCTAAGTACCATTTTTAGGTCTAGGCCACAGACAACTTCAGCTATATGATACAGTAGACCTATTGCTTCCATTAACTAACACATATTTACAGCAGGCTTTGAATCAGCCCCCTGCCCATGAATGTATGGCTTTGTTGTCTAGCTCAGGTATCTGTTCTTGATACAATGACTTTCTTCTCTAGTGGTGTGCGTGTCCTCCCCGGGAACATTTCAGTATCATAATGTTCTGATTGACTGAGTTGTATACTCCCACTGCTTTCACTGCTGACTACATTTTTTGTCCTCTCATCACTTGCCGCACCAAATATCTCCTGCTCTTTATTCACTACCCTCTCCCTGTTCATCTGTTGCTCCTTGTCTGACTCCGCACTCCCCATTGCTCCCCACCCCACTCTTCTCTCATTTCCAATGTTTTCTTTATTTTATTATATTTCCTTTTTGTGAGGGTCTGACATTTGTAAAGTGCTACCAGGCCCCGGAGTTCCTTTTCTGTGTTCCATACACTTTTTTTTCACTTTTCATTTTCTGTTGCAAAATGGCTGTCAGCCAAAACAAAATGGTAAATTAAAAATGACAAACAGGCTGTCGGTGTGTCATGACATATCAGTCGGTGGACATGTTGGAAAGCCTCATATTCACACGTATGCCAAGAAACAAAGACACAGATGCATCACGACTGGGGCAGACACATGCATCGGCGGCTGCTACCTTGCAAGTGTTTTTCTTTATAGAAAACCCATGTCAGGATGATTGCCTATGTGTCCTCATGCACACACATGCCCCCTTACGTGCTGGCGTTCATTTTGGCCCGGAGTAACTCAATACAAACAAATATTGTCAAAGGCAGTGTGTCGTTCTTTTACAGGCAAGACCTATTGTCTTTACCTTCCCTTCACAGTTCAGCGACAATAGATAAAACACCTGCAGTGAGAATCCTAAATGAATCTAGAGACAGATAAAAATAAAGTGTATTTCACTCATCAGTCCAACGGTGCTATTTAATTCAGGTTTCACTTTTGTTTCCAGGCTTTCTGGCTGCATTGATAAACATGCCATAACATAATGTATCATCAATTATAATTTTAAGAGTATTCCTATATGAACATAGCCACAACATATAGACATGCCACGGTGTATTCATTCCAAACTCTGCCTCATTATGATAATTTAATGAAAAATGTGTCTGTTCGTTACGAAAAAGTGCATAACATCACAATATCACATGGATAGGCATAAGTAGCCACATCTAACAGCGTGGGCTTTCTGTCGGCTGCAGTGACTTTGAAATTAATCATAAAGATCAATAAAGTCACAGGTCATTTCATGGTAAGTTATGTTTGTAGACATGAATAACTGGCATTAATCTGACCAAATGCCAAAATACCCATGGCCTTCATTCTTCCTGCAACAAGCCAGATGGTGTCTCTTCTTAAATCATCTGGAACCCCTGCTTCTTTCCGAAGAAGCAAAGGACTGGACAACACCCTTCATCATACCATTCCTTATTTTTAAAAAGCAGGCATGTCTCATTCCACAGGAACTTACATTATTTTACAGAAAACATTGACCAGCGTTCGTTCTCGCGAGTGAGAGGTAAACGGGTTTATTCAAAATACTCTTCTGCAGGCTTATTAAAATGGATTCGCAGTCAACCCAATTGCTTGCCATTAATGAAAAATACAGATGGTGTTTTCACTTCTGAATCTCTCCTCCATCTGTGATCTGCATATATGCAAATCAGGGAGCAAATTCTAGATGGCAGTCTTGTCCAAGAGCAAAAACTTAACCGGTCAGGATTCAGGCAAATTATTATTTTTTGATTGTTATGAGAGCATGTGCGTGACCAAATTCCTATTTCATTGAAACAGCTGAAAATCCAGTCACTGTGAATTCCATTTACCAGCTGGAAGAAATATTACTTCAAAGTTATGGCATTGTAATGGCACTTTATTCCGTGCAAAAATGTCATTCGCGGAGAACGAATGGTTGTTCTTTTTTGAGGTTGTGAGGAGTATGTGTATTTTTGGATCTAAAGCTATGTGAAATAATTCCAGTCAGGAAGTTAGGGAGCAACTGGGCAATCACCTTCGACTCTATCAAAAAGAGGCAACAGTGAGAAGTTTAATCAGGATGTGCAGCCGGATTTTACCGACCTCATTAAACATTCTCCCCTCTTGGACGAAATGGCTGAGTCTGCATGCAGAGTATCTAAAAGAGGGGAAAACATCGAGAGTTGTCGGACTAGTCTTGTTCCAAGAGGCTGGTTCTGTTATGATTCTGGCAACAGCTTGCAGGAAAATTATACATTTTCAGATGAAATGCTAGCATGCAAATGCTTAAGAAACTAGAATGCTAAAGCTCGGTGTAAGCTGCTAGTGTTGATTTACAGTGGATGCAGTCAAAAAGTGTACTTTTGAGACATCTATGTTGGGATGTGGTACATTTGTAGATATTTCAGTGGTGATGTCACTGTGTTCTGGCTGGTGTGAGCTGGAGTATGAATACCAATTTTAATTTTAGTACACTCTTCGTCTAATGTCCTGCTGTTACCTACCACAGATCAAGTTAATGGCAACTTTTTTATGTTACAAGCACCAAATATGTGGAACCTTCTCCCTACCCATATCCAAATTATTTAAACTTCATAACTTTCTGCAAGAAAGTATAAACCCACCTTTTCCTGTTTTAAAATTGGATACTCTCCTGATTATTGTCCTCTTGAGCTTTGAACGAAGACACCAACGTAGTATTAAATGTCTGCATTTAACAAATGCAGCTTTTAACATAACAATTTATATGCAGTTTGTGCATCATTGTTTTGTCTGGCTCTAAGCTTTCTGTGTTTTGAAAAACTTTTTTGCCTCTGTGCTTAACTGTCAACCTAGTAGACAGGGTGGATGGTTGTCAGGTGGCTCATTTTTTCTATAGCACAATATGGGGCATATTTACAAGAAAGTGGTGCATTGCTCCCGATGTGCAACTTTTCTTGCGTCCCTCCACCCCACCCTACCTAACAACGCCCTGGTTGTGCCGCATTTACAATACGGCACACTATGACGGTCGATAGGACAATAGCGTCAACATTTCTCACTCTATTGTGGCGCTTTGCTGCACTAGCATCAAAAATGTTGACGCTAGTGCAGCAAAGCACAGGGAGGCCAATTGATTAAAATGGGGGCATCATTTTAATGCCTTATCTGAGCATGCATTATAAATGTTGCAGTAAAATGTTGTAAATTTCACTGTGCCATTTTTTCGGGCAGCAGGCATAATGTATCGCAAGGGTTTACAAAGTGGTGCAATGCAAACACTGCGCTGCTTTGTAAATCTAGAGTGAGAGATACACCTCCTTAATGCCGTCCTAGTGTAAACCCCCAAAAAATGAAGCTAGGGTGGCGCAAGGTGGTACTAGAGGCTTGTAAATAGGTCCCAATGTGTTTATCCATTCATCAGATAAGACATGATCCTGGGTCTGGATGTGACAGGTAGATTCACTGATTAATTGATTGATTAGTAAGTTTAGTGAGCACAAGATTATCATTGGTGTCCTGTTGATTGATTAACAAAGTCAAACAGTACTCTTGATAGGTGAAGAGCTAGATTTTGAGTTGTTTTCTGAAGTCTGGATGATCTGTAAAAGTACAAACAGCTACAGGCAGCTTGTTCCCCAAGGAATCATCACTGAAAGAGGGGCTTCTGAGCCTGAATCTGTGTGTTTGAAGGATTACATGTTGATCCTGGGGAGCAGAGAGCAGGAACCAAGGAACACATGTAGATGTGAAAATGAAGGTAGACTAGTTCAACAACTGAAATGTCCAGTGTAGCACACACAGGGTTTTGACGTCAGATTGCTTCTTAACCAGCAGTTACTACAGCTTAGACAAGTGGGCTCTAACAGCATACACTTTCTGGTCTGAAAGTGAAAGGAAACAAGAATGGCTAATATTTGTATAGTAGAGTAAAAACACGATATAGACGTCAAATGACAGAAAAATATTTATTGTGTATTTTATTCTAAAGTGGTGCCTGGGCAGACCACACTAATCAGTGAGTTCCATAAACATGATGGAAAACACATCTGAATAATCACAGCTACCCCTCAGAGACCCAAGCCAATATCATTCTTCAGGACTCTATTCCTCCATCCCCACCTCATGGTGAGAGTATACCCAAAGGCATACTCGCAAAAATAGAAATACCCCTACGGACAAGTGGAAGAGAGTTAACATGTCTACAATGTTGCTGTAACCTTGCCACCACTACCACACATCCAGACGATGCTTCTTCATCAACATCCCACAGGTACCAACAAAAAAGAAACACACACAATAGGCCATGTTGCAGAATGTCCACCCTGACCCATGTCCCAGTAGACCGGAGTCTACAGGTATACAGCTCCATATAAAAGGCCCCTTTTATGATTCACCACTCCTCTATAACCAAGAAAAAAAACGTAACCAAAAATTAGGATGCCAGGGCAAGGGAGGGGGTTGCTAGAGAGCCTGATGACGATGACCATACACTGACTATGCTCCAGCAGCCATTTCAGCTTTAACTTTGCAAAACAGGCCAGAGTGTTTGCGAAATAACCAAGAAGAGGGCGGCCTGAGCCCCGTGACGATTGTGGGCACCTGTGGAGCCCTGGACTCAAGCAAGCCACCCTTGAATGCGGAGGGGAAGGCAGAGGAAGTGACCACCCTCTGTCGCGGAGCAGCCGGACGTGGCTGCATCTGTACGGGGGGCTGTCTCTGTCATCGAAAATGAGAACCAGAGGCTGGATGGAGCGTTGAGGAGCTGGGAGGAGGGGAGAAAGGACGCCCAGCAGTGAACTCCATATTATAAACAAATAAAATCCAACCAATGGCATTGTGGGATCAGATGCCCATTAGTTCGTTTCCTATGAAGCGTAGCGGGAAGGAACATACGAAAGTCTGCCCATACTAGACAGTGAGCAGTCGGTCCCCGGTGGTGTGCCAGCTACAGGTGCGTGTAGGGAAAGGAGACCTGAAAGGAGGTAAACTAGCATTTCAGGCTAAGAAAATAACACACCCGCATGACAAATCTGCTGAATCTGCAATGACCTTTCCGGCAGAGGGACAGGTGGGGTGATTAATGCTGACGAATGGGAAAGCGTTGTTGTTGAAAAAGATCGGTAGACTCGCTAATAAAGACGACACATTCACTGGTACAAAGACTAGATGCGATGAAAGACACATTAGAAGGTCGTAACGGAAGTGGAGCACTCAGGTTCGGGCACAGACGTCGCATTGATTGATGAGACTTAAGAGAAGAAAAGTGTCGTAGGAGAGCTTGGCAGACACAAAAGAAAGAGCGACGACTCGGAGGCAAGGTCGAAAAGGAGTAAACTGCAGTAACTGGAGATTTGGCATCAGCAGCCACGCGAACCGTTGAGGGTTTTGTTGAATAAATGCAGACGGAAGTCCTTGGCCGTGAAAGCCTCTCACCCGTATTCGTGGTAGAAATGGTACCCTAGGCCCAAGACCTGCACCCGGAGCTCCACCACAGCCTACCTTAACGATACTTATTAATTACCAAATCCAGGATAAAATGCTCTGCATGACAGGAACATGAAAGACATCACATACGATCCGGTTAAACTTGTAAGATATTCAGCCCACATGCTAGCAGTACAGTGTAGCCTCAAATTGATAAAGAAAAGACTGCAGGGCCTGAATGTTCAGCATGTAAAAACCCAGCAAGACTCCACTCGTTATGAACTGCAAAGTGCAGGTGTTGTCAGATCATAAATTACTGCTGTGTTTCTCAACAGAAACTGTGAAAAGAAAATTATTAACCATAGAGAGGGCAACTTTGGCACAAGCCAAGGTATCAGTGATGTTGCGGGACATACTCCATATTTGAAAACTGAAATATAGATAGATATAAATAGTAGCGCATACTCAGGAGCTGTGAATGGTAGAGGAGGAACTGCCAGAAAATGAACGCTATGAATAATTGAACATTATCAGGAATTTTAACCCTGACGTTACTGATCCATATCTACTATATAATTGTATTGTATTGTATAGTAATAGTATTTATATAGCGCTTACTACCCCTGATGAGGCGTCGAAACGCTTTTCGGCGAGTAGCACGGTACTCCGGAACCTAACAAGAATTAGTGATAGATTAGTATCGGGCAAATATGAGTACAGTTTTAGTATTATTAAGAGTTCATTTGAGCCGTGGATATGAGAGTTTGTTAGTTAGAGTGACAGGAGTAATGGAAGTGTGGAGGAGGAAAGAAATCCAGAAGTGTTAATTGAGAGTATATCCCTCATTTACTCATCCCAGGGATTGGGGATGAGTAAAGGGGGATGGAGGAGGGAAGAGTCTGTGGAAGGGTTAGGGAGATCATAGTAGCAGGGTGAGATAAATGAGGGCAAATTTAGTAGGGTTGTTTGGGAGGTCATGGTAGTAGAGTGAAGTTTTGTGAATTAGATGTGGAAGCTGATGGAAGAGCTTAGGCAGAGTTGTTTAGGAGTTGAAAGTAGTAGAATGGATTTGGGATGAGTCAGAGTGGGGATGGAGGATAGATTGAAAGAGACATTACATATGATGGTGGGTAGAGAAGTTTGATAAGATGAGAGCAGGGATTCCGGTCACCAGGTCATAGTGTGGCTCCTTCTCTCAGTACCAGTAAAGGATATAATAAACTGAGCATATTCCGAGACAGGCAGAACCCCATGAGTCATTGCTTTGAGCTATGCTTTAATGTAAGGTCCAAATAGGAGAAGGTCAGTCCTTGCATAAACATTTGTTAGCAACAAAGAAGTAAGAGTAGTCAGACTCTTCTGTATAGAACTGTCAACGGGAGTCCACCAAGCCCATGTACATCATCAGGAATACTCCCCGGTAAAAAAATCAACATACCTCCACAAGTGTCCCATGTTGTTCTTATCTCTGTCTAATATTAATTTGCATTCATTAGCTGCTGTCAAAGGTCCTATTACAGCAGATACAAGAATCTGTAAGTGTGGACCAGAGGACGATCTACTGCTGACTGTTACAGGCCTTAACAGACAGCAAGGCTATAGTATTTACTCATAGATTTACATTCCAAATTAGAAAAATGACATATCCTGGTCTCCACAAAGAATACTTTAGATAGGAGAACCTTGTAATCCATACAAAGTTCCAGACACAGAATGGGATGAATTGTGAAGCAGAACCAGCAAAACAATGATATTTTTTTTTTCATTTTCTTAGAGTTGGGAAATATATATTGATTGCAATTGTCGTAAGCAGATGAAAAAATTAGAAATATTCTGTTGGTTTCACAACTGGCTGCTGAGGCTTGGAAAAAAGGTAGAATCCCCTGAAGAAGAAATATTTGTTCGTTCAGCGCAGTAACCAATGCATGGAACAAGTACAGGCAGGGGGAGTGCAACATAATTACAATAACGGTAACTGCATTAAGTTAATTACACTGCTCAGCTCCTGACAGTGCATAAAAGCATGTTCCCCAGCAGGGTAGCCTTTGTGTGGTGTGTGCCAGCTACAGTGCCAGGAGGACTCTGAAGGCAGGAGACACACACAGGCTTTGCTGCTGGAGCACCTGCTTTCAAGAGCACTGTCCAAAGTCCAGGCAATACATTGGCAATAATGCAATCATAAAGGAAATTACATAGCACAGGCAAAAGTGCTCCAAAAAGAAGTTGTGTTGGGCTTTAGGCTCAGTTTCTATTTCCACCCACACAGAAACTCTAATTCTGTCAGTAGGTAAAAAAAATGGTAAATTACTACCACATCTACTAATAATCCATTTAATTTGCCAAAATTTGTATCGGAGACCCTTGGGGAAACCGCATACAATATCCAGCCTAGTCCACGTTCATGCTAAGGCTGTCTCCGAATATTTCAGGTTTAAAGTATCTTTGACAACAATAGAGTGCAATTGGCGCTCTCACTGACTGCTAACAGAACTATCATAGGACAGTTCCAAAGACTGAAGGTGTGATACAGAACATTCTGTTTCATCTGTCAGTTTTAGTCTTCTGAAAACCTCATCTTCAAAAACTGCGCTAAAGTTTTCTCAAAGCTATCTGGAACACACTGTGTTCATGCGTCTGGTGGCGTATTTTCATTGCATCTAAGCAGATAAGATAATCAGTGATTTGTGTGTTTTTTGATGTTGTGTATTATTGATGTGCTACCCAGCAACTTACTTTCGGTCACTGAAAGGACCAGGGGCGTAACACAGGCCTTTGCAGCTCCTGCGATGCTCGGGGCTCCAGCCCTTCGGGTCAGTGAATATCTGTGAGATACGGGAGACTCAGGGGCCCCTTTAATCATTCTGCATAATCAATGCTAGGCACCAAAGTTAGTGTGCTCTACAGGAAGGGTGCCACGATATTACTCTTCCCGTGTTGTACAAAGGCAGATGGTGGAACTACAAGATATGGTAAATGGATCTGTTGTGTATTTGAGACTAAGGCCCATAATTATATTTTTTTAGCACCGCATGTGCGCCACTTTTTGACGCAAAAACGGCGCAAACGTACAAAATACAATTGTATTTTGTACGTTTGCGCCACTTGTGCATCAAAAAATTATGCACATGCGGTGCTAAAAAAGTATAACCATGGGCCACAATGGTAGTTTGCAAATTTTCACCATTTTTGCATCAAAAAATGACGCAAATGCGACACTAAAAAAGTACAAATATGGGCCTAAGTTAACAACCATGACCGTATTAAGGACTTCTATTCTGGTTGGGGTGAAGAGTTGGGTTCCCTAATGTGTTTTCTGATAGGTTAAAAATAGTGGGGTATAGCAAATGTCCAATAGAATTTTGGGGGAATGTATAATGGAAAAGGGATAAAAACCCATGTCATGGGAAGTCATGGAGAATTAGGTAGGGAACGCAATTGATTTTATCCAGAAACTTTGGCACTCTGTTTAGTGACTTGGTGGTTTATTTAAACCATCCTCGCCCTTAGATTTGTCCATGTTACACTTTACCTCCTTATGAGGAAACTGCCCTTTTGGCCCCGGAGCTGAGTTCTGACTGATGGCAATTTGACTGATGTCCTGAAGACGAAGACTGAACCTGTGCGCTGACCTAAACCTTGGAGGGTAATTATGACAATGCGATTGTGATTTGTCTGTTTGCTTTTCCTTTTTAGGTACCAACTGCTTACTTTTGACAGAGACCATAGTTAGATGTTTTCCAAATTGGTGTTCTAAATTGTTTTGCATGAAGCCCAACATGCTAATGCTCATCAGTGGTTAGGACAGGTGCTCACTAAACTGACGCAAATAGACAAACGAGCGAGGCTATGCTTTGTTGAACTGACGCGTTATTGACACTCTGCTAATCCTGATCTATGTTCACTCCGTGTTATGTTCTGATGTTTGTGATTCTCGCTTTAATGAAATCTTACCAAAGTTGCCATATCGTGGCTATGTTATTATGTTTCTTGGCTTTGAGATTGACATATCTGATATTAGAATTGTAAACAATAGGGAATAAAACTCACAAAATTCTACTAAACAAGGTGTGGTTATTCATGGCTGAAAGGTCATGGTAGTGTCTTTTAATTGATTAATGACTTTGACTAAGGTGAAATGCATTGTCGTAATAAATATTGATGACATTATTGATGTATTGATTGACATATTGATGAGCTATCTCGTCCTGAGGTGTCTCTCAACTGGGTCAAAAGATTCATTGGCCTAAAACGAGTACTGATGTGTAATAAATTATCATAAAGGGATGCGTTAACAGTTCTGGTAGCAGTGCGACGGTTTGGCCCTTTGGGGCCCTAGGATGGAGAATTATTGTTTAGACTGTTTTTCTGAGATAATGCAAATTGGAGGTATGATGTGTTTCTAAATTCACCATGACTTTCCCGTGATCTCGGAGCCTGCCTAAGTGAGTTGGGAATGTTTTCGGCGTCATAATATGTGTGGTATAGGGTTTGCGCTTGCTCAGCTTATGCATTTTTGCAGGTGATTTGTGAAGTTTGTGTGTATTTAGGCCAGGTAAATGTTGTTTTAGTAGGAGTGGGCGTACTCCGCAGTATGAGAGTAGGGAAGTCGGTGTACTTCATATGAGTGTGGCACTTTGTGCTCAAAATAATCCACATTGTTGGTTGTTCATGTACGGATCCGTCGTGGTCTAAGACTCTGGAGTATATTGACAAGTGTAGGGGACACTTGGGTTTATGTTGTAATTAGTGCAGTTTAATAGGTAAATCGGGCGTGGTTGACAAGTCGAGTTTGAGTCAAATTGTATGTATGAAACCTTCGATGGAGATTTGGCAAGTTCTAAAGTGCACTAGGATGAACCATTGACAAGTCGAGAGTAGGATTTGCGGGTTGAATTCTGCTTGCGGGTGCGGGAACTGAAAAGGAGAGAGTAGAGGCCGAGGCTTCAAGTGAAATCTCTGTAAAGTTCTGAAGCAAATGTGTTACCCTTTCTGTAGTAAACCGGCAAATTTGTGTTGTTGTTAAAGATGCTCGCAGTGGTGGTGTGAATCCAGTGAGGGGCGGACGAGCCACAAGACTTTGTCAGCTGCAGTGTGTGAGTGTGACGTCAGTGGTGCTGCGCTGAGATAGGTCAGTTGTCGAGAGGGGTCGCGCACGGATTGGCTGCCGTCCGTGAGAGGAAATAGGTTGAGAAAGGTGGGTGAAGAGTGTCCTGGCAATTAAAGTCACTTTTTGATTAAATACAACAAAAGGAAAAGACGCAAAGATGAATTTTGTTAAAGCTTTTAGGAGTGCTCTGAAAGGAGATGCATACATAATGGTGAGTGAAGGGGAGCCTTCACCGCCTGAGGGAAATCCAGCCTACATAGTTATGGAGGAAAAAGGTGTGGCGCCTTGCTTATGGATGAAACAGTGGCGCAAATTGACAGAAAAAGAGGGATGTTTGGCGTTCCCAGGACACGGGACGTTCAATACAAGAGTTCTAGAAAATTTAAGGTGGATGTTAAGTGTACAGAAACCACCTCCGAGGCCAGCTCAGTATGAGGCTTTAGCGATTTGGGATTTAATGGCTCTTAAACAGAGACAAGAAAAATTCCAAAGAAGAATAAAAAGGGCAGAAAAGACATATGCGGAAGCTAGGTGGGATAATGGGAGCAAAATGTGGAGATGGGGAATAGTTGATGGATTAAAATTGTTTCCAGCAATAACACAGGGAGATGAGACGCAGGGAAAGAAAGCCACATGCAAAACAGACAAAAAGTCTAATAAGCCTAAAGAAACTAAGAGATCTTGGGAAGAAGAAGATGATTCAGACGATAAAGAATTTATGGATCGGATATAACATGATCGCCCGCCACCTTATGCGGTAAGCGACAATGTCCGAGCACTAGCGTGGGTCCTGGGAGCCAGATGCAGGAGAAGGGAGTTACTGATACAGTACAGACTAGTGATACGGGTTCAATACACAATGGTGTCAGTGTACCCACTGCACCAGATATGCAGATACAGTTGCAACCTCCACCAGAGACACAGAGAATCTACCCAAACGTCCCGGTACTAGAGACTACTACAAACCTGACAGTGTTGCCAGACCCCATATATACAAAATCGAGGTTAGTGCAGATTGAGTCAACTCTGCAATTGCTGCCGCAGCCACAACTGATACCGGGGTATAATCCAGCAGTAGGTCCTCCATTAATACCTGCCCCGGCTTCAGAAAATCAGAACTTTGGAGTTGCTGCTCCACGAGGTTTGGGACCAGGTCAGACACCAGCTGCAATATCATTGCCAATTACTGTTGGTCCACCGGTGCCATTGTATGCACAAGGTAAGCCTGGTGTATGTGATCAGGGAGTAATAACCCAAGACGTAATAAGAGGAGGGTCCATAGGAACCTCTCAGTTAATGGCCCCAGGAGAGCAAGCGGTTGAAAAACCAAGGTCTTTGATAGACCTTAGCCCAGTTGAAGCACCGTTGGAGGCAATGAGACAGGCAGGGCTAGGAGTGTTAACCCCACAAACAATAAGTACGAATGCTTCACAGTCGCCGGTGATGCATGCAGGGAACATTTCATTGCAAGGTTTTACGGTACAACAGTTGAATGAGTGGTTAGAGAAGACCTTTACTATGCAAAAGACTACAGTAACTGCAGTGGAACCGGATAGGTCAGAGAAAGATGATTACTTGAACTTTGTGAGACTGGGCGCGGAAGCTGTTGAATTAGTGGACGGAACAATGGGGGTAAACAGATTAGAGTCATACACCAAAGCAGAATTAAGATATCTGTGCCCTAAGATCACTAAGGAAGTAGGCAAGGTACATCAGAAATTAGCGAACCTGGTAGACAAATACAGTATTGACATTGAGAATACTAAACATTTGAAAAGAAGTTACAGATTGGACTTTGATTCAAAAGACTTCGAGCACATGAGGTCTGCCGGAATGAAAGCGCATTTAAAAGAAATCTTACAAAGTGCGCAAATCTGGGGAGCATTAGAAAAGTGGGAAGGCAGATGGGCTAAGAAAAGAGACAAGGAGAAAGGTGACAGCCCAGGAACAAGTAAAGCTAAAACCACACCAGATACGGAATCAGTAAAAATGCTACCAATGAGAGAGACAGCTGATGGGGTTTTAATTCGTGTACCGTGGTCCAGAGGAGACATCCTATATTTTACAAATGATTATCCCAGGTTGAGGGAGAAACCGATCGAGTGGTACCAACAAACAGATAGGTTTGTGAAGCTTGCGAAGTGTCTCTGGGAAGACTTGAATACCTTGTTTGAGATCATTGTTCCGCCCGACTTATGGCTTGAGTGCAAGAGAGGAGTAGACTGGCCCACGCAGGAGCCGGCAAGGGATAAGGTGACTGGAGCACCCTCTGAGGAGGTGATGAAGTACTATCATAAAGTGATTGAGTTTTTGAAGCAGAAAGTGTCGCCGAAGGTGACTGATTGGCAGAAAATCGACCGTACCTCACAGGAGGTTAAGGACTCAATATATGCTTAATATGAGAGGTTGTTGAAGGCATTCAAACATTACAGTGGTACTGAGACAATTGAGTCGAAAGACATGAACCATCTTGTGTTCAGATTTCTCAAAGGGTTGAAACCAGAGGTTAGCCAGATGATTAAGAATCATTTGATCTGTTGGCAAGCAAAGCCTATTGATGAGGTGTTGCAGTATGCGAAATACTGTAGTGATGAGATTGAGCTGAAGCAGAAAAAGTTGAAGGAGAAAGTGATGGTGATGCAGATAAGGCCTGCACAGGCAGGAATGCAGGGAATTGGGATTCAGCAGATGATACAGCAGCAACCGCAAGGGAATGGTGTGTTTCAGACACAGCCGAGAGGCCGAGGTTTTGTGAATTGCAGTCCAGACTTGAATACTGTTGTAGTCCAAAATGATGTATAAGGGATGAAAAAGATGTCACCATGTCACGCGTGCGGGGGCGTGGGGCATTGGAAGCGGGAATGCCCAAATGTGCTGCAGGATGGTGTCGTTCAACGAAGCACTAATGTCAGTACATTGCAAAATATGAGAGGACCAAAATTGAGGAATCAAAATCCAAACTTCCAAAATAACATGGTTCAGATGCAAGGGTTACAGCCCATGCAGCAAATCCAAATGCCACGTGTTCAGCCAGCGCAAATGCAGCAAGTACAACAGCAGATTCCCATGGTACCTAGACAGCAAATGCAACTACCAATGGCTCCAATGGGACAGCAACAGGTGATGCTTCCTCAGCAGGTCACAGGTCAAGTGATGGGCCAAAATAATACAGTACAGCAATTCCCATTGCGTGGTGGAGATGGAATGAATGAGGAATGGTCGGATGACAGTTCAGATAATGAACAGTGTAGGCTTGCAGCGTCCCTAGAGGGGGATCAGAGGGGACCTATGTAGAAGGAAAGGTAATGGGTCACAAGGTCTCATTCTTAGTTGATACCGGAGCTACACGCTCTACAGTCAGAAGTGCAGAGGTTCCGAAATTGCCACTTTCGGGGCGTACCATAAGAGTGGTCGGAGTAGCTAACCAGTACTTGACGAATCCAATTACAGATCCAGTGCAAGTTGAGATTTCAGGGACTGCATACGTTTGTAGTCTGTGATTCAAGTCTGGTATCCTTACTGGGAAGACACTTACTGTGCAAAACAAAATGCTCGATTACCTGTTCTAATGATGGAATTGAGGTGCAAACAGTGATGATGATGGTCAGTTCTCAGAGTTAGAGACAGAAACCGCAAATTAAGATTACCCTTTGATAACATTATTCCCGATGTTTACAGTGACTGATTTACCGGCTGAATTACAGGGAACAGTGACGGAGAAAGTGTGGGATTTGACAGGAAAGGAAGTAGGACTGATAAAAGGAGTGGAACAAATTAAAGTACAAGTAAAGCCGAACGCAGTGTTCCCCCAGGTGCCGCAGTACCATATGGCACAAGATGTCCTTATTCGGGTGTTGCAATTAATTGCAGACTTTGTGAAACAGGGAGTCTTGAAAGAACTATTGAGCAGCCCATGTAATTAACCGATAATGGGTTTGAAAAAGCCTTGTGGGAAGGTTCGAATTGTGCAGGACCTGAGAAAAATAAACGAGATTGTGGTGAAGTGTTGCCCCATAGTGCCCAATCCAGCAGTGATTATGTTTCAGGTTCCATGTGATGCTGAATGGTTCACCGTTGTAGATTTGTCACAAGCTTTCTTTTCGATACCTCTTCATGAGGACAGCCAGTTTTTATTCAGTTTTAAATTCCTGGACAAGGTGTACAGTTGGTGCAGAATTCCTCAAGGTTTTTCTGAATCACCGTCCATCTTCAATCAGATATTGAAAAAGGACATGGAATCCCTAGTACTGCCTTTCAATTTGACTCTAGTATAGTACATTGATGACTTGCTGATTGCGTCCAGGACAAAAGATGACTGTAAATATGACACAATTGCCTTACTGAATCATTTGGGAAAGAACGGACATAAAGTGTCACCCAAGAAGCTGCAGTACTGCCAAAAAGAGGTGAAGTACTTAGGGCATTTGATTGAAAGGGGGTCAAGGAGAATATCAAAGGAAAGGGTAACTGCTATTTTGCAGATGAACCCCCGACAACAAAGAGAGATGTCAGGATGTTTTTGGGAATGGTGGGTTACTGTCGCCAATGGATACCCAACTTCTCAATTATCTCAAAACCCTTGATAAAGCTGACAGGCAAAGAGATTAAGGATGAGCTGTATACCATAGCTTTATCCAAGGAAGAGCTTGAGTCATTTATGGAATTGAGAGAGTGCACGTGCAGGGCACCAGCTTTGGGTATGCCTGATTACACAAAACCTTTTCTACTGTTTTGTCATGAACATGATGCTTGTTCTTTGTCTGTCTTAACACAGGTCCATGGAGGTGCAAACCGCCCTGTAGCATTTTTTTCAGCTACCTTGGACCCCGTCGCAGGAGCCTTACCGGGTTGTTTGCGTGCAGTTGCAGCAGTTGGTCAAATCCTCACGCAGTGTGAAGGCATAGTGATGGGACATCCCTTGACAGTAATGGTTCCCCATTCAGTTGAAATTTTGTTGACTCAAACCAAAACTCAGAACATGACAAATGCCCAACTTACCAGATATGAGACAATTATATTGGGGTCACCTAATGTTGCACTGAAGCGATGTACTGTATTAAACCCGGAAGCTCTGCTGCCTGTTGAGTATACCGAGATTAATAATGAAGAGGAAGTGGAGCATGATTGTCTTGAGGTAACAGAACTATGTACCAAGCCCCGACCTGATATTACACAGTTAAAGGAAAATTACTGCATTATGTTTGTTGATGGATCCTGTTTGAGAGACTCAGTCGGAATGCTGAGAGACGGTCACGCTGTATGTACCATAGCTGGTATCATCGAAGCTTCCTGGCTCGAGAGAGTGTATTCCGCACAAGTGGCAGAGCTAAATGCCCTTACTAAGGCATGCCAGGCAGCTGAAAATCTGAGGGTCACTATCTATACTGACAGCACATACGGATTCGGAATTGTACATGATTTTGGCCAATTGTGGTCACAGAGAGGTTTCTTAACCTCTTCTGGTTCTCCTGTGAAAAATGGTAAACAAATTACGGATTTGTTACATGCAATTCAGTTACCTCTTGAAATTGCTGTGGTGAAATGCAATGCTCATGTTAAGTCGCAAGACTTTGTGTCCATGGGAAACGGTTATGCAGATCAAGTCGCAAGATTTTGTGCATTGAACTGTATATCGTTCAAGGATCAGTGGGAATTATTACCACAAGCTGAAAATTACACATGTTTGAACCTTGCATTAAGGGTGGTTGATACATTAGATGAGCTAAAAACACTACAGGGTAGTGCTAGCAAAGAGGAGAAATGCTCCTGGCAGAGAATACAATGCGTGCAAAGGGCTGATGACTTGTGGGTCTCAGAGGAGGTGAAATTGTTTTTGCCAAACAGTCTTCTGTCACAATTTGCGAGGCTCTACCATGGACAGGCACATCTTGGGAGAGATGCAATGATCAGGTCATTCAAGATTGACTGGTTTAACCCAAAATTCAGACATGACGCAGAGGTTACTTGTCACAAGTGCATCATCTGTCAACAGATGAATGCTGGAAAGGGGACTCTGGTAACTTTGAGCCACATAGGAAGAACTGGCGGTCCATTTAGCAAGATGCAAATGGATTTCATTGAAATGCCTGTTTGTGGAGGATTGAAGTATGTGTTGGTGATTGTGTGTATTTTCAGCCACTGGATTGAAGCTTACCCCACACGTACAAACGACAGTCTCACAGTCGCAAAGCTGCTGCTCAGAGAACTAATACCCAGGTTCGGGTTCCCGTTCTCTATAGAATCAGATAGGGGCAGACACTTCAACAATGAGGTGATTAAGCTCTTGTGTGCCGCATTAGACATTGAACAGAAGCTGCATTGTAGCTACCGCACTGAAGCATCAGGACTAGTAGAACAAATGAATGGTACCTTAAAATTGAGAATGGCGAAGATGTGCGCAGCTACCAATCTGAAATGGCCAGATGCATTGCCCTTAGTGCTGATGTCGATGAGGAACACCCCTGATAAGAAGACAGGACTATCACTCCACGAGATCCTTATGGGTAGAGTTATGAGGCTGCCCGCAGTACCTGCAAATGATCTTGTGACTATCAATGATGATATGGTGCTGGACTACTGCAAAGGTTTGGCTGATGTGGTTCGCTCTTTTTCACACCAGGTGGAAGCTAACACATTGCCACCGATCAGTGATCCAGGTCACACTCTGCAAGCCGGTGACTGGGTGGTTGTCAATAAGCACGTGAGTGTTAGAAATGGGGTTTTTGGTTGGCAGTCAGGTTGCCCTCTGTCCAAGCAAGAACCCTCACTCTAGTCAGGGTAAGTCACACACAATCCAAAATCAGCCTGTGCTCACCCTCCGGTAGCTTGGCACGAGCAGTCAGGCTTAACTTAGAAGGCAATGTGTAAAGCATTTGTGCAATAAATCATACAACACCATAGTATAACACCACAAAAATACACCACACAGTGTTTAGAAAAATATAGAATATTTATCTGGGTAATTGTAGGTCAAAACGATCAAAGTTGCAATACGAATTTGTAAAGATATCACTGAAAAGTGATATTAAGTGTCTTTAAGTCTTTAAAAAGCAATAAAGTGTCTTTCAAGCACAGAGTACCTGGTTTCTGGTGGGAAATCTCCTCAGAGGGCCACAGGAGAAGAGATGCGTGGAAAAAGGGGTGTGTGCGTCGATTTCTCCTCAGCACACACAGACTTGCGTCGTTCTTTTCCACGCGGGGAAGTCGGGCGTCGTTTTCCGGCGCGCAGACAGTCTCTTTTTGTGGATCGCGGGGATTACCAGATGTCCCGGGTCTGTGCGTGGATTCTCCTGCTTATTTTCCGGCTGCGCGTCGTTCTGCGGGGCTCCGCGTCGAAGTTTCGATCTCACGGTAGGCGTCGCGTCGATTTCTCCTTGGAAGTCGGGCGGCGTTGTCCTTGCGAGGCCGTGCGTCGAAATTTTGGTCTCACGGCAGGCGTCGCGTCGATTTCTCCTTGGAAGTCGGGCGGCGTTGTCCTTGCGAGGCCGTGCGTCAAAGTTTCACGCTCACGGTAGGCGTCGCGTCGATTTCTCCTGGAAAGTCGGGCGGCTTTGTCCTTGCGAGGTTGTGCGTCGAAGTCTCGATCGTCCCGAGGGCGTCGCGTCGATCAGCATCGGTGTGCGGCGTTTTTCTCGCCGCGAAACAAGCTGTGCGTCGAAATTTTCGGCGCACGGAGCGTCCAAGTGAAAGGAAGAAGTCTTTTTGGTCCTGAGACTTCAAGGAACAGGAGGCAAGCTCTATCCAAGCCCTTGGAGAGCACTTTCACAGCCAGACAAGAGTTCAGCAAGGCAGCAGGGCAACAGCAAGACAGCAGTCCTTTGTAGAAAGCAGACAGGTGAGTCCTTTGAGCAGCCAGGCAGTTCTTCTTGGCAGGATGTAGTTTCTGGTTCAGGTTTCTTCTCCAGCAAGTGTCTGATGAGGTAGGGCAGAGGCCCTGTTTTATACTAAGTTGTGCCTTTGAAGTGGGGGTGACTTCAAAGAGTGTCTAAGAAATGCACCAAGCCCCCTTTCAGTTCAATCCTGTCTGCCAGAGTCCCAGTAGGGGGTGTGGCAGTCCTTTGTGTGAGGGCAGGCCCTCCACCCTC
This sequence comes from Pleurodeles waltl, assembly GCF_031143425.1. Taxonomy (NCBI): domain Eukaryota; kingdom Metazoa; phylum Chordata; class Amphibia; order Caudata; family Salamandridae; genus Pleurodeles; species Pleurodeles waltl. The sequence goes on along the minus strand of NC_090447.1, from coordinate 961,151,066 downwards.
CCAGCCCAGGAAGACCCATTCAAAATGCAGATGTATGCAAGTGAGGCTGAGTACCCTGTGTTTGGGGTGTGTCTGAGTGAATGCACAAGGAGCTGTCAACTAAACCTAGCCAGACGTGGATTGAAGGGCACAACAAGTTTTTAGTGCAAAGAAATGCTCACTTTCTAAAAGTGGCATTTCTAGAATAGTAATATTAAATCCGACTTCACCAGTCAGCAGGATTTTATATTACCATTCTGGCCATACTAAATATGACCTTCCTGCTCCTTTCAGATCAGCAGCTGCCACTTCAACAGTGTATGAGGGCAGCCCCAATGTTAGCCTATGAGGGGAGCAGGCCTCACAGTAGTGTAAAAACGAATTTAGGAATTTTACACTACCAGGACATATAACTACACAGGTACATGTCCTGCCTTTTACCTACACAGCACCCTGCTCTAGGGGTTACCTAGGGCACACATTAGGGATGACTTATATGTAGAAAAAGGGGAGTTCTAGGCTTGGCAAGTACTTTTAAATGCCAAGTCGAAGTGGCAGTGAAACTGCACACACAGGCCTTGCAATGGCAGGCCTGAGACAAGGTTAAGGGGCTACTGAGGTGGGTGGCACAACCAGTGCTGCAGGCCCACTAGTAGCATTTAATCTACATGCCCTAGGCACATGTAGTGCACTCTACTAGGGACTTACAGGTAAATTAAATAGTCAATCATGGATAAACCAATCAATAGTACAATTTACACAGAGAGCACATGCACTTTAGCACTGGTTAGCAGTGGTAAAGTGCTCAGAGGTCAAAAGCCAACAACAACAGGTCAGAAAAAATAGGAGGAAGGAGGCAAAAAGTTTGGGGATGTCCCTGTCAAAAAGCCAGGTCCAACATGACCCCCCACCAGCCTAAAGCCAGGGGAGAACAATCACTATCCTGATGTACTTCCCTGTTTGAGGCGACAGAACAAGGACCCAGGCCCACAACAGCAGGGGCATGCTCCAGTTCTTCGCCTTCCTGACTCCAATTGGATCCCTCTGTCCATACTCTCAGGGCCCACTAAGCCCATCCATGGGGAACCTTTCTCCTTTCCTGCGGATCCCATCTGTGCAGCACCTAACCTTACTTTGCTCACAGATGTATCCCAGGAGCAGGATAGTACCACCAGGACCAACACAGTGGTGTTTCCCATTCTATCCCCGGGGTGTGACACTTGTCCCCTCCCCAGGGATAACTCTGTCCACCCGGACAGCAAGCCACAGTGGTTACTGACAGTTGTCAGGGATGAGAGCCAGGCCCCAGGCCTCTCAAAGCTCTCCCACCACTGTGGCTGTGGAGAGTGGGGGGCGGTAGCCCCAGGTGCTGGGCACCCTTTAACCACTCTCCCTTCCACCAGGTCAGGGATGACAGCCTGAACCTGGCCCTCCCCTCTGGGGCTCTGTACCCTCCCTCCTGGAGCGGTACCCCCAGAGTCCACCATGGTCAGGGTGCTTATAGAAGTCGCCCTGTACCATTCCTCCACCAGTGCAGGGCTGGTAACCTGCAACTGGCCCTCCAACCTGGGGTCTGTACCTTCAGGTTGGACTAGGGCCCGGGGTGAGGCTTCCCTCCCCCTGCCCTCCCTTCTGGGGTCCAGCACCCTCCAACTAGGAGTGGCCTCCTCAGAAGACAATAGGGTAGGGGCACTGTTATCAGTAGCCCCTCTCTCCAGGTCCGGGGGGACACCCTGAACCTGGTCTTCCAGCCCAGGGTCTGTACCCTCAGACTGGATCACTGCCTGGCAAACCAGGACTTTCTGGGAGGCACACCTACCCCCCACCAGGTCAGAGTTTAACCTCTGCACCTGACCATTCAACTCAGAGTCGCCACCCTGAAGTTGAACAATTGCCTGGCACGCCAGGACTTCCTGGAGGGCACACTGACCCTCCACCAGGTCAGAGTTTAACCTCTGAACTGGGCCATTCAACTCAGAGTCACCACCCTGAAGTTGAACAATCGCCTGGCACGCCAGGACTTCCTGGAGGGCACACTGACCCTCCACCAGGTCAGAGTTTAACCTCTGAACCTGGTTCTCCAACCTAGGGTCACCATCCTGATGTTGGACAACTGCCTGGTACACCAGGGCTTTCTGGGGGGCACACCTACCCCCCACCAGGTCAGAGGTTAACCTCTGAACCTGGATATCCAACCCAGAGTCACCACCCTGAGGTTGAACCATTGCCTGGCAGGCCAGGACTTTCAGGGAGGCACACCTACCTCCCACCAGGTCAGAGTTTAACCTCTGAGCCTGGTTCTCCAACCCAGGGTCACCACCCTGAGGTTGAACCATTGCCTGGTATACCAGGACTTTCTGGGGGGCACACCTACCCCCCACCAGGTCAGAGTTTGACCTCTGAACCTGGTTAGCCAACCCAGAGTCACCACCCTGAGGTTGGGCAATTGCCTGGCACCCCAGGACTTTCTGGGAGGCACACCTACCTCCCACCAGGTCAGAGTTTAACCTCTGAACCTGGCCATCCAACCCAGAGTCGACACCCTGAGGTTGGACAACTGCCTGGCACGCCAGGACTTTCTGGGGGGCACACCTACCCCCCACCAGGTCAGAGTTTAACCTCTGAACCTGACCATCCAACCCAGAGTCAACACCCTGAGGTTGGACAATTGCCTGGCACAGCAGGACTTCTTGGGAGGCACACCTACCTCCCACCCGGTCAGAGTTTGACCTCTTCACCTGGTAAGCCAACCCAGAGTCACCACCCTGAGGTTGAACCATTGCCTGGCATTCCAGGACTTTCTGGGGGGCACATCTACCCCCCACCAGGTCAAAGTTTAACCTCTGAACCCGGTTATCCAACCCAGAGTCACCACCCTGAGGTCGAATCTTTGCCTGGCATGCCAGGACTTCCTGGGGGGCACTCTCACCCCCCACAAGGGACACGCCGTCCCCAAGGGCCACACAAGAGTCTGGTTGGCGCAGGTCTCCCGACCTCTGCCCATCCGGCAGAGTCTGGGTTTCCCCCAAACCAGAAACGGTCTCACCTGGGTCATTCCTGGGGGGCTCTGCTCTCAGAGCTGACCCCTGACTTTCAAGATCCTCCACTGGGGTCTGCCACCCCCTCTCAACCCTATGTCTGGACTTCTGCACCCCCTCACTAGGAGTGGTACTGCCAGACACCAGAACTGTTGGGATGCTGTCTACAGTCATCCCCCCAAGTTCTTCTGACACTGCGGGGCTTCCCTCAAAAGGTGGCCCTACGGTACAGGTTAGGCTCTGAGACCTACCTGGGACACTACAATCCTCTCCCACCTCACTTGGTCGGGAACCACCCAGACCACTCCCTTCAGGAGCACCCCCAAATGCCTCTTCAGACTCTCTGGTACTCACCCAAAAGTCTGCCTCCACTGTAAGTTCCCTGGGGTCAGAGAACTCACACTCCACCTGGTGTTGGCGTAGCTCTGGAAAATAAGGACCAGACATATGCTCTCCAGCAATTACATCACTCTGCCCTTCACATGTATTAACCACAGTACCCTTCACCCAACCACCCAGTAACTCAGCCTTGGAAAAGCACTCTATGTCACCCTCTTGAGACTGGTGAGACAGTATCTGCCTGTCCCTGACACTCAACCCATACTCTTCTGGGATGTCTCTACACTCTATATCCAGGACGTCCACCAGGGGGGAACCCTTTTCTCTGTCACTCTCTGCTAGAGTCAGTAAAGTGTCCCTCCCCCCAGTAGGAATATGACTCCCTGTGCCAGTTCCCCAATCCTTCTCAGGGACCCTGTGCATAACGGGAACTACCTCATACTCTTGAACCACCTGGGGTGTGTCAACTCCCTTCTTCAAGTTGGGCACCACATCTCTGGGCTTGTGCCCTTCTTCAGCAGTACTGGATGCAAGATTTTTGCTGCCACCATCTGAACTGGACTCAGCCCTTCCGGCCTCCAGTTTCAGCTCTTTACAGCTCAGCTCCTGAGCTGCAATCTTTTCTTCTTCCAGGGCTAAGAGACTTGTTGCCTCAGCCCTTTCAAGAAACTCATCTAGTTCTTCCACCCACCGCTCTCGAGCTCGGAGCCATTCTGCTGTCACTGGATCTCTTTCCTCATCTGAGTCGTCATCCTCCTCATTTGAGTAGTCCCCCTCCTCATCTGAGGGGTATTTAGTCATTTGGTTTTTTTCTGCCTCTCTCTCTGCCCAGACTACGTAGGCATGTAGCATTTCCATCTTAGTAGATTTCCTTGATACAGGAAGGCCCCATTTTCTGCAAAGCCTCCTTATGTCAGCCTTAGTGAGGTGGTCAGTAGGCACAAAGAGTGAGTAGGTAAGCAATCTCATTGCTGACAAGGTCTTACCGGCAAAAACCAAAATCCAAAGTCCAAAATATCAATAGTATATCCAGGAGGACATCAGAGAACCAAAAGCAAAAAAAAAAAAAAAAAAAAATGAAAGATCAAGTTGACCTTCAACTGTGGGTAGGTAGTGAAATACTTAGCTACTGTATGTCACTGCACAAACACAAGTCCTATCCTCACCGCTGATCACCAATGTTAGAAATGGGGTTTTTGGTTGGCAGTCAGGTTGCCCTCTGTCCAAGCAAGAACCCTCACTCTAGTCAGGGTAAGTCACACACAATCCAAAATCAGCCTGTGCTCACCCTCCGGTAGCTTGGCACGAGCAGTCAGGCTTAACTTAGAAGGCAATGTGTAAAGCATTTGTGCAATAAATCATACAACACCATAGTATAACACCACAAAAATACACCACACAGTGTTTAGAAAAATATAGAATATTTATCTGGGTAATTGTAGGTCAAAACGATCAAAGTTGCAATACGAATTTGTAAAGATATCACTGAAAAGTGATATTAAGTGTCTTTAAGTCTTTAAAAAGCAATAAAGTGTCTTTCAAGCACAGAGTACCTGGTTTCTGGTGGGAAATCTCCTCAGAGGGCCACAGGAGAAGAGATGCGTGGAAAAAGGGGTGTGTGCGTCGATTTCTCCTCAGCACACACAGACTTGCGTCGTTCTTTTCCACGCGGGGAAGTCGGGCGTTGTTTTCCGGCGCGCAGACAGTCTCTTTTTGTGGATCGCGGGGATTACCAGATGTCCCGGGTCTGTGCGTGGATTCTCCTGCTTATTTTCCGGCTGCGCGTCGTTCTGCGGGGCTCCGCGTCGAAGTTTCGATCTCACGGTAGGCGTCGCGTCGATTTCTCCTTGGAAGTCGGACGGCGTTGTCCTTGCGAGGCCGTGCGTCGAAATTTTGGTCTCACGGCAGGCGTCGTGTCGATTTCTCCTTGGAAGTCGGGCGGCGTTGTCCTTGCGAGGCCGTGCGTCAAAGTTTCGCGCTCACGGTAGGCGTCGCGTCGATTTCTCCTGGAAAGTCGGGCGGCTTTGTCCTTGCGAGGTTGTGCATCGAAGTCTCGATCGTCCCGAGGGCGTCGCGTCGATCAGCATCGGTGTGCGGCGTTTTTCTTGCCGCGAAACAAGCTGTGCGTCGAAATTTTCGGCGCACGGAGCGTCCAAGTGAAAGGAAGAAGTCTTTTTGGTCCTGAGACTTCAAGGAACAGGAGGCAAGCTCTATCCAAGCCCTTGGAGAGCACTTTCACAGCCAGACAAGAGTTCAGCAAGGCAGCAGGGCAACAGCAAGACAGCAGTCCTTTGTAGAAAGCAGACAGGTGAGTCCTTTGAGCAGCCAGGCAGTTCTTCTTGGCAGGATGTAGTTTCTGGTTCAGGTTTCTTCTCCAGCAAGTGTCTGATGAGGTAGGGCAGAGGCCCTGTTTTATACTAAGTTGTGCCTTTGAAGTGGGGGTGACTTCAAAGAGTGTCTAAGAAATGCACCAAGCCCCCTTTCAGTTCAATCCTGTCTGCCAGAGTCCCAGTAGGGGGTGTGGCAGTCCTTTGTGTGAGGGCAGGCCCTCCACCCTCCCAGCCCAGGAAGACCCATTCAAAATGCAGATGTATGCAAGTGAGGCTGAGTACCCTGTGTTTGGGGTGTGTCTGAGTGAATGCACAAGGAGCTGTCAACTAAACCTAGCCAGACGTGGATTGAAGGGCACAACAAGTTTTTAGTGCAAAGAAATGCTCACTTTCTAAAAGTGGCATTTCTAGAATAGTAATATTAAATCCGACTTCACCAGTCAGCAGGATTTTATATTACCATTCTGGCCATACTAAATATGACCTTCCTGCTCCTTTCAGATCAGCAGCTGCCACTTCAACAGTGTATGAGGGCAGCCCCAATGTTAGCCTATGAAGGGAGCAGGCCTCACAGTAGTGTAAAAACGAATTTAGGAATTTTACACTACCAGGACATATAACTACACAGGTACATGTCCTGCCTTTTACCTACACAGCACCCTGCTCTAGGGGTTACCTAGGGCACACATTAGGGATGACTTATATGTAGAAAAAGGGGAGTTCTAGGCTTGGCAAGTACTTTTAAATGCCAAGTCGAAGTGGCAGTGAAACTGCACACACAGGCCTTGCAATGGCAGGCCTGAGACAAGGTTAAGGGGCTACTGAGGTGGGTGGCACAACCAGTGCTGCAGGCCCACTAGTAGCATTTAATCTACATGCCCTAGGCACATGTAGTGCACTCTACTAGGGACTTACAGGTAAATTAAATAGTCAATCATGGATAAACCAATCAATAGTACAATTTACACAGAGAGCATATGCACTTTAGCACTGGTTAGCAGTGGTAAAGTGCTCAGAGGTCAAAAGCCAACAACAACAGGTCAGAAAAAATAGGAGGAAGGAGGCAAAAAGTTTGGGGATGTCCCTGTCAAAAAGCCAGGTCCAACAGTGAGGAAGTCATGTTTGGAGCCGCGCTGGAAGGGGCCATATCAAGTAATATTGACAACAACCACTGCTGTGAAATGTGCAGGCGTTCCAAACTGGATACATGCCAGTCACACGAAGAAGGTAACGTGTCCAACTGATGAGGAACTTGAAGTCTCCGACTCAATAGTTCCAGAGAGGGAAGTATCAGGGCCTGAAAATAGTCAAGAGAGAACTGAGACTGCAGGAGAGCCACTGAGAACAGCCTTGTCCCTCAAACAGTAAACGAGTTTGAGAGAGGTGACAGTGTGCCTATCTCAGTAGAGGCAGCAGGAGAACTAAATCAAGGAGAGGTTCTCCCAGAAGCAGACGGATACGGATTAGAGCTTGAACCCGATACAGATCCAGAAGAAGAAGAAGAAGGGGAAATAGTAGAAAGAGATCAAAGTACACCGGTATCCCCTGAGCCAGTTGCAGGTCCATCAAGAGAAAACACTGCAGCACAAGAGGAGGGTGCTGTTCAGCGTCTTGAAAGGACAAGCAGGAAAAAGACACATAAGGGAGATAACTGGCCAGAGAAGCAGGCTACAAAAGGAAAGGTCGTACCAGGTGAAACAATAATAGAAGAAACCGATACCACAAGGACAGAAGATCTAAGTGAAGGAGAATTGCAAGGCGGACGCAGATTGAAACGAAAGAGAATCGCAAATAGAAGGTACGCAGGTCCTGAATGGGCATATGCAACAACATTTGAATGGCAACAAGAATTCTTAGCATTCTGTTTTGATCGAGAAGTACCAGGCCAGTACTACGGTACCTGAAAGCAATCAGGGAAAGAGACTGTGTCGGAACTAAAATATTGAAATTGGAAGGTTGAGAAAGAGACTTACAAATTACCGGATGCGACACTGATAACCTGAATTGACTTTGAAAACCTGATTGTGACAAGCTGCTAACCTGATTTGACAAAAGGGTCCTGGAGTGAGTGAATCGCTGTAAATACACACAGAAAGAAAGAGACTTTTGCATCAAGAAAAAAAAAAAAAAAGAATCTTTATCATCCTCAAGTTGATTATTGTTCTGCTATCTGATTCTTTACAGACATGGCTTATAATAGAGGTAGTAACAAAAAGGGTAAAGTGTGTGGTTGGTTGAGTCTTATATTAGGTATTGTGTGTGCAATAATAATTGTGGTAGTGATTGTGGGAATGCTGTGGTTGGATAAGAAAGTGACTAACAATCCTTCAAAACCTGAGACTGCAACACTAACACTGTGGGAAAAGTTTGAGCAGGATGCAAGACACTTGCATGAGGGAACTAACTCAAAAGGGGAACTTTCTACTAATGTTTTCTATCGCTTACTGAATGAGTACGTTGAGACCATGGATGCGAAAAACTGTTGTGTGTGCACAAAGATTCCTTCATCAGTGCAAGAAGGGGTCACCTATCATAGCCTTCCACTAACTTACGGGATAAGTTGTAGCTTGCTATTAACAAGATTCTATAATCAGGAGCATGTGCAATATTTTTATTCAAATTTGGATGTAGTGTTTTCTTTTGTGCCTGTGGTTGAGTTTCTGAACAAGCTAGCTAAGGAGCATAGTATAAAATTAGTAAGAGGTTTCTTTGAACCGACGCTTACATTTGGGACAGCTTATGCACACCGCAACAATCTAACCTGCTTATTGACACCTGCAGAGAAAAGCTTCTTAGATCACATTGATGATAGATGCAAAGCATTGAAAGAAAGATTAGAAAAGGGGCTAGAAAAACGCACATATGCAAATGATTATGCTTACACTGCAATAAAAACGCAAGGCAAACTAGCTATAGATGCATTACATGTAGGAAGGCTTTGTATATACAGGCCAAAATCTGAACATGACACTTTATTTGTGGGAACGAATGAATGCAGGCATGTGTTTTTTTTTCAGAGTAAATGGACATTCATGTTAAATGGACAGGATCCAGCGATCCCTGGGATCTATTATATCTGTGGACTTAATGCTTATTACCGTCTTCCTAAAGGATGGTATGGGACATGTTATTTGGGAATAGTCTTCCCAAAAATTTACCAGATTGATGACTTAAAGCAAATACCTAAAACGTCTGAATTACAACATGCTAGACAAAAACGAGAGACAGCGGCTGCTGTCGTTGGAGACATATTTGGAGTCATAATTCCTTCAGTAGGGGTTATCTTAAACTCCATAAAGATTCAAAGGCTGTCTACTATTGCAGATAACATGCTGACAAATTTTACAGGGGCTTTACTCCTGATGGATACTGAACTTGCTGCGGAAAGAGCTATGACTCTTCAAAATCAGCTTGCTTTAGACATTCTTTTAACAAAAAGTGGCAGAATCTGCAAGATGCTCAACGAGCGTCATTGTTGCTCATATATGCCTGACAATAGTAAAAAGATTAGAGGTATGCTTACTAACCTAAAGATAGTACAGATCTGAAGGATTTGAAGGAACCTGGAGTGTGGGAAAAATTAGGAAAAGGAATTGCCAGAGTAGGGAGCTGGTTTAGCAATATTTGGAATGGGGTACTTGCAAAAATATAAGGGGGTTAATTAATTGTTCTGGCCTGTCTATTAGTATTATGGGAAGCATGCAAAATTAATGATAAAATTAAAAGAAATTGGACAAAGAGAAACAAGAGAAATGAGGAAAGTGAAAGGGAGAAAATGTTTAATGAAATTTGGGAGAGTTCACACAAGGGACAAGATGTTGAAATGCGCATTATGCATAAAGTAAAAAATTAAAGCGAAAGGTCGAAGGGAAAGGTTTGTTTGATGACAAACGTCATCAGAGGAGGGACTGAGAGAGCATAGCTTATATATTCTATATTAACAAGAAACATTTATGAATCAATGTGTGATAATGCTGCATAGAAACTATAATGATAGTAATTTTGCTTAGACGTGCACTTGAATTGTGACCACGGGGAGTGACCACCAATGTATACGTAGACTAATAATAATGACCAAAATGTTTATATTATGTTTAAATAAGTTTATACTAATGATCGTGTTATTGAATCTGTACTGAAATCCTCATAGGCCTTCAGTTAGCATGAGCCGAAGCTTAGCTGCCTTGGCTCTCATATTAAATGCATTTTTCTATTTTTCAGTATGCTGACTCACAAAGGGACATGACCCTGCGTATTCTTTTTCTTCAAATTGGAAGACGAATGTAACCATGTTAGATTCGTTCACATAGCCTTTGCAGAATAAATGTTAAAAGTAAATTGAAACAGTGTAGATTAATGTTGTGTACAAGATCATTCAAACCGGTGAAGACAATGGAACTGCTGACTAAAAGATGTGCAAAGAATTACAGAAAGATGAAATCATACCGGACGTGCCACCTCTGAAGACGTCAATTACGAAGACCAATCAAAGACTTGTAAAACAATATGGGGTGAAGAGTTGGGTTACCTAATGTGTTTTCTGATAGGTTAAAAATAGTGGGGTATAGCAAATGTCCAATAGAATTTTGGGGGAATGTATAATGGAAAAGGGATAAAAACCCATGTCACAGGAAGTCATGGGGAATTAGGTAGGGAATGCTATTGATTTTATCCAGAAACTTTGTCACTCTGTTTGGTGACTTGGTGGTTTATTTAAACCATCCTCGCCCTTAGATTTGTCCATGTTACACTTTACCTCCATTTTTGACGCAAAAATGGCACAAACTTGCAAAATACAATTGTATTTTGTAAGTTTGCACCGTTTTTGCATCAAAAAGAGACGCAAATGCAGCGCTAAAGAAGTATAAATATGGGCCAAAGAATGGTGGCTCATTGTAACAGTCAAATGAAATTCTATCTGATTTTTCCAAATTTTAGGTTAGACTAGATCATTCTAATGATGTGGCCAACGAGAAAGAAACCCTCCAATTTTGCAGGACTTCAGACTTAGGAAATGTGGAAAGGGAGGTGCTATGCTCCCCAATCACAATAGAATCTATTAAAAGAGCTGTGGCCGAACTTAAAAATGGGAAAGTACCTTGCAGTGCTGGACTACCAAGTGAGTTTTATAAAGAGTATATATATATATATATATATATATATATATATACCTCCTGGCTCCACACTTGCTATACATTATTGGGAAAGAAATGCTCAAAGGCGAAGTGCCTCAATCCTTGAGGCAATAGTGATAACACAACTAAAACGTGGCTCACAGGCATTTGACACTCACAGACCACTGACATTAATAAATCCTTACAATACGATTGTAGCAAATATTATAACATTTAGATTACTACATTTGCTACAATTTCTGGTCAATCCTGGTTCATACCAGAGTGATCAACAGCAGATAAACTAATTTGGATTGATATATCAAGTAAGCCCAACTTAAAGGCAGTAATGGTCTTCCTGGATGCCTCTACGATGTTTGACTCAATTAAGTTATGATATGTGAAAACTGTTTTCAATAGGATGGGACTGTGCAAGGCAATGGTTTGGATGATTAAGCTAATATATACCGGACAAGTTGCAAAAAGTAAAGTCAATGATCAGATCTCTACCCCTATCAATAGGACACCCTGATGCCAATAATATTTGAACTGACAATGGAGCTGCTCGTCAGCTTATTCAGTTTGAGCCTTGTAAAATAGCAGTCTCATTATATGCTGATGACATATTGTTGAGGATTTTAAACAGAACTGAAACCAGTCCTAGGTTGCTTGTCTTTCTATTCAGGCATGGCGTGGATTGGTAGTTTGGGATGGACTGTTCTCTTTTGAGTAGGGTCAAGACAGATTTGCATATAGCTGTGTCCTAATTGAGGTGGCATGGTGTGCAAAATGAAAATGGATTGGGATACCCCTGAGTAATTTCCGGTGGCTGAGATTAATGCAAGCACCCTACCCATCACTTTTTTGTATATTTGTTATATTAACACATCCCTGTTTACTTTAAGGAAAACCACCGCATTTAAAAAGTGACTGCTTTATTTAAAAGCAATCACATACTTGGTATTCTGCTGGCCCCAGCAGGCCACTGTGCTAGTAACTCTACCCAATAGGTAGAGGATTTAAATTTGCGACCTACCTTCTGCATATTAATGAGGTAGGTTGAACTGTAACTCGCTACAAATAGATTTTTTGTGAATCAACCTTTTCATACTTAGGTTAGTTTGCGAAACGGCAATACATTTGTTAAAAGTTGGTGTACAAATTGCAACCACTTTATTCAAATCCATTTTAGTACATTCCTAGTAGGAAATCACAAATTCCAAATTGTTAGATGTTGCAATTTACAATTTCTCTGTGCATCTGGACCCTAGTCTGAAACCCAAATTTGGGTTGTGTACAATTCAAAAGCTATTTTGTGATTGCAATTGCTCATATTTGACCTTTGAAAATATAAAACAGCTTTTTACATCAGGCCCTTAGATGCTTGTTATGAGGGCCTAAGTACAAGTTCCCCCACCTCTAGTATTACTAATACCAGGGGTACCAGTTTTGCCAGAGTCAGGGAAAATAAGGCTGGGGCTTATCTCTCATTAGTGCAAAAAATGCAGTGGAATCCAACCCTAGGAGTGTAAGGGACCTTCTACATTACAAAGATAGCTATCTTCCTAGCTTGTCTTATTGCTCATGGTACCTTTGCTATGCATTGCATCATGTTAACCACAATCTTTGAATAAAAATGACCCTTATTTTTTATGTTCAGCTTTTCAAAATGGGCGGGGACTCGCCAGCTGTCTCCAACAATTTTGTTCTCATTCACCCTAGGCTCCAGGTCTTTCCTTACTCTTGGAAAACAACCCACTGCCTTAGCCAGAAGGGTCTTCCTCTCTCTCACCATACCCCAGGCAGGTGGCTAATATACCAGACCGCTTAAACAGCTACGAGAGAAACAGAAGGGGTGTAATCGTAGGACAAAGTAGTATATCATATCCATGTGTTTTCCCATTCAAGCTTTCAGCGGTAACCAGAATCTCTTTGCTTTAGTGATCCCCCTTGCCGTATCCATTCTAAAAGCATAGTCCAGTTGTTCGAGCCACTCTATATAAGAAGGGGGCACCTTGCCTACCCAATTCTTACAAATTTCTCACTTAGCCAGCAATATTGCTAAAACAGCAATTTCTGTGTGTTGCTTTTTAGCTTTCCAGCATGTTACAGTATACCAAAAATAACTAAAAGAAGGCTAATTTTAATATCAACTCCCAGAGCATTTGACATCGTTATCCTCACTGCCTCCCAGAAGAGTTGTATTTCCGGCATTCCATAAACTTATGTACATCGGTGACCTTTTCCATTCCTCACTTTCCACATTTGGCCACTCCTCCCTTCCCTATTTTTGACAATTTACAGGCTTACACATATGCTCTATGCATTGAAGACAAGTGGTTTCTTCTGTAAGTGGCCGGTTTGACCACAGACTACAAGGTACGCATGGACGTCTGCCACACATCCTGCAACTGTACTCCCGGGAAGAAATTTCCCCACAGTTCATCTGCTAACTTAAATTCACCATCCACCACATAAATCATCTCCAAATACCAAATGGCCACTCCTTTTTTGGGGACGGGCCTCCCATTATCTTCTCCTCTAACTGATGCTTCAGACCAAAACTCCAAACCCCTTCTGTGCCCATCCTTTCAGTTGGAGATACTTTAATCTTGACAAATCCCCACATGTCACTGCCCAACTTTCCTCCCATGGTAGTTAGCTGCCACCCCTAAATAAATCACCCCAATTTTTAAACCCAGTGTTCTTAATTGGAGTAGTCATAATGTCCTTGAAACACTCTGGCGTGCCTGGTGAGTCCCAAATACGTGCCCAGTGACTATAGTATTCTACCTTGCATGTGCACCTTAGACTATACCATGGTTTTGCTGCATCTTTCAACACTTTTAGTTTAATTTTTTTTTTTTTATTCGGGATCCTCGAATTTAAGGAAGACATGGTTTTCAGTTCCCTTCACTTCCCCTAACATAGCCATAAACATGCATCCCACATCTGTCATAACAGGGGTGGAAAAAGGCATCCTTACATTTTTAAGTTGAAAGGCCCAACCGTATAACTGTAAATTTGGCAAGACTAGTCCCCCTTTCTCCTTTCTTCTATGTAACTTCTTCCTTGAAATTCTTGATTCCTTCTGTGCCCATATAAATGAATTATTATCCTGTTGGATCTTAGCTATCATCTTCTTATCCAATTGCAACAGGACTGAGCTAAATAAGAAACTAACCTTAGGCAAAATCATTTTACCATATTCACTCTACCTAGACTTTACAGAGGCAGGTGCATCCAACCTCTTATCAAATTACTACATTCTATATGCACTTTTTTCAGGTTAACTACTGGGATATGCTCAATATCTTGTAAAATCTTAATGCCTAAGTATCTAATTTCGGCTTTATTTAGTGGTATCTCCGTCCTCCGATTCCACACCATCATTTCTGTCTTCTCTGCATTGAACTGGTAACCAGACACTTTCTCAAACTCGTCAACAATGTCAAAAACTGCCAGAAGAGCTGTACCTAGGACCGGTGTACAAAGCAGCTGATCATCAGCATATAGAGAAATTTATTTCTCACATTCTCTGCATAAAAAAGATAAAATCGTTTGGTCCTGCCTTATTCTTCTGGCTAAAGGTTCAATATACAAGTTAAACAATATCGGAGAGAGCGGACATCCCTATCTCATACCTCTAGATATTTTAAAAGAGGAGGTCAAACTCCCGTTCACCAATACCCTATCAGAAGGGTTCAGATAGATTTGGCCCATCATCCGACAGAATATATCCCCAATACATACTCCTTTAAAATAGTAAATAAATAGACCCAGTTCACTCTATCAAAAGCTTTCGAAGCATCCAATTTAACAGCTGCTAAAGGGAGACTAAATGTTGTTGACAAGTCGATAGCCCCTATTAAGCTAGACCTTAACTGATGAAGATGTTTGCCTTTTGTGAAACCTTTCTGATCCTTATGAAGAAGATCACCTACCACCCCATTCATTCTCTACACCAGCACCTTAGCGAAGATCCTATAATCAGTATTCAACAGCAAGATTGGTCCATATGGCTCACATTTAGACGGGTTTTACCTGGCTTCAGAACCAAAGTTATTATTGCATCGTTCCATGATTCTGGAAGCCTCCCTTCTTTATCACAAATCTCTTCAAACAGAACTGACATAACTGGCACTATAATTTCCCCCAATGTCTTGTACAATTCTATCTGAAATCATCCGGACCTGCCACTTTTCCTCCCTTACCTAACCTGAGAGCAGCCCCAATCTCTCCCAAAGTAATTTTTGTATTCAGAAGTTCCTTCTCTTTGGCTGTAGTTTTGGGTAATATATCTGTACCTGCAAAACCTCTTAACCCTTCCCTCTTTACCACTGTATCATCCTTATATAACTCTGGGACGAACAACTGGAAGGCTTTCCTTATATCATTACTATTTGCCAATCTCTCTCCCATTTGGGCGGAAATTTCTCTAATGTAGTTTTTGGTCTGTTCTATCTTAGCTTTCCATGCTAGCGCTTTCACCGCACTCTTCCCATGTTCAGAATGGGCTAATTTGCCGGCTTCCAATCTTTTTTTAACCTCATCTGTAGTACCTCCTCCAATTGTGTTTTCAACCGTCTCCTCCTACCTTCCGATTTATCCAAAGATTCCACTCCATCCTTTTCTAAACGATCACGTTTGGGCAATTCTGCTTCTAAAGTGCTCACTTCCATCCTATACTTCCTATTCCTAAAAATAGTAAGGCTTGGTATTTTACCTCTTATGAATGCCTTAAACACATCTCACACTACACATATAGGGGAAGATGCTAAATTAAATTTAAAACATTCTTCTGTCTTGATATGCAATTGTGTTACCACATCATTCTCCAGCAACAGAGATCGATCTAATGTCCACCTTCCCATCTCCCTTCTTGTAGCAAGTTTGATTGTTAGTACCGCCACTGAGTGGTCTGATAAATGTGCTGCCATATAAACTATTTTTTGAACCTCCTAAACCAATCCTTGATCTATCAGGAAGTAGTCTATCCTAGATTCGTGGCCATATTTCTTATTGCTAAATGAGAAAACTTGTTGCCCACCTGCTCTCACTCTCCAAATATCACACAGACCAAAATGTCTCTGTTTTGTCTTGAGGAAACACTGAGATTGTAAGTGTAGGCCTTGCTTTCGATGATCTGTCCAAATTATTATCCCTCAGCATGTTGAAATCCCCTGCCATAATAACCGGGTCAGAAAAATCCAGAAGATGGAAAAACATCTTCCTCATAAGATCTAAGTCATCACAGTTTGGGCCATAACACCCAACTACCATGAATGGTGTGTTGTATACCTGAAGCTTCACAATGGCCCATCATCCGGCGTTGTCTGAAACTGCATTCAACACTACTGCATTAATCTGTTGCTTAATCACTATAGCCACCCCCCTAATTTTAGAATCGTTTTCTGTACACACCAAGTGTTGAACCCAATTTTGAGCTTTAAACAATTTTAAACATTCCCTACACATCAAATGTGTCTTCTGCAAGAATATAATATGTGCCTGTGCATCCTTCAGGTACTGCAAAATTCAGTTTCTTCTCCCTCTAATTCTCAGCCCATTCACATTCTGTGTCATAATTTGCAACAGACTACTATCTCCCCCCGTTTCATCATTTCCCATTTTTTTCTGAATGATTTTGCCACATAATATGCCTGTGTTTTTTTCTTTTTCTCCCTAATGCTCCCCACCCCAAATTTAAGTTGTGCTGTAACATCTAATTTCTTGAAGTCTTCAAGACGTTTCCCCAATTCCCACTGTTTATTAAGAGTACTTCTGGCAAGATCCAACCTAACTTCAAAAGAGAAGGCCTTCCCTTTTAGTGATTTCAGCTTTAATGTTTTTCACAGAATCTTCTCTTTCAATGCATAGGTCTGAAAATTTGCCAAAATCTTACGCAGCCTCTTTTTACGGGATCTCTCTTGAAGTGGTCCCTATGAATCGTCTGTATATCTGCAACAATATCCATAAGAGTCTCATCCAACTGCAGTGCACTATTTATAAGTGAAGCTACATATGTCTTAATATTGTCTCCTTCCACTCCCTCCGGTATATTAAGAATTCTCAAGTTATTTCTCCTTGCTGCATTCTCTAATCGCTCCAGCTTATCTTGAATTTCATGCTCATTAGCTTTCAACTGTCGCAACTCCTGCTTATTTGACTCTCCATCTCCCTTCAAAACTTCCACTGTATCTTCCAATACCTGTGTTCTTTTAGCCAACAAATCAATTTTTTTTTCAGTAATTCACAGGCCTCTCTTATATTGGCTTGGTTAGCTTCAGACACCGAAACCCCCTTTTTAATCTCTTCTGATAATTTTACAATCATGTCTTCTATAGGGGAGCTCTGTTGCATGTGCGCCTCTTCCTCCATCATCGTGGCCTGCATTTGATCTTGTACCTTGTTTTCCTTCTGTGCCTTGACTCTGCTTAAGGGGCTCTCTACAGAGGGTGTGTCTCTCCGGCCAGTTCATTTTGAATCTCCAAATTTAGGACGGGGTTCTTTCCTTTTTTTGACCATTTTCCACAGCCACTGACATTTCCACCTCTTGTACCTCAGTGTCCTTATCCAACACCATTTCAGCAAGAGACTCCCTTTCCTTGTATCCCCCCGCCTCCATTGAGCTGTAGGAATCACCTAGCATCCCAATGGACCCCACTGAGGAAAGGATTTTAAAATAGAACCTTAACAAAGGGGTAATCTTCGATTTCCCAAGAATAGAGAACTTTGCTTTCCCTTTCTTCCCCAACTTTGCTCCCAAGTTGCTTTTCCCCGACTTGGAGGGAAGAATTACAACGCTTCCTTCCTCTTTTTGTCCTAAAAGAGACCTTCATTGCGCCCTTTCCACCAGGGTATTCTCTTCACACGCTCCTGGCACCCCTCCAAGTCCTTACTCTTACCTTTAGAGCTGCCTTCCGCTCCAGTGGCACATACAACCTTTCTCCCCCAAAGGGTTTTCTCTCCTCACCTCCTCCTGTGCTTGTGGGGTTTGGCCAGCAAAACCTCCTCCTCTGGCCCTGATTCCAGCCTCTCCATCATCTGCACCTTCTATCACCGTCAGCACCCTGCTTGTGCTGACTGTGCTGCTGCCACTCCTTCGACCTTGGAGCGGCTCTTTCTGAGCTCCAGGACCACGCAATCCCAGACCGCAGTAACTCTGAAGCTGCCTCCACTCTCCTCCGTGCCACAGGTAAACTGGCACATCCAAGTGCTTCACTCCCCTCCCGCCGCCTCTGGCCATGCCCCTCTGTGCATGCTCAGTGACCTCCCTCCTTGTAGGCCACCATGTTCCCCACATCCACCACTGCTTTTAGTCTCACAAAAGAACATTCAAGCCTTCACACATTTGATTGCAGCCCATGAGGCACCACTGGTCATTACCACATCTATGCTCTCTGTTTCTTTGTTCATCTACTAATGCATCCCCCTTGAGCTCTGTAATATATCATGCTTTGTCCTTACATGTGACTGATTAGCTATATCCTCCATCTTGTATATCTATGGTCAATTAATTTGAAAAACAAATAATATTCAGAAGTCAAGAGTTTTTCTTCAGAGCCCACTGTGGCGCTGCTCAATGCTGTCGTTGTTGAATATCAAAGCTGCCTAGTTTTGATTAGTCATCATCCCACTTTCTTCAACCAACAAACCCTTCCTGCCTCTCGATTTTACTCTTGCATGTTCTTTTTCAAACCTGCTTTTTCCCTTAATCACTGTTTTTTATCTTTCTTTTTTGCCTTTGATTCTTTTACTGTGCGTCTGTCTAATGATGAAAAATAAATTCCAGGCCCAAAAAATGATTGCGGGTGCCCACCACCTACAATCAATGAAACCAACTAACGAAATAAGCACTTCCCGCTGTGTATTCTGCATCCATTAATCACCAAAATAAACTCTGTTACATGAAAATGCTTCGCTGTGTATGCGTCCGTTTGGAAAAATCCATGCTATAAACCACCATGAATTAAATAAAATTACAAAAGGATCTTTCTGCTTATATCAGGTGCTGGTTAAGAACAATAAAATATGATCACAAAAACGTATGCTTGAATTAATTTCCATTGGCTGAATTGCAGGTTATATTTAAGTTTACATGTACAGTTAATTACAGCTCGCAGTAGCTCTGTATTCCTGGCCTTTTTGTTTTGCAATCTGATATAATGTTCGATTCTGCTTCTCTGCCTCTTAATAGTTGGACTGCATTTTCTTTATGTAGTGTAGCCAGTTATTTATGGTTCAACAGACACTAAGGCTGCTAGCAGCCTGCAATTGATAAGTAAACAACTCTGATACCATCTGAATTAATGTCTGGGCTAAATAAATGGAATTATAAATTATTCAATAATTTGAATACTATGAGAACACTGCATAGATCACTGGCTAAATTATTAATCCGTAGAGCCAACCAGATGCTGCACAGTTTGAAAATTAAATACAAGTGCTTGCATAACGTCAACTAGTTTAGTTGGTACTATTGTGAAGTTGTTTATTCAATTGCATGTATGTTTATGTTTCTTTCGGTGTATGGATAAAAAATATACCAGCTAATGAAGAAAACAAAGGGGTAGATTTACAGAAAGTGGCGCTGCAATGAGTGCAGCGCCACTTTCCCTGCTCCCCTTAACTCCCCCTACTGCCACCATGTGTGCGCCGTATTTAAAATACGGTGCACCATTGTGCATTTTTCATGACGCTATTGATGAACTCCGCAGGAGTAGCGCCAGGGTGCTACTCCTGCAGAGTACATAGGGGCCCATTATAAATAATGGAAGCCCCCTTTTAACGGCTGCTCTGAGCAGGCGTTAAACGTACTGTAAAAAATTTGCCATTTTTTCAGCCCCCCTAACGGGGCAACGCCCCCTTTGCATACATTATGCTGGTGCAGTCACAATGTAGCACAAAGGGTTACAGAGTAGTGCAAGGAATGCATTGCGCCACACCTGTAAATACGGCTCAGGGAGTTTGGCCTCGGTGGGCCACATTAACGTAAAAAAAAAAAATGATGCTAATGTGGCAAAAGTGGCGCTGGGGGATTATAAATATGACCCAAAGTATTCAAAGAGATTTAACAGAAAAAAGGTGAATTTTCCTGCTCACAGATATTGGCTTTTTTGTCAGTACACCATAGGAATAAGGAAACACAACAAAGCTGTACATGATTGGAGTTTAGCAGCAAGTTTTCTGTCTCTAAATGGTTATAGTTCAATCATTCACAGTGGCAAATGTGATCTGCATAACAAAGGTGCACCCTTCATGATCTGCTCACTTGAAAGTCAGAAATAGTTATTATGATGAGGAGGGGTCTTTTTCTTAACGAATATTAAGCATAGTAAGTTGATCCAGGGTGGTAGCACAAATGTGTGCCCTCATGTAGGCATGGCCAGAGATGTGAAGCAAAAACGCAGCAAAAACTGCCCTAGCAAAATGCTCAAACCAGCCCCACTTCTTTCTTTCAAAATGTTTCTCCTTCCATCCATTTGTTCTCTCCCTCTCTACTTCTCTCCTTTTGCCCTTTCTCATCATTTCTCTGTATCTCCCCACTCCATCCATCTCTCTTTTGAAAAGTCCCTGTGCATGCTGCAATGGACTTCAGGGACCTGATAAAGTGACAGAGGCACTAGCATCCCCCCACCATAAAAATTAGCCTGTAAGAGCTTCAGCCCACCGGAGAAATGCCTAGCGGAGTACAAGTTGGACATAGCTATGCATTTCTTTCTATCTGAGTGAACTATATAAAACACATACATTTAACTTGGAATTTCTCCAAGTTAGAGCAGAAGCAGCAGATAGCGCAGATCAGAAACAGAGAGAAGTATTTTCGCCCCATCGCGGTGTGTTACGAACTCTGACATCACCACGCCGTGGATTGTTCACCACGTTTGCCACTCTGGTCTATTGACAGTCAGTGTTTTAAATGGGCCGGTACTCTCCAGTACTAAGTACTGGCACTTTTTTTCTTTTGAGAGGGAAAGTGCCTGCACTTCTCAAGAAAAACGTAATACTTTTCACAGGAGAGTATCGGCACTTTTCAGAAACAAGCAGGTACTCTGATACAGAGTACCTGCACTTCTATTGTTCCCTTTCAAGCCCTGTTGACAGTGTGTTTTACCTTCTGGTGT
Organism: Pleurodeles waltl; assembly: GCF_031143425.1. Taxonomy (NCBI): domain Eukaryota; kingdom Metazoa; phylum Chordata; class Amphibia; order Caudata; family Salamandridae; genus Pleurodeles; species Pleurodeles waltl. The sequence goes on along the minus strand of NC_090447.1, from coordinate 961,130,139 downwards.
GCGCATCCTGTTCATCCTGCTGTCCTGATGATGACCCTTTTCGAGTAACCTGATGGTCAAAATGGCGACATTTTTTCATTGTGGACTGGCTTTATGTTAACTAATTGTGGCTAGGGATAATAACACCCACTACTAGGGGTTCATTTGTTGCTCTTTGGCTCGTTTTCCAGTTACATTTGGATATTTTGTACACCACCTGCTTACTTATCTTTCACCATCTCACTTTTAGGAGCACCTGTTCTTTTAATACTGTCCGATTTGACAAATTTCAAATGGAGTTATAACATAAACTGAAGCCTTTATGTTAATTAACATATGTACTCTGAACCTAATTTATGTGAGCCTTTAAACATCTATTGCTGTGGAAGTCTAAGCATATACTTCCCCCTTTTGGGACCATTTTATTTATGTCCTTTGTGTATCTTACCATGGTACAAGGGTTCGTGAGTTGCCCCTTACAACTTAATATTAAAGAAATATGGAGCGGCAACCACTGCTCACAGTTGCGGAGCTCTGCTGTCTGCAGTACGTGCACTAACCCGAGGAATTTAACATGCAGATCTTTGGTTTGCATCCAAGCAGGATCAGTTTGCTATTCATCATGCCAGCAGCCCCAAATGAATACCTTTTAGTATAGTTGCACCGATGGCTGTTTCTTATATTGGGAGTTCTGTAGGATGGGCACAATTTTCCAAATACAGTTTTAAAATACGCGATCTCTTCTTAAAGAAAGACATTAGAGGATTATGAAGAGATGTAGTATATGGGGCTCTGGACACATTTAGAGGTGACAATAATAGCCTCTTCTCTGTTCCACCTCTAGTGAATTAAAACATAAGCAGAGACACTCCAAGAACGACTCGAACTACCTGAAAGAACATTTTAAAATCTGAAAGGTGCCACTGCAAAAAGTGATTGGCTATCAGCTAGGTAACAAAGTTATCGATGCATATATTGTTTTCTCTGAGGGTTTGCTCAACTCTAAGATGGGATGTTGGGTTGCCAGGGGTGATGCTCAAATATATTTCCAAGGCTGAAGGAGGTGCTAACGCGTCCTTTTATGTTAATTTATTACACATTAGGACTCGTTTTGGGCCAATGAATCTTGTGACCCAGTGGAGAGACACCGTAGGACGAGATAAATGATTAATATGTCAAGCAAGATATCAATAATGTCATCAATATTTATCACAACAATGCACTTTACTTTGGTTAATGACATTAATCAAATTGTCGACGCAACCATGACCTTTCAGCCATGAATACCCACACCTGTCAAAAGAATTTTATGTATTTTATTCCCTATTGGTTACAATCTACAAGCAAAAGAGTTAATCTCAATACCAAGAAACATAACAGCATAATCACGATATGGCAGCTGTGATAAGATTTCATTAATGCAAGAATCACAAACATCAGAACATAGCACGGCGTAAACATAAATCAGAATACAGCAAATGTCATATACGTGTCAGTTCAGCATAGCGCAATGTCAGTCATTTGTCTATTTGCATCAGTCGAAGTGAACTCCTGTCCTAACCACTAATTAGCATCAGCATGTGGGGCTTCATGCAAAAGAATTTAGAACACCAATTTGGAAAACAACTAACTATGGTCTCTATCAAAATGAGCAGTTGGTACCTTGAAAGGAAAAGCAAACAGACAAATTACAGATTGTATTGTCATAATTACCCTCCAAGGATTAGGTCAGCACACAGGATCAGTCTTTGTCTTCAGGACATCAGTCAAAACGCCATCAGTCTAAGCTCAACTAAAGGAACAGGGGACACTTCCCTCGTAAGGAGGAGAAGTGTAAAATCGGGCAGTCTATGGGTGAGGATGGTTTTAATAAGTCTCAAAGTCACCAAACAGAGTGACAGAGTTTCTGGATAAAATCAATAGCATTCCCTACCTAGTTCTCTCGACGTTTCTGTGACATGGGTTTTTATCCCTTTTTGTAAAACCTTCCCCCAAGATTTCATTGGGCATTTACTATACCCCACTATCTTTAACCAATCAAATTAAGCATTAGGTAATTCTAATTGTCACCCCACATTAATTCATAACATTTTGATTGGTCTTCATAATTGACGTCTTCGGAGGTGGCACATCCTGGGTTACTTCATACCTTGGCACGACTTCTCGGGTCAGCAGTTCCATTGTCCATGGTTTAAATGTCCTTGTACATTACATTAATCTACATTTGTTTCAACTTTGTATTCAAAAACTTTAACTAAGGCACGAAATAGGCAGTTGAGAACGAAATTATATAGATACATTCATCTTCCAAGTTGAAGGAAAAAGAACATTTGCAGGGTCATGGCCCTTTGCGAGTCAGCACACTGAAAAACAGAAAAATGCTTTAAATATGAGAGCTAGGCAGCTAAAACCCACAGCTCACGCTAACTTAAGGCTTATAAGATTTTCAATATAAATGCAATACCGTAAATGTTAGTATAAACTTGATTAACCATAGCATGAACAATTTTACTCATCATTATTAATTTGCGTATACATTGGTGGCCACATATCGTGGTCATAATTCAAATGCACGTTTAAGCAAAATCACTATCGTCATTTTCTATGCAGCATCGTTGAGCATTGATATAAGCATTTCATTTTAATATATATGTATTATTTAAGCTACGCTCTCTCAGTCCCTCCTCTGATGACGCTCGTCATCACACAACCTTTCCCTTTGACCTTTCATTTTAAATTTTTCACCTTGCACATAATGCGCATTTCAACATCCTGCCCTTTATGTGAACTTTCCCAAATTTCATTGAACATTTTCTCTCTTTCACTTTCTTCATTTCTTCTGGTTCTTTTAGTCCACTTTCTCTTGATTTTATCATTGATTTTGCATGCCCCCCATAATCCTAATAGACAGGCTAGAACAATTAATAGACCCATTAGTATTTTTGCAAGCACCCCATTCCAAATGTTGGTAAAACAGCTCCCTACTCTGGCAATTCCTTTTCCAAATTTCTCCCACACTCCAGGTTCCTTCAAATCTTTCAAATCCACACTATCTCTAGTTAGGTTAGTAAGCATACCTCTAATCTTTTTACTATTGTCCGGAATGAACGAGCAACAATGGCGCTCGTTGAGCATCTTGCAGACCCCTCCACTCTTTGCTAAAAGAATGTCTAAAGCAAGCCGGTTTTGAAGAGTCATGGCTCTTGATGCAGCAAGTTCAGTATATTGAAGTGGCTGCTGAAGCACAACGGTAGCCAATCACTTTGCCAGGGAGCATGGCACCCTCCAGCCATGAGTTTCCCCCTTGCCCCTCCACTCAGCTGTGAGGACAAGTATTCTCAGTTGTCAAGGAGAATTTCGGTACTTGAGACGGGTAAAATTAGAGATGCAAGCACTAACTGGTCGTTTTAAACGAAAAAGAGAGAAAACGTGTTTTTACCTTTAGCTAACCTCCCTCTCATCCCAAATGACTTCCAAGGCTATCCCTGTCAAACTCACCATAGATTAAAGGAATTCTTCATCTCCTTGCCTTGGTCAGTGGTACCTTGCAATACTTTGTTTCAGGAGGGTTTCACGTCTGGCTATTCACAAAGGTATGTGGGCTGAACACATTTTTGTTCCTTTTTGGAGTATTTTTATGCTTACCTATTTGACGATCAACAGTTTGGCTCCTCAGCCCAAGAGGAAAGAGGGTATGAACAACAGGAGGCCTGCCAAGAATGTGAATTTACCTCTAATAAACTTTGGGGCATATTTATACTCCGTCTCCGCCGAATGTGCGTCAAAAATTTTGATGCACATTCAGTGCAAAACTTGCCCCATATTTAAACTTTGACGCCCAAGCCTGCGGACGTCAAAATCCCGCCGTGTGCGTCATTTTCTGGATGCCGGAAACCGCCTTGCGTTAATCATATGCAAGGTAGGCGTTCCCATCCAAAAAATGACTTAAACGTCTGTGCGTCGTATTTATGCTTCTAGGCAAAAATGCTGCACGGCCGGGAGGCGGAAAATGACGCACAGCCCGATTTGCGTCAAAAATTAATGCCTGGGTCAGGGCAGGCGTTAAAATGGGGCAAACACACCTGTATTTAATCAGAACACACAGAAGCAACAGCAGAGCAGCAAAAGGGAGACATGGAGGTGCTTCTCATCCAGCGTACACGCAGATGCAGAGCCCAGCAACAACAACAGCAGCTACCACAACACCAGCAGGGACCCCAAAGGCAGCGCAGAAGGCAGGAGAGGATATTCCGCACCAGAACAACCCTTCATGGCCTCAGGGAACATGACATCATCCAGAAGTACAGGTTGAACTGGCAGGCCATTCAGCAGCTGCTGCCCAACTTAGAGCCACAGTTGGCACCCACCTTGCTGACACCCCCCACCATCCCAATAGAAACCAAGCTGCTAGCTGTACTTCAAATGTTGGCAAGTGGCTCCTTTCAAAGCACTGGCACCCTGGTTGCCGGAATATCACAGCAATCACACTCTGCCTTCTTGCCCAAAGTACTGGATGCCATAATTGGACTCACACCCGCCACATCTGCTTCCCAAACACACCGCAGAAGCAGCAGGAGACAAAACAGGGGTTTTACCTCATTAATGGATTCCCACATGTCCTTGATGCCATTGACAGCACACATGTACGCCTTGTGCCACCTGCTGCAACTGAACACGTCTACCGCAACAGGAAGCACACACACTCCATCAATGTGCAGGCCATTGTCGATCACCACGGATTGTTCACCAACATTTTGGCAAAGTATCCTGGGAGTGTCCATGACTCATTCATCTTCTGTCACTCTACCATCAATCAACTCTTCCAGGATGGACGATATGGCAATGGACTACTTGTTGGTAAGTACAAAAACCTACTTATAAACACACTGCACAGCAACCCTCTAGGACACACAACACATACACCACAACAGCAACATGTGGACAGGAACACACTGAGGTTGTGACATTGCTAGCCACGTTTGATAGGTCTGCAGTGAACCTGTCACACATCTGAAATTACTGTACAGTCAAATGTTAAGACGTCAATGATCACAGCGTATGGAGAGGTTTGGCTAATTGTCACCTTGCAAAATGTAAGCGTCTCACTGATGTTTAAATTAATCCATTGCAGAAGTCGAAAGGTATGGGATGTCCAGGGTACATAGATGCTAACGTGTTACCACCACTTTCAATTTGAATCTGTGTATGGAACTATCATCTCACCCCCAGTGAAGACACAGGGACACCTGTATCACAAGTCACAATGCTAGGGAGTGCACACTGTACTGCAAATACCCAAACATACTGCTGACAACCGGTCAGCAGGCAAACACTTGTTTAGCCAAGGAAACAACACAATGCAGATGGTACATCCTACAAGCCTAGGAAGGAACACAATAACACAAAAGAGTCACAGACAACACAAGACAACTACTGCCATTCAAGGTGATATTAATGGGGCAAGCTACATCAACATGATCCCATTCATTTTCTTTTTCAGCTGATCAGGGGTATGGGATCCAGCCATGGATTATGACACCATTTGGCAACCCAAGCACTGCAGCAGAGCGTGCCTACAATGAGGCACATAGGAGGACACGCACCATAGTCGAGAGGACCTTCTGTATCCTCAAGTCGAGATTCAGGTGCCTCGACAACACTGGTGGCAGCCTCCTATACTCACCAGAAATGGTCAATAAGATCGTTTTAACATGTGCCATCCTGCACAACATTTGCATATGAAGGAACATTCCCCTCTTAGAACCAGAGCCACAAATACCTGAAGAGGAGGAAGAGGAGGATGCTGGCCTGCAACATGAGGGGGGAAAAATGATGCTTATGCCCAAAAAAACGATGCATTATTCCCTTCAAATGTGTTAAGTGTTAGACTATTTCCAAATATATGGATGCGGCCTCATTTTTACTCCTGTGCGTCGAAAAAAATGACGCACATACTGGGTGCCTCAAAACATTTTGACGCATAACGATAAAAACGGCGGCCATTTTATGCAGGAAGTGATGTAATAGGATATCCTGTTTACAGATTATGTACAGTGGGTGTACTTTCACTTTCACTTTGCAGTCTGTGATTTTTCTAGACTGTGTGGCTGTGTTCTGAGTTTTGTCCAATCAAATAGTGCTTTTGTCTCCTTTGTGGTCCATTACTTGTTAGTTTGTGAATTAAATATTGTTGTTGTATCCTGTCTGAGTGTTTATTGTGTACTATTGTCCAGTATTGTATTGTCTTTGTTGTTTGTGGGAGTCTGTTGTGGGTAGTGATAGTTTGGGGATAGTTGGGCTCTTTTGGTTGTTTAGTTTACTTTTTTCTTATTCTACTTTCCCCCTATTCTCCTTTGTTCTTCTTTATCCCCTATTCCCCTTTTTCTGTGCTAAGATGTTGGGTAGGCCACGTCTTGGCAAGATGGGTGAGGAGGAGCCTTGGGGGTTCGTATGGCTGGTGTGCCATTTCCTCCTCCTTATGATTGAGGCAGGTGGGTGGGTGAAACAGGGGTATCACACCGAGGCACGGAGAATCTGGTGGGGAACGGTTTTGCATCACTTGCAACGTGTGTATCGGAGCCAGAGGAATGACCACCAGCTGAAGAACCGCTGGGCTGACCTCATCTCCAGGGAGCAAGATCTGCTGGACCACCTGGGAATTGTGATTGGTGGCCCTGTTGGTGAGAACAAATCATGTAAATGTGCACGATTAAAAGCTCTGTAGTGACATCAGATGATTTGTACAATATCTGCCGGCTATGTTGTTGAGTGTGTGGCATGATTTGGAAACATACAGGTTCATTGATGGACTATGTTAAGGACCACAACTGCTAGCTGTCAGGAAGCAAGTGCTCTGCAATCTTACTGAATACTTTTGCTTAATGTAAGTTGGTGCCGCCTTTGTGTCAGAGAGCAACACAAATCAGGAGCCAAATATGTATATATAGGTCTCATTTGCCAGTGAGGTATAGATTTTCCAAAACATTACCGACCTTTGTTGACGCAGCAGCTAGGCTGACTTTCGAAACACCACATGATGCAGAAAATGAGTGCAGGCTTCACGTCAATTGTTGATAGCAATGTGACCCAGACATATGTCTCATGTGTGTCTGGTGAGTGTGTAAGGAAAGTGATCACGGAAGTTCTATAAATGTTAGGGATTATTGTGGTCCTTCATCATTTCGGATACATGTCAGATCTGGATTTGGAGACATAGGGAAAAAGTGCAAGGTGCCCTCAGCTAACATCTTACACTGGTATTTGGTGTTTGTTGTTCCACCTTTCGTTTAGGAATGGCAGGCCAAAGGTATGCACATGGGTTCATATCTCTATGGTTGGTGCAACTCATCATAGCTGGGCCACATCAAATGAAGAAACTGTAACAAAATGAGGGCTTACAAATGTCCCTGCCCCTCTGTACATTGTACCTATGTGTCATACATTTGTCATGGCCACAATGGCTGTTTGATTGGCAATGCATTCCTCAAGGAAACTGGCTTTGGATGTCTCTCTTGGATACACATGATGAGACGAATACACTCCATTATTATGTCTGCTCACTAATGAAGGAGCATGTTTGCCATAACATGATAGTTAGGGCCACTGCATGTGTGCAGATATGTGTGTAAATTTCACTGGAGACCCATGGTATGTAAAAGTTAGCCGTGCTATATCGGATGTAGTATCATCATGTCTGAGTGTATTTACTTACTTATGTAATCTTACACATAGTATTTGTCTTTGGAGTTGTTGGTCAGTGCACAGAATTTGAGCACATTTCTCCCTTCCATGCCTTAAAGGTGGACCCGCACCCTACACTGTGGGCGAGGTGGCTTCATTCGAGGACCCCGACAACTCCAGTAAGTGTTAATATGTCTGTTATGTGTTGTGTTTGCTGGTGATGTGTGATGGACTCCTGTGTGTTGAACAAATAGCAAGTTGTGATGCGCTGGCCCATCATTTGTCTTGTTCCATGAGTGGGATTTCATTTTCTCAGCATTTTAGAGTTGGCCAATCCTTATCCTATTGTCTTATTTAGGGATTCTAGGTCAGTCCTGTAGGCCCCGCAATGTGAATGGGGAGGAGTCATGTGGATAACACTTGTATCAGCAAGAGTCAAACTGGACCTAATGTGTGATTTAGTCAGCCTCTCAGACCCACATTCTCCCAGAATAGGGCTGCAAAATGCTTACCCACAGAAATCTGCTTCCCTATTCACTAATGTACCGATTAAACTGTTGGTTGAACTTCCTAGCAGCATGTAGCTGCACATGTAGTGCTACGAGTATGTAGCACTTGAGTGCAATGGCCTAGGTGTGCATGCAAATCATGGCCAGGGGTGTTCTTGCATCTCTGTGTTAGTTGTAAGTCATGGCTTACTGGAAGTATATGATGTGGACAAAGGTCTGCATTGCCAGACATATGTGGTGCTGGGATTGGTCAAGGGTTTCCTGTCTCCTATTTGTAGATACACCTTACCTGTGGTGTGTGTGTTGAGCCAAACACATGTCCAGCTTTCATAAGCTTCCAGAGTGTCCATGTTGTTTGAAATTGTTAGTTGTTTCTCTACCCCCCACCCTCATACACAGGCATGTGTTTGTGAATAGTGTACCTAGGACTGATGATACAAGTTTGTTACACAGACATGTAAATCAGTGAATCTTTGGTCTGAACCTAGTATACACACTCAGGTTTAGCACATGAGTACTATACTAGCAAGTCCATTTACAACTTGCAGATCACGTGGCCCTAGATTTCCATCCCATACACTGACATTTGTAGCCCTGGCATTGGCAGAGGATGTGCAGCATGATTGTTAGCTGACAACTGGCAGTACTCTAATGCCAAAATCATGCCAGTTGTTACCCATCTTGTAGGGTTTGGATGTGCTATGTGTGATATGACCTTTGAAGGCTGGCCTGCCATGTACTTCCTCAGGGACATTCAATGATCTGTATGATGATATGAGCTGTTACAAGTACAGTAGATGTACTGTCTGATTTACTTCTTGTGCCATTTCACACAATGCAGTTCCTAATGTAATTATTTTCATTTGTCTTCTCAGCTGCTAATATGACACCCATCCAGGTGCGTGAATTCCAGAGGCGGGCAATGCGGTACCAGCATATATTGCAGGTAGAGTCGGGGTACAGAAGGATAGCCTGAAGCTACAGGACCGAACGGGCCTCCGGAGCCTGGAGGGCATTCCCACAGGGTGGCCCTTCTTTGCCCACCACCAGCACCACCACCACTACCACCCAGGTGGCACCACCAACAGCTGGGACCATTGTGCCAACAACATCAGGAAGTGCTCCAGGCCCTAGCACTGGACCACCTTCAGGGCAGCCCACAGGCATTGACCATACACGGCCCCACACTTCCTCAGCTGGCACACAGACCACCCCAGCTGCAACAATTGACCCTGCTGCTTTTGTGGACATGCAGTGCAAAATGGACCGTGTCCTCAGGAAAATGTGTTGCCTGCGGCAGGGTGTTCGCCATATCAACCGGCGGGTGAGGTCCATTAAGCGGACCCTCCGGACGGTCAACCTCTAGACATTTTTGAAGGACATGATTCCCTCCCCTCCCTCCTCTTTCCTTATTCTTATACTTTGTGGGTTTAGGGGGCTTAGTGTTAGGTTAGAATAGGCTGCTAGTTTAGTTAGTGTTAGTGGGTGGGGGGGTCCTGATTATTAAAAAAATATATTTTTGAGTGTGTGGGTGGGGGCTATGTTGGGGTTCTTGTGTGTTTTGAAAAAAAAAAAATATATATATATAAACTTTTTTTACAAAAAAATATATATTTGTTTAGTATAGGATAGTATGTGTTTAGGTTAGTATCTGTTGTCCTCCATGTGTCCTGTCCCAGAATTTCATGTTCCTCTGCACTGAAGCGACACTTTCTTTTCTTCTTCAAACTGTCCTGGTTCTTGTGTGGGTCCTCCTGGCTGGTTTCTGGTCTGTTGTTATCTTCCTGGGGTCTGTACAGGCATCTGGGATCCAATTTGGCTCTCCCCTGCTGAAATGGCTGTGTTTGCGGGAATTTTGACGCTATTGCATCAAAAAACGCTGCATATCCGGTTTGTGGTGTCGTAAATCGACCCACAGTCATTTCGGCCACGTTAACGTCGTTTTGCTTTACGACTTGATGCTGCGGTGTGCGTAAAAAAAAATTACTTACACCTGTGGTTTGCGCCGCCGTGTGTCAAAGTATAAATTTGATGCCGCACGGCGCACAGAAATGGCGTTACCCAGTGGTCATATTTTTGACGCAAAACTGCGCCGGTGCAGTTTTGCGTCAAAAAGTATAAATATGGGCCTTTGCATCTTCAGCTTCAAGCAAATAAATTACAACATTGAAAGCAATACAGGAATTATAAATTGCATTCTTCCATTAAAATGTTTCTTTTGCGCTATGGAGCTCCTTGTGTATTTGGAGACTGTAGCATTTTCCTAACATAAGTAGCATATAATTGTTTACATCTATGTTGCACTTTTAACAGCTGGGTTTATAGCCTCCGGCAGTAAACACTGGCTTTTCAGGCACGTTATCGTTTTAGTTAAAACATTCAAAAACGTTTTCATCACCCCTGCTTGTCATGATTGCACTTTGTACAATTGCAACAACATTTGTGCACAAATATAGCTAATTTACCAAGGTGTCAGGTTAATTAGATTTATAGAATAAAAATGTGTTTCTGTTGCAAGCTGAGCACATGTAGCTCAGGTCCGATCAGCAGGCCTCAGCCACTCCAATAATCTAGAAATAAGAAATGCCGAAAGCCTCTTAAAAAGTAGAATTCCTTACACCAGTTTATTACTCAGTTATATATGTATGACATCTGCAATGCAGCCGCACACTATTGTGAGGCCACTTTTTAAGACTTGATGTTTGGAACACGGATATGTATATTTCTAATGGATAATGTAGATTCCTTCGGGGCAGGAATATCAACGTCAACTTTTGTTGCAACTGTCTTGCGTTATTACGAATATGACAAGGCCTTACAGGTGAGCAGCCAGCTGGGATCCCTTCAGTCAATAGCTGGCAGTAGGGGTCAAGCAAAACATTCGTGCATCAACAAAGTAATGACAACACAGGATTTAGAAATGTAGCTGACTTGATGTGCCACGAAGAATGGCAGAGCGTGAGTCTAATCATCGATGCAATATAAGAAAGGTGTCTTCAAGAAATGTAAGTAGGCCTCCCATAAACTTGAGTTGCTTAAGTAACTTTGTATTGTTATTAATTTTTTGGGGAAAGTTACTAGCAATAAATCACAAAAAGATAATTAAGGAAAAATCCATCACTAGGTGCAAGTTTTATAATTACAAAGCTGAAACAATCAACAATTTACAAAAAATAATAGATGATTAACGTAAGGTTATTAAAACATTCAAATTCCAGGCATATGAATTGGGACACGGGTCTCCTCTTTCACACAGTATTAACATTCAGTTGTCACCGCTGTGAGTTTTTCAAGCACCTTCTCTTTATGAACTGCATCACAATTTACTGCATAAAGGTAATAATCGTGATCTTACATATAAACAGAACTGAAGCATCTCTGTCATAAAATTAATTAAACATGTTCACGTTTCTTAAAAATTGGGGCATCCAAGGAACACACTCTGTCCTTGGAACGGATACATTTATTTCCCAGGGATAAGGTGCCCAATCTAATGACATGGGGTAGAAGTGCTTTCCAGTGCTTTCCAGAGAGTAGAGATGTGAATATGCATGGATTGACCACCAAATCATCTGTTGCTGAGTAGCGTCTGGGAGTCAGCCTCAGACTGTGAACTGAGAGATATGATGAGAAAGTTGAGAACCATACGATGTATAGGAAAGAAAGTGAACATGGAGAACTTTGTGGAATGTTCATTTGGTCTTAATTGAAGTTTATTCTTTAAATGGAAACTAATTAGGGTGATGAATCTTGGCCACTAGTAAGAGAACCTAAATCCTTTGAAGTAGTTATCAACTAGACTTTAATTAAATAACCAAGCCATCTAAGATTAGGGTGATTCTTCATTTAACTAATTACATGGTGACCATCTTGCATCCGTCATCTTTATCCCTTTGTTGCATTCCTTCTCAACATCTGGGTTCGTTTTTGCTAGACAGTGCATCCTTTGGCGGATGCCGTTCTAGTCATGTGAGATGGCATAATTGTCCTTACTGATTCAGTTACACCACTCATGATGTTCACTGTGAAAACTTTGCATCTGATTCGCTCTTAAACTTACAGCTAGTTGTTTGCCACTTTCACTCTTGCTTGCAACCCAAACTTGCAAAAATGATAACTCCCACACAAACCTGCTGCCCTTCTGTTTGTTGATATTTTTGCTTTGAAAAACAGCTTTTTAGGGCCCCTCCAGATGTGGCTTTGAGAGCTCTCACAAGCCTTAGAAACTGCTTTTGACTCACTCAATTCATCAAGACCGTGGCTGCACTTTTATGACTCTTTACCTCAGTCTCTAATTTGTAAAATGCCAAACCATACATGAAAGATATTTGGTACTGTCTACAATATCAATTGGCAGACTTTAAGAATGTCGAAAGACTCACACCTGCCCTGCTGATGCCTGAATGACTTGGGTTTAGTCACTGCCACTCACTCTTCATGTTTAGGAACAACTCCTGTGGGCAATTACTCTTCTGTGAGGCATTAAGAGGCAAAAAGAGATAAGTGACAGCTGTTCCTGCTAGCATGGCAATAATCACCCTGGAATCTTTGAACAAAGAACTTACATTGATTAAGAGGTCAATTAGGCTAATGGAAGATATCATAGCTAACGGCTCCTGATAGGTAAAGGCCATCAAAAGAGATGTGACTTTATTCCAGAAGAAGATAACTCTCCCTGAATGTTATTGCTTGTGTGTACAACTAAACTAAATTCTATCATAGACCAGGGTCAACAAATATTTTTTCTATGTAGGGAAAAGATTGAATGGGAGGACAGGAATCTCCATGCAATGTTAATCTGTTGTGGCTTTAGAATATACATAGAATGATCACAAGCTGTGTTTCCACACACACTTCTTGCAAGCTCGATTACATCTGGAGTTTTTTCCTGTCTAAATGTCTCAAGGGCTCACAGGATCTGTTCATGTGAACTGCTTAAAAAAATGTCTACCTTCCAAAAACCACCTGTTTCTTTTAACATCAACAGACTTGAGAAGTCATCTCATTAGCCAAGAACAATATCTAAATCAACAGAGAGCATAAGATAACAGCAGATTTGTACAAAGAAACAAACTTGAGGTTTCTTGCTCTACACCCACTACTTTGGAAATAGGATATCCAGTTCAGGATGCTTGAACCAGCAAAGATAGTCATGAGGGGGGATGCGAAAAACAAAAAAAAAATCTTCATCCCCAGTAACTTTTTGAAATTCACTTCAAAGTTCAAAGTTCAGCAAATGGCACTTCAGGGAATCTAAACCACACAGATTCAATCATGGATATTCCAACATATAGTACTATTTGAACCACATCACCAAATGGGGACCACAGAAATGTGCCAGCAACATTGGCCTAACAGCAATAAAAACCCTGAGCGCAGTAAACTGAATCCAGGGTCTTTCATAAAGACTACCACCACCCCTTATTGTTACAATGGCACAAGTATCTTACTATAGCAATGGTATGGTGAAAACTAAGATATGACCTGGGGTCTCATACCATCCACCCTTTGCCCAACATTCGCACAACAATTACATTAAAAAGTCTCTTGTCACTAATGCAGATCACTGGGTTGGGATTCTGTAACTCCTGCTAGGTCATTGCCATTTTTCCACCCTATACCAGAGGCTGACTTACTCTGTCTTTTAGTCCTACTGCCTTTAAAATGCAAACTACAGCACGCAGATGGTTGTCCTGACCCCAACTTTGTTAGGGATCTAACTATGGACATGTGTTCACACCTCTAGTTCTTGCAAGTTGCTTGACACTAGTACAGCATGCCCGATTATGTCTCAACAAGATCCCTGGAGAATGTTCTGCCTGTTCTCTTAAAACAAGGTTTCTGTTACCTCCAGGCAATTAATGCATTGGCATCCATGTGCAACCATTCACCTTAATATTGCCTTTTTGCTTTAGGTTACTAACAAAGGTTTGACCTATATACTTTTAACTATTTATAATCACTTGACTCCCTATTTGTGTCATATGCCCCACTCAGATCTCCATATGATGAGCAGAGAACTTCACTGACATATTGTGGTGCTGGCATTTATTCACTAGTTCAGTGATAGACCCATTACCTTTGTATCTGCCTGTTGAATCAACACAGCACCACTGAACTCCTTAGTCCCACACTGATGACCTATTTGTGATATAACCTCTATCCTTTAATGCAACCCTCAGCTAGTGGTTCCCATTTGACTAACTTATACATGGTCATACACCATTCTCTGCCTATCCATCTACATCTAGTACATAGTACTGTACTCTCTCCTCTCTTGAAAATTATTTTTGATCCAGATGCCCCAGTGAGAAAGATGGAGAACTAGTCAGTACATTTTGGAGCTCTCTCAAATACTCTCTCTGAGTATCAGTGGATTTGGCGTGTCCCTGTGGGTAGCTGCAATTTAAAAAAATATTTCTCATACCACAACTCTGATTGTGGGATATTTGCCTACACTTCTAATAGTACCATGTTGAAACTTCTTGCTTCCTCTTAAAACACTTACAGAATTTAGACAGGTGAGATCAGTGGTGGATGGGGATTGGACTATGATGGAAGACCACATATCAGCCAAATATGGAAAACCAGACACAACTCCCATGTATGGCAGGAGACCATGTATGCCAATCAAACCCTGGTGGGTATGTGGAAGTCAACTCACCCCCATGACAGGGTGTGCACAGTCCTCTCAAGTATTCACAGTGGCAGTCACAGATTGACTCTTCTTAACCTCTTCATGCAGATATATTAGTTTCCTTTATACTTAATGACATTATATAAAACTATAACTCTTTATTGTTGTAGCTGGACCTTGTCCTACGTTATCCGTCACAGTGCAGCAACACGTGAATGGGGCATAATATAAACTGCCCACAGAACGGAAACAGCTACAGGTGAAAACACATATTTATCTGGAGGACATCAAACACACTATGAATTGACATTAAATAATGTTAAATTAAAGTAAATCATTTTTCTTGAAGGTCTTCACAAGGGATGGTGCAATATTGAGGGAAATAAGCTATTGATGATTAAGCAATGCTCACGAGGAACTTCTGAGAACAGTATAAATGACACCTAAAGAAACCATCCACAGCACTCTTGAATGATTAAGAGGAATGGAACTATGATCTGAAAGTGTTTTCCACCTTCTAAGTGTTGTGTTTAATCTGTTATCTCACATGGCAGCAGAATGAACATGCTGAGAATAGGGGGATGCTTCTGACTGCTCATTTGCTTTAAATTTGGGCCTTACCTGCAAGGTTGGCCAGGACCAGTAACATGTGGATTGAGACTGTCTGTATCCAAGGAGATTCTGACCTGAAGACCAGCTGCCTGACCACCAGTCTGTGCTTTCCTGATTGGCCTTCTAGCTCCCAAGCAACCCTGAGCCCTCCTCTCACACCTGCCAGGCCCTTTACATTTTTTGGAGGGAAGCCCAAGACAGCCACCTATATTTTGTAGCCCCCTGGTTCTCTGTGCCCTAAACATCCCAGTGAGCAGAAGAACAACAAAGGTGGTAAGAACACAGACTTGTGCTGTGTATTCCTGAAACGTTAAAACTTATATTTGTCCACCTGTGACTGTTTAAATTGAACTCTTGGTTTCTGTGTGATTTGTACTTTTAAAACTGCTGTTTTTCTACCTTTGATTGTTTAAATCTGTCTCCTAGTACCTGTACAGTGCTATGGCTTGTGTTTTTTTTTATTTTTTAGATTGAAAGGCAAAGTAAATCTCAAAGGCGAAGCAGAGTGTGTTTATGAGACTGCTTAATATGCTTTATGGTTTAAACTGTTTTTGGGATGTATATCTAGCACTCGTTTTTGGCTACAAAATGTGTTTTGTTTAAGTGCATGAAATACACTATTTGTAGGAGCTTTAAATTTGGGTCTTACCTGCAAGGCTGGCCAGAGCTTGCAAGTTGTGGTTTGAGCCTGACTGTATCCACAGAGATTATGACCTGAAGAGCAATTATGTTCAGCTCCCTGCCATCTGCCAGGAATCCCCAAGGTGCCTCCTGCATTATCTGTCAGCATCCCCAGGGATTAAGGTTAAATCATATCTCTGTTCTTTGTTAAACCTTCATGTTTCTAAGTAAACATAATGTGCTGTGTTACACAATTGGTTTTATCAATGCTTGTTTTACCAATGCTTGTTTGCTAATGTGAGCAGGTGTATACATGTGCTTCTATTTGGGTGTGGTGACTCATCTCAACTGCTTTCCTGATTGTCTATAAATAGCAGAGTGAAGCATGCCTCCCTGCTTGGCTTTGTTTTGCTTCCTGATCTCAGCATCTGACTTGGCAGTCCAGCCCCTGCTTTCATCCTCGTATTCAGGACTTTTGAGGCAATTCCTTTCTTCGTTCCTGTAACAGCTGACACCAGGCATTCCTCCAGCACACCGGAAAAGACTACAGCTAAGTGACTAGTTTTCTCCAGGGAGTTTGTTCTTTGATCGCCACGCTTTCCTAGAACAGCTGGTGTATTTCAGACCTCATATTTTGAGTGCTTATCAGTGCTTATCTTGAAGAGACAGATGCATTTCTGAACATTCTACATTATTATTGTAGTTATTTGCCTAAATGTGCTTCAGACAATCAGTTTGAGCTCAAGTACTACAAAAAGTGACAGTGCAATTTTAAAAGAGAATGTATGTGCTTTTTCTTTCTCTAATAGCATAACTCTTGGATTTAAATTGCGTCATTCATGCCTGTGTTTCAGGTTTGAGGAATTTGCTTTTTGAAGGGGTTTTCACACACACAGTGAAACCAAACCAAACTGTGCCACCCTAACTGTTTGAACCCAGAGTGGACATTTGTATTTCTTGGAGTGTTTTTGTTCCTTTTAGTTTAACCCTATGCATGCAGGAAAGTTATATGTGATATAATTAATGCCCTTGTTTCTCTTTCTTGTGCAGCAAGACGTTGCAGTGTTTTGTCTCTTTCTCTTCCAGTCCCCCTTTCCTTTTGGGGAACCTGCCGGGGTTTCTGTGTCCACCAGGAAGTGTCAAGAGGTGTTCCAGGAGGTCGGGACTTACCATCACTCCTGCAGGCATCCTGCTTTTCAGGTGAGTGGCCCCATCTTGACACCATCCAGCCTGTGCTTTCCTGATTAGCCCTCTAGCTCCCAAGAAACCATAAGCCCTCCTTTCATACTTGCACGGGCCCTTCAGGCTTGAGGAGGGAAGCCCAAGACAGCCACCTCCAACAGCCCAGTGAGCACAATAACAAGGAAGGTGGTAGGAACATAGACTTTTGCTATATATTCTTCAAACTTTAAAACTGATTTCTTTTCCACACATTACTAGTTAAAGTGAACTCTTAGTTTCTGGGCAAATTGTACTTTTAAAACTGTTGTTTTTTTCTACCTGTGACTGTTTACGTCTCTGTCCTACTTTTCTCCTGTACTGTGCCAAGGCCTGTGCTTTGTAAAAGTTCAAAGGCAAATTAAATCTCAGAGGCTAAGCATAGTGTGTTTATGAGACTGTATAATCTGCTTAATGGTTCAAACTGTGATTAGGAATTGTATATAGCACTCATTTTGGCTAGAAAAGTATTTTGCATACCTGCACAAAAAGCAATATTTGTAGGGGCTTTGTATTTGGTCCCTACCTTCAAGGTTGACCAGGTCATGCAAAGTATGAATTGAGCCTGTCTGTATCACAGGGGATTCTGACCTGAAGAGCAGCTCCCTGCCACTTTCCCACCAGCCTGTGCTTAAAGTCACATGCCCTTTATATACGTTTCTTACTGGTTGTTGCATCTGTGCGCTGTCTGGTTCCTAGGGCTAGGGTTTTTTATTGAACTTAGGGTAGGAGTTCTGATAAACTGATAGGTCTGGGGTTTTGATTGGTTACTAGGGCTAGGGTTTCTATCGGACTTAGGTTTTAGGGTTACAGTTCTGATTGACCGGTAGATCTGGTGTTTTGAATGGTTCCGATAACTAGGGTTTGTATTGACATAGGGCTTAGGGTTTAGCTCAGGATTGGTTACTAGGCCTAACCGCACACAAAAAGCTCCTACACAGCTTGTTTAATACAAATCGAATTAGAACGTGTTGCCAAGCTCTGTTATTCCCTCTGCAGGGCCAAAAAAAACAAGTAGTGGCATGTTTGACAAAGTTTTTCATCATTGCAGAGCAACAGTACAAGGCAGCTGCACTCTTAATGAAAAGGAACACATTTTAAAACTGTATATCTAATTTTAGTTTGTTCAGTCGCAGACCCAAAAGCACTTTAGATATGATAAGTATTTGTATTTTTCTTGTATCAATAAGCCTTGTTGTTTTTAAAATTTGACTTTTGTTTGTCATATCATCTAAGGTTTAAGTAACTATATCATGATTAATAAATACATATATACTAGGGCTATAGCTGTGATTGTTTAAAAGGGCTAGGTCTCCTATTGGTCGTGGGCTTAGAGCTAAGATTCTGCTTGGCTAGGGTTCCCATTGGCCAATAGGGCTATGTAAGCATAGGGGTGAGGGTGTCTCAGCCCAGACGTTAAGGCTAAGGGCAGATAGGACAAGGGCAGTTGCCTGTCTGGGGCTGGTTAGGCTGGGTCAGGCCTAGGACCAGAATTGCTGTCCTTTTTGCTTTTCACTAGCCACCCCTCTAACTCATCAAGACCCTCAAACATAAAAACGCACTCTCAACAAATGCAAGTGACTCATTAACTACACACAAACTCTATCAACATTTAATTATCTCAATAAACACTACAAAACCCTACAAACCACAACTATATACCCTTCTACCCTAACTACCACACAATGGCACCCAAACTCTCAAAACACCATTCTGTCCTGTATCACTACCAAATCAACACATCACCAACACAACACAAAGCCACATTATACATAACTTTAATGCATCTAGACACACACTCCCTATTCATACAAAACAACAGCTCTACCTTTCACTTGCTCCTAACTGAACTCTTTCTGTCACCCCCAAACCCAAGCTCAGCCTTACATCATGTCATCCACCAAAACTTTCCTCCTCTTCTTACCAGAAACACTCAACAAAACAATCCTTGCACTCCAAACAAGCACACACACTGCCTCTTCCTGCTATCAAATCAGACACAAAGACTCATAACTCTTATTCATCCCCTGTCACACACCACATACACTCTTCTCCAAAACAAATCACTGTGCTTTTACCATTCAATTTCCACTCACCAACAGTATTTCACATACAAATCCTTCTCAGAAAACCACTACACAAATATCTCCTCTCACTATCCCACAACAACAAAACAGAATACACTCACACCAGACCATCAAAATCTCACACACACACAATTTCCTTACACATTCTGTCACAAATTAAAAACAAATACCCACTCCCACCCTTCTGACTACACAAATAATACACACCCTAAGCCATCTTAAGGCACACGTGTTCTCTATTCCCCAGACCTATCACAAATACACTAGTACAATAATTCTCATTCACCCACTGCTCATCCATTGCACAATTTAGAGCCTTTAAACATAACCCACATGCCCCACTACCACCCCTAACCCATACAGCTTCCACCCTAAACCAACGCAAACAAAATAAACAACATGCCACTGTTCACAACAAAGCTCACCAAGTCACTTTCAACAACCATCCCCACGACCTACACACACAGACCCTTCAACGTGCCTTCTAAGCCTGCCTGACAGGAAATACAATACAAAAAAACAAAACTTGCTATCCTCATACAGCTAATCCAAGCAATAAGGACACACTTGCTACAAGTTCAACAAACACTGCCCACTCTTCTACAAAACAAAGTCACACCACCACCCAAACACAATCTCTAAACTGCCTAATAATAAATGCACAATCACTCTTTAAAAACAAGCACTACATCTACGACCTACTCACCAACACGCAACCTGACTTACTCTTCATAACTGAATCATGGTTAGGAGAAGATATCGCCCAATATTGCATGAAGCTGTTCTTCCAGACTATCAAACTATCACACAAAATCATGTAGGCAAAACAGGATATGGGTTAGCTGTTATATTCAAGCAAACAATAAATATCAACAAAGATGATGACATTTCTATACAAGGTTGTGAGGCCCTCATCACCACATGCAACCCAGTACCAACTTCTTCCTGGAACTTCCTTCTCCTTTCCAGATCACCACCTAGCAATGCAACATTCCCAGACACAATTCTCAGTACTTTTTCAAATATTATATCACCACATTCCAACCTATGTATCTTGGAGACCTAAACATTTGGTTTGGCAAATCCAATGTGCCCCATCCAAAAACCATCATCACTGGCTTAGCCACATTGACCTACATCAGATCATACACAAACCCACAAATATGGCTGGACACATCCCAGATGTCATTTTTCCTAACCCCAAACTATTTACCTTCAAATAATAAGTCCAGTTATGTGGTCAGACCACCATTTGCTAGCTTTTAATGTAAAACACCTCAAATGAGCACACCTAAGAACACCTCAAATGCAACCACCTATCGACCATGGAACAAACTCAATTTTGAAAACTTAGAGACCCAACTAACATCCAACACAGAGCTAGACTTAATAGATTATATATGAAAGCTTTATGCATGGCTACAGGAAGTTTTTGCTGTCCTAATACCACTAAGAACAATAACGCAGGACCAAAAAAAAAAAAACACTTTGGCAAAATACAGAAATAAGAGAGATAAAAAAACAAATTAGAAAGCCAAAAAGCACTTGGCTAAAACAAAACAGCAATCAAGACAAACTTCACCTACAGAAACTTAACAGAATTTACAAGTCATCAATAAATAAAAGACTTTATTAAAGAAAACAACCCTCGACACGCATGACCCTAACAACTACAGACTGATTATGAATGGACCTTTCCTGGACAAATTAATAGATAGAACTGTGTTCGCCCAGATGTCACAGTTCATTGAAGATAGTTCCATACTTCCAGACAGGATTCCACACAGGAAGAGGCACAGAATCTGCCCTCATCGCCAACTGGAATGACCTTAAAATCACAGTAGACTGTAGCTTGGTCACTGCATTTCTTCTCTTGGACCTCTCAGCTGCCTTCAACAGAGTTGTCCACGACACTCTAATACAAGGAATCTATGAAGCTGGCATAGAAGGGACTGCTCTTGACTGGATCATATCTTACCTTCAAAACAGAACAAATGTCACCTATACTTCCCCTTCCTCATCCAACCCGTACTTTATAAAAGCAGGGGTTTCTCAAGGCTCTATCATTGCACCCATGCATTTCAACATCTACATGAAGTCATTACTGAAAATGATCAATGAATATCAGTTCACATGTTATAACTATGCAGGTGACATACAAATACTACTTAAACTGGAAAGCCCCAAAGACTTTGAAAACTCACAAATCTTCAGTTGTCTCAGAGAATTGATCTGTTTCATTTTGTGAGAAAATTGAAATAAATAAAAAAATGTTTTCAAACTAAGGTAAGAACGCAACCAGTTGGGGTGGAAAAAACTCAAACTAGTAGGCTCTTGATTTCAGATATTGATATGTTACATACTCTATCTGTTTTGGATGATGATACACAGTCTCATGGTGACCCCATTATAAATCTGGAGGTTCTTGTTTTGGAAACAAATCTGGCATGCCCCAGCCCCTTCAAACCAAAATCTACCTTTTTACCACCTGTACACAATAATGCTATAGAAGTGTTTGAGATGGATGTGACTAACCAGCTTAAGAAAATGAGGTATGTTACTAACAGCAACAGACCTGATAATCTTACACCAGTACAACGCTTGGCGTTGGATAAACTAGCCAAGGATTTTAGCATTGTAATTCGTGAATCAGACAAAGGTGGTAATGTTGTTGTTTTAGATAAGAACAAATATTTGCAAGAAGGTAAAAGACAGCTGGGAGTGACAGAGTGTTATGCTAGATCTGAATGGTCAGACCTTAAATCGTCCACTATGAAATATCAAGAGATGCTAATAGATTGGAGAGAGAGTGGTTTAATTGAATGGGAAGAATATCAATTTCTTAGATGTGATTACCAAAGGACACCAATCTTCTACCTTCTACTAAAGCTTCATAAGAATAGTCAGAACCCTCCAGGTAGACCAATCGTGTCAGCGATCGGTTCGCTACTTGAGAATACTTCAAGATATATTGATCATTTCCTAAGACCGTTTGTGGAAAGTTTACCGTCTTATGTGAAGAATACTACACAATTCCTAAAAATAATGGATGGCATAAGTTGGGAAGATGACTTCCTTCTTCTAACGTTGGATGTCACAAGTTTATATACTTGTCTTCATCATGAGTTAGGTCTTAGGGCGGTCAGACATTTTATGGGAGCTAGATCCATCTCACATCTGGAACATACAGAAATGATCTGTGATATGATATGGTATTGTCTCACTGATAATCTTTTTCTTTTTGACAATCAAATGTATAAACAGTTACAAGGGACGGCTTTGGGTACATGCTTTGCTCCCAGCTGCGCAAATTTGTTCAAGGGCTGGTGGGAGGAGCAGATATCCACTAGCATCATTGATTATGAGGATAAGGTTGTGCTGTGGTGTCGGTACATTGACATCTTTGTAATATGGAAAGGAGATGAAATTTCAGCAATGAAGTTTGTAGAAGTCCTCAACGCAAATGAGTGTAATTTACAATTAACTGAGCAACACAGCAAAACATCAATTCCTTTTTTAGATGTGGAAGTTAACATTGAAAATGATAGAGTAAGCACAAAATTGTATAGAAAAGCGACAGCTGGTAACAGTTTGCTAAATGCCAGAAGTGCCCACCCTCCCAATCTGATTAGGAGTATTCCATATGGCGAATTACTTCGTGCAAAATGTATTTGTTGCACTAATGATGATTTCCAACTGGAATGCACAGTAATGTGCAAACGCTTTGCAGAAAGCAAAATATCAATGCAGCTATAAAGAAGGTTGAGTGCCGTTCGAGATCAGAGCTACTCTACTCATTATCCAAAACTAGCATTAATGATCAAAAAATGAGATTCATTATGACCTTTTCAAGTCATGCGTATAGGTTGAGACAGATTCTAAATAAGAGCTGGCACATCCTGCGGACAGATACCGACTTGGCTAATTCTGTTTGGGACTTGCCATCTATCACTTTCCGGAGAGGTAGAACAATACGGGACACCTTGAGCAAGAATATGGTGGTCAGTATGAGCAATAACATACAGGATGGTCCAAGTGTTTCAGGATTCTACTGTTGCCAACAGTGTAAGGCCTGCAGGTATAGTGTTAATTGCCTGGAGGTTGTCTGGGGCAATGGACAGAACAGATACAAGATTTTTGGTCATTATAATTGTAATACTGAATTTTGTGTATACTGTTTGAAGTGCCCATGTGATAAAATATACATGGGGAGCACTATACATAAAGCAAAGAAGAGGATACTGGAACACATAAGAGCTATCCGTAACAATGACCGCAATTACCCGGTGGAGAGACATTTTCAGACTGAACATCAGGGTAATGAGAAATTGCTCAGATTTTTGGTATGTGATCAAGTTAGATCTGATATCCGGGGTGGTGACAGGCAAAAAACATTACGGACTATGGAATCTAAGTACATTATTAGATTTATGACTCTTTCCCCTGGGCGGTTGAATTCCAGTGAGGAAATGAGTAGTCATCTTGGATAGTAATTTGGGGATATTTTGTAAATTTTGTAAGTTTAGATTCCTGCGATGTAAATACTATTAGAGTGTGTAAATACATGTTATATAGTAGGGTTTGTAATACGTAATTTGGGGTATGTTAGTGAACACATGAGAACATAGACTCTTTGGTGGTGGAAAGATGATTGAGGAATATTGACACTAAGGTGCTTTCTTTGGGAATTGAATGATAAATAAAGGGCATCCTTTAAATATTAATTATGGGGAAAATAAATGTAGAATATTTAGGTATATGCACAGTATAACTAATCTTTAGGGAGCAAATGTCTCCCTATAAAAAAGTTTCTGATACAAGGTGGTTATATACATGGAATTTCTATATGGACAATTTTATGTTAAAAAACCTGTTAGCTAAAGTATTTGCACTTTGTTTCTATGACTTATGATATATGGTATAATATATACCAATTCAATATGACCACCGCCATTTTGAGTAGTTTGTTTTGGTTTATTTGAATAGTCTGTTTTTAATTTTGTTGTTTTTTAGGTATTTGTATGGTTAATGTGTTCCTTTTCCCCATCCGTGAACAAGGCTATGGCTGAAAAGCGTTTGGAGGAACTCTCTGTGTGATAATAAACTTTTGGACAATTGGCTGGAAGTGCTCTGACCTTTTCTTTGGAGTACAAAGAAATATTTGACACACACATATATATATATATATATATATAAAAAAACTTTTTTCAGCAAACAAACAAAGGTTACAGGTAAAAAAACATAGAAATTCACTGAAAAAAACAAAGGTTACAGGAACGTTACAGTTAGGCTTACTTTTTAAACAGTCAAAACTATAGAAATTCACTTATTATAGTTAGAGTTATCTCAAGTAACTAAAACTCTGCCCTAAGGCAACTATAACTCGCACTCCCACCATGCAAGTTTTTTCTGAAACATTTTTACTGCAAGTATTACATTGATATTATCAGTGATGTTATGAAATACGTCATGAGTGCTGTAATTTGTGGGGTAATTAGCAGTGCATGACGAAGGCGCGCTCGTTATACTTACTTGAGATAACTCTAACTATGACAGGTGAGTTTCAGTGGTCAGTGTTTTTTTTATGTCTAAAATGTGAGCCTAACTATAACATCCCTATAACCTTTGTTTTAATTCTATTTCCTAACTATAACATCCCTGTAACCATTGTTTTTTTCAGTGAATTTCTATGTTTTTTTAACGCATAGTAATTTTCATTACTATACGTTAATCTAAACACCTCAGCGCCTAGCTTTTAGCCCTGCACGGCAGCAGCTGGCGACCAGGCACTGAGGCCAGCCTCCTATAAGCACCCAACCTTTCACTGTACCCTGCCTTCACCCCTGCACAGCAGGGGTTGTCCGCAAGGCCTGGCCTGCAGCCATACCCTGAGGCCAACCAACCAACCCTACAGTTCGCATGGCCTTTTGGCCGTACTTGGCAGGAGTTGGCTGCTGCCTGTGTATCTCAGTGGGAGAATAGGTGTGAGAGGGTGTATCTGGGGATGAGAGTGACTGTGAGAGCCTCTGTCCGAGCGTGAAAGTGCGTACATTAGTCTTAGTGGGTGAGTCAGTGTGTGTCTAGGTCTGTGAGCGGGTGCATGAGGGTGTCAGTGGGTCTGTGAGAGTCTGAGTGTGTCTGTGAATGGGTGTGTGAGTCTGGGTGGGTCTGTGAGTGGGTGCGTGAGGGTCTGATTGAGGCAATGAGTGGGTGCACAAGGGTCTGGGTGGATCTGTGAGAGGGTGTGTGCAGTGAAATATGTGTTTTGACTACTGACTTCATGTTGCACCACTTAGCATTTGGCTTAGCTGCCCACCATCACATTAGTGGTCACCAGTTACAGACTCCATGTTGTATTCAGTTTAGCCTTAGCTTAATTCTGCCTATTGACTTTAACGTGGCTTTAGACACTGCCATGTTAAAGGCTTCCAGTGATTTTCCACGTTGTCTACCTGTTTTCGTGCTTTTTCTCACCAAGGGCTTTGGTTGCTAAGGATGTACTCAGACGGCAGGGAACAGCCTTGCTTTGATTTGACATCTTGGGATTGTGGAAAAACCCTAACGTGTTATTTTCAAAGCATACCTAAACTAGCCAGCATGTTTGAATCGCACCAGGAGGGGTTATTCCAGAAACTCCTTCGTTTTTTAAAGAAATAAAACAGACTCAGTACGACAGTGAGGGATTCAGAGATCTCAGTCAGGATTCAGACGTCGAATGCCTGATATAGATTTCCCGTGAGGGTAGAGATCTCTCTTTCTCTATCTCTATCCCAGTCGAACGAGGTCATTGGCTTGCTGGCAGGAGAAAGATGAAGCACCTGACAGGCCCCCTGGTGTTGCATTTTGATTAATTATTTGCTTTGCATCATAACATATATACATATATTTGCTGTGTAAATTGCAGTGGAGAATTATTCGTGCATGTTTTCATTTCATTGTTATGACTATTTTTAAACGTGTGCTTTCAACATGCTTATCTCCTTTTAGGAACCTTGCGTAGTGAAATAATAAATGTCTTCTTTGGACTAAGAAGTGCATTCCAGAGATTTTTGTCAGCTCGGTCATTAGTGAAAAGCAAAACAGTGCAAGAGTGTCTGAGTGGCTGCGTAAGGGTCTGAGTAGATGCATGAGTAGAGATTAAAAGAGAGAGAGAAACAAGGAAAGATGGAGAGAGAGAGATCATTTTTAGGCTTTGATGGATGATATACCTAGAAAGAGATATTTCTGGACAATTTAAAAAGAACATTGTATTTGTCAATTACAAAGAGTGAGATCACCTTTCAGTATGAACCTTAAACCTTTAAAGTTTAAAAGAAATTAAAGGGGGTAAGTGATCATGGACACACAGGGAGTAGAACCGTCAAGTGTCAGATTGAGGGTCTGAGAACTTAATCATTAGGCCATAGCTGACTCCTTATTATGCTTTGTCCAGTCATAACTATGATATTCAGCCCACAAAGTTCGAGAGGAAAGAGAATTTGCCATTATTAGGAAGGTTTAACAATCTAAACACTAGTAAATAAACAGACCCACTGCCTTTGGATACTAAGGTGGTCATTCTGGACACCACCAGGGTAAATGTGGCGTTCCCACCACCAACAGCCTGGCGGTGCAGACCGCCACATTATAAGTGTGGCGGGTTGGCATCTGCGACCCCGCCACATCTCCACTCATACCGCCATGGTGGTCGGAACCGCCGGCCGGAGATGATCATCTCCAACCCGGCAGTCCACAGAAGACCGCCGGCGGTATTAGAAGCCAGCTTTCCAATGATGGTTTCCGCAGCGGTAGCACTGCCAGGAAAACCATGAAGGAAAGGCTACCGGTGACAGGGAATTTCTTCCCTGTCACCAGTAGACGGCTTCCCCACCCCCCAGCAAGCACTAGACCTCCCTCACACTACCCCTCACCCCCTTCAGCCACAGCACCCCCCCACTTCAATCTACCCCCCTTTAGCCACAGGACCCACCACCCCACACCCCACTTCCCGTTTACATGTACTCAGATACCCACATGCACCACACATACACCCATTCACCTACACTTACATACATGCGTTCACTCACACGCATCCATACATGCATTCACAACAGCATACATACCCTCTTCACAACAGCATCCATACATGCATTCACAAAAGCATATATACAAGCATTCTCAACAGCATACATACACACATTCACAACAGCATACATACATGCATTCAAACATGCAAATGCACATTCATGTAGACACCACCCACTCACACATGCACACACAACAATACCTCCACCCTCCCACCCCCCTCCCTTGTCGTATGATCACCTTACCTGTTCCAGGGTGAAGGTGGTCCGCAGGGAATGGGAAGGGGCACTTTCACCGCTGGCAGCGCCTGCCAGCAGGACACAGCCAGGCCGTATCATGGCCCATAACATGGCAGGAGTATACTACTGGTTGGGGGCAGGTATTGGTACTGCCAGAGCACATCTGCACGTCAGCACAACTACTGCCGGATTTCTGCCAAAAGTGTGGTGGAAATTCAGCAGTACCAGTAATATGGTGGGCAGGAGACTCCTGGCGCCCATGGCTGTGGCGTCTTCATGGAAGACTGCCAAAGTTGTAATGAGGGCCTAAGGTTTGAACCATCAACCTATTGAGTGACAGTCCAAGAGTTTTACCAATATGTCAGAAGAGACTATGTTCTGCTTTGCCTCAAAACGTAACTATAATATTTGAACCACACATCTTGCTAGTCTAACTCCTTGAAGTCATTGCATGGAGAGATCAGACAATGAAAATGTCTCTCTCCCTCACTCTCTCTCTCTCCCATCCCATTATAGGAAAGAAGAGAGAGAGTGACATCTGCGGGGGGATCCTCAAGAGCCCCACTGTCCTAGCCAGCTCCCCAGGTCCTGCAGGAGCCGGCATTGCTCCCAGAAGCAAGGAGATGCTTTTAATAGCAGTTTCCTGCTTGTGGGAGCAATGTTTTAATCAGTCTTCCCTGCACACATATTTGCATGCAGGGAAGGCAGATGAAAACTCCACTTTGTGACAGAGGGAACTGTTTGACAGCTCCAGCTGTCAGAAAGCATGCTTTGTTTGCTTTTGTTTGGTGGGGGCTGTCAGCTCCCACAAAGGAAAAGCAAACATGAGCCGGCCCAGGGGGTGGCAGTCTACAGCGCCACCATTGGCTCCTCGAGGGGGGGCCCACTGCCCCCTCCAATGTTACACAGCCCCGGGGAGGTGGTGGTCCCTGACGCTGCTGGGGGGGGGCACACGGCCCCCACATAGTATTTCTGTAAGTCCTGGGGAGGTGGTGGCCCCCGCTGCTGCGGAAGGTTGGGCGGCCCCCACGTTAAATTAGCAAAGCCCCCAGGACTTGGCCCACCTGGGTACTTCAGAATAAAGAAGTGTGCAGCCCGCACTTCATTTAAAAAAAAAAAATGTCACTGGATCCGGAGCGAATTGTGGTGAAAATAAAATAAAACATGCTTTTTAGCTCTGAGGGTGTCCATCTAGGACCCCTAGCACCAGAAGTAAGGTGTTAAGGTGACTCTACCCTTGCCACTTGTTTTCTTTTTGTTTTTTACTTTTTTAGTGGGGCTTGACTGAAGCCGAATTCAAAGATGGCTGCCAACACTTCCTGGTTTGAAGTGTTGGCAGTCAATCAGAGCTGTGCATTTCCCTGTACAAGCTTATCTTTTTTGTGAAGTCATCACAGCTAAAGATATACAAATGTATTTTCCCTTTAATATCTCCAAAACTACTGATTGGATTTACACCAGCTAAGCAAAAGCACAATCTGTGCACTAAAAGCTAGCTTTCTGCTATATTTGGTGTAATTCCACCCAGTGGTTCAGTCTGTAGCCTTGTTCAAAGGTCCTATGGAGATTAACTTGGGAAACACAACTTTTTTGACCTCTCTTTTTCGTGACCCTCCCTGGACGGACCACCCTAACACTTTCTGTGTGCAGCAAGAATCAAGATACAGGCAAGTCAAAAAGTGCATTTTCGATAGAAACATGGTCCTTACTATGACTACCTAGTAGCGACCGCCAATAAGTAATAGATCGTCTCTGTTCTATTTATTCATCACAATATGTAAATAGTATCATAACCACTTTTTCTAAAAGTGCTTCACTATTGACATATTTAGAAAAGTATAAAATAAAAAAAGTCACAAAAATTCACAAATAAATTAGCTTTACTTGTAGCAACACTTGAAAGTGTGAATTTATAAAATACCTCCTTACATCTCAATATTATCATGTATACCCTCTCTCTATACTTATGCATCTATATATTTATTACTTTATTCCTTCTGCAGAAGAAAAAATAGCCTTTGACTCTATCCAATGCACCATTCTAAGTCTCACTCTAAATCTCTCTGAATATATCCTATGCCTCCACTCTCTGACTCATCCCAAACCTCATTCTACTACTATGATCTCCAAAATAACCCTTTTTAATTGCTCCCCTCGTGTATCCATCCTTTGACTCATTCCAAACCTCATTTTACTAGTACAATCTCACTCATCTATTTTTAGAGACTTTTCCCTCCTCCATCTCTCCCTTTTCTCATCCCAGACTTTATCCTACTACTATGATCTCCAAATAACACTTTCTCGACTCTTCCCTCTTCTCCTACCTCCATTATCCTATTCAATCCAAATAACGGACCCCTCTCAAAATAACTCATAGTTCCTTATACTAATCCTTTACAAATCGTTTTTGTGCTTGGGAGTAGCGTGCGACTCACAGAAAAGCACTTTGATTGCTCTTCATAGGTAGTAAGCTCTATATAAATTCAATTACAATCACAATTTGCAACAAGAAGAAGTATTAATGCTGGTACCGGCAGTCTACTGATATGAATGCTTGGCTTGTCCTCATGCCATTAGGAGCATATTTATAACCCATTTGCACCAAATTTGTGTCTTTTTTTTACACAAATTCAGTGCAAAACTAACTCCATATTTATATTTTGACGTTAGATACCTCTAACGTCAAAATATTGGAGTTTGCACCATCTTTTAGATGCGTGAACCTACCTTACATCAATAAGATGCAAGGTAGGCTTTCCCATTTAAAAAATGGTGCTAGCCCCTTATCCCCATATTTATCCCCCGTGCTAAAATGATGCACGGGTGGGAGGAGGGGCTAAATAATGGTGGAAAGCTTGCTTTAATGCTTGGGTCACACCAAGCGTTAGGGGACCTGTGGACCCATTTCCATGGTTAAACACCATGGAATGGGTCTACAGGTGTCCTCCTCAAGCCCCAGGAACACCCCCACCCAATCCAGAGGGACACCGGAGGATGAGGGACCCCATCACAGGTATAGGGTAAGCATAGGTAAGTATTTTTCTTTAAATAAAGTGCCATCATGGGCCCAACTTGGTGCCCACTGCATGGCACAGGGTGCAATGGCAATGCCCAGGGGACACTGGTCTACTGTGCTGGCCATTGGGGTGGTGGGCATGACACCTGAGTAATTTGGTATGGATGGTTTTGCATCAGAAAATCACGCTAGGCTGGTTAGAGGCATTTTATTTTGCCTATAACCAGTCTAACGTCATGTATAGGTGCAAAACCACCTTCTTTCATACTGACACCCCCACCCGGCTAACGTCATTTTATTTTACATTAGACCACCCTTTGCACCAGCTTTCGCCATTCCATAAATATGGCGGCCGGCTGGAGCTCAGGAATGGTGCAAGATGGTGCTAAACTTTTTGATGCAAAACTGCATTAGTGAAGTTTTGCATCAAAAAGTATAAAAATGCCCCTCAAGGTTTTCAAACGTTTTTGCTCCTCCTCCTAAGTAAAGCACCAAGGGCTGAACTGATTGCAGGGGATGGGGCTTATGAGGTCCTTTCAGTGGTACGTTTTCTATAGCACTAAATGTGAGACTTACCAAAGAGCAAATACATTTAACAAAAACAAACATTGACCAAAAAACACTACTTCCCATAACTAGGCTGTTGTGAACCCATTTACACTCTTGGCCGCCATACACTGTAGCTGCTGGAGTAATACCGTCTACCCTCAGTAGCTGACTGCCTCCTCCGATTCTGTCATCCTTTCCTCACTATGCCTGGCCATCACTCAAGTTTTAAAAGAGACTCTCTGTCCCTTTCATACAAAAATGAGCTCCCATGAGTTGCCCCACTCTTTGCAGCAAAGGTCCCCTCAGCCTTGAGCTAGCATGGAAAATTAGCCCCCATGCATTTTTTAATAAAGTAAGACAGTCATACTTTTTATGCAATGGGCAGCTCGCATCCTTGGTTTTAGAAATTGTGTTTCTGGTCGACAGAGGTATGCACCTTGATTAAGCAGCAACCAGAATTCTTATCAGGGTAACTCACAAACACACCCTAAATTAACCTGTGCTCACCCTCTGTTGGTTTGGCACAGGGCAGGCAGGTTTAACTTAAGTAGCAATGTGTAAAGTATTTGTCAAACACTTCATACAGTGAAAACACCTCAGAAAAAGATACCACAACAGGTTAGAACAATACCAAAACCACTTGAATCCAATAAGTATAATTTGAGTTAGTATTTAAAAAAAAAAAAGTGTAAAACAGTGATAGAAGCAGAGAGGCCCAACCATGGATGTCTTGTCATGCCGGAGCGGGACAAAGTCAAACGTTCAGGCCAACAAGCATGGATTGGCTACAGGACCCCCTTGGGCCTGCTGAACCAAAGTACCTAAAAATTCTAGTGCGGGAACGTTGCAATGATTTAGGACCATACCATTGAGGAGATGCATAGATTGTCTCCATGCAGTCGAGTATATGAATCTAAGTTCCCCACAGAGCGATGGCAATGCATCAGAGCCAATGTTGGGCCTGCCCTGCCGGGGTTGAAGAAAATGCTGGTGTGGATGCCGGGACACTGACGCTCTGCACTCAGGGGTCCTAGAAACGAAGGAGGAACACTCCTGGAAACTGGTTGAGCTGGAGTGTGACAGCCATGTTTTTTTCAAAGGTTATTTAAGACATGAGGGTCGAACGTACGGTGCCTGGTGTTCTAGTGTTTTGGCCCTCGTGTGCATTTAGACATGCTATTTGGATTCTCGTCATCTCCGGCAGTGTGGGAAAATGTTGCCTTCGGGAGCAGTGTCTTAAAGTTCACTCGAGGGGGTCTCTCTGAGTCTCTTGCGTGGCTGCTCCTCAGTCCTCCAGGCAATTCATCAAAAGTAACCTGCAATGAAGAAGAAAAGAACAGTATTTTTCAGGCAGTAACATCATGCACGCTTGCCTTAACATAAAACTACTTATCTGTTCTTGCGAATAGCTCCAGTTCTGCTGTATATCTTGGGCTTCAATGAACAATCCTGCAAGCAAACTAGTACTAAATTGTGAATTTGGGGACATTAGTTTCTATACAAAATGTATATTTAATGCATGTGTATTCATGTGTCAACAATATGGCCAGAGCTTGTAGGTGTTTGAACTGTGCTTAGTAAGTGAGGGTACCGCAGCTAAATGCCACTATATTTTAGTTTTTTTCTTTTTCAAATCATATGTGCAATATTCATTTTGGAATCATATGTTCAATGGTGAAGAACTAGGCTCTCAAATAATGGCAGCCTGCACAAAGTCTTTGGTGAGCAGTTGTTGTGTACAACAAATATCGTATTAACAGATGTTCATCATCTTGATTACTTATGCTGAATCTTGTTAATTCCAGGTTTGCCTATTCCAGAAGTTCTCTTGAAGAATAGTTCTTAAGATTCTATGTTTAGATGGAGAAGAGTGAGTAAGCAGGTAGTAACTTTACTACAGGGACAATGGGAGGCACACATATTATGCATAGGGCTAGCCCCAATTTCTATTAGTTCTAAAGGAGGCAGGAGTGCATATCATGCTGTTGGCCTTAGACATTCCGAACCAGAACAGTGTTTTCTCTTTTCTTTCCCTCCCATGGACTGAGATCAACCAGGTGTGAGATTGTCTTGTGGTTTATACTTAGTGGAGGATCAGGACCTTGCTGCGTACTCTTCCTGCCAGAACACCCAGGGGAGTTCTTGATAAACAAGATGCAATGAAGTTCAGGTGTGGGTGCCAGGCCTGTTGATGTTGAGGTGATGCACTGATTCCAATGAGTGCAGTGGCTGCAATGTCTAGTTTGATGCTATTGTTGAGGCTGTCATTGATGGGGATGCAAGACCTTGCACCGAAGCAAGCACCACAGTGCTGGTTATGAAAGCAATGTGCCAGTTTTATCCATACAATGGCAGAGCTGTGCTGGTTCTGTCCATGCAACAGCAAAGATGCAGTGGCTCTGCTGGAGCAGTATCTTAGGATCTTCTTCCAAGGGACCAGAACTGGGGTGGCATCACTTGGTAGGTCAGGCTCATAGCTGAGTGTAGTTGCATTGTTAGGTTGGTTGGAAGTCTTTTATGTCCCTAAGTCTTCAAATCAGGAGACCAGTCAGCTGGCTCTAGGTTTTGCGTTGGAGAGATTCAGGTCCAGTCTATCTCACCCAAGTAAGGAGGGTAGCAGGCCTGCACAGCCAGGCGGCACTTCTACCAGAGAAGCAGTTCAGCAGGGTGTAAGTCTGTGTAGCAGCACAGCAGTCCTTCTTCCTCCCATGGTATAAGCAGCTCCAGAAGTCTACTGAAGTGGTAGGTCTGAAACTGATGCCTTTGAAGTAGGAGAGTCTTCAAAGAGGTCATTAAAGTACACAGAGGTCATCCCTTCCTTCCTTGCCCCCAGACTCACTACCGGGGAGTAAGCAGCCCTTTGTGTGGGAACAGGACATGGACTATTCGGGTGTATCTGTGAGTCTGTGGCCAGCTTGTCCCTCCCATCCTGTCAGGATGGCCCATAAGGGTCAATCAAGTCACACGTCCAATTGTATGTGGCTGTCTAAAAGGAATACACAAAGCATAAATGTCACCCACCCCAGACAAGTGATCAGAAACAGGCTGCAGGCACACAGAGCTGAGAGCATGAAAATGCAGCATTGTAAAAGTGGCATTTTCAAAACTGTAACACAATGTCCCACTTTAGAGAGGATTTGCCATTACAATTCCATAGGTAATAAACATGACAAATCAACCTCCTCTCAATCAGGAATTACAAATTATAAAATGTAATAAGGAATCCCCAGTGTTATCCTATGTAGGGGTAGGCCTCACAGTAGTGAAAAACACATTTGGGAGTTTTTCACTACCAGGATATGTAAAACTAAAGGGCACATCTGTCTTTTAATTACACCAAATCCTGCCCTATGAGCGACCTAGGCCCTGCCTTAGGGGCAATTTACATGCAGCAAAAGGGGGGTTCAAAGCTTGGCAATGTGTTTTAAATGCCAAGTTAACATGGCAGTGTCACACTGCATTCAGGCTGCAATGGCAGACCTGAGACAGGTTTTAGAGTGCTACACAGGTGGGAAGCAAAATAACTGTTGCAGGCTTACTGGTAGCAATTAATTTACAGACCCTGGATATATGGTATACTACTCTACACAGGACTTAAACGTAAATTAAATACACCAGTTGGGTATATGCCAATCAAACCAAGTTTAGGGGAGAGTGCACAAGCATTCTAGTACTGGTTAGCAGTGGTAAGGTGCAGAGTCCAAAGTGCAATAAAAATGAATTGATCAAAATTGGATGTAAGCAGGCAAATAGTGTAACCACCCCACTACCTTGGAAACCACCACCTCCCCAGGGCTGTTATATAAAGTGGAGGGGTGCTTCTCACCCCCTTTCCGTGCCCTGGGGTCCACCACCCTCCAAGGCAAAATTAAATTTATTTGCGAGGGAAGGCCATGTGGCTCCCCGCTGCCCCAGAGACCACCACCATTCTGGGCAAAATGCAACTTATTTCCAGGGGGCTGTGTGCCCCCCCCCGCCCAGGGGCCCACCACCCCCAGGGGCAAATATTTAAAATAAGGAAGGGTGTCCCTTTGGGACCCCATGCCCCAGGGACCATCAACCACTGAAGCTATGCTCAAGTTGGAGGGGGGCCACGCAGCCCCCCTATTGGAGCCACAGACGGCCCAGGGGACTGCCACCCCCCCTCCTCAGGGCCAGCTCCTGCTATGTCCTGTGGTGCCCATTCCTGGGACATAGCTGTTTGCTTTGGCCTAGCTGCAAAGCAGGTCGCGCTATCAAAATCCAAAGCTTTCTCCTCTGTCCCCTGCATGTGTACTTCAGCAAGCATGGAGCTGCTGTCAAATCAGCTTAATGCTTGCTGAAGCCATGGAACTGTGAGGGAAGCCTTGAGGCTTCCCCCATGGTGCCAGGAAGCCCATTAGGGCTTTTTATTATTTATTTATTCTTAAAACAATTAATAAGTAAATAAATACATAAATATATAAGGACTGTGGGGGAGCCCTTGAGGGTTCCTTCACGGTCCCAGGTAGCCTATAAAAGGCAAAAAAAAAAACACTATAGCTATATCTCATGCCCTAAGGTAACTAAATCTCGTGCCCTCGCTATGCACTGCTAATTACCCCACAAATTATGGCGCTCATGCCATCTTTGATAACATCCTTGATAATATCAATGTAATATTTGCAGTAAAATATTTCAGGAAAAACTGTGCATGTTGGGTGAATGAGTTATAGTTACCTAAGGGCATGAGTTATAGTTATGTGGGATAGCTCTAACTATAACTTGTGAATTTCTATGGTCTGGTACTTTTCAAATGTGAGCCTAACTATAGAGTCCCTGTAACCTTCGTTGTTTTAAATGAATATCTATATATATTTTTTTTTTAAAAAGATATATATATATGTATATAACTATAGGAAACCCAGAGCACCTTGGGGAGGAGCGCTGTAAGGCTGTAAGAGCAGCCAGCACAAGCATAAAGTCCAAAACAGCACAAAGAAGTGAAGCGCTTGCTTGAGGAACTGTGAGTAGTTTGTATTTATTTCACCAAACCCCGCAAGATACATTTTGGTCCAGCAGGGCCTTGGTCAAATGACCCATGTCTACACCAGTGATATACATATAGTCAAAGAAATAGAAAAAGGACACCACATGTACTGTGAAAAACAACACCAACTTGAAGGGGAGTAAAGTATAACAAAACATACAAAGGATAATCATCAAAACATATTCAAAGTTATGTTTCAATGCAAAATTGGTAATTATGCTGTCAAACTGAGAAGCACATCACTTAAAAAAAATACAGAGAAATAAGCAAATACTAGTCCAAATTTTAAACACATCATATTTTCCTAGATGTACGAAAGCCAGGATCATACAGTAAATGAAAGACATGTGAATAAAAAGGGGACAGCGCTTCCCTAATAATTCTCCAGTGGGAAACAACTTGAACATCATGGAAGCTCAATTGGAAGCTTTGCAGCCTAACCCCTACCCTACAATCTTGCCCAAGTAGGCAAATCAGGTTCTATTTTGACAATGAAAAACAGGAAAACAAAACACCCACACCCAATCCCTCCAATTTACTGGGCCTGATTTAAGAAATGAAACTATGAGAAAAGAAAATTAAAATTAAAAGGAAAAATAAAAAGACAAATTGTCCACAACATAGAAATACACTCAAAATAGCACCAAGGGCATTACAGGAAACGCCAAGGAAGAAAGTAATGACACACATGCAGTAGAGGAGGTTCGTGAGGGGGTAGGGATTGGCTACTAGTTGAACAAAGAATACCATCTAAGTAACATCAACAATACAAAATATTGCTTGCTCATGCAATATGGGCAAAATCCTACTAATTGTCTGAAGCCCAAATTAAACAAACTGTGGATATGTAACTATGTAATATTAAACATAAGACAAAAATGTATTTGCCTGCTCTAATGGCAGCTGTTGGATTGAAAATCACTTTCTTTACTCCTGTTGTAAAGAGAGGACAGAAGATGAGGTTAATGAGAAAATGGGATGGGTTAACTTCACTACCACATAACTATACAGAGGAAAGAGGAAAAAGGGAAAAAAGGAAAAAATAGGGGTTTGACAGGTGGAGAAAGGATGAGAAAGAAGGAAGGGAAAAGGGGGAGGAGAAGAAGAAACAAGGGGAGAGAAGGAGAAGGGGATGCAAAAGTGGTGGAGAGGGAGGTAAAAACAGGTAATGAAAAAAGGTGTTCACCTTAATCACCCATATGTACTTTGGGTTCTTCCTCAATATTCCAACCCTAATGTGTTTTGTTTCCAGATCAATGATATACATAGTTTTTAGGCAACTCAAATTGCGGGTGTGACTACCTCCTGTGGGATCTGGTCAATGATGACATAAGGTAACTGGTTTCTATCACTGTAGTGGACCTCATTAAAGTGGCAGGCCATCAGCTACTCCGGGTCTCTATTATTAATTGCACGCTGATGCTCAAGAATTCTTTTCTTGGCTTAACAGATGGTACTGTCACATAGTATTTGCCAAAAGGATACTTCAGAGCATAGACCACATATTGTGAACTACAGGTGGGGAATTTCATAATCTTTCTGGACCTGTTGAACCCTGGCATCTTGAATTTGGTTCTGTTATGGATTCATCTACATGCCTTACATTTCTAACATAGGAAAAAACCCTGTAAATTACCCAACCTAATAGTGACCCTGGTGGTAATGTCACTATGGACCAGTACATCTCTCAAGGATTACCCTCTCCTGTATTGAATGCTGGGTCTGCAGTCAAGAGTGTTGTCAATAACATTGTCAGTGATAAGGGTCTCCCAGTACCTTTCGAGGATTTTCTCCACTTGTCTGTACTAGTTGTTGTATGTGGTGCTATACCTGGCGATTAATTCCTCTGCCTTATGCCCCATTTTAGTAGATACTTAGAGGATGCTGTTTCTGTACTTGTGGGAAATTCTCTCAACTGCTTTCTTTAACACCCAGTTAGGGTATCCCCTCTACTTGAATCTAACTAATATGTTCTCTTGTTCTTTATGAAAGACTTCAAGAGTACTGCAATTTCTGCTCGCCCTGAGAAGTTCTCCTCAAGGAATACTCAATTTAAGAATTTCCGGATGACTGATCAGGGCATGAAGAAGGCTGTTTCCTACAGTTGGCTGGCAAAGTCTAGTTGTCAAGTGTCCCTCCTTCACTTTAACAACCACATCTAAATATTCTATACTTGTAGTGCCAGTATCAAAGGTGAAGTCAAGATTGAGAGAATTTCTTCTCAATGTATTCACAGAAGCTTCTGCGGACTCTGTGGTACATCTCCAAAGGACAAATATATCATCTATGTACCGCAACCACAAAATGGCATTCTCCATGTGCAGTGCTGTATCGTCAGCAATGGATATCTCTTGCTTCAACCAGCGTGTAAACAAGTTCTCATTGTTGGGTGCGAAGCACAAACCCATCGTTGTCCATCCAAGCTGATGCTACAGATTCCCATTAGACATAAATATGTTTTTACAAAGACAGAAACCTATCATTTCAAAAAAGCATCTTAGAATGTTGAAGATAATGGATAGGTCTGGCTCTCAAATGATGCTCACAAGCCCGAATACCATCAGAATGCTGAATTTAAGGTTATAGGGAGCATACATCCAGTATCATGAGAATGAAACCTCCCTCCAACTGGATACCTTCGATACGTTGTAAGATGTCCTTGAAATCCTTTGTATAGGAAGGTAAAGACAACAACAAAACTTTCTAAAAAGAATTCTATATATCTGGAGGTATTTTCCAAACAGATGTTCCTCGAAAACACAATAGGCCTACCAGGAGAATTCACCAATTCCTTATGTATCTTGGGGAGAAAGTATGAGACAGGTATGTGACACAAATCTGAGGGAAGTCTTTTTTAAGATACTTGTCCTCCTTGATTTGGAGGCGGCCAAGATCCCTCCAAATTTCCAATTTGGCCCAATCAGTAATAAGGATTTTATGATATTCGTCCATAGAGATGTTGGGATAACAGTCTTTGTCTCTGAGGCACTTGATTGCCTCTTTGATATATTGTTCTTTTGGCAAAATAACAATGTTACCTCCCTTGTCTAAAGGACAAATAACTGCATGCTATTTTGCTATGTCCTCAGTTGCCTGGCATTATGCCCTAGTTATGGTGTGTAAGGTGTACTGTTGCCAGTGTTGAAGTTTCTTAAGGTCTTTGATGGTTTTATTGTGAAAAGAATCAATAGTGCCATATGTCACCTGGGGCAAAAATAGACATACATTTAAAGTTAGTCGGAGCAGATTAATCATACAGAATATCAAATTCATCGAACAAAAGCAAAGGTTCATTAATGCACCCAATCATAGCCTCACCTTGTTCTAATTCATAGAGAGTTACTAACATATCCATATCTTAACTTAAGATTAGACATTGTTACCCTGGAGATGGCGTTACTATTGTCCATACCTGTCTCAGTGTGTAGCAGGTGCCATTTTTTAAGTTTCAGTTTTCTCATTAGTTTGAAAAAATCAATTTGGGGTTGTAATAGTTGAAGCTGCTGGAAGGGCAGAAGGAAAGACTTAATGCTACTACTGACTGTTCAGTGTTGGTCAATTGTCTGTTAGAAACATTTACCAGAGTATTTCTTGTCCGTGTATCTTCCATCACTTCCTGCTTGTTGTTGGCCCCTTGTGTATTCCCACTGGAATCTCATCATTGCTGTCTGTTCCTTCTTTGTTTCCTTCTATTGTTCCTCTTCCTTCCACTTCTCATCCTCTTACTCGCCTTCCTCTGCTTCTGCCTCTGTTTCCTTGTTAGTTGGTATTGTCCATAAAGGGAATCGTCCGCCCATCGTAGGAGGTGTTATTGTTCTAAAAAAGTTGTTGGTCTCCCTTTATCTTCACCTTCAGATACACTTGCTTCCCCTGTTTTTGAAGCATCAGTGCGTTCTGTTTTTGACCCTTTCTCTGAGGCTGTTGTTTCGTAGACAGCACTGGCGGTCTTCTGGCACCTGTGGCTTCAGCTGTATGCTGAAAAGACTGTAGAAGTCAGTATGAGGGCCTTAGAGTAGTATTTCCCTTTTTCTCTGTATTTCCATTGACAATATTTGCGACATTATGTGACTGGAAGCTCAAGACTTGTTGCCTAAGAGTTATGTTCTGATACACTTCTAGAATGTCACAAGTTACATATTGCTCAATGAATGACACCACTGAGACATGAATATCTTCACCAAACTTTGATGCAGCTTTCACCCACAATGACAAATGCATATGTATGTGTGGTGCTCCTCTTGTGTGTTATTAATTTTTCAGAAGACGTCCACAACCTCACCTGGTGATGGATTCTTTTTGTTGCAGACAAAATGAAGCATGGCTTCAAGTCTGTGTTTGAAGTATTTACAAATATGTGCAAGATCAAAAGGAACAAAATTCACCTGCACACTTGAAATCAGTCTCTGGAATGCTTGCATC
Source organism: Pleurodeles waltl (assembly GCF_031143425.1). Taxonomy (NCBI): domain Eukaryota; kingdom Metazoa; phylum Chordata; class Amphibia; order Caudata; family Salamandridae; genus Pleurodeles; species Pleurodeles waltl. The sequence continues at coordinate 961,089,501 of NC_090447.1, read as the reverse complement.
AGCTTGCCTGAGTAGCATCCCAAGCATACTCTGCAATAACAAACCAGGTGGCTGCACCTAGGTTAAGTAACACACTTAATTATGGTGACAAAAACAATATTAATCGGTTTCCATGTTGGCAATTCATAACATTCATCAAATTACATTCTAGAGCCTCATCTTTACCATGTACTTTTTCCACAAAATCTCTCTCATTGATGTCAATAAACCATGTACCTGTTCTCATAAAATGGTCCACAGCATATGATAGCACTGACAGGTCACTCTCAAACAAAAGGTGAAAAATGTATGGTATATTTTGCTCAAAGTGGGGGTCATCACAATACAATCTACTTGACCTACATTCTGATGCAGGAATCTGTAGTGGAAATTCATCATAATGATCATCTTGTCCTATAGGAAACAGCACTGGAAAACATTGTGCTTTTAACTATTTCCCCACATACCTACTGGTTTTAATTTTGCTTGCTCCATTTGGTACAATTCTAAAGCATCACCCATCATATCTTTGGAATGTAGTGTATGAATGCTATAATGTTCATGTATTTCTGCTTCACCCAAATCAACCTTTTCAAACTCAACACAAGAAGCTGATCTGGAACTTCTGCCCTAAGAAAGGTAACATGCTCCTCTAGATCATTAGCTCTGTAAAATGAATTTTCTATTTTAGGATATTGTAAAGCAATCTTAACCCTATCGATACTGATGCGTTTCTGTCATTTTTGAGGTTTGAGCCTGTGAGTGCATGCCGTAGCCATATTTTTGACTTGCGAGACCATGTTATATACAGAAAAGGGCTTGGAGCCCTCCCATTCTTGCCGTTTGTGTGCTGCAACGTCACTCTTCATTCCAGTGCCTCTAATTGGTCAATGAAGTCAAAACAGCACCAGAGAAACACAGATTGATGAAACTTATTCAGTGCTCATCCGCTGCTCCTGACACTGTTGAAGTACTATTTTTTAGATTACTTTTGCTTGTGTTCTGATGTTTGCAACCACTTTTACTGCTTTCCTCTCCCACACACTTTTCTCTTTGTTCTGTCCACTTCGCACCACCCCTACCCTTTCTTTATTATTAAATGTTTGTTCTGAGCACCCCACCCACAGCCATTACTGCAGAGTACCATTTCAGTGTCCAGGCCGACTGATCTTATACTTCTACAACCCACCTTGGGCCTCCATCGCCTCTGAGGCCAACATGAGGCTTGTAAGTCCAACTAGTTGTTACTGCAGTAATGTTCGGAGATTCCATTTGTTTAATTTTTGCTGTGATGAGTCCAAGAAGGGACTCGGAAAAGAGCCTTAACGGCTGCTTCAGAGGCGACTGGTCCATTAACTCTTTCATCATTGAAACCCTCAATCCAGATTACTCACAGATCTCTACAGAAAGCATCCTTAGCAACTGGTGTAGTTACATGTACTGGGATCTGAGAGCTGCGGTGTCCCTGCAGCAAGCACTGTAATCCACTGAGCTGCCTTACTAGTGGATACTCTAGTCTGCCAGATATAGATGTAGCAACCTCTGTGAGCTCAAACTCGTAACGAGGGCACTTTTGGCCAGCTCTGCTTTTCTTCCCTCTGAGGTATATAAAATGAGTTCTGCAAAGTTGTAAACTGCAAGTGCATGCCTGTGTGTGTCTGTGTCATTGTATGCTTGAATGTGTCTCTGTGTGTGCGTGTGCTTGTGTGCTTTCGTGTGCTTCTGTGTGTGCATGTGCTTCTGTGTGTGTGCTGATAAGCAAACTTTTTAGGTGCTAAACAAAAACAACAATTACAGAATAAACCGGGCTGCAGGAAGGAGACGCCAGTTTGGGAGCCCTGGTGTTGCTTTTTGTACTGAACACACAGCGTGTGCCAACTGCCAGCACAGGGATTCGGCTCCTGCACATGATCGGCAAATGAGCGACAGACAAAGAAACACAGGACACAGCAGAGGGGCTTTTGTTCCCAAATACTACTAGGTGGGTTTGAAAATACCAAATCAATCAAAAAGCAATCAAAGGTGCACTGATTACTATACTTTTTTTTAATGCATTCTAACTACAGTGTGGCTTGCCTCCTTCAAAAATAAGCTTTAGTGTGACTCTACGAAACTCTATTTAAGGCACCTTAACCCCATCTGGAAAAATGCTGTCTCTTTCTGTTCTGAAAGTCTGTCTGCTGTGTGCTGCTGCCTGCCTCTGGCTTGTTTGTGACTTTGCTTTTCCCCCCATCCTAGACCTCCTCAAAGCAAACTAAGAGTGGGGCCCCAAGCAGGCACTCAGAAAAGAATCTAAACAGCTGCTTCAGTGGTGACTATTTCATCATTTAAAACTTTGACCAGGATTACTCAGATCTCTACAGAAAGCACCCTTAGCAACTTGTGTCTTTAAACATATTGGGGTCTGAGAGCTGCTGTGCCTCCACAGCAAGCACTATAACACACTGAGATGCCTTACCAGTAGATACTATTGTCTGCTAAATATAGATTTGATCATCTCTGTGGACTCATACTCATAATAAGTTAACTATTGGCCAGCTCCACTTTTCTTCCCTCTTAGGTGTATAAAATGAGTTATGCTGAGTTGTAAACTGCAACTGTATGTGCGTGTGTGCATGTGTGTTCGAGTGTGTCTGTGTGGGTGTTCTTGTGTGTGTCTGTGTGTGCTTATGTGTGTATGTGTGCTTGTGTGTGTGTCTGTGCTTGAGTGTGTCTGTGTGTATCCTTGTGAGTTTGTCTGTGTGTGTGCTTGAGTGAGTCTGAATGCTTTTTACCATACATTGATAGCCCTTTGGTTTACCTCACAGACCCTATCAATGGTAAGTCTCAAGAAGCCTTTTGGTTCACCAAACAATAGCATTCATTTGATCACCCTCCATATGTTTCAAGTAAAACCACCTTCTTATTTAATATTGTTCTTTCAATGCTTCCTAATACACTTTAGCTCCTTACACGCTCCAATCTGCCCCACCCCAATCTGCCACACTGCAATCTGCCCCATTCTAACATGCCCCATTCAAATCCAAAACAATCCGTCCCACTCCAATCTACCCTACCCCACTCGAATATGTCCCACCCCAAACCAATATAATATACCCCACTCCACTCCAGTCCACCCTAATCCAATCCACCTCACCCCATTTCAGTACACCCCACTCCCATTCAGTTCACCCCTTCCAGACCACTCACTCCAATCTAATCCACTCCACACCAATCCAATTTACCCACATCCAATCCACCCACTACCTCAATCCACTCCAACCCACTTCACCTTATTCAACCCAACTCCAAGCCACTCTACAATTCTGCACTCTGAGACACTGCACTCTATGACACTCTTTGCAACTGAACTCAGCTCCCCTCTAATCAACTCTACTCCCTGTACTCCACTCTGTAACACTCTACCCCAACAAATACAGTCTATAACAATCCACTCCTTCTACTCCACTCCAAGCCATTGGCAACTGCTGCACAGCAACAATCAACATAAATACACTACACATCATGCCACATAATTGCAATCAGCATAATTTCTCTCATCGTCACACAGTTCCACGCACCACAATTCCACTCCACACATTTCCATTCCACACCACATAATATGGCAATAAACCAGATAATTCAACTCAACAGCACATTTACACAACAGATCACTTACATCCAATCCACACATCACAAAATACCACATCATGCCACAATATTCAACAGAACACCACATAATTAAACTCCACAACATACCACTAAACAACACAAAATGTAATTCTACATAATTATACTCCATAACACAATCCCACTCCATATATTTCCAGTACACTTGAAACCACATTATTACTACCTACATCATTCTACTACACCATGCCGCATAATTCCACTCCACACATCCACTCCACACAATTCTATGCCCCACCATTCCACAACCAACAATATCAATCCAACCTACATAATTCCACTCCACATCATATACATCCACTCCACATTGTCATTTACAATGCCAAGAGCTCTAACTCTCACAAATATGAGATCTATTGGCATTGCCAACACTTGTTGTCTTTGGTAAGTACTTCATTCATTAGAACCACAATCTCTTCTTCTTCTCGATCTACCTCTATAGTTTCAATGTTTTCCTTCATATTCAAAGGGAAGTACACAATGTTACCTTTGAACCTGTAGGGTTCCTGGGGCTAGGTGGCCTCGTGCTCGAACATGGTTCCCCTGTGCCGGGGACGAGACTAGCTCGTCCTGCACCCGGCCCACGGGGGGAGTACTAGCACCCCCCCTGTGGGTCTGCCACTCACACCCCCTGTCAGGGATGGAAGGGGAATCGCTTCCCCTTCCACCCTGACCCCTCCCAGTAATGTCTCATCAGAGGTCACCCTGGAAGCATGCTTCCAGCGAGATGTGGAAGAGAAATGCTAAGGAGGGAGCAGGCACTGGCATGAAAGGAAAGGAAAGGCTTTTCCTTTACTTTCATGTCTCTGTAAGCATTTCGCGATAGGGCTGCAGAAAAGGCCACTAGACACCAGGCAGTTTTTTTTTTTTTTTTGTATTTACTCATAAGGGGAGCTGCCCCTTGGGCAAGGGCTGCTCCCTAGGGGGGCAATTTATTTTAAAGTCATTTCTGCCCCCTGGGGGCAGTTCGGCCTATATTGATTAGGCCGATCTGCCCCCGGGGGGCAGAAGCCACTAGACACCAGGCATTGTTTTTGTTCTTTTAATTTGTTTTGTTTTATAAGGGGAGCGACCCCTTAGGCAAGGGTTGCTCCCCAGGGGGCAATTTTTTTATGAGGCCTTTTCTGTCCCCCCTGGGTGCAGATCGGCCTATATTGATTAGGCTGATCTGCCCCCAAGGGGGCCAGAAGCCACTAGACATGAGGGATTTTTTTTTTATTTGTTTACATTGATAAGGGGAGTGACCCCTTAGGCAAGGGTCTCTCCCCGGGAGGGGGCACAATGTTTTTAGGCCATTTCTGCCCCTCAGCATATGAAACCTCTAGACAATAGGGATTTTAATTTTTAATTCAGTTTCCCGCAAGGGGAGTGGCCCCTTAGGCAAGGGTCATTCCCTTGGGGGGCAAATTTATTTTAGGCCATTTCTGCCCACCTTGGGGGCAAATCAGCCTATGTTTTTTAGGCCAATCTGCCCCCCAGGGCAGCAGAAACCCCACCAGACACCAGGGAAGAATTATTTTAATAAAAGAGGGTGAGGGTATGGCCATACCCCCACCGCAAATAAATGGGGACAAAGTTGTTCTGCCCACCAGTGGGCAGATGGCGTAAATACCCCCGATCCACTCCCTGGGGGGCAGAAAGCCTACTAGATGCCAGGGAATTTTTAAAAAAATAGTGGGCTGCTGGCTACCAACCAGCATGAGCATGGTTATGCCCCCACCCCAACTGAAGGGGTAGCAGATTTTCCCACTAAAACATGTTATCCCTCTGCAAGAAAGAGGACATTTAATTATTTTGGGTTTTGGTTTTACATTTGGGCCATGAGAGCTTGGCTAACTCTCAAAATCGTCCCACGTGTGATGGTGAGGGCTGCACCTTTTGGACTTTGGGACGCTGCCATGTAGAAAAATCCTCAAGACATAGACACACCTGAAAACTAAATGTCTGGTTGAGTCCAGGGTGGTGTGCTTCACATGCACCCCACACTATTTATGTACCCACAATGCCCTGCAAAACTCCAATTTTGATAGAAATCACACATTTTTCCAACATTTTTGTGATGGAACCTTCCGGAATCTGCAAAAATCCACAAAATTCCTACCACCCAGCATTGTCGCATCTATATCGATAAAAATTCTGCCTCACTTGTCAGCCTAAAAATTTATTTTTTTCAAACTGCCCTTTTGAATCTGCTTTCATTCTCCCTCAATTTCGACATGTTTTTAGCTCTTTTCTGTCACAGGCACTTGGCTCACGTAAACAAGTGAGGTATCATTTTTACTGGGAGACTGTGGGAAAGTTGGGTAGTAGGAAATGTGTCCTGGTGCTGTGATCCCACACCGAAATGTGGGAAAAATATGATTTTGTTTGCTAAATTAGAGCTTTGTTGTGGATTCAGAAATGTTTGGGTTTGGTAGGTTTCCCTATATGGCTGCTGAGCCCAGGACCAAAAATGCAGGTGCCTCTCACAAAAACAGGTAGTTTTGTATGTGATCATTTTGATGTGTCCAGATATTGTTTTGGAGCATTTCCTTTTGAGGGCACTAGGCCTACCCACACATGTGAAGTACCATTTTTATTGGGAGACTTGGGGGAATGCCGGGTGGAGGGAACTTTGTGGCTCCTCTCAGTTTCCTGAACTTTCTGTCACCGAAATGCGAGGAAAAGGCATTTTTGGGCCAAATTGTGAGGTTTGCAAAGGATTCTGGGTAACAGAACCTTGTGAGAGCCCCACAAGTCACCCCATCTTGGATTCCTCTAGGCATCTAGTGTTAAAAAATGCACAGGTTTGGTAGGTTTCCTTAGGTGCCGGCTGAGCTAGAGGCCAAAATCCACAGCTCGGCACTTTGCAAAAAAACAGCTCTGTTGTCTTTGGGAAAATGTGATGTGTCCACATTGTGTTTTGGGCCATTTCCTCTTGTGGGTACTAGGCCTACCCACACAAGTGAGGTACCATTTTTATCAGAATACTTGGGGGAATGCTGGGTGGATGGAAATTAGTGGCTCCTCTCAGATTCCAGAACTTTCTATCACCGAAAAATGAGGAAAAAGTGTATTTTTTGCAAAATTTAAATGTTTGCAAAGGGTTCTGGGTAGCTGAACCTGGTGGGAGCCTCTAGGCATCTAGTTTTCAAAAATGCACAGGGTGGGTAGGTTTTCTTAGGTGCTGGCTGAGCAAGAGATCAAAACCCACAGCTAGGCACTTTCCAAAAACACGTCAGTTTTCAATGTAAAAATGTGATGTGTCCATGTTCCGTTTCCTGTCGTGGGAATTAGGCCTATCCATGCAAGTGAGGTACAATTTTTATCGGGAGTGTTGGGGGAACACAGAATAGCAAAACAAGTGTTATTGCCCCTTGTCTTTCTCTAAATTTTTTCCTTACAAATGTTAGACAGTGTGTAAAAAAGACATATATTTGAAAAATGCCCTGTGATTCACATGCTAGTATGGGCACCCCGGAATTCAGAGATGTGCAAATAACCACTGCTTCACAACACCTTATCTTGTGCCCATTTTGGAAATACAAAGGTTTCCTTGATACCTATTTTCACTCTTTGTATTTCAGCAAATGAATTGCTGTATACCTGGTAAACAAAGAAAACCCATTGCATGGTGCAGCTCATTTATTGGCTCTGGGTACCAAGGGTTGATGAACCCACAATCCCTAAATATCCCCGCAACCAGAAGAGTCCAGCAGATGTAACAGTATATTGCTTTAAAAAATCTGACATCGAAGGAAAAAGTTACCGATTAAATCGTGGAGAAAATGGCTGTTTTTTTCACCTCAATTTTAATATTTATTTATTTCAGCTGTTATTTTCTGTAGGAAAACTTTGTAGGGTCTACACAAATGACCCCTTGCTGAATTCAGAATTTTATCTACCTTTCAGAAATGTTTTGCTTTCTTTTTCATAAATCTGTCTCGTCCATCTCTTTTTTGTGTCATTATCTTTTTTGAAGAATAATATGATTTTTTGTTAGATGTAGACAAGTTGCATTCAGATCACACATTCAGAAGAAGGTTTACATGATGATTTTTTTTTTTTTAAAGACTGGGTGCTCTTACTAGATTTGTATTTTAATTTAACATCATCCTCTTTCTCAGGGTGCTTTTGATGTTTGGAAACGTCTATATAATACTGTTGATTTAGCTCCCTTTTCTTCTGTTGTTTTGTAGGCATGTCAAGAGTCTGGAAGCCCTGCTGAGAAAATAAAATGCACATTATATTTATTTCTGCTTCCAACAGGCTGGTTACTAATGCAACAGTAAGTGTAGAAAATTAAAAGAAAACCTGGTTCTATATTACTACACTTTAACATGCTATACATTCTGCATGGTACACCTTCATAAAACACTAATCCTATTTCTTTAAGTGACAGCTCAACAGAGACCAACTGCTTTGAGGAGAAGGCCTCAGAGAGCTAGTACCTCCTGTGCTCTGTCTATTTATAAACAGCAAGGTATCTGCCAATATCTTTGAATGGGGGTGTGTGCCTAAAAGGCCTTACACAAATGGCAGCCCGAGTGCTACTACATTTTACCAGAGAAGAGATGAGGGACAGTGAAGTTTGAAGTAAAACCAGAGGTTTCTGATATATAAATATATATATATATATATATATATTATATTAATGGGTTTATATGCATTTAGCTCTACTAATTCCCCTAAAGAGAGGAATGGCTTAGAATAGAGGACAAGCAGTAGACCCTTTCATGTCAGATTTAAACAAGGTACAGTTTGGTTGTGGCACTATTTTATGAAAGAAAGCACATACAGGGTGAATGGATAAAATGTATAACATAGCACCATCTCTCCTGAGAGCCCTGAACAGTGGGCGTAAATTGCTTCAGTTATAAACCCATGTGTCTGAACAGATGTTTCTCATAGTGAAGAAGTTCTTTGGTTCATTTCACAAAGTGATATCTGTCTACTGACATTTCGGAGGAGAATAAAGGATGTATGTAGAAGGGTCCATGCAAACACTAGGGGCCAGATGTATCAAGCCTTTTTGCATTCACAAACGGTGCGAATGCCCGTTTGTGAATGCAAAAATGCCTTTCAGTATTTTTGAAAGGCATTCGCAATGCACATTTAAGGAATCGCTAAAATAGCGATTCCTTAAATTTGCGACCCCGTTTAGAGAATCGCAAATTGTGATTCTCTAAATAAGAAATCGCAAATAAGGAATCCTTATTTGCAATTTCTAAACCACATGTATCAAGTAATTCCTTAATGCGAATTTGGCATTAAAGAATCGCAATTACCACCAAGTCAAACTTGGTGGTAACCATGTGTAAATTTTAAAAATAGATTAAAAATGCATTCTTAAAACTGACATGTAACGCACACATGCCCCTTTGGCAACTTTTTGGGGTGCAGCAGAGGGGGCCTTAGGCCCCCAGCACCCTGGGGTTTTGCATTTCCAAAATTGCGAATTCCAGTTAGGAATTCGCTATTTGGGAAATGCAAAAAAATCGCAAATATGGGCCTACAGGCCCATAGGTGCGAATGGGGGCTGTATCTCAATTTGCGATTCGGTAATAGTATTTGCGATTTTTGAGAAATCGCTATTACCGAATCGCAAATATGATACATAGCATTTTGCGAATCAGAAATAGTGATTTCTTAAAATTCGCTATTACCGATTCGCAAAAGGCTTTTTTGATACATCTGTCCCCAGGTCTTGTATTATCACAGTTTAACAGAGCACATACTGTGTATGGTTCTGTTTCAGGAGAGAGGTACACCTTTTCTTATAAATGCATAGAGACTAAATGCTTCTTGTTTATTTTCTATTGAGAGATCTCGTCACAGCGAGGGATGAGTGTGAAAGACTTTACGGAGAAAGTCATCTCTCTCTGAAGATGTTTTATCCAAGTGAAAAAAATGTTTAGCTCAGTACAATAAGACCACCCTCTGAAATGATTCCTCTGAGCGTAATAGACAATCTCTATAGAAGCATTAACAGAACTTGTAGACCCTATGCTCGTCTAGGTTAGCATGCTATACATTCTGCATGGTACAGTTTTATCAAATAGTGATCCTATCTTATACTACCCTGTAAAAGCAGGCATTCTAAGTGGCAGATAAACAGAGATCAACTGCTTTCTGTAGATGACCTTCGAAAGCTAGTACTTCTTGTGCTACATGGCTTTAGCTGTAGCACAAATATCTTTGAACAGAGCGAAGGGTGTGCGTTAAAGTCCTCAGACAAACACTAGCCCATGTTTTACTACATTTTACCAGATGGGAGCAGGGATAATTAAGTTTGATTTAAAATGAGAGGTTTGTAATACAGTTGTATACAACATGATTGGCTCACTTCTAAACACATTCCCTCTCTACTAATAGGTCTTTCAGAGATTATAGATTAAGTGTAGGAAGATTTAATGACTAATGTGCTCCTTCAGAACTTTGTCTGTTCTGACAGAATATGGTGTATAAATGGGTTTACAGACAACAAGGTATCTACTGATATCTCTGAAGAGATTAATAGGTTAGAGTAGAAGGGTTTAGACAAAAACTAACCCCTTTCCTACCAGATTTAAACAGGGTACAGTTTGGTTGTAGCACTGTTTCACAAAGAAGTAACTACTTGTTACACAAGACCATACAGAGTGAGTAGTTTACATTTATAACAGCACACCATCTATCCTGACAGGCCTCACAAGCTCAAACAATGGGTGCAAAGGGCTTTAGTGATAGTACCATGTATCTCAACAGATTTTTTTTCATAGTGACATGGGTGTTTATTTCAGTTTTTCGAAAGAGGATAAATCATGTATGTAGAAGAATCTATGCAAATACTAGGCCTTCTATTAGCACACCTTAACAGACCTCAGATTCTGTACGGCTCAGTTTCAGGAGAGAGAGGCTCATTTTCTTATAAGTGCATACAATGTATTTTTTTAATGACAACTTTGTTTCATACCAGTAAAATATTTTACTGAGAAAATGACCTCAACACATGTAAAATACTGCAGGCAAAACACTCCTCTATAATGTAAACAGTGCCAGTAAAACACTTTTGTAACAAAATAGCATCTCTATTAAGACTTCGCCACATGTTAATTGCTGGGAGCAAACGTTATTTGTTAAAAATGTATCTCTCTACAAGGAGTGTTTCCTGTCAGTGAAGCACATGTATAATTTCTTTATGGAACAGAACTTATATAATTAAGGCACACAACACAATTTAACAATGTGCAAATTAAATACAGTGCAATTTCATAAAACCTTCAGTGTAAAGCATACAACGTTTTAGAGTATGAATTCTTCAGTGTAATGTCTACATGCTCTCCATAAAAAAAAACTTTGTATATGGTAAAACCTTAGTGTTGAACAGTTTAGTAAGCAATTCATTCAACAGTTTAGTAAGCAATTATTTCACATGATTAACAACTGAAAAATCTAAATTAAAAGCAGATGTAGGTGCTCCTAAAGTGACAGCGCAGTGAAAGTGAATGACGTGATATATAAAGTGCCAAAGTGTTATATAAAATGTATACAAAAAATGTGGTTCAAACGGTAAATGATCTTCAAATAGACCCCTTCAATCCAGGGGCCTAGAAGTCACCATTAATCTCAACATTAAATTATGTCGACATTTCGACCCAGGGTATAAGGACTATCAGTCCTGATAATGGGTGTTCATCAGGACTGATAGCCTTTTATAGGAATCACCCCCTAGTCAAAATTACTTTTCAGTAAGAGTTTTCTTTATGTTATTTCGTATTCATAGTTTTTCATAGATGACGTCAAACGTTCCTCCATTAAGCCAATAGGCATGTCTGAACATCATGTCAAGATCTACGTATAAATCATGGGAACAGTAAATGATACCTCTGGCTCATAAAATCTCTTTTTTCTGTTTGATATTGCCTCCAAAGATTTTTTTGGGTGACACAAGGAGATGCATCTCCGTCTCGCCAAAACAAATCTTTTGTGCCCTGTTAAATGAGATAACCTTTTTGTTTAAATGGTACATCCTCTCTGTTGAAAAAAAAAGTCTCTATAGTACAACATGGACAAGAACTGACCTTTCTACTGACACCTCACTGTTGCAGGACAAGTCATCATAGCTGCATAACAAAATAATTGGCTTGATTGGCTTCTCAATTACCAAGTGTCTGTAGAGTAAAAATGTGCATCCAAATATATATATATATATATATATATATATATATATATATATATATATATATGCACATCTTTTTATATTACAGTACTACAATAACATTGAAACGTATAAGAAGTATTAAGCAAAGATATCAAATCAAAAGTATCTTTACACTTTTTTGACAAAACAATTTAACAATACAAAACTAGAGCAACTATGGCAACAAGTTAACAAATTATATGAACAACTATTTAAAAATAAAGAAACAACCATATAATATATAATTTCTTTCTGATGCCCATCAGAAGGGGCTAATATCTCCCCCCCGTTTTGCTTTATTTCACTACTGGATTTTGATTTATGTAGTACTTCTTTTCCAGTCTTTTAGCCACCTTAGACAGCCAAGGAGGCTTTGGTTTCCTGGTATATATTTGCAGGTTAGTTGGCAAGGAAGTCTCAGCAAAGTAGCATATCTACAAATTACAGTTCACAAAGCCTGCCTTGTGCAGAGTTAGTTTGTGCTGCTGAAGTATAGAACTGTCCAGTCGCTTCCAGATCATTCCAACTTGAAATTACTGTCTACAATAAGGTTAATAAAAATAGTAGAACTAGTAGTACTATATTTTTTCTTTTATAATTTAAAAAACAATTCTTCCTTTACTGATAAGTAAATATGGTTGAAGCACTTATTTTTTTACACAATGTGCATACCTTGATTACATCTCTGCACATTATAATGTGTACCTCTTAAAAGCTATATTAACACATCTATACCTCCCCAACAGCTTTTTACTCTGTAAACAAACGTGGGGTAGAATATGTAGAATGTGTTTACGAACATTAGTACACTTATAGACACTTCACAACAAAGTTTATAAAATATATTATTAAATACCTGATCTTGAAGCTCTTTTTTAAATGCAGATGAAGACACCATTCTCTTTCAGCTCCACAAAAATTCACTTCTGCTGAACACAACTCAAACAGACTTCCTTCTCCTCCAAAGCACTAAGGACAAACTGAGCAGTCTGTGGTTCTGAATCAAGTCACACCACAGTATTACTGTAACCATGTAATAAGAATGGTAACTACTGGTTGAGCCTTGGGCCTTATTTTTTTGCTTCTCCCCATAGGATATCACCAGACTCTTGTGGGATCATAAAACACATTGTGGCATCGTGGAACTTCTAGGAATATCGACCTATCTCACTCCTTAACACAGAGGTTAAGATATTTTCTACAATTCTCGCAGCCAGATTGCGGAATGTGTTGCCCTCACTAATACACTAGGACCAGTGCCGTTTCATGCTGAATAGGGGTACCAGGCAATGTATCAAATGGCTGCACCTGGCGCTGGCTAATCGGGCCCTCCTGACCTTCCCGCTGGCACTCCTCCTGGTAGACTTCGAGAAAGCGTTTGATACGGTGGATTGATCTTATCTTTGGGGGGTGCTGGAAAGGGCAGGGTTTGGCCCACAATACCAGGCCCTGGTGAGGCTTCTATACTCTAACCCGGCAGCCCGAGTGCAGGTGAACGGGGTGGTGTCAGATTTGTTCCCCATCCAGAGGGGAACACGTCAGGGTTGCCCTCTCTCTCCGCTTTTATTCTCTCTAGCGATGGAGTTGTTGGCGAAGCTGGTTCGGGAGGACCCCTTGATTCATGGGTGGGCCTGGCCCACTGGGCGGGAGGATCACATTGCGCTGTATGCGGATTATGTACTGGTGTTCTTAGCTAACCTGGCCAGAAGTGGGCAGCGGGTATTGCAACTCTTAGGACTCTTCGTGGACACGTCAGGTTTGGTGGTAAAGCCCGGTAAGTCCCTCTTGGCCCCGTTGAGCCCGGCCAGAGATAGCTGTGATTGGCAGCAGGGCATTTCCCTCCGCCGCAATAGCTTCCGGTATCTTGGGATACATGTGGCACTCTTACCTGAGTTGACGTGGTCCCTCAATGTAACACTCTTGACCCGAAGAGTCAGGGAGGATCTTCTGCGCTGGCGGTCGCTCACCCTCAACATTTTGGCCCGAATTGCATTGTATAAAATTATGGTGCTCCCTCTGCTCCTCTACGTGCTTCAAAACTTTCCGCACCATATTCCTAGGAAGTGGTTTAGCAAGATGGAGGCAATGGCTCGGCGATTCTTATGGCATGGTGCGCGCCCCTGCCTAGTGCTCTGTACCTGTCAAGGGGACGTTTATGAAGGGGGACTGGGAATGTCCAACCTCTACCTATACTACTTAGCTATGCATTTATTGGTTATCCATGACTAGTTGGGAGGGGGATGGTCGGACCCGGCGTATCAGCTAGAACTCTTGACGAGGGGCTTTACGGGCTTGCTTGGGAGGTTGTGCGGTGATCCCCTGCCGCGTATTGTTCCGGACGTGACTCGGGTGGTGTTGGCGGGGTGGAGGACTGCGCAGCGGACAACTGGGTGGTGGCGCCGCCTTACCCAGCAGAAGCCTTTGTGGCAGTGACGGTGGCTGGGGGAGGTCTCAGCGCTTCAGGGATTCAATAAATGGGACCTTATAGGCATCTCCCAGCTGGGTGACGTCTGGACCGGCTCCTGCATGCGGTCATTTCAGGAGCTCCATGAAAGCTTTGAACTGCATAAATCCCAATTCCATAAGTTCTTGCAGCTTAGGCATGCATTGTAGGTGCACATTCAAGCAGGGGCAGAACTCCCGGAATTCAGCCCCGTAGAGGCCAAAGTTATGATGGGCGCACTAGGCGGGGGGAGTGTCACACATTTACCGCTCATTGGTCAGTAACACCACCCAGGCACTTGACAAGCTCCAAGAGCGATGGGAGCAATGGGTGGGTCCGATAGATGAGGGAGACTGGAGGGAGGCATTGATGGCCCCACGATCCCTAGTTACGGCCTCCCACCTTCGAGTGGTGCAGATATACTTTCTACACACGGCATACCTCACGCCCGACCAGATGTGAAAAGCGGGTCTGCGCCCCAAGCTGACTGTCCGCAGTGTGCAAGTCCCAATGTAGACTTCTTCCATATCTGCCCCAGATAACTAGATATTGGAGGGAAGTGCTGGGAGAGATCTCAAGAGTTAAACAGGGGGAAGTTGAAGTGGCTCCATTGCAAGCTCTCCTGGGGGTGCTCGATGGAGTGGGATCCAGCAGAGCATTCATGGGGTTGGCCTGCTTGGTGGCTAAAAGAGACATTACAGCGAACTGGAAGGCCGAGGCCGCTCCCTCGATCACAAAATGGCGTCGGGGTGGACTGGTATGCACAGCAGGAGAAGATGGTCTGTGAAGTACGAGGGTGCCTGGCCAAATACACAAAGGTGTGGGGCAGCTAGAATGGGGCAAGATGCCTGGGTTCATTGTAAGGGGATGTGGGCAATCTGACATATGGAGCAGTGGTTCTTGTTTGTGCATTAGAGTGTCATGCGATGGATCGATATGGTGTACTACTTTACCTGTGCTGATTGTACCTGTGACCTATCGGACTGTCAGGCTGTTTCACAGAAAACTAAAAATAGTTTATCAAAGAAAAACATCTTGTGAGATGCTCGCAAGATCAAATGAACACCATGTGACAAGCTTCAATCCCTGAAGCTTGTAAACTACTCTTGTGAGGCTCTCACTGGATCGCAACACAATTGTAGGTCAATAGTAGTATATGGGAGGAACTAATGTTTCCACTGAGAGCCCTCTCATGGATAATAGTTCTGCATATTACAATATAAGAAAGGACTACCCTCTCCTTTCAAAGCTCAACCTCGAACTACAAATTTGCATACTAGTGTGGGGAGAGGAACTGCCTTCTTTTGTCAGACCCTCTCTCAAACGATGGATGTACATAGTAAACTCTTGTTGGACCTAGCCCTTTTTGTAGGTCATCCCTAAACCTTTTGCTTCCTTCCTCCTATTTTTCTGACCAGATTTTGTTCACCTTAGGACCCTGGGCACTTTACCACTGCTAACCAGTGCTAACATGCATATGCTTTCAGTGTTATTTGTATTGGTGATTGGTGTTGAAAAGTGGATTATTGGTAAGGGCAGGTAAGTACCTACACTTAGCAATAGGCCACTAACCTCCACTATGTTCAGTTAGGTCTTAATAAATTAACCCTACCTCAACCCTTGGTAGCTTGGCAACGAGTGACATGGCTTAACTTAGGAGACAAAGGGGGTCATTATGACCCCGGCGGTGAGTGTTAATGTGGCGGTAATACTGCCAACAGGCTGACGGTACGTACTGCCACATTATGAGAATGGCAGGTTGGCTGCAGCCAACCCACCAATTCTCCACTCATACTGCCATGGCGGTATCAGCCGCCGAGCTGGAGATATCAATTTACAGCCCGGCGGCCAGCACAGTACTCCGGGGGCATTATAAGCCTGCCTACCACCATGTTTTTCGTGGCATTATCAACGCCACGAAAACCATGGCGGTAGGCCCTACCGATGACAGGGAATTCCTTCCCTTTCACTGGTAGGCAGTTCCCCCACCTCACAACATACACCAGATGCCCCCCACTCCTCCTCCTTCCAAAGACCCCCACCCCTACACACACTAACCACAACCTGACATTCGAATACACCACCATCCAAACACCCCCCCACTCCTCCGATCCTCTCACACCGCCACCCCGATCCAACCATGCACCCCCACCCCCTCCGATCTTTTCACCTACCCCCACCCCTGATCCAAACACCCCCACAACCCCTCCGATCCTCTTACTCACCTCCCCACCCCCATACATGCACACAGACACGCACAATGCATTCACCCAATCACTCACACTGGCATACACGCATTCATACATGCATTCTTCCAGACATGCTCGCACACATTCTTACACACAATCACACTGACATGCAGACACGCACTCACTTGTATTCACTCACACGCATACAACCACACAAACAACACAACATACACAGACGCATTCACACACTCACGCATTCATGCACACACTCAGACACACACACAGCACCCCCCACCCTCTCATCCCCCTCCCCTGTCAGAAACCCGACTTCCTTGGTCGAGGAGGTCTTCCAGCAGGAAATGGGAAGGGGTGCTGCTACCGCCAGCAGCAGCCCCCCCCCCAGAAGAACACAGCCAGCCCTTATTACTGGTCATGCTACGGATGGTGGCGTTCTACTGGCGTAGCAATGCTAGTGGTAGTAAAGCCACCTTACCATCATCCGGCACCATGATTACTGCCGGATTTCCCCCTTGTGGTGGAAGTCCGGCAGTGCTCATAATATGGTGGATGGATGGTAGCCTTTGTGGTGGTATTTTGGCAGCCGTCACCACGGCGGTAGGCGGTTTTTACCTCCAATATCAAAATGACCACCAAAGTGTGTAAAGCATTCAGGTATCACAAAACAGTAGTTAAATAAAACACAGGAAACAGTTTAAGAATCCAAAACCAATTTATAAAAAGAGGAAATATTTTTGTCTTTAATTTGACACCTAAACAAATAAAATCTGATAAGGGGAACCTGTGATCTGAATTTTTAAAGAATTAGGCCCTCATTATGACATTGGCAGAAAGTGCAGCTTACCGCCATGCTGACTGCCTCCCACATACCGCGACCGCGGCGGTATACCGCTCCCCATATTATGACCCACACATAGAAATCTGCCACTATACAGACACAGACACACGTCCGCCAGCCCAAAGGTCAGTGATAAAATGGCGGTACCAAAACCCACACCGTTACGCCAACAGAAATACGCCCACAGCATTAGCACCCACGAATCACCGCAGCAGACATTCAACTGCGGTAAACCATTGGCGGTACATACCGCCGCGCTCAAAATACACACACACATACAAAACAACACCACATTGGAAAATTCAAACTACACACACCTGCCACCCATACACACACCACACCCACAACACTATAAAACAAACACCCACATTACCCACAACCCTTTACCACTACAAACAATTTACAAATGAGAGAGAGACACGCCAGGAGCACCCACAGACCCAGAGCCACAGAACTCCATCACCCATACACCATCTACGCACCTTACAGCACACAACCCAACATATCACCCCACACACCCTCACACACACCAATCACACTACACCCATGGCACCACAACGACACCCCAGATTGTCAGAGGAGGAGCTAAGGGTCATGGTAGAGGAAATCATCCGGGTAGAGCCACAGGTATTTGGAGCACAGGTGCAGCAGACGTCCATTGCAAGGAAGATGGAGCTATGGTGGAGAGTCGTGGACAGGGTCAACGCCATGGGACAGCACCCCAGAACAAGGGATGACATCAGGAAGAGGTGGAACGACCTATAGGGGAAGGTACGTTCTGTGGTTGCAAGACACCAGATAGCTGTACAAAGGACTGCCGGTGCACCCCCACCTCCTCCCCCACAACTAACAACATGGGAGGAGCAAGTCTTGGCAATAATGCATCCTGAGGGCTTGGCAGGAGTAGCAGGACGACTGGACTCTGGTAAATCAAATCTTCACTACTTTCACCCCCCCTACCTGCATGCCATCATATACCTTGACCCCTACCCTCACCCCCATCACCCCACTACCCCACCACCTCACATATACCCCACTCTCACAACTCACCCATCCCAGTAATCATCACTGCATGCACTACCAATGCATGGACCCAACTCACAGCCCTACATGGACACCCATCACCACAGCATGCACACTAGTGACAATCATTTAGCCAACCAAATCACAACTCACACAAGCCAAAGCTGCCTTGGTAATAACAACCATAGGGGGGAACATACCCATGCACAAGATGTCACACGCAGTAACAATAACACTGCTTTCACATACCCATAGGACCCTCACACAACATCACTGGAGAGGAGGTGCCAGCAACATCCAGTCCCCCCACAGAAGAGGCCCACAGTGATGACAGCAGCTCTGCACGCCTGGATCAGGATGATCAACCTGGCCCATCAGGGACCTCTGGACAGTCGGTGACCCAGGCACAGTCCCATACCACCACAGAGCCTCCCCCCTCAGGAAACACCACCACAGCACCCACCCAGCGGGCCCATACCACTGTCCCCAGGATACGTCAATCAGCAGTGTGTCCACCACTACAGGGACCCCAGGACACCCCACAAACACAGGACGATCAGGGACCTGGGGTCAGTGGCAGTGGGCACAGGGTTCAGGGGACAAAGGCACAGGACAACAGGGAAGATGGGAGGACTGCTGTGCAACAGGGAGAGGACAGACCCAGGAAACCGACTCTCCACGAGTCACTCACCAACATCCTGGGAGCATACTACCATTCCCAGGAGACCATGGGCCAGATCCTGGCCAAGTTGAAGGAGACCCAGCGGCTGCAGGAGGGACAGCACCTGGGGATCAGGTAGGCCTGAGGGACATCCACAATACCCTGGTCACCATTGCAGGGGTGCTGGCAGACATGGCCAACACCATGAGGGAGGCAGTGGCACACCAGCGGTCCCCTGACACTAGCCACACCGATGAACAACCCTCCACCTCCGCCAACGCTAGTGGACAGGAGGCCCCACCACAGGAACAGCAGGCCGCCAGCACCCATCCCCCTGCAGAAGGAGAACCACCACACAAAAGGTCCCTGCGATATAGGCAGAAGCGAGAGACCATTGCTAAGACCCCCGCCAGGAAATAAGACTCACCTGAATGTCATCCTTGTGTCCCACTATGTCACGCTGTCCACCTTGAACTGCCATTGCCCCACTCCCTATGCCTCCTTGGAAAATGCACCTGTGACACCAAAAGACTGGACTCTATTGTGGACTTCCCTCCATCAGCAACACAGCCCATTGCAAGACCCCCTACACTTATTAGCACATAAATAAACACCCTTTGAACTAATACAAGTATGGAGTCTGTCAATTGATTGAAATATGTATTCGTTTAACAAGCAATTGCAATTTAACATTGCAATTCAACTGTACAGTAATATATACATAGGTATGACCTGTATTGGGCAGCAGTAAACACACCATGAGCCATAGTGGGGCACAGATATCTGAAAATAGAGATGCCAAAGGGTACAATAAGTGGCCAGAGAATTTGGAAAATCAGGCTGCCATGTACAATGTCCAACACAAAACTGCATTGGAAGGTGAAGTTACAGTGTCTTACCTTTGTGTCACTGGAAGTACTGTTGAATTGAAGTTGTTCTGTTGTCCACATCCACTTTCTCTGCCTCCACTTTGTCACTGTCCACAGGCTCCACCGCTGCCATACGACCATCTCCAGCCTCATCCTCCTGCAGAAAAGGCACCTGGCGTCTCAAGGCCAGGTTGTGCAACATGCATCATGCAACGATGATCTGGCACATTCCTCACTGGGGTCAGTAGCCATGAGAGGCTGGGGTAACCAGAGTCACCTGTAAATATTGAGGGATACCTGTTAGCCAGACACTCACCCTTAGGACCAAACCCACACCCATATACCAACAGACACTGGGTGGGGACCATGGGCTCACCTATTAGTCACACCCTGTGTCTCTGGAGTTGAGACATCACATATGGAATGATGCTAATCCTCAAAATAAAGGCATCACGCACAGACCCAGGATAATTTTCATTGACATGGGAGATGTACTGGTCCTCCAGGCACACTATTTGCACATTCAGAGAGTGAAAGCTCTTTCGATTTTTGAACACCTGTTCATTTCTCTGGGGGCGGGGGAACAAAGGCAATATGTGTACCATCAATAGCACCAATGATAATGGGGATATGTCCCAGTGCATAGAAGTCAGCCTTCACTGTGGCCAAATCTTCCACCTGGGGGAATACGATGTAGCTGCGCATGTGTTACATCAGGGCTAACAACACTCTGGTCAGCACGTTTGAGAACATAGGCTGTGACATTCCGGCAGCCATGGCCACTGTTGTTTGGAAGGACCCGCTTGCCTAGAAATGTAGCACTGACAGGACCTGCACAAGAGGGGGGATACCAATGGGGTAGCGGACAGCTGAGATCAGGTCTGGCTCCATTTGGGCACACAGCCTTTGGATAGTGGCCCTATCAAGTCTGTAGATTAGGATAATGTGCCTGTCCTCCCTTGTCACCAGGCCCACCATGGATCTGTACAGGGGGGTATGTCTCTATCTCCTATTCATCCTCAGAGGTTGAACCCTGGGGTGAAAAATGGTGAGAATATGGTCATATTCAAAGATATCCTCAGATTTAAATACCTTGCATTTTTTTACAGAAACAGTATGTGAGCCTGTAGGTCCGTTGATGTGCCTATGTCTGCTGTCACTCAATTAGGTGCCATGGCCTGTTCCCCCCTGAAATGGCAGATGCCTGACCTGTGAGGAGGGACAAGTTGAAATGAGGAAATTCCGCTGACGTTGTGCGCTGTTGCGGGAGGTGGTCGTTGACCGCCGTGCAACACCTCATTGGTTATCATTGGGGCCTAGGGGTTCCAGGAGCCAATAGTGATGTATGCCGGCGGTGACGGTACGCACCGCTGCAGACGTGACTGTTCACTAACTTGCCACCTGACCTTCAACAGGAGAGGACCTACACTGCAAGTGCTGCTGTGACCTGTGTCCGGAAACAATCATGGCTCGAGTGTCTGGGGAAAGGGCCCCTGCCTTCACTTCGGAGGAGTTGGAGAGACTGGTGGATGGGGTCCTACCCCAGTACCCTTTACTTTATGGTCCTCCAGACCAACAGGTGAGTACACTGTGAGCATGATGCGCGGGGCATGGATGTATGGAGTGCTGAGTGTGTAAGCCTCGTGTTGGGGGAGGCTGAGTAGTCCTGGGCAGAGTGCTGTATGTTTGGTGGGCAATGTCTGTGCGTAAGTGGATGGGAGGGATATGGTGTGCCATGAGTGTAACCGGCCAGAGGGTATGACTAATACCTTTTCTTATATATCTTTTTCTGCAGGTCAGCGCCCATCAGAAAAAGGGTATTTGGCGTGTCATTGCCAAGGAGGTGCGGACCTTGGGGGTCATTGACAGGCGGAGCACCCACTGTCGCAAACGGTGCACCACTGGGAAGGAAGACGGCGGAGGCCCAGCTGGGGATGGCCTCCCAACGAGGAGGGGGTGTCCATCGTACCCTGAACCCCCTGATGTTCCTCATCCTGGTGGTGTCCTATCTGGAGTTGGATGGGCGCTTGAGGGCATCACAGCAGCCACAAGGGGGTGAGTACAGTTTCAGAATCAAGAAATTGCACACGTTGAGGTGTTATCTGGTTGGGGGATGTGGGTCTGTGGGTGCCCCTAGGCCAGGACGAACATGGCAGGGTAGGTTCCATGATGGGCAGGGTCAGTTGCACTCCAACCCCAATAATGCTAGTGGGCATCTACTACTGGGCAGGGTCCTGTGGGTTTCAGGTGTGCTGCTATTGGCGTTAGGCATTGTACCCCATGGACTGGTGACTAGCATTGTAACTGGTAGTGCATGGCCTAGTGCAAAGGGCTGTTTTGTGTGAGTTGTCTATGCGAACTGTGGTGTTGTTGCTGGCATTGACTTAGTGTATCCTCTGTCTCTCCCCCCCTTTTTGTTTTGTCACCCTGTCCTCATGTGCATTAGCATAATTTGGCAGAGGAGCAGAGGTACCGACAACAGAGGGAGCTGCATCCCACATGGCCCATGAGGCCGAATCCACCGATGGTGAGGGCACCAGCGGGACGGAGGGAGAGGGGAGCACCACGGTGGAGACTGGAGGGGACAGTTCATACAGCGACACCTCCTCCGATGGAAGCTCCCTGGCAGTGGCGGACACCTCTGTGTCCATCCCAACTACAGGCACAGCCGCCACCCCCAGTATCAGCACTGCTCTCCTAGCAGCCCCTCAGCATGTTTTTCACGTGCCCACTCACCCAGGAGGGTGGGCATCTCCTTCGCCTCAGGCACCTCATGCCCTGCCCCAGTCAGCCCTGCTGCCCTCAGTGAGGAGGCTATTGACCTCCTGAGATCCCTCTCTGTTGGGCAGTCAACCATACTGAATGCCATCCAGGGTCTTGCAGGGCATTTGCAACGAACAAATGCATTCCTGGAGGGCATTCACTCTAGTGTGGCGGCCCAACACAGATCATTCTAGGCTCTGGCCAGCTCACTGATGGCAGCCATTGCCCCTGTCTATAGCCTCCCCCCTCCAACTTCCTCTACCCAGTCCCAATCCCCTCAACCCCAGCCTATCCCAAGCTCACCTTCAGACCAGCATGCACCCAATTCAACACACAGAAGTGGCTCAGGCAAACACAAGCACCACACTTCATCCCACAGGCACTCACACAAGCACCAACCAGATGCCGACACACCAACATCCACTGTCTCCACTGTGTCCCCCTCCTCCTCCTCGTCCACCTCCCTCCCAGTTGTGCCTCCACTCACACCTGCATGCACTACATCCTCATTCACTACCTCCATCACCATCACGCCTATCACAAAATGCCCCTCACTGGCAGTCACCACCCCCACATCCATGCACACGTCCCCTGTGTCCTCTCCCATTGTGTCTGTGTCCCCTCCTCCCAAAGTACACAACCGCAAGTACTCAGACACCCAACAACCATCCACCTCACGACAGCATCCAGCCCATGCACCTTCACCCAAACACAGGAGACAGCCACCTCCTACAACCAATCCCTCTTCCTCCACTCCCAAACCTTCACCCTCTTCCAGCCCCAGTGTCCCTAAAAGGCTTTTCCTCTCCACCCTTGACCTATTCCCTGCCCTGCTCCTCCCCGTCCTTCACTTTGGGCCAGGGTGGGCAGAACCCAGGCCAGCACCTCAGCTACCCAGTCCACGGCCACTGTAGTTTCTGCAGTTACTGTAGGTGTGAGAGGCTTCAAGGAGGCACCTGTCAGCACTGCCAGTGTGCCTGCACCACCTGCCAAGGGCAAGAAGGGCCCACCAGCCAGCAAGGGCAAGGAGGCACCACCAGCTAGCAAGGGCAAGGAGGCACCACCAGCTAGCAAGGGCAAAAAGCGACCACCAGCTAGCAAGGACAGGAAGGGAACACCAGCTGGAAGAAGTAAGGAGGCACCACCAGCTGCAAGGACAGGAAGGGGATACCAGCTGCCAAGGGCAATGTAAAAGACACAGACGCCACAGGCAGGATGAATCTGGTGCCTGGGTCTTGTGCTGCATCTGGGCAAACAACACCAGCCATGGCACTTCAGCCATCCAAGGCTGCAGGGGAAGGGCTGGAGCCTCCCCCCACCACTGTCAACACCACCACTGTCAACACGGTCAGCACCACCACCTTCACAGCCACCTGCACCACTGCCAGCAGCAGCAGCCCCAGTGGGCAGCCGTCTGAGGCTGCAGGGAAAGGGCTGGAGCCTCCCCCACCACTAACAGCACTGCCACCAGCCCCTCAACTGCCACCACTGAGCAGCTGTCACCGCCGGTGAGCAGTGTGTAGTCGTGCCTACATGGGCTGTAGTGCATCCTGGTCCATGCAACAACTGTAGGTGTGACACCCAGGTGAGAGACTGTGAACTTGCACCATCCAGGATCTGCATTGCTGGGCACGATGCCCCCTCCAGAACCAGTGGAAGAAGGCATCCACTCTACCCCTCAGTGTCAGGATGAAGTACACTGGGCACAAGGCCCCCTCCAGAACCAGTGGAAGAAGGCATCCACTCACCTCCTCCTTGCCAGGATGAAGCACACTGGGCACAAGGCCCCCTCCAGAACCAGTGGAGAAGCCATACACTTGAGAGACTGTGGCTTTGCACTCCCCAGGACCAAGCAGTGGGCAAACCACCCACTTGAAAGACTGTGGCTTTGCACTCCCCAGGACCAAGCAGTGGGCAAACCACCCACTAGAGAGATTATGGCTTTGCACTCCCCAGCACCAAGCAGTGGGCCAACCACCCACTAGAGAGACTGTGACTTTGCACTCCCCAGGACCAAGCAGTGGGCAAACCACCCACTAGAGAGAATGTGGCTTTACACTCCCAAGGACATCGCAGAGGGCATGGAGCCCACTCCAGGAGCAATGGTGTTGTACCATCTTCCGGCTGTGGTGCCCCCATTCCCCTTCCCCCTGAGATGTCTGTGTATCTTTGACC
Organism: Pleurodeles waltl; assembly: GCF_031143425.1. Classification (NCBI taxonomy): domain Eukaryota; kingdom Metazoa; phylum Chordata; class Amphibia; order Caudata; family Salamandridae; genus Pleurodeles; species Pleurodeles waltl. The sequence continues at coordinate 961,064,713 of NC_090447.1, read as the reverse complement.
TGATGCCCCAGCAGTGTTCTCTCCATATTGAGGCAGGAGTCAAGTGTGGCTTTTGCCTATGTGTTATGGCCCTGTGTGCCACGGACATTTTGGACTAGGCATTGTCCCTCCATTTGTATATTTTGTAGATACTGTTTTGTGATTTAAGGATGTATTTATCTAAATTTATATTATTACAATGACTTTACTCACTTCCTTTTGTCCTTGCATTATTCCTAAGGGTTAAGGAGTGGATATGTAAAGTTGTTGCATCTGTTTGTTGTGTATGTTGTTGTGGGTGGGGGTGTTGTGTGTTGCATGTGTGTGTCACTCTCTTTTTCCTCCCTCCCTCCATTGTGTGCTCGGTGCGGTACTCACTGTGGTCGTCTTAGCCGCCGTACATGTTCCTGGTGTAGGAGGAGGTATACCAGCATGGGAAATATTTGCAGATCTGGCTCCATGGCGTCGTGGTTCTTCCTTGAGTGTTGAGAGGTGAGTTGTTTCCCTTCTGTGTATTGTTTCCGCCATGCTTTTGATGGCATTGGTACCTCCCCGGAAAAGGTGGCGGATTGGTGTCTCGTAATACAGTGGGTGGTACATTGTCTTCCGTCTGTCTGTTGGCGGTTACCGCCGCGGTGCTTGTTGCTACCGCCGTGGCGGTCGGTGTGTTAAAGTGGCTGTCTGTGTTGGCGGTTTCCGCCGTGGTCAAAATTAAATTTTTTTTACCACCCGCCTGTTTGCGGATTATCACCACTTTATCACCCACCGCAAGGTTTGTCTTGAGGGCCTTAATGTTTTTTAGCGCATAGTAACAAATAGCGCCAATCTGGTCATCTGGTCACACCCCGACGAGGGCAAAGTCAAAGTTTAAGGCCAACCACGATGGAGCCTTGCTCGGCTACAGCAAGCGGGAGGCCTTGGTCAAAAGTTTAACTTCAGACTTAATTGTTTTCTTGAAGATTTTCTTCAGCGGGAAAATGTTGCCAGTCTGATCCAACCTCCCTGGAGCCCTTCCTCGGATACGTGTCGCAGGAGACCTCAGTGAAGATTTCTTCGTTTGGACTTAGGCGATTTTTCAAGATGAATATCCTTCGAACAGGCCAAACCTGAATCTTGATCCGACGTCCCTGGAGCCCTCGCTTGGATACACTGTGAGGGAGGTCCCAGTCAACGTTCTACGTTCGGACTTGGGCCCTCATTACAACCCTGGTGGTCGGTGTTAAAGCAGCGGTAATACCGCAAATAGGCTGGCGGAAAGAAAATGGGATTACTACCGTGGTGGAAACCGCCAACATGGACAACCACTTTAACACTCCGACCGCCATGGCGGTAGAAACAAACAGCGCTGCAGTCACCGCCAACAGACAGGCGGGAGACAAAGTACCGCCCACCCTATTACAAGAGGCCTATCCGCCACCTTTTCCGGGGTGGAACCAACGCTATCTAAAGCACGGTGGAAACAGTACACAGAAGGGAAAACACTCACCTCTCAAAACCCAACGAGGAACTAGGACGCCATGGAGCCCGAACTCCACGTACTGCCCATGCTGGTTTACTTCCTCTTCTATGAGGAGTGTGAACGGTGGCGGCAGCGACCACTGTGAGTACTGTGCCTACAACACAGGGGAGGGGGGAGGAAACAGAGTGACACACACTCGCAACACCCCCACCCTCACCACCACACACAACAACAGACACACAAATACATGCAGCAATATTACATATACACCCCCCACCCCGTGGAAGAACGCAAGGACAAAAGGAAATGATTGTAACCATTATAATCAAGAAAAACCCAGTATTCAAAAGTCAAAATTCAGTACATACAAATATGTACACCAACTACACAAGTCCGGATAGTGTACTAATCATTGTCCGTGGACCACTGGGCCCAAAATGCATGGGCGAGGCCCACACATGATACCTGACTCGAAACGGAGAGAACATTGCAGGGGCATCAGATCGAAAATATACAGGCACCTCAAGGGGGAGTGGAGGCACCTCAACCTGATGAACGCATGACGCACCTGCTGCACCAGGGGGATCCATGCCCATTGATGTATCCTTGGGGAGTGCAAAGCCACAGTCTCTCAAGTCTCTCCAGTGGGTGGTTTGCCCACTGCTGCATCCTGGGGAGTGCAAAGCCACAGTTTCTCAAGTCTCTCCAGTGGGTGGTTTGCCCACTGCTGCATCCTGGGGAGTGCAAAGCCACAGTCTCTCAAGCCTCTCCAGTGGGTGGTTTGCCCACTGCTTTATCCTGGGGAGTGCAAAGCCACAGTCCCTCAAGTCTCTCTAGTGGATGTTTTGCCCACTGCTGCATCCTGGGGAGTGCAAAGCCACAGTCTCTCAAGTCTCTCCAGTGGGTGGTTTGCCCACTGCTTTATCCTGGGGAGTGCAAAGCCACAGTCTCTCAAGTCTCTCCAGTGGGTGGTTTGCCCACCGCTGCATCCTGGGGAGTGCAAAGCCACAGTCTCTCAAGTGGATGTCATTCTCCACTGGTTCTGGAGGGGGCCTGGTGCCCAGAGTGCTTCATCCTGCCAGTGACAGAGGTAGTGGATGTATCGCTCCACTAATTCTGGAGGGGGCCTGGTGCCCAGAGTGCTTCATCCTGCCAAGGACAGAGGTAGTGGATGTCAATCTCCACTGGTTCTAGAGGGGGCTTTGTGCCCAGAGTGCTCCACGTGCAGTGTGGCTGGTACAATTCCCTCACCTGGGTGTGCGTGCCACGAGATTTGCAAGGTTCAGGTAGCATGAAATGCCGTGGAGGCCGCGACATACCCCACACTGCTGCGGCTGTGCTTTCCACCTGCAGGTGCAAACAGTATTGGAAGAAATGCCTCATGGAAGTTGCTCAGGGTCCAGGAACTCTCCTCCAGCCTCAGACGACTGACCACTGGGGATGTTATCCATGTCAGCGGTGGTGCCTGTGTCCGAGGACGCTGTGGTGCTTGGGGCGGTGCTTGCGGCGGTGCTTGCGGCAGTGCATGGGTCAGCACCTGCAGAGGGACACAGCAGGATGTTTCCTGCAGCCTCGGACGGCTGCCCACTGGGGAAGATGCTGGGGGCTGTCACTGAGGCTGTAGACATGCCAGGGGCGGTGCAGGGGGCTGTTGGGAGGGCGGTGCTGGTAGGGGGGGTGCCGGCTATACCTGTTGATGCGGTGGGCAGAGAGGTGCCCGTCACCGCAAGGGAGCTCCTATCAGAGGAGGAGTCACTGCTGTCAACTCCTGTCACCGCCGTGGAGCTCCACTCGCCCTCCGTCCCACTGGTGGCTTCAGACTCCATTGTTTCACCCTCCAGGGCCAAGTCGTTTGCAGCTCCCTCCTGCTCTGGTGCCAATGCTCCTCCGCCTGATGATGCTATTGCACACCAGAACAGGGAGACACAAAAAGGGGGGGGGAGACAGAAGAAAGACATGTTCAGTGCATGCAACACCCCTACCGTTGGCGGACACAACACACATGGAACAGCCCTTGCACTACACCATGCACTAACAGTTCCTAGAAATTTCACCTGACCATGGGGGTACGAGGCCTAACACCAATTGCTGCACGCCTGGAAGTCACAGGAGCCTGACTAGATGTAGATGGCTCTTACCACTGTTGGGGTTGGGGTGCCTCATAGCCTGCCTCACAAGGGACCTTGCCTACAAACTTTGCCCTAGCCTAGGGGAACCAACTGCCCACCTCCCCACCCAGACACCTCGTAATCAGCTGAATGAGAGTGTACTCACCCCCTTGTGGCTGCTGTGATGCCCTCAAGTGCCCATCCATCTCCAGATATGACACCGCCAGGATCCGAAACATCAGGGGGGTCATGGTGCGACGGGCACCCCTCCCACGTTGGGAGGACATCCCCAGCTGGGCCTCCAACGTCTTCTTGCTTCAGTGGCGCAGGTCCTCCCATCTTTTACGGCAGTGGGTGCTCCATCTGTGGTAGACCCTCAGGGTCCGGACGTCCTTGGCGATGGAACGCCAAATACCCTTCTTCTGGTGGGCGCTGACCTAGAGGAATAGTACAGGGGGAAATGGAAATTACTTACCCGTCCGGACCGTCATACTCATTGCCCCCGAGTTCCCACCCTTGCCCTGACGCACATACACTCCCCATCCGCACATGCAGGCCTCAGCACCCCCTCCAGGTATCTTCCATCCACACCACTCAAAACAGGCATTGCCCATGCAGCATGCTCACAGTGTACTCACCTGTTTGTCAGGAGGACCGTACAGTTGCGTGTACTGGGGGAGGACCCCATCCACTAGTTTCTCCATCTCCTCTGAAGTGAAGGCAGGGGCCGTTTCCCCAGACACATGAGCCATAGTCGCTTTCAGACTGAGGTCATAGCAGCACTTGCAGTGTAGGTCCTCTCCTGTTGAAGGTCAGGTATCAAGTGAGTGAACAGACATAAAATGGCGGTCACGTCTGCGGCGGTGCATACCGTCACTGCCGGCGTACATCGTTATTGGCTCCTGGGACCCATAAGGCCAAACGTTAACCAATGCTGAATTGCGCCGCGGTCTTCGACCGCGACGGTGTAGAACGCCAGCGCAGTTAACTCATATCCCCTTGTCCCACCTTACAGGTCAGGCAGCCGCCATTTCAGGAGGCCACATGGGATGGATGTTAACTGCGTTACACCTATCTAGGCCAGGAATATAGACAGCTACCGGCACATTGCAGATTAATTACGTTTCTGAAAATAAAACATTGTGATAACTCAGTGTTGGATGACTCTCTGCTCGCTATTCTCCTCCATAGGGCACGTCCGCTGGGGCAGGTGATGAGATGGCGGCATCCTCCGGTGTACAGACCCCTGGTGGACCTGTCGACAATGGAAGAGATTCAATACAAGGAAGGGACAGGGAGATTACTGGTCCAGTGTACGGTCTCCCAAAGTAACCTGTTATATAGAAAGGTACACTGTTCCAAAAAAAAAAAAAAAATTAATAAATGCAGGGACAGAGAGTGTCAGGGATATCTATGATATCAGGAGAGCCCTCAAGCACCCAAGGGGTGACAAGTATCATCACTGGGCTATCTCCTCGTCAGACCGGTGCTGCAATGTCAGCGGACCACCCCGGCAATGGGGGAGGTGCTAAACCGGAGGCAATTTGCCAGAAAAAGGACTGAAACGAATAATGACTTAGTGGAAAGACAGGGTGTAAGTGTGTAGGAGAGAGTGAGAAAATTGAAATTAGCTCTGTGCCTCTAACATCACTTTAATGTATCAGGGAAAAGGCGCAGGCCAAGATTAAAAATTATCCAGAGTGTTGGTGGGGATAATGTCCCACTGAACTCTATGGAGAAGAAAAGGTAGAGTGCCTAATCCTGCTAATTTTTGGTCAACATGTTTTGCGTCTTCTATGGGTCACTAATTGATCCAGCAACGCTTCGTCAGGACCCGGAAAACTACTTCTCCTATTTAAATCAAAAAGTACTAGAGTGTCACTTACAAACCGCAGACAAGTTGTCAGTGTCAGTTGGTCAATCAGTCGCCCTGCATATAAGTGAGAGACAAATAAATATTAGTGCAAAGGTGCAAGTGAGCTCAAAATGCAGTGTAATCACAGCAGAGACAGCAAGAGGCAGCAACCCCAAAGTGCCACAAAGTAAAATAGTAAAGTGACTTACCATCCCACATTCGAGATTGAGCATCCTAGGACCGCGCTAGTCACAATCAAGGAGGTAATACTAGGTATAGAAATGACACGGTAACAGATATATGTCCACAATGATAGGTCACAAAGGAAGTGCCAAAACCATCACTAAAAAATTGGTCAAGTCATACATGAAATAATGGTTATCAATGTCGGAGTGTCAAACATCGCTGAGAAGAAATTGGACCCTTTCTGCAAGGTCTATTTACTGTATGGATACCAAGCCTTACTCAAATTAAAAATAATAGGTCCAAGGCTCCAAGAGTAGACCATGGGTCCTATATGTATCAAAAGATATATTCCTAAAAAACGCAGATGGCAGTTAAAAATAGTGAGGCAGAGGTTTTTAGAAGATCAGAGCCTATCAGGTTACATGTAAGGCATATGAAAACAACCACGCATATGCCTGTGCACAACAATGTATTATTACTTAATAACAGGTCAAAAAAGTAACGGACCGCCTATCCAAACCCCGTGTCAAAAGGTGCACTTACTTATGTTACTCCTTGGTTAAACAGGGAACCTGCCCGTGAGCCGTGCGCCTGTAGACAGCTAAGCGGCGTAGCGAGGCAGTATAAATATGGTTTCCAAGACGCGTCTTTCCCGCGTCCCGATCCGGAAGGATCCGACCGGTAACTAAGGATGGAGAAAATAGAAAACGGACTATCGTTTGAGCGGCGGCCATCTTAAGAGAGGCTGCTCAAACGACTATTCACATATGTTGAATGGCACAATCCTGTGAAAAAGAACCTAATCTGGTTCGACCTCGAATAAATCCCCCAATTTTTTTTATAATAAAACAACGACCAAACAGGAAACCGAGTGATATTTAGAATACACTCATCCACGAACAATATCCTCATATAGTGGTATAGTAGGAAAAACTATATTGTAGCCAAGGGCATGAAAATAGGCGTGGGACAACAGATAGGTAAAGGGGCGGCCATCTTACTCGTGATAATGCAGACTGCAGAAATAACATAAGCCATTCCCAAACAAGGTTTTTTGAGAAATAAGTGTAGGTAAACACCCCCTAAGCCACCTTGTCAAGTTAAGTGATCTGCATATCTGATTAGTCCACAGGCGAGGTATCCGAATCCATACAAAAAAGAGGACTTTTCAGCCTGGATTTTGAAAATTATGACCGTGCCAAGGTCAAAAAATGTAAAAAGTTACTAGTCTTGTCAAAAATCGTAGACAGATCTAGAAGTCATCTTCAATAGTCAAAGAATTAAGAATTAAAGATTGTTGACATCTGTACACAAAAATAGAAAATACGCTGGAATAGTATACTAGGATGTCAAAGAATTCCAGGGGATCTCATCATTCAGACCTTGAATATGGGTCTTGAGTCTGTACACCCATCTTTGTTCAACTTTAAATAAAAAGTTGGGATCGTTGCTGTTATATCTTGGTACCTGTAGTACAATCCACCACATATCATCAGGACCATGATTGGCTTCAATGAAGTGCGAACTCAATTTAGTTGTAATCCGGGAGCACCTGATATTGCTCCGGTGTTCATTGATTCTCTGTTTTACCGGACGGGATGTCATACCGATATATTTTAAGTCACAAGGGCAGGAGATCAAGTAAATACACTGTTGTGTGTTACAATTGGTATGTTTATTCAAATGCCAGGTCCCAACATGATCAAGGACCACTCTGTCAGTGCGCTTGGTAAGCGGGCAAACATTACAAGAGCCACACGGGTAATGTCCGGTGACAGGAAGCAAACTCCATAAAGTGGTTTGTTTGACTGAGTCAGTTAGTGCACGAGGGCGAGTGTGAACAATTAAATCTCATATGTTGGGAGATCTTTTAAAAGCAAATAAGGGCCTCGGGATCTGGATGCCGCCACTCTGTAGAATGTTCCAACGTCTATTAATGAGTTTCTTTACAGAGTTGGATAGCGGGGTAAATGTGGACACACATGCCAATCGATTCTCCGGTTCCCTGAGCACCGGTGCCAGAAGAGCATCTCTATGATTATTACGAGCCCTCTTAAAAGCAGAATTAATAATCTTTTTGGGATAATGACGATTGATACGTTTCTGTTTGAGGTCAAGAGACTGAGTGTCAAAGGCTTGAACCGAGCTACAATTGCGACGTAACCTAAGGAATTGTCCAACAGGTAAATTGTCACGTAGCGCCTTAGGATGATGGCTCTCATACAGAAGTAAACTGTTACGGTCAGTGTTTTTGTGGAAAGTGTTAGTTATGAGCTTGCCATTATCGATCTTGATCTCCAAATCCAGGAAGGAGACTTGTGTCGATGAAGAGTGCGCTGTAAATCTTAAAAATGGATCCAAAGTATTGACCCATTGGATAAAGTTGTCTATCTCCTCATATGAACCTTGCCAAATGATGAGAATGTCATCAATGTACCTCCGCCACAAGGTGAGATTCTCATGAAAGTGATTAGATGTTGGTAGTATGAATGATCTCTCAAAATTGTACATATACAAACAAGCCAGGCTAGGTGCAAACGTGCTGCCCATAGAAGTCCCTTGAATCTGATGGAACAGGGAGGCTTCAAATTGAAAGAAGTTCTTCTTCATAGCTAATGTTGCACATTGCATCACAAAGTGGACCGGGGTTGGAGATGACCAAGGACTGGCCAACAGTGCTGACTCAACAACTTGTAAAGTAGCATCTTGAGGGATATTGGTATATAAAGCCTCTACATCAAGGGTGATGAGAGCTTGCACGTCAGTGTTGGAGTTAATGTCGTCAATCAGGTTTAGGACATGAGTGGTGTCCTTAAGGAAAGTACTTGATTCTCTCGCAAGAGGTTGGAGGAAAAAAATCACAAAAAATAGACAGGGGTTCTGACACTGAACCAATGCCTGATACAATGGGGCGGCCTGGAGGAGGGAGGGTACCCTTGTGTATCTTTGGCAAGCAACAGAAGTAAGGAGTGCGAGGGTGTGAAGTGTCGAGGAACTCTGCCTCCTTGGGAGAGATCCACGCGTTACTGCGGGCCTCTTCGATCATACTTCTGATTTGTGTTTTGAGATCACATGTAGGGTCATGAGCAAGGGGCGCATAATGAGTCGTATCACTCAGGAGACAGAGGCACTCATGTCTCTAGTCAGAAGAATTCATGATTACAATCGCACCTCCCTTATCTGCTGGTTTTATCACTATCGACCGGTCTAGAGATAACTCTTTTAGGGCCTTCCTCTCTATAGATGGTAAGTTCATAAATGGCTTCTTAGGGTGGACTAGGTCTAGGTCCGCCATGACAGCTTTTTCAAAGGCCAAAACCTCAACTGGGAGGGAGTGAGATGGAGGAACAAAAGTGGATGGTTTCCTTAAACCAGTGTCATTGCTACCCAGGGCCACAGGGCGTTCCAAAAAGAAAAAATGAAGTTGTATTTTCCTAAAGAACTGGGAAAGTTGAAAGTTCAAACGGAAAGGATCCTCAGATGGTGTGGGGACAGAACCTAAGCCTTTGTTCAAGGCTGCTGACTCGTGTATTGAGAAATGTCTATCAGATAAATTTACCACTAAGTCCTCGGTGGGGGGTTCTTGCCCTGGCTTCGAGTGACCATTTATGGTTCTTCTCTGCTCCAATGGACACGTCTGCCTCTGCCTCTTCTTCTGCCTCTTCCTCTGCCCTTGCAGCGGCCTAAAAAAGGCACATAGGGTGGCATAGGGCGAGGTTGGAAGAATGGTTAAGGAGGTTGCCAGAAGAAAGGTTGGTTAGGAGGGTATTGTGGCGGATTATAAAGAGGTTGTTGCATGCTCTCGTCAGTGCTCCATCCATCAGATGAAGAACTGCTGCTGTAATTGTGAGTTTTTTTTGTTTGATACACTGGAATCATCGGATGACCGGGATTGCGTATCAGCGTCAAACTCTTCCTTAATATAAGGGTATACTTTTTCGCGATCAAATCTTCTAATGTCTTTTTGCAATTTTGAGATTTTCTGTTGGGTCAGAAAATCTTTTGTTTCGTTAAGTTCAGTATTAATTTCGAGGAGATGGCTCTTAAATGCTGATAACATGACTGTTGTCTTTATGGTAATCTCAATGCAATTGATTTGTACCATAATAGATTCCGCTAAACGCTTTGAAGTATTAATGATCAAAACTAACCAGTCTCTGGTGCACTTCCATGCAATCTGGAAACCAAGAGACCGTTAGGAGCAATATTTGCTCTAAGATATTCCGTCATTATGGTGTAATGCATTATCGTCTTGATCAGTTCACGTTTTAGCGAGGAAAGTTTATCCCAGTCCTCTGAAACTTCCCGTAGGATTAGAGCCTTCATTGTTAAGAATCGAGGGGGATTGTAGGATCGCAGATACTATCTCATCATTGTAACTAAGACCTTGGAAATTTTCCATAGTCAAAAAAGAATAAGAGTGAAGAAAAAATGAATAAACTGAGAAGGTTAGTAATTTGAACCAGAGGAAGTCCCACAGCAAAGCTGCTGTTCTAAACCATTCAATGGCTACTATACCACTATATGAGGATCTTGTTCGTGGATGAGTGTATTCTAAATATCACTCGGTTTCCTATTTGGTCGTTGTTTTATTATAAAAAAAATTGGGGGATTTATTTGAGGCCGAACCAGATTGGGTTCTTTTTTACAGCATTGTGCCATTCAACATATGTGGATAGTCGTTTGAGCAGCCTCTCTTAAGATGGCCGCCGCTCAAACAATAGTCCATTTTCTATTTTCTCCATCCCTAGTTACCGGTCGGATCCTTCCGGATCAGGACGCGGCAAAGACGCGTCTTGGAAACCATATTTATACTGCCTCGCTTCGCCGCTTAGCCGTCTACAGGCGCGCGGCTCACGGGCAGGTTCCCTGTTTAACCAAGGAGTAACATAAGTAAGTGCACCTTTTGACACGGGGTTTGGATAGGCGGTCCGTTACTTTTTTGACCTGTTATTAAGTAATAATACATTGTTGTGCACAGGCATATGCGTGGTTGTTTTCATATGCCTTACATGTAAACTGATAGGCTCTGATCTTCTAAAAACCTCTGCATCACTATTTTTAACTGCCATCTGCGTTTTTTAGGATTATATCTTTTGATACATATAGGACCCCTGGTCTACTCTTGGAGCCTTGGACTTATTATTTTTAATTTGAGTTAGGCTTGGTATCCATACAGTAAATAGACCTTGCAGAAAGGGTCCAATTTCTTCTCAGCGATGTTTGACACTCCGACATTGATAACCATTATTTCATGTATGACTTGACCAATTTTGTAGTGATGGTTTTGGCACTTCCTTTGTGACCTATCATTGTGTACATATGTCTGTTACCATGTCATTTCTATACCTAATATTACCTCCTTGATTGTGACTAGCGTGGTCCTAGGATGATCAATCTCGAATGTGGGATTGTAAGCCACTTTACTATTTTACTTTGTGGCACTTTGGGGTTGCTGCCTCTTGCTGTCTCTGCTGTGATTACACTGCATTTTGAGTTCACTTGCACCTTTGCACTAATATTTATTTGTCTCTCACTTATATGCAGGGCGACTGATCGACCAACTGACACTGACAACTTGTCTGCGGTTTGTAAGTGACACTCTAGTACTTTTTGATTTAAATAGGAGAAGTAGTTTTCCGGGCCCTGACGAAGCGTTGCGGGATCATTCAGTGACCCATAGAAGACGCGAAACATGTTGACCAAAAATTTGCAGGATTAGGCACTCTACAGTGCTGTTAGAGGCACAGAGCTAATTTTAATTTTCTCACTCTCTCCTACACACTTCCACTAAGTCATTATTCGTTTCAGACCTTTTTCTGGCAAATTGCCTCCGGTTTAGCACCACCCCCATTGCCGGGGTGGTCCGCCAGACATTGCAGCAACGGTCTGACGAGGAGATAGCCCAGTGATGATACTTGTCACCCCTTGGGTGCTTGAGGGCTCTCCTGATGTCATAGATATCCCCGACACTCTCTGTCCCTGCATTTTTTTTTTTTTTTTTTGGGAATAGTGTACCTTTCTATATAACAGACAATGGAAGAGAGACACATCCTGGTCACATACAGACTTGATCGTGCAACAATCCAGGAACTGTGTGCCCAGTTGGAGCTGCACCTGATGTCAGCTATCCGCCATCCCACAGGAATCCCCCCTCTAGTGCAGGTCCTGTCAGTACTCCGTTTCCTGGCTAGTGGGTCTTTTCAAACAACAGTGGCCATGGCATCAGGGATGTCCCAGCCAATGTTCTCTAACGTGTTGTCCAGATTGTTATCTGCCCTGCTGAAACACATGTGCAGCTACATCGTTTTCCCTCAGGTGGAGGATTTGCCCACGGTGAAAGGTGATTTCTATGCCCTGGGACATATCCCCAACATCATTGGTGCCATTGATTGGACACATGTGGCGTTTTTCCCCCCGTAGAAATGGACAGGTGTACAGAAACCGGAAGAGCTACCATTTGATGAATGTGCAGATTGTGTGTTTGGTTGACCAGTACATCTCCCATGTCAATGCCAAGTATCCTGGCTCTGTGCATGACGCTTACATTTTAAGGACTAGCAGCATCCCTTATGTGATGGGCCAACTGCAGAGGCACTGTGTGTGGCTAATAGGTGAGGTCAAGGTCCAAATACACTTGACATAGGTGTCTGGGTTTGGGGTTGTCCTTAAGGGTTAGTGTGTGTCTAACAGTTGTCCCTCGACATTTGCAGGTGACTCTGGTTACCCCAACCTGTCATGGCTACTGACCCCAGTGAGGAATCACAGGACAAGGGCAGAGGAATGCTACAATGAGGCACATGGGCAAACTAGGAGGGTGATCAAGCGCACCTTCGGCCTCCTGAAGGCCAGATTCCGGTGCCTCCATCTGACAGGTGGATCCCTATACTACTCACCGAAGAAGGTGTGCCAGATAATCGGGGCCTGCTGTATGCTGCACAACCTGGCTTTGCAACGCCAGGTGCCTTTACTGCAGGAGGATGAGACAGATGGTGGTCTTGTGGCAGCTGTGGAGCCTGTGGACAGTGAAGAAGAGGAGGGAGAAGAAGATGATATCGACAACCGAAACAACATCATCAGGCAATACTTCCAGTGAGACACAGGTAAGAAGATGCCACTGCTTCCCACATCTCATTCTATTGTTGGAACTAGCATAAGTGTGTCGTTTTCATTTAGTGTATGGACCCTGAATTGTCACTTTGACTTTCCATTTCACAGATTTGGGTCCCACTTTGTGCCCTCTGCTATGTTTACTGCTGGCCTACAGCTGTGTTACATTGGTATGTGAATACAAGTAAATTGACATTGCTATATTCCATAGTTTTTGCAATTACACATTTGTGAAAGCACAGACTGGCTCCAGATTGTTTTGTGATCTAAAACATGTGATCTTTGTGTTTCTAAAACAATTTTTATAAGGTCCCTGCTTATAGTTACATGGCACCCAACCCTAGGGGCTCATAAGGCACACCTCAGGGGTGACTTATATGTAAAAATAAGGTAGTTTAAGACTTTGAAAGTGCTTTAAATTCCAAAGTCAAATTTGCATATACCTTTAGTTTAAAAGCAGCCAGCAAGGCAGACCGGCCTTTAAAATGTCACTGAGCACCTCAGGATGCACGTCCTATGCTGGGGTCCCTAAACCTACATGCCCTATCACATACTAGGGACTTATAGGTAGGTTGATACTGCCAACTATAATTAGCCTAATTTGTATATCCACTTTACACAGAGCACTGGCCCTGGGACTGGTAAGCATTACCCAGGGCACAGCCAAGAGTCAGAAACCACCAGTGTCTGAAGTGTGTCTGGGCACAGTCCTGGGCAAGGCAGGATCTTGTAATCAACCGAGACGTTTCTTTGAAGTTTGCCTACTTAAAAGGCAATAAGGGGTATAAGTAGTGGACCCAAAACTCCATACTTTAGATTACTTCAAGACTACTTCTGGAACCAAGAGGAACCTCTGCCAAGGAAAAGACTTGATGAGCATGAGGAGGACTGTTGCCCCTATGCCTGTGACTGTGCTTTGATGGGTTGGCCTCCAGTTGCTGCTTCTGCCTTACAGAGGACAAATGCTGGACTTTGTGGTATATTCCTGCTTCTGAAGAATCTCCAAGGGCTTGGATTGAGCTTGCCTCCTGTTTTGAAGTCTCACGGCCATCAAAGACTTCCTCTGCCCACACCTAGACTCTCTGCTGAGACTCGTGCCCTGCCAAGTAGTGCCCTATCCTGTCCCTGGGCCCTTGATTGGTGAAACTGGAAGAAAAAGGACTGAAATCCACACACAGGATGCTGTGCGAGGAAGATTTAGACACTCCACCTCCAATGTGGTGGTAAAAACGACGCAACCCCTCGCAGCGCGGTTTTCAAATTTCACACGCATCATCACTGGGCATCAAAATCATCTGATCCAAGGTGACCCCTCTGTAAATCGATGCATCGCTCTCTTGCAGGAGACAAAAAGCGCCTACCCAAACGGAGAAGAAATGACGCACAGCTTCACTTGCGAATAAGAAATCGACCCATCGCTGACTTTTCTGATGCCCGCTCACCTGCGCAGCTTTATTTTTTAATAAAACCAGGTACCTTGTGTAAAAACAATTTTTCCATTGTTTTCTATGGAGTAAGACTCTTTTTACTTTAAAAATTCATAACTTGACTTATGTATGTATTTTTGTTGTTTTGGTCTTGTTTGATTTAGATAAATAATGGCTATTCTTCTAAACTGGTGTTGTGTCCATTTTGTGGTGTTTTCACTGTAATGCTGCGTGTTTGGTACAAACACTTTACACATTGCCTTTGAGATAAGCCCGACTGCTTGTGCCAAACTTCCAAGGGAGTGAACATGGACTATCTAAGTGTGTATCTCCATTGCCCTGACTAGAGTGATGGTCCCTGCTTGGACAGAGTGCAAACTGACTGCCAACCAGAGGCCCCCTTTCTAACAACTCTCTTATTAGAATGGCCTCGACCTCTTTCTCAAATGGCACTGTGTATAGTAGGGTGTGTTGATGGACTGCCCTCTCCTGTCAGACCTCTCTCTCAGATGATGGGTATGGAATTGTGCGTGGAGCAAGACTGGCCTCTCTACTGAGACCTTTCTCTCAGATGACTGGTTTGCGTAGTAGGGCGTGTGCATCAACTGTGCTCTCCTTTCAGACCTCTCGCTCAGAAGACAGCTGTCAATAGTACGGTGTGTGGAGGGACTGATCTCTCCATTCAAGACATCTCCCTCAGATGACAAGTATGCATAGTAGGGTGTGTGCATGGACTGGTCTCTCCTTTCAGACATCTCTCTCAGATGCTTGGTGTGCATAGTAGTGTGTGCATGGGATGGACTCTACTGGTAGACCTCTCCCTCAAATGATGGGTATGCAAACTAGAATGTGTGGAGAGAGACTTGCTTCTCCAATAAGACCTCTCTTTCAGATGTTGGATGATGCATAGTTGGGAGTGGAGGGGGACTATCCTTTCTCTCAGACCTCTCTCTGACATAATGGGTGTGCACATTAGGCTATTTACATAGACTGGTCTCTCCTCTCAGACCTCTCTTTCAGATGACAGGTGTGAGTAGCAGAGTGTGTGGAAAGACACTAACCTCTCAACTAAGTCCTCTGTCTCAGATGGCAGGTGTGCTGAGTAGGATATAGGAACAGAGACTGGTTTCTCTGCTGAAACATCTCACTTAGATGATAGGTGTGTGTAGTAGTGGGTGAGGAGGGACTGCCCTTTCCTCTCAGATCTCTCTCCGAGATGACAAGTGTGCACATTAGAGTGCGTACATGGACTGGCCTTTTCTGTTAAACATGTCTCTTAGTAGATGGGTGTGTGTAGTAAGGTGTGTTAAGAGAGATCGGTCTTTCCATTGAGACTTCTGTCTCAGATGATGGGTGTGTGTAGTAGGGTGTGTGGAGGGACTGGCCTGTCCTTTCACATCTCTCTTCTTAGATGACAGGTAAGCATAGTAGTGAGTGTGGGGGACTATTCTATCCTGTCAGATCTCTCTCTCAGATGACGGGTATTCATAGTAGTGGGACTGGACACACTGATCTCTCTTTTCAGACCTCTCTTTCAGATGACAGGTGTGCATGGTAGGGTGCATGGAGAGAAACTGCCCTCTCCACATATATCTCGCTCTCCCAAGGTGGTTGTGCATAGTAAGATGTTGGTGAGGGACTTGCCTCTCCTTTGAGCCTCTCTCTCTCTCACATTGTAGGTGTGTGTAGAAAGGGGTGTGGATGGACTGGCCTCTACATTGAGACCCCTCTCTTTGACTATAGTTGTGATCAGTAGAGGGTTGGAAGACTCTTGACTTAACCCACAACTCTTACCAAGCTGATAGGCCTAAATACTAAACTTTGATAAATACTCTGTCCAGTAAGACTCCTTACCACAGTAGCAGGTGTGCATACTGCAGTATATTCAATTATCAACTACTTCTTTCTACTTTCATGATGCTGCAAGAATCTCAAGAGATTGTAACATTTTATTAAAAAAATTATTAACCTTCTACTCATCACATTACTTAACTCTTATACACCTCCTCTCAGTAACACGGAACACAATATGCATTTCAACCAGTAGAGTGTATTGAGAACTCACATAATTCCTTTTACTTGCAAGAGTCCTACAAGATTGTAAAAATTTGTTAAAAAGAATATATGCGTATAATCTTCACAGTAATTTTACCTTAGACACCTCCTCTCTAAATCTAGGTGGGGCAGCATGCCCTTCTGCTGCACCTTCATATAGGTTTTTACTTCATTTCCACAACACCTCCAATTTTTCACTGTAAACAGTAATGTCGGCCATTTCATTTCTTACATTCTAACTGCCAGTGAATCAGAGTACTCGCCCTTTGGTACTTGTGAGAACGTCCCACTCCCACAAGACCATGAAGGCTCACAGTACAAATAGGCCTCAAGACCAATCACAGGCTTCATTTTTTATTACGTGTTCCTGCGGGAGGCTTGCGGGACTCTTGCGAGCTCAACTGCCAAAATATACAATTATTTTTCATACTAATTTCTCAAGAACTATGGAACAGATTTATCCAAATAATAAAAAGCATGATCTACCAAATTTGGTGTAATTCTGGGATTGATGGAGGGGTCTATGTGGACCCCTCCTGGGCAAAAAGTTGTCCAAAAATATTTTTCTATAGTGAACTAGGATCCACAGTCCACCGCAGTGCTAAGTATGGCCCCCATGTGTGCTCCACGGTGGATCAATTGATCCAGACCCCAATTGAAAAAACACATACACCCACTCACAGTCACACAGACCCACTCACACACACACCCAAAACATACAATCACTTGCACACTCATACAGGCAATCAGACATCCAATCACAGACCCACAAAATTATTCCCACACCCTCAAACAGACCCACACAGTCACTCACAAATGCACTTAGACACCTACTCCCATACTCACAAACCCACTTATCCACACAACCACTCACTCACTCTCACATACCCATATAAGCACTCATACACCAACTCACATCCCACAGAGCCACTCACACATGAACTCACACACACCCTTACACACCCACACACCCACTCACACAGTCATACCACCACTCACACACCCACTGGTAGTCCCAAAAAAACACTTACACATCCACTCACAGGTTTATACAGCCACTCACACATCCACTCAAACACCTACACACACTCACACACCCACTTACATACCTGCACAACCTCTCATGCACCCACTCAGACTTGCACCCTCGCCATGCACTGCTAATTATCGCATATATTACATCACTCATGACATCTTCTATGACATCATTGATAATATCACTGCAACATGTGAAATTTAATTATGGATGAGAAAGCTGTGTATGGCGGGGGCGTGAGGTATTGTTACCATAGGCTATGAGTTATAGTTACCTGAGGTAATTAGAAATGTGCACACATATATATACACATATATATTCACTGAAAAAACAAAGTTTACAGGGACGTTACAGTTAGGAAAAATAATTTTAAAAAACAGAAATTCACTGAAAAAAAAACAAAGGTTACAGGGACATTAGGGTTAGGATCACATTTTAACTGTATAAAGCCATAGAAATTCATCTGTTATAGTTAGAGATATCTCATGTAACTTTACCTCACGCCCCCTGCATGTACAGTTTTACATTGATATTATCAGTGATGTTAGTAAAGATTTCATGAGTGCTGTAATTTGTGGGGTAATTATCAGTGCATTGCGAGGGTGTGAGTTATAGTTTTCTTAGGACCTGAGTTATAGTTACTTGAGATAACATCTTACTATAACAGGAGAATTTCTATGGTTTTGCATGTTTAAAATGTTAGCCTAATTGTAACGTCCCTCTAATGTTTGTTTTTTTCAGTGAATTTTTATGCTTTTTAAAATTCTATTCCCTTACTATAACGTCCCTGTAATCTCTGTTAATTTCAGTCAATTTCTATGATTTTTTAACGTATAGTAATTTATATTACTATATGTTAATCCAACAACTGCTAACCACAGCATTCAGCCTTGCATGGCAGCAATTGGCCACAGGCCACAGGCCTGGCCCTGACGCCAAACTCCTTCACCCATGCACAGTAGGGGTTGACTGCACAACCTGGCCTGCAGCCAGTAACTGCTACCAACACTCTAACCACCCAACCCTACTCCACACACAGCCCTTTGGCCATACACATTAGGAGTTCGCTGCAGCAAATCCCTCTGGGTGTGAGAATACGTATAAGAGGGTGTATCTGGGGATGGGAGTGGCTGTGAGAGTCTTTGTCCAGTTGTGAGACTGTGTGCAGCAGCTTCTTTGTGGGTGCATCAGTGTCTGTGCAAGTCTATGAGTGGGTGCATGAGAGTTTCCGTGGGTCTGTTAGTGGGTGTGTGAGAGTCTGAGTGGGTCTGTGAGTTGGTGCGTGAGTGTCTGAGTGGGTCTGTGAGTGGGTTTGTGAGGGTTTGAGTGGGGCTATGAGTGGGTACAGTAGGGTCTGCATGGGTCTGTGAGTGGGCGCATGAGGGCCTGAGTGGATATGTGAGTGAGTTTGTAAGGGACAGAGTGAGTGTGTGAGTTGGAGAAAGAGATTGAAAAAGAGAAATTGAGAGAGAGAGAAAAAGAGACTTTGAGGGAGAGAGATAGACAGTTTTTTAGACTTTGATGAATGATACACATAGAATGAGATATCTCTGGATTAATTGAAAAGAAAATTGTTTCTGTAAATCACCTTTTATTATGAATTTTAAACTAAAAAAAAATTAAAGTAGGGAAATGAACAGACACACCTGGAGAAGAACCCTCAACTCTGTGTGTGATGGGTCTGAGGCTTTAACGATTAGGCCAATGCTTTTTTACTTATTTTTTTCATTTGGTGCACTTCACGGACTATCTCAGACCATGGGGGTTGCTGATTTTTTTTATTCTATTTTTTGCCCTTTATGGGGTATCTGCAACTGCAGGGGGGCCTCAAGTCCCTCCCTGGGGTCCCATACGCCTCCAACCTCCTGCTTGAGCTGACATTGCTCCAACAAGCAAGGAGCTGCTTTTAATAGCAGCTCCCTGGGTGATGGAGCGATATTTTAATCTGTCTTACCTATAAGCATATCTGCTTGTAGGGAAGACAGATGAAAACTCTGCTTTTTGACAGCGGACCGGTTTGACAGGTTCTGCTGTCAGAAAGCAGAGTTAGGTTTGCTGCGAATTGGCTGCGGCTGTCAAAGCTGCAACCAGGCCAGAGCAAACAGCTCTGACCTGGGGTGGGCACCCCAGGACATAGCAGGAGCCAGTCCTGGTGGTGGAGGTCCCGAGGGCCATCAGTGGCTCCTCAAGGGGGGCCACCTACAAACAATTCGCCAGGGAGGTGGTGAGCCCAGGGCTATGGGGTCCCAAACGGACACCCTACCACCATTTTTAATATAGCCAAGGGGAGGTGGTGGTCCCTGGGGCTGCGAGAATATTGGATGCCCCCCACATTTTAATTGTTTAAAGCCCCTGGGAGGTAGGGGTCCCCAGGGCTGCAGTGGGGCACCGTGGCCCCTACACACAATTTAAATATAGCCTGAGGAGGGGGTGTTCCCTGGGGATGTGGGGAGGCAGACAGGCCTCCCCCACACAAATTAAATATAGCCCCAAGGAGGTAGTGGTCCCTGGGGCTGTGGGGGGCATGTAGCCCCCCACAGTAATGTTGCTAGAAGCCCCAGGGAGGTGGCAGTCCCCAGGCCTGTTGGGAGGCCGACAGGCCTCCCACACACAAATAAAACATATAGCTCCAGGGAGGTGGTGGTCACCGGGACACAGGGGTCTGAACATTTTCTGTATCACACTAGGAAGGTGAAAGCCCTCAGGGCTATTGGGGTGTGCAGTGCGGTCCCACCTGTTCTAAATAAGAAATGCCCCCAGGACTTGACTCACTAGGGGTCTTATAAAAGTTGAAGAGCGAGAGGCCATGCTTTGTTTTTTTGTTTTCATTTAATTTACCGTGGATCCACAGATCTGCCTAGACTTCCGCAGTAAATAAAAAAATAGAAAAATGGGGGAAAAGTGTGTTGGGTCTCCCACTTTTTCTCTGCCCCCGCTAGACAGATCACCCCAAAACACTCCAAACAGCAGCTGAAGTGAGTGTCCTATTTTCTTGTAACATTTTGTGAAGATTCATGAAATGGTGCCAAACTTATTAGCAAAACAAAAAACACGCTTGCTATGGAAACTAGATCCTAACTATAAATACCTAGTGGCGACTGCCACTAGGTAATAGACACACACACACATTTATATATATATATATATATATATATATATATATATATATATATATATATATATATATATATATATATATGTACATATATATATAGACATATATATCTATCTATATATATATATATATATATATATAGCATGTCAGCTTTTGCTTCTTGAATGAATGTTCATACGTGTATTTTCTGAAATCATACACTGATGGTTCATGAAAAATTACTGGATTTCCAAAATATATTTAAACCTAATGTTTGAGTCTTAAATCATCATTAGTGAGTCTTATAGCTAATATCATTGCCTTGGTGTCAAGGGCACTGCAGCTATAACTCTCCTGTATTAACTAAAAAGAGGCATTCCAAATTGCTAGGATTTGTTTTCACTTTACTGCTGTCAACTCTGCCTGATACATGGATGTTACCACTGCTGACAATCTTGCATGGGGTGACCAATAATGTAATTCTGTCTGACGTGGTTACTAATACTCCACTAATAACAGTAGCTTAGTATAATTTTTATTAAACAGAAGTAACTCTTATTACAGAAAAGGATGAAGACTCCTATTGTAAAACATGCCATGGCTGTAAAAGAAAATGTGACTCAATAAAATGGTATTCAGAGCAATTGGACTCATAAAGGCACACTCACATATGCATTACTTGATTTTGAAGGTGAAATCAAGTTCATTCACACAGTACAAAAATACTGACATGCAAGAAACACTTTTTACTGCCTTGTAGATTGCATGTAATAATTCCATGTCATAAATACGTTGCACAGGGAAACAACTCTCATAACTGTCACAAGATTACTTTAATGTGTTTTGTTCATACTTCACAAACATATCCCCTTGTGTCCTGGTTCTGGTTAAATACATTTTGGTAAAGCTAGTAGACATTTGAAAAATACCATAGCATAAATCACATATCCAAATGTGCAGAGTATGATATTGTATTCAAATTCATTGTAGAGAGAGGGGATGGGAATTACACCTCACTCAAGTGTTCACCTCTCAGGGATCATGGCCATCCCAACACTCAACAGCAGTAATACAATTCATATTACGCACTGCACATCTCCATATTTGTGTACATAAAGTTTTGTCTTCTCAAAACACGAGGTCAGATGTATGCCTTTTCTTTTTGTACTACATACCAAATCAAGAGACCAGGAGGAACACATACTATTTTATATTGAACAGATTACATTCAAATGCATGCACACGAACACTCAAAAGACATGAATTATTTTGACAATAAGATTAATTGGAGAAAGGTGCATGTTGAATGAAAGAGTTCAACAGATGATAAATTATTACCTTGCCAGAGATAACTGCCTTACATTTGTTAAATTCATGACAAGAATTTTCTGATGTGCAAAGTAATGTAGTAACTGACAAATAGTAATGAGCTGGTGTCTTTGGATAAATCCAGAGGACATTTAAAGGCCACTAGTATAGTGTTTCTTAGAATAGAAAACATCACTATTTTATCCATATTACAGTTACAGATTGTAAGTAATATCATGAGAAAATAACACTTTAAGTGATGAAGTAAATAATGTCACACAGAACTTGAAATATTGTGAAGAAAGAAGTCCGTTGTCTGGATTCTATGCTTTATGGTTGCAGCATACACCAGTTGAAAAAAGTGGTACCCATAACTCCCATTCATGTGAAGGATTTGTGAGAAATGAGAATTCACCATTGTAGCACATATCACAAAACACACACACACACACAGACATTCACAGCAGTTTGTTCATGTGAAGACATTTCAGACCCTTGGTTGCTGTTTCCTAAGATGTCATGAGCATTTCACTGTCTATGGAGAAATCTGGTAATATGCTTCATGTAATTTAAGGACCAAGGAGAATTAGCCTTTGTGTTCTTTATGAGGAGGTGTCAACCATAATTTCTCGCCTGTGTCTGAGCAGCAGTGCAAAGGAATAGCAGGCACTGTGGGTGCTAACTTCCTAGCAACAACCACTAGTTGTTTCACCAAGATGAAACCGTGAAAGGACAACTGAGAAGGGCCCAGGAACTTGATTAACTTGAAAAGAACCAGGGTGAGGCCTGCCCATTCTTAATTAAGTATAAAAGGAGACATGGGGAAGAGAAAACTTGTGTTCTGTAGGCCCTCTGTAGCCAACTTGGCACCAGCTCAGTGTAAGGAGGAGACTCACCACAAAACCAATTTACTGTATCTGAAAAAGAGGAGATTGCTCATTTTTATAAACGCACGCTTGACTGGCACACAAGCTCCCTTTAGGGACAGAATTATTCTGCCATGTTGGATTTGCCTCTGAATAGCATTAAGGCAAACAGGATGTGCTGCCCAAGTAGGAAATATTGTCCCTGGAAACTTTTTTGCTCACTGTTTGGGAGTGTTCAAGTGATACCCATTCTGAAAGGCTAGTGTCCCTCATAGCTCATCAGAACACTCTCTGGACTTGTGGCTAACCAGAAGAGAACTGGAGCTGCTGTTAGAGAGGAATGTGGAGACCTGAAGGGCTGGATATGTTCTCACTTGTACCCAGGACTAAGAAGTGAACTCAAGGATCAGTTGGCTGAACACTTGTGTGGCTGTAGGGACACAACAAGCTGCAAGACACCATTTTTTCCAGCACTATCTAGTGAACCGGTAGTAGCTGGTTTATTTAGCCACAACCAGTCCCAAAAGCAAAAAAAACTGTCAAACTTGTTTCGACTCTCGGCCTTTGACAATACCTTGTTAAAGCGCGTGTGTGTGTCATCAGTGATGTCACTGACAATGTCATGAGTGATATAAAATGTGAGGTCATAAGCAGTATATTGCATTGGGTGAATTATAGTTAGCTCAGGTAACTGTAACTGCTGAATTCAACTGGTTGTGTACTAGTGAAATGTGAGCCTAAGTATAATGTTCCTGTAACCTTTGTTGTTTTCAGTGCATTTCTAAGTTTATTTTATTCTATTTCCTGCTATAACATCCCTGTAACCTTTGTATTTCTCAGTGGATTTCTAAGGTTTTGTTTCGAGTCATTTCCTTACTTTAATGTCCCTATAACCTTTGATTTTTTAAGTGAATTGCCAAGATTTCTTTTAATTTTATTTCCTAACTGTAACCACTAACCTTTAACAGAGAGTGAATATGTGAGTGCATATGTGTCTCAGCAGGTCTGTGAGTGGGTGTGAGAGTGTCTTAGTGGGTCTGTCGGTGGGTGTGTGAGTATCTGAGCAGGTCTGTGAGTGGATGCATGAGTGTCTAAGTGGGTCTGCGAGAGGGTGCATTAGTGTCTGGGTAGGTCTGTGAGTGAGTACATGAGTTTCTGAGTGGGTCTGTGAGTGTATGCATGAATGCCTGGGATGGTCTGTGAGTAGGTGTGAAAGTGTCTGAGTGGGTCTGAGAATGGGAGTATGAGTGTCTAACTGAGTATATGAGTGGGGGCATGAGTGTCTGAGTGAGTGTGTTAGTGGGGAGAGGAGTCTCTGAGTGGGTGTGTGAATGGGTGCAGGAGTGCCTGAGTGCGTCTGTAAGTGGGTGTGTTAGTGTCCTTGTGGGTGTGTCAGTAGCTGTGTGAGGCACTCAGCACAAAGGAACTGTACCTGCCCGTTTATCCAACAAGAGTCTATCGTTTTGCACAAAATGTTTACCCAACTGAAATACTTTCTACTGGTTAGTTAGTAAGTGATACCACCTTGGGTAAATGTCCAGTGTTTTTTATACACCACAGCTGTGTAATGGACCACAAGGAAATGTCAATGTTCCTCATGTGTCTTCCTCCAGAATTCTGTGAGAGCATGAATCCTCTTATAGAGAGGCCAATGAGACTACAAAGACGCAAATCTCCACCAAACTAGGGTCCTTCCTCTTAGCCATGTTCTGTAAGTGCTTCTTGATCTGGTGAAGATGTCCTCATATTCCTTGGCATCACAAATGTGCAAACAAATTTGATGGGAAACTCACTGGGGGACCCTTTGGTAAGCTGTACAGCATCCTGGCAGAAAAGGGAAGACCTGTGCTTACTAATAAGGTGGATGGGGTGGGGCCAAGCAGGCAGAGCTTCCAGGTGACATGCACATTTGCATACTTGTAACAATTCAAAGGGAGAACCAGGGACTCTGCTCTCACCAGGAGAGGACAAGAAAGAACCCACTTGTCACAGACACATACCGATTGTGCTCTAATAGATCAAAGATGCTTTCACTCAACAAAGGATTTCAGATAATTTTTCAATATGGAATTGCCGGGTGAACACCCTTGCTTTGCCTTTGCCAAGCCCAGAAGTTAGGATCATTTGCCCTTTCCAGAAGTGGAGCTTCAACTAGGGAACCTGCTACGTTTATATTTGTAAGCGCTGCCTGTTGAGGTTCAATTGCTGTGAAATGAGCATCATAGCCAGGATGGAAGCTCACCTGCTCATTTATCCTACACAAGTTCCAGTTTTGCACGAAATGTCTACCCAAATGGAGTACTTTTCACAGGTTAGTTAGTAAGTTCTAACTGTTTGGGTAAAGGTACAGTGTGTATTCTACACTACAGCTGCCTAATGGACTGTGAGGAAATGTCTCCATCAACCTTGTGTGCATTTAGCAATGTGAATATTGCTTGCGTGTCCTTCTCCAGAATTCTGTGATATTCTAAATCCTCCTATAGATAGGCCAACAAGACTACAAAGATGTAAATCGCCATTAAAACAGGGTCCTTCCTCTTACCTATATGACGTAAGTGCTTCTTTGTTTGGTGGGGATGTCGTCATACTCCTCAGCATCAAGAACACAGTACCAAAAGTGGTGGGAAACACACTGGGGGGCATACTACTAAGGTGGACGGTGTGCGGAAAATAAAATTCAAATGGGGGAGTGGGGCCACACACACCCTCCCCAAGCTAATTTTGGCCCTGGGGACCCCATCTCACAGGGTCCACCACGATTCAATAGGTGTTTGCAGCCCCTTCCCAGGCTGATTTTGGCCCCTGGGAGTCCATTCCCTTGGGCCCACAACAATTCAGTGGAATAGGGGGACTGCATGGCCCCCTCCCCATTGACTTGGGCCCCAGGAACCCATTCAACAAGGCCTGGCCATGTCTCCAGGGTACCTCCCAGGGCATCCTGTCTGCAGCAGTGTTCGGGACCGCGGGGGAACCTGAATGCCCCCGTGGTCCCAGCCATCTCCCTGCCTCCTGCAGGAGTCAGTATTGCTTTTGATCCCAGGGAGATGCTGAACATGCAGCTCCCTGTGTGCAAGACAATATTTTCCTCTCTTTCCCATCCAGCATCTCTGCGAGCAGGGAAAGAGATGAAAACTACGCTTCCAGCAGGGGAGAGCACTTTTACAGCTCTTGCTGTAACCAGAGTGTGTGCTCTGACTTCAGAGCAAACAGCTATGTCCTGGAGGTGGGCACCCTGGGACTTAGCAGGAGCCGGCCATGGGGGGGGGTGGTCCCCAGGGCCATTAATGGCTCAATAAGAGGGTCACTGTGCCTCCTCCAAAGTTTAACTCAGCCCTGGGGAGGAGGTGATCCCCGGGGTTCTGTAACTGACCTCGCTTCATTAGTTTTTTTCAGCACCAGGGATGTGCTAGATTCGGGGGCTGCAGGGGGGACTACAGGTCTCCCCATGAAGTTCATATTTAGCCCCAGAGTGGTGGTGGTCCCCGGAGCTGTGGGGACAGCCATATGGGCCTCCTCCATTAGAAATTATTATTTTCCCCCAGGAAGGTGGTGGTCCCCTGGGGATAGGGGGCATGCACCGCCCTCATTCTTCAGTAACATTGCTCCAGGGAAGTGGTGGTCTCCAGGGGTAATACAAGCCCTAGGAGGGAGCCCCATGTGCTTTCCTTCTTTGTTTAAATTCCCAAGGCCCCCAGGACCTGGCCCACCCTGCAGCAAAATAAAAGAAAAAGGTGGGAGGCTGGCCTTTTTTTTTAAAATCATTTTTTAAAGAAAAATCTCAGAAAAATCTGTGGATCTGGATTAGCGGATTTTTCTAATTAAAAAAAACAACATTTTTTTAGCCCTTGCGGGGTTAGTGAAGGATCCCTAAACAAAGGCTAGGGGATCAGGGTCACCCTACCGTTGCCACTTTTCTTTTTTTTTTTAAATTTTTCAACAGGGCACTTTGGATCTGCGCAGGTTCACGATGACTTTGACGCCCAGTGACAATGCATGTGAAATCCGGTCACAGGGTGTTGGAAAACCACGCTGCGTGGGGTTTGTGTCACTATCAGCAGCCGCAAGCAGGTGTTGAGTCGTTCCTCCAGCCGCGATGCATCGATCTCCCAGCCACGATGCCGGTGGTGCGTCAAAATTTCCCCCATGGTGTTCTGTGCGTGGATTTCAGTCTTGTTCCTGCCAACTTCACCTTTCAAGGGCCCAGGGACTGGATGGGGCACCACTTGGCAGGGAAGGAGTGTCAGCAGAGAGTCCAGGTGCTGGCATAGAAGGTGTTTGAAGGCCCTGAGACTTCAAAACAGGAGGCAAGCTCAGTCCCAGTCCTTGGAGATTCTTCTGAAGCAGTAATGCACAACAAAGTTCAGTCTTTCTCCCCTTTCACAGGCAGAAGCTGCAACTGCAGGATCGCCCAAAAAAGCACAGTCACAGGCAGGGGCAGCACTTCTCCTCAGCTCTTCGACTCTTCTCCTTGGGAGAGGTTCCTCTCGAATCCAGAAGTGATCTAAAATCTTGGGGTTTGGGTCCAATACTTATACCTCTTTCTGCTTTGAAGTAGGCAAACTTCAAAGGAAAGGATCTGTTGTTTACAGGATCCTGCCTTCCCTAGGCCAGTCCCCAGGCACACACCAGGGAGTTGGAGACTGCATTGTGTGAGGGCAGGCACAGCGAGTGACCACTTGCCCTTCCACTCTAGCCCACATGGCTCATCAGGATATGCAGACTACACCCCAGCTCCCTTTGTGTCACTGTCAAGAGGAGATTCCCAAACAACCCAACTGTCAGTCTGATTCAGACAGGAAATCCATAAACAGGGAGAGTCACAAAATGGTTTAAGCAAGAAAATGCTTACTTTCTAAAAGTGGCATTTTCAAAACTAACAATCTAAAAAAACAACTTCACTAACTGGTATATTTTTAAATTGTGAGTTCAGAGACCCCAACCTCTATTTCTATCTGTTCTCAAACGGAAATTACACTTTAAGGATAATTAAAGGCAGCCCCCATGTTAACCTATGAGAGAGAAAGGCCTTGCCACCGTGAAAACCGAATTTGGCAGTATTTCCCTAGTTAGGACATATAAAAGACATCAGTACATGTTCCACCTTTAACATACACTGCAGCCTGCCCATGGAGCTACCTAGGGCCTCTCTGAGGGGTGCCTTACATGTGAAGGTTTGGGCCAGGCAAGTGGGTACACTTGCCAGGTCGAATTGGCAAAAAACTGCACACACAGACACTGCAGTGGCAGGTCTGAGCCATGTTTAAAGGGCTACTTACGTGGGTGGCACAATCAGTGCTGCAGGCCCACGAGTACCATTTGATTTACAGGCCCTAGATACCTCTAGTGCACTTTACTAGGGACTTACTGGTAAATCAAATATTTCAATTATGGAAAAGCCAATTACACATACAATTTCACATAGGGAGGACTTGCACATTAGCACTGTGCAGCAGTGGTAAAGTGCCTAGAGTAACAAAAACAGCAAAAAGAGTCCAGCACACAGCAACATCCTGGTAAGTAGAGGCAAAAAAGTTAGGGGAGAGCAATCCAACGATGTCAGGTCTAACACGTGTGGAACTGTAAATTTTTACCATTAAAATTTAAAAAAAAATGCTTTTTAACCCTGGCGAGGTTAGTGAAGGATCCCTAGGCCAAGTCTCGGGATCAGGGTGAACCTACTGTGGCCCCTTTTATATTTTTTTTAACTTTTTTTGTAGGACTTAGCTGAAGCCGAGTCCCAAAATGGCTGCCAGCACTTCCTTGTTGTAGTGTTGGTAACAAATTAGATATCTGCATGGGGAGAGTTGGATCCATGGAGGATAGCGTTCCTTGATATCTATACTTTTTAACCCTTAATATCTCCAAAACTACTCAACAGATTTACACCAAATCCCAAAAAGCACAATGAGGAACAAGATCGAGCTTCCTGCCAAATTTTGGTGTAATTCTGTTCAGTGGATTGGGCTGTTGGCGTGTCTAAAGACACTATAGAAAAAATGATTGGGAGAAATTCATTTTAGGACTACCCTCTTTTTCCCAGCCCCCCTTGACAGATCATCCCAAAACTGTCAAGACAGTAGCTGAATCGACTGTTGTATCAGTTTTGCAAATTTTGTGAAGATTCGTTGAGCAGCGCTTGTCAAGTTATTGGCAAATAAAAAATGGAAACTAGGTCCTAAATACAACTACCCACTAGTGACCGCCAGTCGGTAATATACATGTGTGTGTCTGTGTGTGTTTACAGAGAGAGATAGGTATATATATATATATATATATATATATATATATCTATATATATATATATATATATATATATAGATATATAAATAGATATGTAGATAGATTAGATAGATAGATAGATAGATAGATAGATAGATAGATAGATAGATAGATAGATAGATAGATAGATAGATAGATAGATAGAAAGATCATTTTAATGTTTTCCTTTCTGTCTTATCCTCTTATAGGTGGCTCTTGGTATATATGGTATATGGTATATGGTATAAGCGACTGATGACACCCATTCATGACCCCATCACTCAGTCTCAACATAGGGCCAGAGATAGATGTTAGTTGTCAGGCTGTTGTTCCACTAGGTTAGGGGAGTAACTTATTCTGTTGGTCTGGCGAACGTGCTGATCGGCAGATCTATAAATGACCATCCAGCTTGCCATTTATCAAGCATTGTCAGGAACCGCTGCCATGAAAAGGGATTTTCCTTTTGAAAATAAAACAGACAATGAGCCCTTTGCCATGGGAGTCATCTCCCATGGCAAGAGGGGAATTTTTTGTTTTTTTTACTGTCCCTCACCACCAGGGTTTGCCTGGCAGTGACAGACAGTGAAAAAAACAGATACATTATTGCCCATCCTAATTGAACAGGCAGAAACATAGCCAGTTCGCAGACGACCCTTACTCCAACATGCGGTCCGAGGCGATTGCCAAACTTAGGCCGATATTTATTAAAAGTTTGCGCGGTCTTTGCGTAATTTTTTATAATGCAAAAGGAGTGCTAACTTATATTTTGACGCTAGTCCCTTGTAGCATCAAAATGATGGAGTTAGCGCCATTTTTAGGACGCGCCAACCCACCTTGCATCTCATTGTGACCACTGGATGCAAGGTAGGTGTTCCCTCCCTAAAAATGACAGTAGGCTTCTAGCGCCATATTTACCTCCTGATGCAAAAACGACACATACCAAGGAAGCAGACCGCAAAAATGGTGCTAAGTCTGATTAGTGTCAAAATATAACACCTTATCAGACTAGGTGCTAAAAGAGGCCCACACACCACCACTCAAGGAAAACACACAGAAGGAGCATTTGCAACCTCCAGGACAACATGGAAGTTGTACTGCTCCAGCTTGACACACGCTGCAGATGTCAGTGAACACAGCAGGTCCCTCCACCACCACGTCAGCAACCCCAAACACCACCACAGCAGCTACAAAGGCAGCGCAGAAGGCTGGAGAGGATCTTCAGACATGGACAGCCATCCTTGGCTACAGGGAACAAGATGTCATCAGGATGTACCGACTGAACTGGGAGTCCATTGTATGACTGCTGCACCACATTGCGCCACACAATACAGCAAGGATGCAAACTCCTACTGCAATCCCACCCACGACAAAACTCTTCGCTGTCCTTCATATGCTGGTGTGTGGATCTTTTCATATAACGGGTGCACAAGTGGATGGTATGTCCCAGCCATCTTTCTCGGTCCTCCTACCTTGATGCTATTATACACCTCACGCCCCACTGCATGTACATCCCAAACACCCAGCATCTGGTGAACAAGCGAGGTTTCTACCACATTGCTGGGTTCCCACATGTGCTGGGTGCAATGGACTGCCCCCACATGCAATTGGTGCTACCTGTAGAAACAGAACATCTATATAGGAACTACATGCACACCCATTCAATCAACGTGCAGGCCATTGTGGACCATTGTGGGCTCTTCACTAACATCCTAGCAAAATATCCCAGCAGTGTCCATGATGCCTACATATTCCGCCACTCCACTATCAACAAGCGGTTCCAGGATGGGCAATATGGCAATTGTGTACTTGTAGGTAAGCCACCATACAAATCATTACACACACACAACACAATAACCATGTAGGAAAAATAAGACATACAGCACACAAAATACACATGGGCAGGGGAACATAGATGTACAGGCAACAACACATATGCAACATGCAACGCTACACTGCAATCAATGCACATCACAAAAACATTCACCCACATGTATTTAACAGTCACAACCTGACTGGCACACCACATGTGGACAGGTGGAGCAATGTCCCCTTTGCATACAGAAGCTGCCCACAAACCACTCACAAGGGTCCATTGGTTGACAACTAAATACAGATCCCACACACATTACACCAAACAAAGAATAGCTCAGCTATGTCCATGGTATAGGCCTTAACAATTTAATCCAAGTCACACATAGGCACAGCCCCATGTAAATCATGGTGTGCAAGCCTCTGGCAGCACCTATATCAAATGCCAGCCAAGTGGTGCCATTACCAACTACATATAATTTACACATATCTGACATACCTGTAGTGTGCACATACACCTGTCTGCTGCATTGTGTCACACACATACAAAAACAAATTAACCTGCCATGAAAGACCATGGGGCAGAATCATGAGAAATGGGGTAGCACCTATGCCAGTGCCGCCTCACATGTGCCCCTTTAGCACCCCCTAACACCACCATGTCTGTTCGGTATACTAGAAATGGTCCACCATGGTGCAGAGTTTGTATAAAACTGTAAATATCATGGATGCCGTAGTAGGACTCAGCAGGAGTATAGAGGACATACCTGACCTTACATGCACCGTGCTCGGGGACCCATGTGAAAAATAGGTGTGCCCCCTCCCAAAGCCTGCACTGTGAATATGTTGAAAGTGTCTGTGATAAATCATGTATTGGAAGCTAGGAGGTACTACTGCACCAAATTAGATCATCCTACAAATGTGTTATACCCACCCTTGTACACTTGATGGCTGGCACAACCATCATCTGCCACAAAGGGTAACTAGGTGTCACACTGCATGCATAGTGCCGCTTGATAAAATGGACGGCACAGTTTGGCTTTGTAGGGCTGCCATGGCATCTCTACATCTGACACCATTGTGGTGCAAGGAGGTGGTAGGTTCCATCCAACAATAGGACACTGCCTCAAATATGGACTACATAACACATGTTTGCAATAGTATAACCATCAGTTTGGAATCAATATGAAAATTCCCAGGGTCTTGAGCCACTACCCAAGATTGTCATGTCCATCAACACAGACCAATAAAACTGTTTCTCAAGAACAGGAACATACACCACTCCACCTACAACTAACAACTGCCATGGTATATTCCAAACCACTGTCAATCCTTCCCAACACATCTTCTCTCATTCCTTTGCAGCTAATTAAGGATGTGGCATACAGCCGTTGGTAATTACTCCATTTGCCAATCCCACAACGGTGGAAGAGTGTGCATACAAGGAAGGGCACAGAAGAACACGCAATGTGGTGAAGAGGACATTTGGGTTTTTGAAGTCAAGCTCCTCCACTGGCATGTAACATCATACTGGCATGTGTAATCCTCCATAACATATGTGTAGGAACAAATGTTCCCTGGGATGAACAGGTTGAAGTCCCCAACGAGGAGGAGGATGATGATGGAACAGCTAATTTGGAGGGGCAACAGCAGATCACTGCTGCAGGAGTTCGCAGGAGACTCCATATAGTAGAGAACTTTTATACATAGTGACTGAACTATCAACATCACGTGGTAAATAGCACAAATAAAATACTTTGCACCTGAATTCCCTTGGCCTGTTCATTCTCCGCTACGTATACCATTGGAATGTGACTCAAACTTCAGGGAGCAGGTAAGAAACACAATAGTTATAACTACAGTAGCACATTTGTTTGTGATGTAAGATAGTCTACTGCCTCCATTTCACATATCAGTGACACACAATTATTGGCATGTGACTCCTAAAGGTCTAGATCCATGCACCACTACACATATTGTGCAGTCAAGTGGACAAGGTGCTAATTTCTTGCCCTTTCCCCACATCAACACCACGCCTACCAGGATGTATGCAAGGGGGGCACACATAAGGTAGGGGCTGCGATCAAATGGTTTTTAAGCAATGTCAGAACTGAACACTGTCACATCTGAGGGTGATTGTTGCTTTGCCTGCACGGTGCATGCGTGACAAGGGGGGGCATCATTGTTAACTATGGACCTTCAGTAATTGTACAGGAATTGTAGCCAATGTTAGAGCCAGAGCTTGCACAGTCTATCCATGGGATTATGTCCTGCCAGTGGGCACAACCCTGGCACAAGGTGGACTGTACCTCACTCTTGGCACAAACACAGTGACTCTGGAGTGCGCTATGGATTGCCATACAAATTAAGCAGCTATGTGTGCAGAATCACTATCCAAACACATGACCACATTGTCAGGAACTAAGAATTAAATGGGACAATGCACCACCAAATAATTGTTTTGGGTGGAATGAAGGCAGAGTGTGTTACCCTCCTTATGTACATAAGATGCACCCTTTTCACACAAATCTGCTGCCTTGACACATGCCTACAGCTATTCCAGATAAACATGTGAAGACTTATGTACGGGTGTATGTCCTAGGTAGCAAAGGGTTTGCTAGTACCAATAATGCTTGACATGTGTCAGCATGTTTATCTAGTATGCTTTGTATAACAACATCACATAGCACATAGCAATACACATCACTCATTGTCAATCACATGCTATAAAAAGTGCAATGTAGCAACAATAACAAATTATCCCATATATGTTTTGGGCTCCATCATGACAATCAGGGGTGGGATGCGCAACTATGTCCAGCAATATTAAAAAATGTCAGAGACCCATCAAAAAATGAATGGGAGTAGAACTAGCCATATATGTTGCAGTTGGCTAATGACAAAAAACAGCACTGAGATGATTTCACACCTCAACATCATTCAGTCATGGTAAGAGTTACCTAGGTTGCAGCATGCTGGAAGAAATGCATACCCATGTTCAACAGAGGATGTGGATGGACAGCTGAGAGATACCCACAGATACTTGTAAATACAACATGGGAGGTAACTTGGAGACAACACAAGTGCTGAGGCAGGTGTAATGTCATGTGTGTGGCACTTATTACATCTCGCATATACTGTTATTGGGATGGTTACTATCATGTAGCCAGTAGTAGAAGATGTGTACATCTACAAATTACACAAGTCACATGTTGCATCCTGTCCATGTATGACCAGACAATGTTGCTGTAGAAGATGTGTAGAAAGTGCAAGCAGCTTAAAGAATGGGAGCAATGTAGGAGACAATACATACTTTACCAGTACTGTGGGACAACGTGGAGAAGGAAATCACATAGACCAATACTGACTGTGAAACACATGAATGTCTAAATGTCAACATTCAACATATGTACAGAGAGGGTGGCCAGGTCAGTACATAACCCAGTCATGTTTGCCACTACCATAACCTGGTATTTTCCCATTGCATGTCAACATGACAGGAGGCAGTGACAGACAACACCATCTGTACCCTGGTAGGTTTCCAAAATAGAAGTCACAACAGATATACAAACCCTAACCAAGCTGCTGTTGGAAATTGCTAAGGAGATCAAATGATGAGACATGTCCTACACGTGCAAGTACCCAGTCCTCTGTACATGAGAGGGGAAGGCTGACATCAAGTACCACAGAGGAAAATGTGATATCCCGGTATGTTTGATCACAATTGTTCATGTGTCTGTCTGCAGGGGAGTGTGCATTGTTCTGATGAGTAGCAATCATGAAGAGGCTAGATCCCTGCTCAAAACACCCTAATACCACTGCTCTGGCTACATAAACTTATGACATTGTCAGGGGCCTGATGCATGTGCACAGGGGGCTGAGTAAACTGGAGCTCCGTAAACCTGCCCCTTCACATGCAACCATGGGTTTGTGTTACTATACAAACTCCCACAGTAGTGATGGTGAGTAGGCTGCCATCTATGCCAGACTGCAACACTGCTACACAGTGGTATGCCATTTTATGTGACAGTCATAACAAACATGACGTGGACAAATGTGAGTGCCTAGTTGGTGGCATGCACACATATACCACACATCTCAGCACACATGTACCACTGTAATGGCTCAGGCATGGTAATATGTATAGGATTCAGAAACAAAACAACCTAGCACAAACGTAGTGGCATAGGTATCACAAGATCAGTGACTGAAAGAAATGACCTTTACATGAGTTCCGACATAAGGAAACATAGTTGACACTAATGTGACTACACATGCATTTGTCAAAGTCCAACCTGTCCATGCGGGAAGATAGTAATGTGAGGTTTCCCATCCCATGAACACATCACTGTGGTCATATGTTACAGAAATGACACTACACATCTTTACACACACAGTATATACCATCCTTCAGTAACACATGTGTACATACTATCTCCTGCAACTTAGATGCATGGGGAACTATATGTCACATGTGTAGCAGCGCATCATGAAGTAAAAACCAACAACACACCACAGAGTGGACACATATGCTCATGCAAATTGGCAGAGGTAACGTGATGTCAACCCAGTCCTAGTCCACTGCATACTATGAATACAAATTGTCATGGTTGTCACATGCCTTACTATGTGTTGGACATAGGCCATCATATACTTTGTGTTGTTCGTATGTGTACACTTGTATATCAGACATAACAATGTAGTACTCCCATAAATTAGTATTCAAACACATATGTAAACTCATAATACACATGTGTCAACATGTATGTGGATACCGTGTAGCTACACATGCACATATGCTCAAGGTATTATTAATCACATGCAGCAGACTCATAACCAAACCTATAGGTTCAAAATACCAATGTCACCGTAATGATGTGAATGCACAGTTACGCGCATTGTTGCATAGCCCGTGTGACATGGTAAGTGAATCTGAGTGCACTTAAGGTCTACATTGCAAAATTCCACACATTTCCGTCATGCATCATAAACAATTACGCAAACGGCTCAAATCTATACTCTGCAGCTTCAGTAAAAGGAGGCCTGGCCTCTATGCGTCTATCTTACGTTCACAGGCCTTTTAAAGCACCGTGGTGAAAAATCGACTCTTGACTGTCATGCGTCAAAAATATGGACGCAAACACCTAAACCTCATGCTTTTTTTCACAAGTAAAAGACGTCCGGACCCTGAGAGTCTATTGCACATTCACAGGCCTTTTCACGCACAATGTGGAAAAATACGAAGCATGACCATCATACACATATACCATACTGTTCTCGTCAGCTAACAGACGCCTAGCCCCTGAACGTCTATCGCCTGTCCACAGACCTTTTCACGCAAAATGGGAAAAAATCAAAGCATGACTGTCATCCGTCAAAAAAAAATTACACATGACTGGAAATGTGATGCACAGGTCAAGGAAGTGATGAAACAGGACATCCTGTCTCCAAACATGGTACAGTGAGTCCACTTTCACTTTCACTTCAAAGTCTTATTGTCTTTGACTGTGTGAAGGTTTGTGGAGCTGGTGCTGTTGGTGTTTTAGAGAGTTTGGAGTGTTTTTTGTGCTGTGTCCTGTAGCTGTTTTATTTGTCATTTAACCTGTCTTTTGTATTGTAAGTGTTCTGTTTCTGTCACTGTATTGCGGGGTGTTTGTCTGGGGTAGTATAGTTGTTTGGTTATTTGGGGTAGTCTTAGAGAAATCTTTTGGTTTTTGGTCAACCGCATTTGTAGTATATTATGTCAGGAAAAGGGAGGATGGCCAGTATGCCAGCTGATGAACTAGGGGGTTTCATATGGCTGGTACAGCACTACCTCCCCATGATGCTGGTACTGGGTGGTCGTGTCATACAAGGCTACCCCACAGAGGCCAGGAAGCTGCGGTGGGGCAAGGTGCTCTACCACCTGACAAGAGTGTTTGCCACAGGAAGAAATCACTATCAATTGAAGCACTGCTGGGCTGACCTCATAACAAGAGAGCAAGATCTGCTGGATCACCTGGGCATGGATTGGTGGAGAGGTTGGTAAGTATCCCATTTCCATACAATTCCACTAAATACATGTGCATGATAGTTGCTGATACAGTTGAGTGCTGCATGTCATGGTTATGGATCTGGACATGTCATATGCTGCCTGTAGGAAGAGCCCCAGCTCCACAGTAGGGCTGCCATTCCAATGTTCAATAATGAAGCCGAGCCACAGCAGATGTACCATTTGCCCTGCACAACCATTACAAAATGTTGTGATGCATGCATAGGGTAACTCGGTTTTGAGCAGCACAACATGAGGGCTGCGCCATGCATCATGTATGGGAGTGGGACCCAAAACCTGTTTGGGGGGAAAATATAAAAGCTTCTGGGAAAAAATGAGAAATATATAAATTCCATATTTCATGCACTTTGAATGACTGCTGAGAGCAGTGTTATATGTGGGCATATAAATGTATGTGATGGGCCTCATGCACTCAGCAGAAGTCATGATGATCTGTTGTGTTGCAACCCCTGCTGAGTACATCATTTTCCTACACATAAATAGATGCAGTTGGGACCTTCCTGCATCATGCTGTGCCTTAATTCTCATAAGGTGCACACATGGCGGGGTAAGGGGTGCACTGAGGGCCATAAGGACTGTAGTGATGCACTTGGTGCTGCACCACTGTCGTTCAATCTGCCCCTTTGTGTCATTGGCCAAAGCCATGTAAGGGAGCTTGACTATTCACTGGGTCCAGACTACTAGCATTTTCCTCTTTCTGTACATTGTTTATCACATACACCCTAAACTATGTCTATTACCACACACAGATGTGCTGATTTAGTTCCACAGGCCTGCCACATCTTACTGACAGTATGGGGCTGCCCTGCATCTGCTCTATCACTGGTGCATTACTCAGTAACCTGCACCAACAAATGCATCATTGTACCACAGAGCAAGCGTGTCTGTGTTGAGGCATATGTCTATGCCCAGGTATCCCTCCCTGGAAAAATAATGGTATACCATGCCAACAATGGCTGGCCACACACTATTGGCAATATATCCATCGTTTCAATCAGTCAATGTGCAGATAGGTACAACTATTTTAAGATGAGTAAACTCCCATTGCATTATTGCTTTTGTGTGTGTGCCTTGTGATGGCACACACATATTAGTTACTTCATACAAGGATGTATCACAGCATTCCTCAACACTTTGGAATACCCACACAACCCCTGGGCAGTTGTTTGTCAGTTTGCGGTGACAATGAGGTAGATCTCTACAAAATCCGGGACAGGCTCACATGTCATGGGTGTCACAATGGGATAGCCACTGCAACAACCATTGCATGCCCCTCAGATGCAGTATACAGTATTATGCAGTCCTATTTGGTAATGGAGGTGTAGCGCTAACAAACACCTATATGACAATGCTATGTATAAATGGTGCAGTGAAAAGCACCACAGGTGTGTCTGGGAAATTAATGTTTTGTAGGTGCGTGGGTCTACATTATCTGAGATGTGATGTGTGATTGACAGATCATAGATGTTTGTCAGTTGCTTGATCTACCACTAGGACAACTCGCTCACTCAGCTTAACATGTTGATTGTGAACAATGTCAGCTACTAACTGTATGTACACATTTCACTAAGCAATGTTTTCCATTCATGTCTTGCAGGTGGACCTCGCCCTACACTGTTTGTGAGCTGGCCCGATTTTAAGACCCCGTTGCAGCCAGTAAGTGTCATCTTGTGCATCATGTGTGTCAATCCAGGGTTTGGTGTGAGTCAGTTTCATGTGTGGAATGCTATGAATAATGGTTTTGCCTGACCAATAGTATGATATCATTGGAGTATGGCTGGTGACATCATGTCTTTTGGGACGTCGTGCAATGAGAATGGCTTGCTTGAATCACAAGGGGAAATGTATGCTGGCTTGGAATTTTGTGTATTAGGAATTGGAATGGCTTGCCACATATTCATTGATGTCTATCATGAGAGGTGTCAGGGCAGCTGTTTATGTACATAGCATACCTGTTGACAACTACTTTGTCACAGAACTATTGACAGAACTGTGTGCCACACATAGCTTATACTTACTCACAAGACAGTGCAGATGTGGGTTATATCTTTAGAGGTCTCTAGGAGGCTTATGTAGGTGACACATGCTCCACAGGTGCTTCAGTACCCTTCAAATATATATTGAGGCTGTAGTACTGCAAGGACCCACATTGTGTTGTGCAAAAGTCAGTAGTGTGCACAATTAGGAGGCAACTCAGCTCTGGATGGTTGTGGGAAAAGTCTATCGATTTTCCCAAGCCAGATCTCAGCAGTTTTCACAACATGATACTGCCACCATGATATTTGTGAGTGATGTAGGTCACATCACATATGCATATGACGTGAATGCTGTGTGCGTACCTGGTACTTCAATGATGTCTGACATGCATGTGCACATGATGTTCAGTATATAAGGATACTGTTGCAGCACCCAGTGCAGTGACAAATTCACTGTGGGCCTAAGGGCACCCATACAGCCACCATGTGTGTGCCATTTTACACATGTAGCACATCACAGCACAGGATAGGGGGCTTTAGTTATGTTATGTGTAGACAACTTTGATGTGCTGGTCAGGCTTTGGCCAAACCTTCTGGGGACATTGCATTAGTTGTACATGTGGGCACATCATGGGAACATCATGGGTGTATCCCCTTGTAACGTATGCTCAGGCCAGGTCTTACCCCAGGACACGTGAATGATAATCTACCAAACCTTAGAATAGCCGGTGGGAAGTTTCTAGACACTCTATCATAGGGCCCACCACCTTGCATCCATGATGGCTGGTGAACCCTTGATGTTTCACCAGGGTTGTCGAGATGGTGGATTGCATGCACAGCCCCCTTTTGGACAGGGATACAGGGAATCCAGACTTCTTGGGGCAAGTGATCCTCACAAGTTTGATGGCGGCAATGTTGATCATTGACAATTTAGTCCACTCACCTCGGGCCCTGATGGTCAACAATGGATAGCCGTCATGCCAGTGACATGTACACGATACCTTAGATGGCTGGTAGGAAATAGTCATTAATGAGGAGTAATTCATTGTTGAGGAATGTGTGGTGGACTGTATGTGTTATCTACATTTGCAGAGTATGTAATATATCTGTTCAGCCTTCACCCAAAGCTGAATCTGATGCTTGATTCTCCTCATTTTTCTGTTGCCAATATGACACCAGACCAAAGGCATGCGTTCCACAAAAGGGCAGAACACTACCAGCACATTATGGAGGTGGATGCAGGATACCACAGAATGGGAAGGAGGTTCCGCAAGGAAAAGGCCACTGGGGAATGGCATGTGTTTGTACATGGGGACCTCTATAGCAGACGCAGCCAAAAAAAGAAAAGTGTTCGGAAGGCATCAGGGGTGCAGGGAGCCTCTGCAGGTCCAAGCCTCTCCATGTCAGCTGCACTTGTTAGGAGCCAGGCACCTCTTCAGCCACCTGCTGCAGTAGTAAGCAGCCAATTTAAACTAAACATGAAACGGGACATGGCCAAGATATTAGCCAGACTGGACAAATTGGAGGAGGAGAGAGCTGTCAACAGGAGGATGTTGCAGTACATTAAGAAATAAACTGAAGAAAATTAAAAAATGAAATTATCTTGTTCAACAGCCTCTCAGTTCTTTCCCCTCCCTTTTACTTTTGGACATAGTTTTAGATTGGGTTTTAGATGGGTAGTATTAGGATAGTGTAGGGTAGGAATAGGTTAGTTTAAGTGTAGTGGGGTGGGTTTTTCCTTTTCCAGTGAGACAGCACCCAAGAAATCGGGAGGACATCAGGAAAAGGTGGAAAGACCTACGGGGGAAGGTGCGTTCCGTGGTCTCAAGACACCACCCGGCGGTTCAGCGGACTGGCGGCGGACCCCCACCTCCTCACCCACAACTAACAACATGGGAGGAGCAGGTCTTGGCGATTCTGCATGCTGAGGGCCTCGCAGGAGTAGGTGGAGGAATGGACTCTGGTAAGTCAAATCTTAACTATTACATCCCCCACCCTACCTGCATGCTATCACATACCCCCACCCTCGCCCTCACCCCTATCACTCCAACTCTTCACAAATGTACCAATATCACAAACCAGCCATCCCAACACCAAGCCCTGCATGCAACAACAAAGCATGGACACCCATCACCAAAGCATGCACACTGCACATAGCCATACACCCCCCTGAACCATCATCACACAAGGTCCCACACAGGAATGCCAGCACTGGGGCACGCGGTCACCCACCCATTGCACACCATGCCACACACAGATGCAATAATCATGCCTTTCCACCCCGCAGGACCCCTACCCAACGTCACCAGACAGGAGGGTCCAGACATGTCCACTCCACCCACAGAAGAGGCCCACAGTGATGACAGCACCTCTGTCCAACTGGATCTAGATAACCAGCCCGGCCCATCGGGGGCCTCGGGACAGTCGGTTCCCCTCACACAGGCACAGGCCACCACAGACCTTCCCCCCTCTGGAAACACCAGCACAGCACCCACCCAGCGGGCCCATACCTCCGTCCCCAGGACACGTCAATCAGCTGTGTGTCCACCACTATAGGGAACCCAGGATAACCCACCACCCCAACAACAACAGGGACATGGGGCAGCGGCAGTGGGCACACGGTCCAGGGAACCGGAGGCCCAGGAACACAGGGGAACTGGGAGGGCTGCCGTGCGACAGGGGGCGGACAGGCCAAGGGAACCCACTCTCCACGAGGCCCTCTCCTCCATCATGGAAGTTTACCACCACTTCCAGGAGACGATGGCAACGGTACTGGCCAAGTTTCAGGAGACCCAGCGCATGCAGGAGGAACAGTATATGGGCTTCAGGGAGGAACTCAGAACCATCAGCTCCACCCTGGGTACCATCGTAGGGGTGCTGAAGGAAGTACTCAACACCGGGAGGGACACTGTGGCACTCCAAGGGGCCCCTGACACTAGCATGGACGATGAACTGCCCACCATCTCCGCCAGCGCTACTGGACAGGATGCCCCGCCACAGGAACACCACACCAGCACCCCACCCCCTGCAGAAGGAGAACCACCCCGCAAACGGTCCCTGAGATCCAGGAACAAGACAGAGCATGATGCCAAGACCCCCGCCAAGAAATGAGACCACCCTGATTGTCATCCCACTGTCCCACTTTGTCACCCTGCCCATACTTAAACTGCCCCAGCTCCACTTCCTATGCCAATTTGGGCAATGCACCTGTGAGACTAATAGACTGGACTCTGCCATGGACACTCCTCCGCCATCACCCCTCACCATTTAACTTCCCCCTCCAATACTTTGCATTTAAATAAACACACCTAGAGCACAAAATTATGTGGAGTCTGTCTGTGATTTCGAAATAGTGTATTTGCAATTACAGTGACAAAATGTTCTTGAAATAGTAATGTCAACATACCTATGTCACACAGCTCTAGTCCATGAAGAATGTAAGCAGATGACACACGTTGGGACCCACATCTGTGAACCCGTAAGGTAAAGTGACAACTCAGTGACCATACACTGGGTGAAAACGACAGACAGGATAGAGGTAGTAGTGTAAAAGTACATGTAGTAGGCAGGAATGTATTCTCACCTATGTTTCACTGGAAATATTGCTGGATCACTGAGTCCCTGTTCTGCATGTCTTCTTCCTCTGCTTTATCCTCATCACTGTCCACAGGCTCCACAGCTGCCACAAAAACCGCCATCTGGACCATCCTCCTGCAGAAAAGGCACCTGTCGTCGCAAAGCCAAGTTGTGAAGCATACAGCAGGCCACAATGATCTGGCACACCTTCTTTGGTGAGTAGAATAGGGATCCACCTGTCATATGCAGGCACCTGAACCTTGCCTTCAGGAGGCCGAAGGTCCGCTCGATCACCCTCCTAGTTTGCCCATGGGCCTCATTGTAGCGTTCCTCTGCCCTGGTCATGGGATTCCTCACTGGGGTCAGTAGCCATGACAGGTTGGGGTACCCAGAGTCACCTGCAAATGGCGAGGGACAACTGTTAGACACACACTAACCTGAAGGGATAACCCCAGACAACCATTCCCACTGTCTTGCTTCCAGGAGCTCACCTAATAGCCACACACGGTGCCTCTGGAGTTGACCCATCACATAAGGGATGCTGCTATTCCGCAGGATGTAGGCGTCATGCACTGAGCCAGGGAACATGGCATTCACATGGGAGATGTACTGGTCTGCCAAACATACCATCTGTACATTCATAGAATGATAACTCTTCCGGTTTCTCTTCCTGTTCACTCCTGTGGGGGGGGGGCAAAGCCACATGGGTCCCATCAATGGCACCTGTGATGTTGAGGATATGTCCCAGGGCATAGAAATCACCTTTCACTGTAGGCAAATCCTCCACCTGAGGGAAAACGATGTAGCTCCGCATTTGTTTCAGAAGGTCAGACAAAAGTCTGGACAACACATTGGAAAACATAGGCTGGGACATCCCTGATGCCATGGCCACATTTGTTTGAAAAGACCCACTTGCAAGGAAATGGAGCACTGACAGCACCTGCACTTGAGGGGGGATTCCTGTGGGATGGCAGATTGCTGACATCACGTCTGGCTCCAACTGGGTACACAGTTCCTGGATTGTGGCATGGTCAAACCTGTAGGTGATTATCAAATGTCGCTCCTCCATTGTCGACAGGTTCACCAACAGTCGGTACACCAGAGGATGTTGCCATCTCCTCACATGTCCCAGCGGACGGTGCCTATGAAGGACAACAGCGACCACAGAGTCAAACAACTCAGAGGTACATACCCACAGTTTACACAGAACACCAATCATACACAAAAGGTGGCCTGTATGTGTGACGCAGTATAAAATGAGGCCATGTGGGCCCCTGAAATGGCGGCTGCCTGACCTCTAAAGTGGGACAATGGGATGTGAGGTAACTGCGCTGGTGTTGTACACCGTCGCGGTAGGGGGTCGGAGACCGCGGCGCAATGCTGCATTGATTAACATTGGACCCTATGGGTCCCAGGAGCCAATGACGATGTACGCCGGCGGTGATGGTACGCACCACCGCGGACGTGACTGTAGCGGACGTGACCGCCATTTTCTATCTGTTAAATCACTTGATACCTGATCTTCGACAGGAGAGGACCTACACTGCAAGTGCTGCTGTGACCTCAGTCTGGAAGAGAAAATGGCTCATGCGTCTGGGGAAAGGGCCCCTGCCTTCACATCGGAGGAGTTGGAGAAGCTCGTTGATGGGGTGCTCCCCAGTACACGCTACTCTACGGTCCACCAGACAAACAGGTAAGTACACAGGAAGCATGTTGTATGGGCTATGCCTGTGTGGAGAGGGCTGGATGTAAGAAGGAAGGGGGCAGAGTGCTGCGTGCATGAAAGACGGTGGGTGCATGTGCCACATGGCAAGGGTAGGGATGGGGGCCACTCACGTTGACGGTGCAGTTGGTAATGACTTCTCTTCTTCCCCTGTACATTTCATGTAGGTCAGCGCCCACCAGAAGAAAGATATTTGGCGTGCCATCGCAAGGACGTCCGGACCCTGGGGGTCTACCAAAGACGGAGCACCCACTGTTGGAAAAGATGGGAGGACATTCGCCGCTGGAGCAAGAAGACGGCGGAGGCTCAGCTGGAGATGGTCTCCCAATGTGGGAGGGGTGCCCGTCGAACCATGACCCCCCTGATGTTCAGGATCCTGGCGGTGGCCTACCCGGAGTTGGATGGGCACTTGAGGGCATCACAGCAGACACAAGGGGGTGAGTACACTCTCATTCAGCTGAATTTGCACGCAGTGGAGTTGTCTGGGTGGGGGAGGTGGGCTGTGGGTTTCCCCATGCCAGGGCGAGTTCCGCAGGCTAGGCCCCTCCATAAGGCATGGCTCTGTGGCCCCCACCCCACCTCTGTAGAGTGCCAAGTACGGCTATTCATGTCCCTGTGTCATCTATGTGTGCAGATGTCGTCCATAGCCTTGTAGGCCATTTCCCAGGAATTGCACTGTAGAGCCCAAGAGCGCGGCGAAGTGCAGGGGCCTTCTGTGTCTGTCTTGTCCGCCAACGGTAGCGGTAATCCATGCACTCAACATGTCTTTATTCTGTCTCCCCCCCTTTTTGTGGTCTACCTGTTCTTGTGTGCATTAGCATCATCAGGCGGAGGAGCAGTGGCACCGGAGCACGAGG
Organism: Pleurodeles waltl; assembly: GCF_031143425.1. Classification (NCBI taxonomy): domain Eukaryota; kingdom Metazoa; phylum Chordata; class Amphibia; order Caudata; family Salamandridae; genus Pleurodeles; species Pleurodeles waltl. The sequence continues at coordinate 961,019,979 of NC_090447.1, read as the reverse complement.
GAGCTGCATCCCACATGGCCCTGGAGGGCGAGACTACGGACTCGGAATTTACCAGTGGGACGGAGGGAGAGGGGAGCTCCACGGTGGGGACAGGAGCTGAGACCAGCGACACAGACTCGTCCTCTGATGGGAGCTCTCTTGTGGTGGCGGCAACATCTGTGCCCCACGCATCCACAGGTACAGCCGCCACCCCCACCACCAGCACTGCCCTCCCAGCAGCCCCTCAGCCTTCGGCCCGTGCCCGCTCACCCAGGAGGGTGGGCATCACCTTCGCCCCAGGCACCTCAGGCCCTGCCCCAGTCACCCCTGCTGCCCTCAGTGAGGAGGCCATTGACCTCCTCAGGTCACTCACTGTTGGGCAATCTACCATTTTGAATGCCATCCAGGGTGTAGAAAGGCAGTTGCAACAAACTAATGCATTCCTGGAGGGCATTCATTCTGGTCAGGCAGCCCTTCACCGAGCTTTTCAAACTCTGGCCTTAGCACGGATGGCAGCCATTGTCCCTGTGTCTAGCCTCCCCCCTCCAACTTCCTACACCCAGACCCAATCCCCTGCACCTCTGCCTATCCCAAGCACACCATCAGACCAGCCTGCACCCACCTCACCACACAAGGGAAGCTCAGGCAAACATAAGCACCACACATCCCACAGGCACTCACGCAAGCATCACACACATGCAGACACACCAACAACCACTGCCTCCACTGTGTCCCCCTCCTCGTCGTCTCCCTCCTCCCTCCCAGTCTCGTCTACACATACATCTGCATGCACTACCTCTACAGCCACTACGTCCCTCACCAGCACACCCACCAGCACACCCCGCTCACGTGCAGTCACCACCCCCACTACCATTCACACGTCCCCTGTGTCCTCTCCCAGTGTGTCTTTGACGCCCCCTCCGAAGATACACAAACGCAGGCACACACCCACCCAACAGCCATCCACCTCACGACAGCCTCCAGCGCATGCACCTGCACCCAAAGTCACCAAACGCACAACTCCTACTACCACCACCTCTTCGTCCACTCCCAAACCCCCTCCAGCTACCCGTCCCAGTGTGTCCAAAAGAATTTTCCTGTCCAGCCTTGACCTTTATCCCACACCTCCCTCACCCCGTCCATCTCATAGGTCCCGAATTAGCACCTCAGCCACAACATCTCCGGGACCAGTGGTGCCTGTAGTCACAGGTATGTGGAGTGCACCGGCCACCAGGACAGCCAGTGTGGCACGGAGCCACAGCACAGCCAGTCCCCCCCCTGTGAAGCATCAGAAGTTGGGCCAGTGCCCAGCAGGAGAGGGGGAAGACTCCAGCCACCAAAGCTGCTCCCAGGGGTCCCGTTGGGAGTGTGGAGTCAGCTGTTACACCTCCCAAGGTGGGGAAGGGCCACAAGAAACCCGGCAAGTCTGGGAAGAGCAGCACGGCGGAGAAGACCACCATCATCCCCGCTGCCCAGGAGGCCCCCGCCAGCCCCATCCCCGCTGCCCAGGAAGCCCCTGCCAGCCCCATCCCAGCTGCTTAGGAGGGCCCCGCCAGCCCCATCCCCACTGCCCAGGAGGCCACCGCCAGCCCCATCCCAGCTGCCCAGGAGGCCACCGCCACCCCCATCCCAGCTGCCCAGGAGGGCCCCGCCAGCCCCAGCCCAGCTGCCCAGGAGGGCCCCACCAGCCCCAGCCCAGCTGCCCAGGAGGGACCCGCCAGCCCCAGCCCAGCTGCCCAAGAGGCCACCGCCAGCACAAGCCCCGCTGGGCCATGGAGGACCACCAGCACAAGCCTCGCTGAACAGAGCACCGCCAAATCAAGCACCGCTGAACAGGGCACCACCAACTCAAGCCCCACTGGGCCATGAAGGACCACCAGCACAAGCCCCGCTGGGCCATGAAGGACCACCAGCACAAGCACTGCTGAACAGGGCACCGCCAAATCAAGCACCGCTGAACAGGACACCGCCAACTCAAGCACCACTGGGCCATGAAGGACCACCAGCACAAGCCCCGCTGGGCCATGAAGGATCGCCAGCACAAGCACCGCTGAACAGGGCACCGCCAAATCAAGCACCGCTGAACAGGGCACCGCCAACTCAAGCACCGCTGAACAGGGCACCGCCAACTCAAGCACCGCTGAACAGGGCACCGCCAAATCAAGCACCGCTGAAGAGGGCACAGCCAAATCAAGCACCACTGAATAGGGCACCGCCAACTCAAGCACCGCTGAACAGGGCACCGCCAAATCAAGCACCGCTGAACAGGGCACCGCCAGCTCAAGCACTGCTGAACAGGGCACTGCCAACTCAAGCACCACTAGCCCATGAGCGGCAGGGGCACTGACGCAACTGGGTCCGTCACGGGGTGAGTGATGTACTCTGGGCACCAGTCCCCCTCCAGAACCAGTGGAGAGATCCATCTACTACCTCTGTCCTTACCAGGATGAAGCACTCTGGGTACCTTTCCCCCTCCAGAACCAGTGGAGACATCCATCCACTAACTCTGTCCTTCACAGGATGAAGCACTCTGGGCACCAGTCCCCCTCCAGAACCAGTGGAGACTGTTATCTACTTGAGAGACTGTGGCTTTGCACTCCCCAGGATTGAACAGTGGGCAAACCACCCACTGGAGAGACTTGAGAGACTGTGGCTTTGCACTCCCCAGGATTGAACAGTGGGCAACCCACCCACTGTAGTGACTTGAGAGACTGTGGCTTTGCACTTCCCAGGATTGAACAGTGGGCAACCCACCCACTGTAGAGACTTGAGAGACTGTGGCTTTGCCCTCCCCAGGATTGAACAGTGGGCACTGAGCCCCCTCGTGGATCTGGCGTCGTGCACTTATCCGGCTGAGGTGCCCCCCCTTCCATTCCCCCTGAGGTGCCTGTTGTATTTCTATCTGATGCCCCTTCAGTGTTCTCTCTGTTTTGATCTGGTATCGAGTGTGGGCCTCGCCCATGCATTTTGGGCCCAGTGGTCCACGGACTGTAAATGGTGCAATACCTGGACTTGTATTATTGGTGTATATATTTGTTTGTAGTGTATATATATTTTGGAGTACTGTATTTTAATAGATTACAATGGTTACAATAATTTCCTTTTGTCTTTGCATTCTTCCGGGGTGATTGGGGGTGTAACTGTTATGTATCAACATGTATTAGTGTGTGTGTTGTAGTGGGTGAGGGTGGGGGTGTTGCGTGTGTATGTCCCTGTTTTTTCCATCCCCCTCCCCTGTGTCGTAGGTGCAGTACTCACCGTGGTCTTCGCCGCGGGCGTTCGTGCTCCTGGTACAGGAGCAGGAAGACTATCGCAAGTAGAATTTGGAGTTCTGGGTCCATGGTGTCCTCGTTCCTCGTGGAGTGTGATGAGGTGAGCGTTTTCCCTTCAAAATTCCTGTTTCCACTGTGTTTTTATCCGCGGTGAATCCGCCCCGGAAAAGGTGGGGGATTGGCCTGTCATAATATTGTGGGCGGTACATTGTCTCCCGCCTGTCTGTTGGCGGTGACCGACGCGCTTTTTGTTTGTACCGCCAGTAATAGCAATTTTTTTACCGCAGGCTTGTTGGCGGTCTTACCGCTGCTTTAACACCGTCCGCCAGGGTTGTAATGAGGGCCAAAGTCTTTTGCCATTTGCACAGGAAAATATTTAAATATAGGACTGACATATTAGCATCCTTGCAGAGCTAAAAAAAATGGCCAATGCCATTCACCACCCTGGGACAATACTACAGCATTGGACTGGTAAAATACCGTGAAACCAACTTGGAATGAGTAAAATAGCATCCCCTGGCACATGTTGTGCTATCATTATAGCTCTTCAGAGGTGTTTAACTTTGCCCAAACACAAGGAAGCACCCAGTACAAGTCAAAACAAAGCCCTTTCAGGGTTAGAGTGATGCATAAATTATACAAAAAAGAGAGAGAACTCTGGGTAGTTCCCAAGTTTAGGTTAAGAGCAGCTCCATTAAGGAGCAACCTGCAACACCAGTGACACTCTAGATTTGCTCACCTCAGATGTCTGTTCATTTAGCAAAGTTTTTAGCATAGAATCAGCACAGTGCTATCCATGCCAAGCTAGATAGGAACAAAGGCCCTCATTACAACCTTGGCGGGCGGCAACCGCCGCCCACCAAGGTTGAACCACCGGGCGGCCGCCAATGCGGGCGGACTCCCGCGGGGTCTATTATGAGATCCCTGCTGGGCCAGCGGGCGGAAATCTGGTTTCCGCGCGCCGGCCCAGCGGGGATCTCGACCGCAAGACAGGAGCCAGCTCCAAATGGAGCCGGCGGTGTTGTGGCTGTGCGACGGGTGCAGTTGCACCCATCGCGCTTTTCACTGTCTGCATAGCAGACACTGAAAAGCTGCATGGGGCCCCCAGGGGCCCCACAACTCCCCTTTTCGCCAGCCTTTTCATGGCGGATCTCACCACCATGAAAAGGCTGGTGGGAGGGGGATTTATACTGCCAGGACAAATGTGGTGGGAAACCGCCGGTCCCGGCGGTGCGACTGCGGCGCTTCCGCCGCAGTCGTGATGCCCCTGGAAGCACCGCCAGCCTGTTGGCGGTGCTTCCTCCAAAACAGCCCTGGTGGTCGAAGACCGCCAGGGTTGTAATGACCCCTATAGTCTTTTGCCATTTGTACAATAAAATCTTTAAGCATAGGAATGAGATAGTGGCATTCTTGACGAGCTACAAAATGACAAAAGCCATTCACCACTCCAGGCACAATATTACAGCATTGGACTGGTAAATTACCACTTAAGCCAACCTGGAGTGAGCAAAAGCAACCCGTGACACGTGTAGTTCCAAAGTTTAGGTGGAGAGCAGCTCCAGTAAGGAGCAACCTGCAGCACCAGTGACACTTTAGATTTGTTCACCCTCAAAAGTCTGTTTTTCTAGCAATGTTTTTGAGCATAGAATTCACACAGTGCCATCCACGCTGAGCTAAAAAGCAAAAAAGTATTTTGCCATCTGTATAGCAAAATCTTTAAGCATAGGACTGTCACAGCGCTATCCTTGCCGAGCTATAGAATGATTAAAGCTATTCACCACTCCAGGAACAGTATTACAGCATTGGACCTCTTAAAATGCAGGGTAAGTTCCCCATTGAGGCAAAAAAGCTTAGCAAGCTCTGGCATGATTTACACGCACGCACCAAGACTCACACTTTACCCTTGCAAAAAGAGGGGACTTTCAACACTACTATAATTGCACAAACAAGGACATATGTACAAACAAAATATACAGGGCAAAAGAAGGACAAAAATGAGGCATTGCTAAAGGTCTGGGCCATTTTTGAGGAAGTCCAGGCCTATAACCTTGACCCATCACCAGCAAGCAAGGCATACCTACGCCCCTGCCATAATTAGGTATGGAGCTGCTCTCCCTGATGCTTGCTATGCCTGCATTGGGATACACTAACCCACCAGTCTAGGGAGCTCAAGGGGCCCCTACCAAACAGCAGGCCTTTAGTTGTAGGCATTGAGGACCAACAGGCCAACAGGCACCAACACCCACTGCACCACTCCAGTCGAGTACTAGAGCTTCCACAGCATGTCAAACTCGCACCTTTGCTCTTTCCATGGAGTGAATGCGAGTGAAAGGGAGATTCCTAGTGGTCTTGGACAGTGAGACAGCTAGCAAGAGTGAGGGAAGAGGTGCCATTTCTCTGAGATCTGTCAGCAAGGAAGTTGCCACAGGGTACACTCAGGAAGCCAAGGAAACCATGGAGAGTGAGCATGAGAGCAGGTCCTGACCTAGGACAGCACATAGCTCTGAGAGAAGGAGACGATCTAGATGGGAGTCAGAGGAAAGATGCGAACTGAGAAGGGAAAGAGAGAGAGAGAGAGAGAGAGAGAGACAGAGAGAGCACCCTGGAAGCCATATGGAAGCCATAGAAGCCATAGAATGGGCCACATGGCCAACAGGTGCCAAACAAAGGCACACTATGGCCATCATTACAACCCTGGCGGTCGGTGTTAAAGCAGAGGTAATACTGCCAACAGGCCGGCGTAGAAAAAAATTGAATCATGACTATGGTGGAAACCACCAACATAGACAGCCACTATAACACTCCGATCGCCATGGCAGTAGAAACAAACACTGCGGCGGTAACCGCCAACAGACAGGCGGAACACAAGGTTCCGCCCACTGTATTACAACACACCTATCCGCCACCTTTTCCGGGGCGGTACCAACGCCATCAAAAGCACAGCGGAAACAGGACTTGGAACGGAAACCACTCACCTTTCGACACTCAAGGAACAACCAGGACGCCATGGAGCCGACCTACAGGTCCTGCCCATGCTGGTCTACCTCCTCTTGTATCAGGAGCAGGAAAGACGCTGGCTATGACCACAGTGAGTTCGGCACCTAGCAAACAGGGGAGGCGGGAGGGAAAAGAGAGTGACACAAATACGCAACACGCAACACCCCCACCCCCACCCACAACACCATACACACAAATACATGCAGCAACATTACATATACACCCCGTCACTCCCTGGAAGAACGCAAGGACAAAAAGAAATGATTGTAACAAGTGTAATCAATTAAATATCAGATAGGCCAAATTAAAAAATCAGTATATACAAATATGTACACCAACTACACAAGTCTGGATATTAATTAAATCATTGTCCATGGATCAGTGTCCCAAAATGCATGGGCGAAGCCCACACAAGATACCTGACTCGAAACGGAGAGAACACTGCAGGGGCATCAGAACGGACGACGCCACTGCTCCACGAGGGGGCTCCATGCCCACTGCTTGGTCCTGGGGAGTACAAAGCCACAGTCTCTCAAGTCTCTCCAGTGGGTGGTTTGCCCACTGCTTTATCCTGGGGAGTGCAAAACCACAGTCTCTCAAGTCTCTCCAATGGGTGGGTTGCCCACTGCTTTATCCTGGGGAGTGCAAAGCCACAGTCTCTCAAGTGAATAACTGGTTCTGGAGGAGGCATTGTGCCCAGAGTACTTCATCCTGCCAAAGACTGAGGTAGTGAATGTGAATCTCCACTGGTTCTGGAGGGGGCATTGTGTCCAGAGTGCTTCATCCTGCCAAGGACTGAGGTAGTGGATGTGAATCTCCACTGGTACTGGAGGGGGCTTTGTACCCAGAGTGCTTCATCCTGCCAAGGACTGAGGTAGTGGATGTGAATCTCCACTGGTTCTGGAGGGGGCTTCGTGCCCAGAGTGCTTCACATGCAGTGTGGCAGGTCCCCTTCCCTCACCTGGGTGTTTGTGCCACAAGATTGCCTGGGAACAGGTAGCATGATACTCCATGGAGGCAGAGACACACTCCACCCTGCTGTGACTTCATCTGCCACCTGCAGGTACAAACAGTGCTGTGAGTCATGCCTCATGTACGCTGGGCAGGGTCCAGGACGTCTCCTGCAGCCTTGGACGGCTGCCCACTGGGGATGATTGCCATGCCAGCTGTGGTGGCACTGTTTGAGCACGTCGCGGGGCTGGTGGCGGTTCTTGCGGCGGTGTCTGTGGCGGAGGTGCTGGCGGTGGTGCATGTGTGTGCACCTATTGAGGGACACAGGAGGACGTCTCTTGCAGCCTCGGATGGCTGCCCACTGGGGATGATGCCTGGGACTGTTGCTGAGGCAGCAGATGTAGAGGTGGCAGTGCTGGTGGCGGTGCTGGTGGCGGTGCAGGTGGCGGTGTCCACCGCCGTACAGGTTGATGTTGTGGTTGACAGAAGGGGTGACTCTGGGCCCTCATCCGGAGCCACTGTGCCCTCTCCTGACCTGCTCTTCAGCTTGTGTCCCTTCCCCACCTTTGATGTCGCTGCTGGTGCCTTGCCACTGTCCCCTTTTGGCTTGGAGGAGCATTTGCTTGCTGGTAGGTGTGGCTTCTCCCTCCGGCATGTGGGCACCTTCTTCACCTTGGCAGGTGGTGGAATGGCCTGCTCCTTGGCCTCGCTAGGTGGCACACTGGCAGCCCTGATGAGACCGGACATGCTGAGACCACTGTGCTGGAGGAATTGGTGGCTGAGGTGCTGGGCTGGGACCTGGACAGCCTGGCCGTAGGGGAAAGATGGGGGAGGTGTAGGGAAGAGGTCAATGTTAGCCAGGAAAAGTTTCTTAGACACACTGGGATGGGAAGATGGAGCGGGTTTGGGAGTGGAGGAAGCAGTTGTGATTGTAGGAGGTGTGTGTTTGCTGAATTTGGGTGAAGGTGCATGGGCCAGAGGCTGTTGTGAGGTGGATGGCTGTTGGGTGGGTGTGTGCCTGCATTTGTGTAGTTTGGGAGGAGGGCTCACAGACACACTGGGAGAGGACACAGGGGATGTGTGAATGGTGGTGGGGGTGGTGTGTGCACGTGAGCGGTGTGTGGTGATGGGCCTGCTGGTGATGGAGGTCGTGGATGAAGATGTAGTGCATGCAGGTGTGAGTGGAGATGAGACAGGGAAGGGGGAGGAGGACGTGAAGGAGGGGGACACAGTGGAGGCAGTGGATGTTGGTGTATCTGCATGGGGATGGTGCTTGTGTGAGTTCCAGTGGGATGTGTGGTGCTTATGTTTGCCATGTACACTCCTGTGTGTTGATGAGTGTGCATGCTGGTCTTATGGTGTGCTTGGGATAGGCTGAGGTACAGGGGATTGGGTCTGGGTGGAGGAAGTTGGAGGGGGGAGGCTGGACACAGGGACAATGGCTGCCATCAGTGCTAAGGCCAGAGCCTGAAATGCTTTCGGTTGGGCCGCCTGGCCAGAATGAATGCCCTCCAGGTATGCAGTTGTTTGTTCAAATGCCTCTCAACATCCTCAAAATGGTAGATTGCCCAACAGTGAGGGATCTCAGGAGGTCAATAGCCTCCACACTGAGGGCAGCAGGGCTGATTGGGGCAGGGGCTGAGGTGCTTGGGGCGAAGGAGATATCCACACTCCTGGGTGAGCGGGCACTGGAAACTTGCTGGGAGGGTGGTGCTGGTAGGGGGGTGGCAGCTGTACCTGTTGATGCAGAGGGCACAGAGGTGCCTGCCACCCTAAGGGAGCTCCCGTCAGAGGGGGAGTCGCTGTTGCTGGTGTCTGCTCCTGTCCCCGTCGTGGAGCTCCCCTCGCCCTCCGTCCCACTGGTGCCTTCTGACTCCGTTACTGCACCCGCCAGGGCCATGTGGGATGCAGCTCCCTCCTGCTCCGGTGCCACTACTCCTCCACCAGATGATGCTAATGCATGCAAGGACAGGGTGACAAAACAAAAGGGGGGAGACAGAGGGGACACATGGTCAATGCATGCAACACCACTACCGTTGGCGGGAACAACACACAGGTAGCAGCCCTATGCACTAACCCATGCACTGACAGGGCAGGGGAAATGCACATGCCCATAGGCGACTCTGTCGAGAACCATTTTATGCACAGCTGGAAGCCATAGGAGCCTGACTAGGTGTAGAGGGCAAATACCACCTTTGGGGTTCGACAGGGAATGCAGCTGCAAATCAATGGATCTATCTTTGCGCTTCTGCCCTGGCCTAGGGGAACCCACAAAGACACCTCCCCCACCCAGACACCTCGTAACACGTGCAGACTCAGCTGAATGAGAGTGTACTCACCTCCTTGTGGCTGCTGTGATGCCCTCAAGCGCCCATCCAACTCTGGATATGCCACCACCAGGATCCGGTACATCAGGGGGTTCATGGTGCGACGGGCACCCCTTCCATGTTGGGAGGCCATCCCCAGCTGGGCCTCCACCGTATTCTTGCTCCAGCGGCGCAGGTCCTCCCATCTTTTCCGGTTGTGGGTGCTCAGTCTATGGTAGACCCACAGGGTCTGCACTCCCTTGGCGATGGCACGCCAAATCCCCTTCTTCTGGTCGGTGCTGACCTAGAGGAAAAGTGAAGTTATAATGGATGTTACTCTCCTGTACAGTTCTTCTCACACATTGCCCACAAACCTCCCACCATGGCCCAGACATACATACACACACCATCCTCACATGCTGGCCTGTCCCCCCCCTGTCTCTTCTGTCCACGACACTCCATACAATCATGTGCCATCCACCATGCACACAGTTGACTCACCTGTTTGTCTGGAGGACTGTACAGTTGCGTGTACTGGGGGAAGACCCCATCCACCAGTTTCTCCAACTCCTCCGCAGTGAAGGCAGGGGCCCTTTCCCCAGACACTGTAGCCATTGTCGCTTCCAGACACAGGTCACAGCAGCACTTGCAGTGTAGGTCCTCTCCTGTTGAAGGTCAGGTATCAAGTGAGGGAACAGATAGAAAATGGCGGACATGTCCGCGGTGGTGCGAACCGTCACCACCAGCGTACCTCGTCATTGGCTCCTGGAACCCATAGGACCCAATGATAACCAATGCTGAATTGCGCCACGTGCTTCGACCGCCTATCGCAACGGTGTACAACACCTGTGCAGTTACCTCATTTCCCCTTGTCCCACCTTACAGGTCAGGCAGCCGCCATTTCAGAGGGCCACATGGCAGGCCAAATAACTGGGTTACACCTATTTAGGCCATGAATACGGACAGAAAAAGGCACATAGAGAAATTTTTAACGTTTGTGCTAAACAGCCTTGTGAAACATATGTGTTGTATGACCCTCTGCTCACCGTTCTCCTCCATAGGGCACATCCGCTGGGGCAGGTGATGAGATGGCCGCATCCTCCGGTGTACAGACCCCTGGTGGACCTGTTGACAATGGAAGACAGACACATAATTATCACTTACAGACTTGATCGTGCAACAATCCAGGAACTGTATGCCCAATTGGAGCCTGACCTGATGTCAGCTATCCGCCATCCCACAGGAATCCCCCCTCTAGTGCAGGTCATAGGACAAGTATTCCATTTCCTGGCCAGTGGGTCTTTTCAAACAACAGTAGCCATGGCATCAGGGATGTCACAGCCAATGTTCTCTAACATGTTGTCCAGAGTGTTATCTGCCCTGCTGAAACACATGCGCAGCTACATCGTTTTCCCTCAGGTGGAGGATTTGCCCACAGTGAATGGTGACTTCTATGCCCTGGGACATATCCCCAACATCATTGGTGCCATTGATGGTACACATGTGGCATTTGTCCCCCCCGCAGTAATGAACAGGTGTACAGAAACCGGAAAAGCTACCATTCAATGAATGTGTAGATGATGTGTTTGGCAGACCAGTACATCTCCCATGTGAATGCCAATTATCCTGGCTCAGTGCATGACGCTTACATTTTGAGGAATAGCAGCATCCCTTATGTGATGGGGCAACTCCAGAGGCACCGTGTGTGGCTAATAGGTGAGCCTAAAGTCCCCACACCGTTTCATTTGCTGTCTGGGTATGGGAGATTCCCTAATGTTTGTAGGATGTCTAACTGTTGTCCCTCGATATTTGCCGGTGACTCTGGTTACCCCAACCTGTCATGGCTACTGTCCCCTGTGAGGAATCCCAGGACAAGGGCAGAGGAACACTACAATGAGGCACATGGGCGAACTAGGAGGATAATAGAGCACACCTTCGGCCTCCTGAAGGCCAGATTCTGGTGCCTCCATCTGACAGGTGGATCTCTATACTACTCACCGAAGAAGGTGTGCCAGATCATCGTGGCCTGCTGTATGTTGCACAACCTGGCTTTGTGACGCCAGGTGCCTTTTCTGCAGGAGGATGGGTCTGATGGTGGTCTTGTGGCAGCTGTGGAGCCTGTTGACAGTGAAGGAGAGGAGGCAGAAGAAGAAGATGTAGACAACCAAAACAACATCATCATGCAATACTTCCAGTGAGACACAGGTAAGAGGAAGGAACTGCTTCCCACATCGCATATTATTGTAGGACCTAGCATAAATCTGCCTTTTTTCCTCTGTGTATGGACCCTGACTTGTCACTTTGGCTTTCCATTTCACAGATCCTGATCCCAATTTGTGCCCTCTGCTATGTTTACTCCTGGCCTACAGCTGTGTAACATTGGTATGTGAACAAGTACATTGACATTGCTATATTTCAGAGATGTTGCAATTACACATTTGTGAACGCAGAGACTGACTCCAGATTGTTTGGTGATTCAAGAGTGTTTATTTCTGTGCTAATAAGTGGAGGTGTGTGTGAAATGGGCTGGGGTGATGGTGGAGGAATGTCCATGGCAGAATCCAGTCTCTTGGTCTCACAGGTGCATTGTCCAATGGGGCATAGGAAGGGGAGCAATGGCAGTTTAAGGTGGACAGGGTGACAAAGTGGGACAGAAGGGTGACATTCAGGAAGGCCTTTTTTCCTGGCGGGGGTCTTGGCAATGTTCTCTGTCTTGTTCCTGGATCTCAGGGACCGTTTGCGGTGTGGTTCTCCTTCTGCAGGGGGTGGGGTGCTGGTGGCCTGTTGGTCCTGTGGCGGTGCCTCCTCTCCACTAGCGGAGGTGGAGGGCTGTTCATCCTCCAGGCTAGTGTCAGGGGCCCGTTTGTGTCCCACTGTGTCCCTCATGGTGTTGACAAGGTCTGCCAGCACCCCTGCAATGGTGACCAGGTTGTTGTTGATGGACTTCAAGTCCTCGCTGATCCCCAGGTAGTGTTCCTCCTGCAGCCGCTGGGTCTCCTGAAACTTGGCCAGTACCGTGCCCATGGTCTCCTGGGAATGGTAGTATGCTCCCATGATGTTGGAGAGTGCCTCGTGGAGTGTTGGTTCCCTGGGCCTGTCCTCCCCCTGTCACACAGCAGTCCTTCCAGCTTCCCTGTTATCCTGTGCCTCTGTCCCCTGAACCGTGTGCCCACTACCACTGACCCCAGGTCCCTGATTTTCTTGGGTTGGTGGGTTTGCCTAGGTTCCCTGTAGTGGTGGGCACACTGCTGATTGACGTGTCCTGGGACATAGGGATGGGCCTGCTGGGTGGGTGCTGTGGTGGTGTTTCCTGAGGGGGGAGGGTCTGTGGTGACTTGTGACAGTGGCAGGGGAACTGACTGTCCAGAGTTCCCTGATGGGCCAGGCTGGTCATCTTGTTCAAGGCGTGCAGAGCTGCTGTCATCACTGTGGGCCTCTTCTGTGGGGGGACTGGATATGTCTGGCACCTCCTGTCCGGTGACGTTGGGTATGGGTCCTGTTGGGGTGTAAATGCATAGTTTTAGTATATGTGTGTGCCATCTTGTGCATTGGGTGAGGTACCCTCTATTCCTGTGCTTGCATCATTGTGTTTGCCCTTTTGTGATAGTTGGTTTGGGGTCTGTGTGGGTATCTGTACTGGACATGCTTTGGTGACGGTGGTCCATGCATAGGTGTTGCATGCAGGGCCTTGGTATTGAAATGTGTGGGTTGTGATAGTGGGACATTTTATGAGATGATGGAGTGATGGGAATGAGGGTAAAGGTGGGGGTATGTGATGGCATGCACGTGGGGGGATATGGTAATAAAGATATGACTTACCAGAGTCCAGTCCTCCTGCTACTCCTGCGAGGCCCTCAGGATGCAGTATTACCAAGACTTGCTCCTCCCATGTTGTTAGTTGTAGGGGAGGAGGTGGGGGTCCACCGCCAGTCCTCTGTACAGCAAGCTGGTGTCTGGATACCACAGAACGCACTTTCCCCCGTAGGTCGTTCCACCTCTTCCAGATGTCATCCCGAGTTCTTGGATGCTGTCCCACTGCGTTGACCCTGTTGACGATTCTCCACCATAGCTCCATCTTCCTAGCAATGGAGGTGTGCTGCACCTGTGATCCGAAAAGCTGTGGCTCCACCTGGATGATTTCCTCCACCATGACCCTGAGCTCCTCCTCTGAAAACCTGGGGTGTCTGTGAGGTTCCTCGATGTGGTGTGGGTGATGTGTGAGGTGCTGTCTGTTGTGATGTGTGGGGGGATGTGTTTGTGTGTGTTGTTTGAGGTGCATGGATGTTGTATGGGTGATGGTGTTGTGTGCCTGTGGATGCTGGTGTTGTGTTTGCTAATCTCTCTCTCTGGGCTTCTTCCAAAAAATAGTTGTAAGTGTTTGTGGGTAATGTGGGTGTGTGTTTTATAGTGTTGTGGGTGTGTGGGTGTGGTGTGTGTATGTGTATCAGGTGTGTGTATTTTGAATTGTTCAATGTGTTTGTGTTTTGTAAGTGTGTGTGTATTTTGAACGTGGCGGTGTGTACCGCCAATGGATTACCACGATTGAAAGACCGCTGCGTTGATTCGTGGGTCGTGATAGTATGGGCGTATTCTTGTTGGCGTGACAGTGTAGGTTTTGGTATCGGCAGTTTATCACTGACCTTTGGTGTGACAGACTTGTGTGGGTGTCTGTATTCTGGCGGATTCCGAGATGTGGGTCGTAATACCTGTAGCGGAATTCGCCCCCCACAACGGTATGTTGGCGGTCTTCAGCATGGCGGAAAGCGGGATTTACCGCCAGGGTTGTAATGAAGGCCTATGTGCAGAGGTCATTAAGCGGAGGCCAGGCCCTGCAGAACTCCCATCCACAGAATCAGGTAATGGGAAACCTATCTGCACCTTATACACAGCTGCAGAGAGGTGAGTCCACTGCCACACCGCCGCAGCAGAGGTCAGATAATTGCAACAGCACATTGCTTCAGCAGTCACAGCCAGAAAACCAGGCCCAACAGAGACCAGGGCCACAGCCGTGACAGGGAGGGGTACCCATTTGGGGAAGTAATACTTTCATGCAGACCCAGAACCCAAATGTGCAGTAAGCCTTAGCACCCCTGGTACAAAAGTATACATTCTGAGCACATCTTAAAATACACTGCACTAGAATCCTCAATAAAATCAATTGAGAATAACAGTAATGATTTCAACATTTACTCATACTTGGGGACATTCAGGGTTGTTGTGTGGCTGTCAACCGGGTGTCCACATTAGAGCCCATAATTCTGGTCTGCCGTGTGGCTGTTGATTAGGAATCCTCACCTGAGTTCATTATTTAAGATATCTACCAGAGCCTGGGCCCCACTCTGCTGCTGGTCCCCCGGGGAAGGGCTAGCTGGCCACACCCAGGAAGAGGCAGGCACTCCAGGTCCTGGAACCTACAACCAAATGGGACAGATTCCAATTACCAAACTAAAAGGTCCCTGTTCTCAGGACCCAGCCGGGACTGAAATGCCTTTGTCACTTGGCCCAGCAGCAAAAGTGCTCTCAGCAGCCCCTAGCTAAATGGCGGCCCCCATTTTCATATCAAAGTAAAGCTGTACTCCAGTGCCATGAGCCAGGCCTCCCTTTGCATTCGGGGTAGCGAAGACCACATAACGTCCACAGCACACACATGAGTTCCAAGGAGACACCCCACAAAGTCAAGTCAGTAGAAAGGGTCTCACTATGTCATCCAGTCACCCCAGTCCATTCCCATAAATCAGGCAAACTCTGAGATCTCAGTCTTGCTCCAGACTCTCCACACTGCGATGTCTTTGCCTCCTCATTTCTCTCTGAGTTTCCAAGCAGCAGCTGGGAACAGTAGGCCCCCCCCAAAAAAAAGATATGGTCTCAGGGTGAGGAGGGTGCCACCGAAGGAAGTCCAGAACATCTGAAGTCTGGCAATCAGGCAGCATGCTAGGCCTCTCATACATCGTTTGAGGGAAGCAGCAATTCTAATTTCAAGCTCCATAAATCAGAGACACAAAGCCATGGAGTTACACTTCAATCCCCACCAGTATACAACACTAAAATGCAGAAGTCTGGGGAAACGTCCAGAAGCCAATTAAAAAACAAAAGCCCAAAGCTAGCCGAAAGGAAGCCTTGAGAAAAAGGGCATAGTTAGAACACCTGGTGACACTTGAGAGGATCATGTGGTGTGCCACCTGCTGAGACCAGAGGGGTACACATGTGACCTCAGGGCACGTTGTGTTTACCCACCAATGTTCAGGGCAAAAAGCCTCCTCATTTGCATTCCCCCCCACACGTGAAGGCTAGAAATACCACCTGTGCCAATGACTCTGCCCCGTGCACATACTAGGGCAACACAGCACCAATTAAAAAGTTAGAAACTACCTGTTTGAACGAGAATCACCATTAGAGCGCACTGCTCAATTGTATATTTGGCCAAGCACAGAGAGGGGGGAGACCCAATGATATGTAGATATGAAAATTTTAAAATAACCTATTTTTTCCACAACCAGAAATCCCGACTGGAGGCCACCCACCTGTGCCACACCAAAATAAAAGAACACAGAACTTCTTAAGGATTAATTGGTGACCTACAGATATGGAATGTTTTACTTTTTAACAACCAAACCTAGCTCTTGCCCAACAGGTCTGCAGTTGAGCCTTTAAGTGCACCACCTCTGCAGTGAACCATCACTTTCTCTTCGGATGCACCAGAATCCCCAGCAGAATCAAGAGCCACAGATTATTCCTAGGAGCTCTCACACCCAACAAACCCCAAGGACTTTTTCACAACCATATCCCCAGTGGGATAACATATCATACTTGCCCCTAAAGACTTTCCAACCTGTGTTTCTCAACTCATAAAATCCTTTCACTGACATAATGGTTTACACCCTAGCCAGAATCACCCCAAGATGTACCATGATGCCTAAGTTATGAGTTTTCATACGTTTATACATTCTCTGTTTGCTCTGGATGCTACCACATCTATGTATTTCCAAAGAGCAGTTTGATCTAGCACCAGCATCCCACACACACTATACAGAGCTCTTTTACACAACACATGGTATCAGCTCATGACCATCGTGGGCTCTAAGACATCAGCTGGGTCATGTTTTGCCTGTTTGTTGATACCACACGCAGTAGGTGCAGATAGAGTATACTTATCCCAAGAAGTAGCCCCTGAGAAAGCACAGTGCCTCCTCCATCTGTACTTGTGTAGAACTAGGACCACGTTACAACCTATCAAAGAGGAGCCTCATGGGATAGAAGTAAATCTGACCCACTATGAGACCAATCCTACAGCATTATACCTTCTGACCGAGCCTAGCGACACAAACTGAGCTAGACAGAATGAGCATGAAAATAGTAATAGGAGAAGACACTGTTTGGCCCCAAGATTTTCATGAAAAGAGATTCTTGGAGGTAGCTAAAACACCTAAATAATGCACAAATACATCCTTCCCTTTTCCATCTGTGGTCCTAGGGTAGGTCTTAGCATGTCTGGGGCTGTCTTCGTTAACAACAAATGGATCCCAGACATGAAGTTTCAGTGCAGGGCCATCCACCTCGATGACATGAAGTCTCGTAGGGGAGGGTTAAATAACAGCATGGATACCCCGGGTCAGGAGATCTGGGACACTGAGATAGACAGGTAGACATGGATAGAAGGTAAGGGGCAACCCCTAATTGTATGGAAATTCACATTGCATTCCTTATGTTTCAGAGGCAAAGGAACCATTCAACTGAGCACAAACGAGAATAGTGGCACAATACTGCACATTCCAGATATGCAATGGGGGTACCACCAGGATGATTGATACCTACAGACAGGGCGGGAGGTTTGCTTACACCCAGCTCATCCCTGGATGGCATGACCTCTGCTCTCTCGTCACCACACACCTCCCAATCCTGTTCATCCCTGGAGAAGAACTATCTCAACTATACCTACACCCGCTGATGAAGTAAAAAACACTGTTGCATCAGGCTCTAAGGAAAAGAACTGCTTAATATTTTGCCTGGGTTCAACACAAGGGCATTCCTGAGGAGTTTAGACTGTTCACTGATGCCCAAGTATCAGCGGGAGGGTCCATACCCTTCTTCACCCTGCAGACAAAAGCAAATGACCTGTTGTTACAAACAACACAGTGGGAAATGCTCAAAATGGTGAACAGCACAGAGCTTTGCCTTAATGCTGGTAAGGAAGAACTGAGAGCCATCCACCCCATCGTGAAGCAATATCGGTATGTCTTGGATTTTAAGACCGCAGTGGAGGGTGGGATGTGTACCAAGATCAATGCATCCTGCTGCACGTTGATATCTGGCAATGATATGGAGAATGGAACTTTGACACTTGCGATTCAAGGGTTACAAAAACTACAGAAGGACATGCCTTAAGAGGAAGGTGCCCCGATCAGGAGTGGTACACAAACTAGTTCTCCCATCTGCCCCTGTGGCTGACCAGTTTGTGCATCTTATTGATGTCTGTTTCCATCATGTTACTTTTTTCTGTGGTTTCCTGCAAATGGGGGTTTCCTGCTGTAAAAATGCAGTCCCCAAATTGGGTAGGGACAAGTAGTGAGGAAGGTGGAAAAACAAAGGCCCGCATTATGACATTGGCAGTAAATCCCGTTTACATCCACGGTTCCGGCTGCCAACATACTGCTGCAGTGGCGAATATTCGTTCGCCAAATAATGACACACACACACTAATCCGACAGAATACTGCTGCATACACAAATCTGCCAGCCGAAAGGTCAGAGTTAAACTGTCGGTACCAACACCCATACCGTTACACAACAAAACAACACCCACTACATCATGACCCACGAATCACCACTGCGGACATTCAATGACAGTAAACCATTGGCGGTATACACTTGCGCACTCAGAATGGACACAAATACTAAACCATACAACATTGGCCAATAGCAAAAACACACACCTGACACTCATACACACCACGCCCACCCACCCACAGCACTATAAAACACACATCCACATCACCCTAAAACCTTTACGAATACAAATTATTGCCACCAGACTGACACCAATATCACTGTGACAACTAGACACACACACCACATACACCCATACATCCCTCACACACCCCACTACACACATCCAACCACAGTACCCAACACCCACACACTTACACACACCACACAACACCCATGTCCCCACAAAGGCACCCCTGTTTCACAGATGAGGAGTTGCGGGTCATGTTGGAGGAAGTAGTCAGGGTAGAGCCACAGCTATCTGGAGCACTGGTACAGCAAATACATTTAAAGCACTTTGCCTTACTTATAAGGCCCTTTATCAGGAAGGCTGTAATTATTTAAGTTCGACCTCACAGCCGTACCAGCCATGACGTCAGCTCAGATCCTCTGCACTGGAAATGTTATGTATCCCCTGTTGCTCTACGGCTAGATGGCGGGATAAAGCCTTCTCAGTTACAGCGGCAAGACTCTGGAACTCTCTTCAGAAACGTACTTCCGTTTTCGGAAGTAGCTTAAAACTTGGTTATTCTCAGACTAGGCTAGGCACCCTTCTTTCTTTGCGGACCCTTTTCCCTCTTTGCTATTCCTCAACTTTTCTGATATACTGGTTACTGGCTACTCATTCTTTCTTTATTCTTTTTAGGACTCCCTCTGATGTTACGTTAGTCTTTAGCGCTTCGATGCTACGGCCAGAATGCACTTTACAAATAACCCCCAATACAATACAATACAATACCCCCAAGACAATCAGGGACCTGGGGTCAGTGGCAGTGGGCACACCGTTCAGGGACAGGAGCACAGGGACACTGGGAGGACCGCTGGGCGCCAGGGGGAGGATAGGCCAAGGGAACTTACTCTCCAGGAGGCACTCACCAAGATCCTGGGGGCCTACCAACAATCCCAGGACACAATGGGCCAGACCCTTGACAACATGCACTACAACAAATGGCTGCAGGAGGAACACCATCAAGAGATCAGGGATGACTTGCAGGCCCTAATTACCACCATGATCTCCTTAGCAGGGGTGCTGGCAGATATGGCCCACATCAAGAGGGAATAGACAGCACACCAGCAGGCCCCTACCACTAGCCAGTCTATTGACCAGCCCACCAATTCAGCTGCAGCTAGTGGGCAGGAGGCCCGCCACATGACCCACAGGCTGCCAGCAGCCCTTTCCCTGCAGAAGATGAACCACCCCGTAAACGTTCCCTGCGACCCAGAGAGAAGCCAGAGACACTTGCCATGACCAAGCCCACTGCCAGGAAATGGGACTCTCCTGATTGTCCCCCTTGTGTCCCACCTTGTCCACTTTGAACTGCCTTTGCTCCCCTTCCGATGGCCCCTTGGACACTGGACCTGTGCTACAAACAGACTGGAACAATACCTTGGACTTTCCCCTACCATCACCCCTTTCCATTTCACTTTTCCCTCAATTTAGAGCACTACAATAAACACCCTTGAACACAACTTGACTGATAGTATTTTATGTGTTGAGAATGTGCATTTAGGTCACATCTGGTGCAAATGATCTGAACACTGTGATAGCATACAATTAATGACCTGTAGCTGTTTGTAGTAATCACACCAGGACACTGTTGTCATATCACCAACATCTGTAAAATGACAAGCCATATGTGACAGTAAGTTGAGATGCAAAGGAAGTGAATGCCATCATGCTACAGTCACACAGATGAAATCAATAGTCAGAGCAATGATCAGTTCCACTGTCTCACCTGTGTGTCATTGGAAGTATTGACATATAACTGATGTTCTGTTGTCCACATCCTCATACTCTGCCTCCTCATCCTCACTATGCTAAGGGTTCACTGCTGCCACAGGGGCATCTCCAGTCTCGTCCTCCTGCAGAAAAGGCACATGTTGTCTGAGGGCCAGGTGTTGCAACATGCAGCATGCCACTACTATCTGGCAGACCTTCCCATGTGAGTAGCTCAGGGATCCACCTGTCAGATGGAGGTTCCTGAACCATGGCCTTCAGGAGGCCAAAGGTCCTTTCAATTATTCTTCATGTTCACCCATGTGCCTCATTATAACGGTTCTCAGCCCCTGTCCTGGCATTCCTCACAGGGGTCAGGAGCCATGATAGGTTTGGGTAGCCAGAGTCACCTGCAAGTATTGAAGGACAAGCATTAGCCTAACACAATGCAATGGGGATAACACCTGAAGGCATACACTGACATACACTGGGTGGGGACTCTGGCTCACCTATAAGCCACACCCTGTGCCTCTGTAGTTGGGCCATCACATTTGAGATGCTGCTATTCCTCAGGACAAAGGCATCATGCACCGACCCAGGTTACTTGGCAGTGATGTGGGAGATGGACTGGTCCACCAGGCACACCATTTGCACATTCATTGAGTAAAAACTCTTCCGATTCCTGAATTCCTGTTTATTCTGGCGGGGGGGACAAACGCAATATGTGTACATTCAATCGCCCCAGTAATATTGGGGATATGCCCCATTGCATACAATCCTGACTTCACAGTGGCCAAATCTTCCACCTGGGGGAAAACAATGTAGCTGCACCTGTGTTTCACCAAGGGAGACAAAACCCTTGCCAGCAAGATTGAGAACATTGGCTGTGACATTCCTGCTGCCAAGCCCACTGTCACTTGGAAAGAACCAGTTGCCAGGAAATGGAGCACTGATAGCACTTGCAGAAGAGGGGGGATCCCAGTGGAATGAATGATAGCTGATATCAGGTCAGGCTCCAATTGGGCACACAGCTCTGTGATTGTGGCCCTGTCCAGTCCATAGGTGAGTATAATGTGCCTGTCCTCCAGTGTGGCTAAGTCCACAAGGGGTCTGTACATGGGGGTTGTCTCCTCCTTCTATTCATCCACAGTGGTAGGTATCACAGGGACACAAGAGTGAGTAGGCTGTCCCAATTTGAACAATGGAACCACAACCTCAGTGTACATACAGCATCAATGTGATGGGACAGTGGGAATGGCAATGTATTTGCAATTCCAGGCAATGATGCAGTTATGGTTAATCTGATTGTTGTCCACCACCATGAAATGGTGACCACATGTCCTGTATCTTGGAACAGATGAAAGTGAGGTTACTCCGTTGACATTGGGTGTCATGGCGGAAGGCGGTCTTGCACTGCCAAGCAATTCCTCATTGGCTAATATGGGTCTCTATGGAGTACAGTGGCCAATGGGGATCAGCGCCGGTGGTGACGGTGTACACCACCGTGGTAGTGACTGACATTTTCTATCTAAATCCTCACTTATTTCCTGACTTTCCACAGGACAACCCCTACACTGCATGTGCTGCTGTGACCTGTTTCTGGAACCTACCATGGTGTGACTGGGGAAAGGGCCCCTGCCTTCACTTCGGAGGAGGCGGAGCGACTGAACGATGGGGTCTTACCCCCAGTATGGACTGCTGTATGGGCCTCCAGTATGAAAGATGCATGGAGATGTGTATGCAAGCCTTGTGTCATCAAGGGGGAATGTCTTGTGGAAGAGTACATAGTGGTCGCCGGGCGATGTGTGTGCCATTGGTGATGGAAACAGGATTGGTTGGCCATATGTGTGACAGGCTGGATTGTATGTGTAATGGTGTCCTCCCATCTGTATCGCCTCTGCAGGTCAGCACCCATCAAAAGATTAGATTGTGGTGTGCCATCGCCAAGGACGTGCAGACCCTAGGGATCTACAGCAGGCGGAGCACCAACTGTCGGAAAAGGTGGGAGTACCTGAGACGCTGGGCACGGAAGACCGCGGAGGCCCAGCTGGTGATGGCCTCCCAATGAGGAAGGGGTGCCCGTCAGAACCCGAACCCCCGTGATGGCCCGCATACTGGCGGTGGCCTACCAAGAGCTGGATAGGCGCTTAAGGGCATCACAGCATCCACAAGGAGGTGAGTACAGTGGGCGTTACAACAATAATTGGTAGGTGGCATGGGCTCTGGGTATTGGGTGTGAGTTAGTGGGTGCCCCTTAATGCCAGGACAGACATTGCAGCATGATCCAGCTCAAGGGTAATGGTTGTATGGCAAATCCAGGTAACCTAGCTTAGTTGCAGTCCATGTCAGACAGGGCTTAGTGGGTCCCAGGAGGGGTGCAGCTGGAGGTGGTTGCCCTTATCTTGCTGTGGCATCTATCCAATTGAATGCCAGTGCAATGAACAGTGCTCAATCCTGATCCCTGTGTGTGACTGTAATGTGCATGCCAAAAGTGGTGTTGGTGCTGTTATTGACCCAGTGCTCCCTTTCTCTCCTCCTTGTGTCATCCTGTTCATGTGTGCATTAGCATCATCTGGCGGAGGATCAGGGGCACCGGTGACAGAGGGAGCTGCATCCCACAGACGACAGAGTCCACCGACACTGAGGGAAACAGTAGGACAGAGGGTGAGGGGAGCCCCACAGCAGAGACAGGAGGTGACAACACTGAACCAGATACCTCCTCTGATGAAGCTCCATGGTGGTGGCAGACACCTCTTTGACCACCCCAGCTGCAGGTACAGCTGCCACCCCTGCACCAGCACCGCCCTCCCAGTAGCTCCTCAGCGAGTTGTCCGTGCCCCCTCACCCAGGAGGGTGGGCATCTCCTTTGCCCCAGGCCCTGCCCCGTGAGCCCTGCTGCCCTAAGTGAGGAGGATATTGACCTCCTGAGATCCATCTCTGTAGGGCAGTCAACCATTGTGAATGCCATCCAGGGGCTGGCATCCCAGATGCAGAAATGCAATGCATTTCTGGAGGGCATCCACTGTAGATTGGCAGCCCAACAGAGATCGATTCAGGCTCTGGCCTCCTCTCTGATGGCAGCCATTGTCCCTGTTCCTACCGTCCACCATCCAAATACCACTTCCCAGTCCTACTCTCCTCAATCCCATCCATCCCATGCACACATCCAGACGAACATACACACAAGACATCACACAAGAGTGGCACAGTCCAACACAGGCACCACACTTAATCCCACAAGCACTCACGCAAACACCAGACAGTTGCACACACAACCACATCTACTGCCTCCACTGTTTCCCTCTCCTCCTCCTCCATCTCCCTCACAGTCACATCCACACTCACACCTGCATGCACTGCTCCAACATCCACCACCAGCATCACCACACCAAGCAGCCAACACACCTCACTAGCAGACACCTCCACAACATCTATCCATGCATCCCCTCTGTCCTCTCAAACCTTGTCTATCCCCTCCTCCTAAAGGACACAAACTCAGGCACTCAGACACCCAACAGCCATCCATCTCTCATCAGCACACTGCCCATGCACCTGCACCCATGTCCAGCAGACATACTACTCCAACAACCACTCCCCCAACCTCCACTCCCATCCCTCCTCCCTCATCCCTCCCCACCATCCCTAAGAAGCTTTTCCTTGCCCAACTTGACCTCCACCCTCTCCTTACCCGTAAGAACAGGGTCCCAATGACCCAGCCCAGCACCTCAGCCAAACAGTCCACAGGGACAGTAGAGGCCCCTCCTAGTCGTGGAGGCAAGACAGTGAAGAATCCCACTCCACCAGCCAGAAGGGTAAGGATCCCACTCCACCAGCCAGGAAGGGGAAGGATCCCACTCCACCAGCCAGGAAGGGGAAGGATCCCACTCCACCAGCCAGGAAGGGGAAGGAACCCTCACCTCCTGCCAGGAAAGGGAAGAAGCCCTCACCCCCTGCCCTGGAAGGGGAAAAGCCCACACCTCCTGCCATGAAAGGAAGAAGCCCTCAACTCCTGCCATGAAGGATTATGGGCAAGGAGCCCTCTCCCGAACCAGTGGGCAAGTTCCCAACTTCAGCTGAG
This sequence comes from Pleurodeles waltl, assembly GCF_031143425.1. Taxonomy (NCBI): domain Eukaryota; kingdom Metazoa; phylum Chordata; class Amphibia; order Caudata; family Salamandridae; genus Pleurodeles; species Pleurodeles waltl. The sequence goes on along the minus strand of NC_090447.1, from coordinate 960,995,698 downwards.
GTGCCCCCCACCCCACTTTCCCCCAAGGTGCCTGCCCACTTCAAAAATGATGCCCCTGCACAGTTCTGTGCGGATGTTGTCAGGAGACAAGTTGGTCCTTGGACCGTGCCCTGTGGCCACGTGGGCCAATAGTACTTTGGACTGGGCATTGGCCCTTTGTGAACAATTGTACATATCTTTTTGTTACCCAATTGGTTCATTTGGTGGCTGTTCCCATTCAATACATTCTTAGTACTGCCTTATTGTTGTCCTTGCATTATTATGACCTGTCATGTGCCATCGTTTTTCGTCTGCAGCTAGTTGTGTGTATTGTGTATGTGTGTTTGGTGTGTGTGTGTATGTGTCACTCTCCTTTTCCTCCCTCCCTCCCTTGTGTGCTAGGCGGCTGCACTCACAATTGTCTTCATCGGAGTTGGTATTCCAGGTGGAGCATGGTGTAGAAGAGCATTGGGAAGGCTTGCAGTTCTGGTTCCATGGAAGCGTTGTTCTTCTCTGTGTCTTGGTGAGTCTTTTGTGTTCTGTGCAGTGGCTTTTGATGGCGTTGGTACCGCCCCAGAAAATGTGGCGGATTGCAGTGTCATGATATAGTGGGCGGTACCTTGTCTTCCGCCTGTCTGTTGATGGCTACCGTCATGGTACGTGATGTTAACGCCTTGGCGGATGGTGTGGTACATTGGCTGTCTATAGGAGTTCTCACTGCCATGGTGTTAATTTGGTGGTAATTTCCGCCAGCCTGTTGGCAGTATTTCCGCCACTTTATCACTCACCACCAATGACATAATGACCACCAAAGTGCCAACACTGTGACTGAAATGACTTATGGGTCGGATGGCATAGTTGAAGATTTATCTAGAGGGGGGAATGTTGATATTGGAATAATCAATGCACACGAAAAGACACCACTATACCCGAATGATACATTTTTGTACACAAAGTTGCATCACCCCTGTTGGATTCCCTCATCATGAACTCTCCCTCAACCCCAGGACGTAGGTACATGGTCAGGCCGGCTCTGCGACTCAGGCCTGAATGTTAATGACTGATAGGTCATGGGTGAGGTAAAACTTAGCCGACAGCCAAACACACAAGCTTAGCTCAGATCCCACAGATAGGCAGCACCAATGTAAAGGTCCCCAGAGATTGGCCCCTATAAAACACAAATGACCAGCGGGGCACATGCATTCCCAAAACACCATAAAGTCAGATGCCATATGTACTTAGGTGCACCTAGCTACTCAGGACCCAGCACACACAGCATACGCAGTGACCAAGCACCCCTCAGGCTGGACATCTGGACAATTACTCCCTGGCCCACATAGTGGCCACACCAGATCCACCTGCATTCCCTATCTGAAAATTGTATCCATGACTCCTCATCAACTATTCATATTTTTCACCAGAGAAAGAATGTTTTATGGGTTTATTGCTTTACAGAAATGTATAAAACGTGCTTCATTTCAGTGTACTATGAGTGACAGTTCTCAGACCCCGGTGCTCTAACTGCTCTCCTGGCCATAATGTTTAATTAAACAGTTTCCTGTTTTGTCAGATACCTCTTGTCTCTTGTTTTTTATGGTAAATCCTCATTTGAGCAACACTGTGAGTGCAGCGAGTATGAACACTATGAGTACACCAAGGGGGTCATTCTGACCCTGACGGGCGGCGAAGGCCGCCCACCAGAGTTCCCCCACCAAAATATCGCTCCGCGGTCGAAAGACCGCTGAGGGTATTTTGGGATTTGCCCTGGGCTGGCGGGCGACCGCCAAAAGGCCGCCCGCCAGCCCAGGGCAAATCATCCTTCCCACGAGTACGCCGGCTCAGAATTGAGCCGGCGGAGTGGGAAGGTGCGACGGGTGCAGTGGCACCCGTCGCGTATTTCAGTGTCTGCATAGCAGACACTGAAATACTAAGTGGGGCCCTCTTACGGGGCCCCCTGCAGTGCCCATGCCATTGGCATGGGCACTGCAGGGGCCCACAGGGGCCCCGCGGCACCCCCTACCGCCATCCTGTTCCTGGCGGGAGACCCGCCAGGAACAGGATGGCGGTAGGGGGTGTCAGAATCCCCATGGCGGCGGAGCGTGCTCCGCCGCCATGGAGGATTCTCAAGGGCAGCGGAAAACCGGCGGGAGACCGCCGGTTTTCCAAATCTGACCGCGGCCAAAGCGCCGCGGTCAGAATGCCCTGCGGGGCACCGCCGGCCTGTCGGCGGTGCTCCCGCCGACCCTGGCCCCGGCGGTCTCAGACCGCCGGGGTCAGAATCAGGGCCCAAGTGTCCAAAAAGAGCACATCCTCCCACTGGAAGCAAGTATGCAGTGGTGGCTATCATAGTGCTGGGGGAGGAACCTGTCACAATTAAAGGGGGAGGGTTTAGTGGGGTCATCCTAGTGTCCCTAGGCGACAGTGAGATGTTTCCTAAGTGTGATGTGCCACCAAATACTATCAAGTGTAGGCAATGGGTCACCATCACTGGGCAAGGTGTTGAAGCTCTGAGGAAATAGGTGCCAGCATGACTATGTAAAGGAGTCAGCTGGTGTCCCAAAGCAGGTGATTCCCCATGCATTCCACCAAGTTGTGATGACTGACAGCAGAGAGGATCAATATCCTGCGGCCCGCGCTCCATTTGCGGGGGGTATTCAGGACTTTTGGAGGTTGCTGTGAGCCCTGCCATGCCTGAGGATTGTTTCTTGGGTGATGATCTTGAGTTCTATGTCTGGAAGGAAGTGGAACTCAAGGGTCATGTAGAGATGTCGGAATTACCTGATTGGATCCGTGCAATAACAAGGTCCATGACTGTCCGGGATTGAAGTCAAGAAAGACTGGAGCCTGGAACAATGGCCCGGCTGGTTGCTAAAAAGGGGAAAGTCAGAGGTCCTGGAAAACCAGCCCCTGATTGTACCCCAATGAGATGGATGGGGCTGCTGTGGTGGCTGTCCCACAGTCCACTCAGTAGGGCACTGCTCCCCGTGGTAACCTACCTACACCTGCTGATTGGCTTGTACATGGAGGATCCACCAAGGAGGAGTTCTGTAAGGTACAGTGGGAGTGCCCAACCCTTGAGGACATAAGCAAACAGGCTGAAGCCCAAGCAGCAGATGATATCTCAGGGAGCAATCACGTTTACTGGAAGGATAACCTCCTTTACAGCGAGCCTAAAGTTCCTGTGCATGGGACAACAAGGGCCCTGGTAGTCCCCCATTGCTACAGAGCCTTCCTACTGGAACTGACTCACGAGATTCCCTTGGCAGTACACTTGGGTCAAGACAAGACCTGTGCAAGGCTTGTCCCCTACTTTTATTGGTCTAAGATCAGGACTTGCTGCAGGACCTTTGTGACGTGCCAGGCCGGTGAGAAACCAGGGAAAAAGCTAGAGGCTCCCCTGGAACCACTACCTGTCCTTAGCACCCCCTTTGAAAGGATGGACATTAACATTACTGGGCCTATGGACCCCCAGACTACTTCTGGTCACAGGTTCATCCTAGTTCTGGTGGATTATGCCTCATGGCACTCAGAGGCCATCCCTCTGAGGACCCCCACTATACCTGCGGTGGCAAAGGCTCTGATGGGAAGTTTTACCTGAGTGGGTTTCCCCAAGGAAGTTGTATCTGACAGGGGCAACAACTTTGAATCTGCATATATGCAGTCCATGTGGAAAGAGTGTTTTGTAACTAACAAGTTCTCCACCCCTTACCACCCCAAACTAATGGTCATGTTGAGAGGGTCAGCAAAACCCTGAAAGGGATGATCAGAAGTCTGCCTGAGGGCTCAAGGAAAAAGTGGAATATCGTCTTTACCTTCCTTTTGTTTGCTTACTTTGAGATACCACAGAAAGAGTGGGATTCAGTCCCTTTGAGCTTCTGTACAGGCATCCTGGCAGAGGGCCTCTCAGTTTGGGAAGGGAGGGGTATGAACAAGCTCCCAGGAAAATTCCCCAGGTTATAGTAAGCTACATGATGGCCTTCAAGAGCCAAATGGTTAAGTTGTGAAAGCAAGCTTCTGACAAATTAGAAGCCAGCCAGGCTGTGATGAAAGAGTGGCCTGACCAAAAGTCTACCACTGTGGAATTCTAGCTTGGGAGGAAAGTGTGGGCTATGGAGCCCGTGGAACCTGGGGCCTCCTAGGACCTGTGAGCTGGGCCCTATGAGCTGATTGAGAAGAAAGGTAAGGCCACCTACATGGTGGAACTTCAAACCCCTAAGCAACCTCACAGGGTTCTTCATATCAATTGCCTCAAACCACACTTTGAGAGGTCTGAGCTCGCCATGCTGTTGGTGACTGGTGAAGGTGAGGAGGAAGAGATTGAACCTCTCCCTGACCTCTTAGCCTCCAATGAGAAGGATGGGTCAGTGGAATAAGTAATTATTTCTCCTACTCCAACTCATGAACAGCAGAGGCATTGTTGCCAAGTGTTAGAACAGTACTCCTCTTTTTTCTCCCTTACTCCTAGAATTACCCACCTGTGTACCCATGATGAAGACAGTGGCGACAACCTCCCTGCCAGGAATAAATCTTACAGGTTGTTGGCTAAGGTGAAGTCCAGCATCAAGAGCCAAGAGCCAAGGTACTTGCAGATCACCCTAACAGAAGGTGCCAAGGAGACGTCAGTCTTCTCCATCCCAGAGGGCCACTATCAGTTCAGGCTGCCACCTTCCAGGGGTTGGTGAACCAGATATTTGATGGGATTAAGGCCTTCTTAGCTACCTATCTGGATGACATAGCTGTTTTCAGTAGCAGCTGGAAGGACCACCTCTTTCACCTCCGGGAAGTGCTTCAGGCCCTGAAATCGACAGGCCTGACTATCAAGGCCAGTAAGTGCCTGATTGCACAGGGATCCATGGTGTACTTGGGACATCTGGGGCCATATTACAGAATGTGGCGCATTCTCTTTGTTAGTGCCAGGCGCACCTTTCAAAAGGTGTGCACGGTGGAAAATAAAGAGGATGTGCCCTATTATACTGAATGTGCTGCCCTGGGGCACTGCATTCAGGTGAAAAATGGAGCGGCTGCTTTGAAGTTGCTCCATGTTTCTCAATTCAGGCGGCAACCTGTCTGCACTTATAAGGGGGTTTAGAGATCCCCTTGCAGGTGGGTGCACTGCATGACTGCACCTGCCTGCGGGAGGATATCTGGGGTATACATAGGATCCCCTTTCCCCCTTCCAGAGGGCTGCCATCAGTGGGAGCACTGACAGTGCACTACTTTTTAGGTAGTGCACTGTCAGTGCGCCTCTTGACAGCTTCTTTGCCTCTGCGCCCACCTCTAGAATACGACACAGGCGCAGAGGCAAAGGGATTCCCTCATTTGCATCCATCATGCCCCCATACAAATGAGGGTATACCCTCTGGTGCTAGAGCTGCTGCTATATAGGTGCCAGCGCTATATATATTACAGAAAGAGCTGCACAAGTGTCTGTAGCCCTTTCGATTAATTTAAAGAAATTTCCTGTCACTGGTAGCCTTTCCGGCAAGGTTTTCGTGGCGGTGCTACCATGGAAAACCTGGTGGAAACACAACTTCATTGCACCGCCGGGGCAGAGATGCTAATCTCCGGCCAAGCTGTCCAACCGCCCTGGCGGTACAGGCGGGGATGTGGCAGGTTGACACTCATAATGTGGTGGTCTTCACTGCCTGCCCGTCGGCAGTGAGACCTCCATCATGGTCCTGGTGGTCTTTGGACTGCTAGGGTCATAATGAAAGCCTTAATCTTTCATTTTTTCTATCCCAACTTCAACTGATTTTTAACACAAGCTGACTGAATGTACTGCTTAAAAGTGTGAATGAGTCATTGGGTGTTTTATTTCTCCTCTCCTGATCAAAGAGTGTATTGTCCAACAGTGATATTCCTTCCTGGTTCTCTTCAGTGTCATCATTATTTTCATATTACTGGGTGTGAAATACTTTTGGATTCAGAAGATAAAGGATTGGTATCAGGAGTATTCTTAGTAGTTGTTTTAGGAGCCATTACCATTGACATGGAATCATCTGGGCATTTTCCTTTATTTTGGGGGATTGCTTTTCTCAAGAAGGAAAACAGAGCTGTTCTCCCCCTAACCAGCCACCCCTGTGCTGCCAAATCTGCCGATGGGCATGGCCAAGTAGCCACGCTGCAAGAAAACAAAGAAGCCTAGCTGGAGATGGAAAGGCGTACACAAAAGCAATCCACACCAAAACCAGCAATGGACCCGCTCCACTGCCCCACAAAGAAACAGTCCTCGCACAGCAGCACAGCATAATGTCCAATCTTCACAAGCACCAAAAATGCAGCAGATAAAGAATGGAAAAGAATAGAGATGCTGTTCAGTTCCTGGACTAGCACTTCCGGTGGGCGGGCATGATCTACAGAGTAAGGTAATGTCATGAAATCCAATTTTTTGGGATGATGTTGTAACTTGTCTAGATTGACCATCACAGGTAGTGATTAATCTCATTCCGTTCTCCTCCTTCTATCAGGTACAGCAGGTGCAGAAAGTCTGCCCAGCGGTGCTTGAGTTGCTGCTGGGTATGTCACACTCTCCTCCTCTACAGCTGTTGCCTCACTAGGCTGTAGGCCTTGCCGAGCCCACCTCTAGTATGAGGGGGAGAAGGTGCTGTCCAAAATGTTTGTACAGCTGACTCTGCTTCAATGAAAATGTGACAGGGTGTTACCTCCTTATGCCAGTATGCCAGCGTTGCACACAGGGGACAAAGGACTCTGCAGAGGTGCTTCTTGCCTCTGCAATAGATGCTTGGTGGGACAGATACAAAAAAGTGAAAAAAAGGAAAATCAGGTAACAGAAATGTAACATAAACACATAGAGGAAAAGGAAACTAATAAACAGTAAAAATATAGTGAAAAAGGTGACAGGTGGACCAGAATGGGGTGGATTGGGTTGGATGAGGCTTTAAGAAAACAAGAGAGGATGGATGGCGAGGAGCAGACAGATGTAACTAAAATGCAGCTTTTGCTGTTTTTGAGCCCAAAATGTCACTGTTGTCATTTTTCTAATGAGACATGCACAATATTAATTTTGTGCAATTAGACATAATTACCTATAATTTGTATGTAATTTCACATAATTATACAAGAACAAATTTCTCAAATTTCACAAACCCAAGCTACTAATCATTAAAGCCTAGTCACACAGGAAGACAGGGGCCTATGCTAAACTAGAGCTGATTCAAAAGGATCAGTCCAGAACAAAAAAAAGTCACTACAAGGGACAGGAAGGAGGGAAACCAAAGGAAATAATGAAGGGAAAACAACAAAGGTGAGGAATAGAGCTGGTGCAGAGAATAGTGTTAAGCAAAAACACACAAATTACTGATGTGCCAGATATGATCTTCAGTGTCCACTAACACTTTATAGGAGTCTGCCTCTTTGACCTGGAAATCAGCTACTGAGTCCTAGGTGGCTAGAGCAGGGGGTTATAGAACTGACCCTGGAAGCTGTTATCCTCCATGACTGTCATCTTCACAGCCAGATTTTCCACTCATCCTAACTCTCATGTATGGTGAGAGCACACAAGAATAACTATCAATAAATTATTGTCCAGTCTGTGCTTTTCCTTTTGATAAAGCGAAAGTACATTTATTGCACACACACTACTCAATACTATGCAACCATTTACAAATATACACAAATTGAAGTAATTACCTTTGGATGCCATGGCGTAATCATTCTTATAATCCAATAACCCATATGGTAAAAGATTTACTTGTGTCCCAATATAATATTTGACTGTAACTTAGAGTGCAAGCACCTAACTCTTACAATAAAGTACATCTACCTTGATCAGTGGTGGCTGTCAGTCTCATTACTCAAATAAGCCTGAACAAGAACAAGTAGAGGCATGTTAGAATTTTTTGTGTGCTTACGATTACTCTCTGATTACATTCAGATTACTTTCTGATTACTCTTGATAAACATTGTGTAATACCATCTTGCACCCCTAGAGGGTGCCTTCTCATATTACCTTGCACAAGTCATACCGTTGGTTACAATACTGGGGCCACACATTTTCAAAATACTTTGAGCACAACATACCACCATTTCAACCATTGGTGTGGAGCACTTACAATTACAGCCTTTCACCCCTAGAGAGTGCAGCTATTTGAGTCAGAAACAAAAGTTGCAGCAGGATCATACTTAAAACTGCTTTGGAACCCTTAGGGGTTATGATTCTTTTGTCCCACCCAACTTAGGGTGGGGACATTAAACTTTGTGTTAGGGGGAGGCTGTGCTGCTCCTGCAGCTCCCCTTATAAATGGGTATTCTGTTGGTGGTGACCCCATCTTCATGGGGCCACCACAAGCTGTTAAAGGAGCCAGGGAAAACATTGTGCCTCACAAGGCATTGTGGGGCACTAGGCATATTTGATTAGCGGCTCACCCGCTATACCGGGTGAGGTGCTTCAATTTGGTGTGTCTTAATTTCCTCCTGTGGCCTTGCACCGTGCTCTCCTTTTTCCTTGGGGTGTCTGGTCCCACGTGGACACCCCCTTCATTGCTGCCTAATCGCAGAGCAGCCATGGCTACCCTCATGTTCAGGGTTGTTCGATCACTCGAGGAGCCCCCCATTGTGGTTCCTCCTCATTGGAGGGCAGCGTGGGGGCCAGCCCCAGCTGCCCTCGCCGGTTTCCCAGGCTGCCACGGGAGCTGGCAGCCACTCTTCGTTCTGTCCGCTACTGTGGGAAGACATGCACTGTGGCCCCATCCTCCCTGCTTCCACCACTCCACTGGGACTGTGACAGCCCTCCCCAGCCTTCCTGCTTCTGCGGGGCCCAAGGATGGGTCCTGGGCAACCCACTGCTGCCTTGATCTTCACAGAGAGCATGACGGCGCTCCCCGGCTTCACTTTGGTGTAGGCCCCGGGATGGGGTCAGGGTTTCCCCTGGGAAATCTTCATGGGGGGGCGCAATGGCAGCACTCCCCATGTTTGCTTCTTTGTGGGGCTCCAGGACAAGGTCCAGGGCCCTTCTGCTCATCTTCGTGGAGGGCGCAATGGCTTTAATTCTTTTGGGGTCAGCCCCCGGGCCCTAGCCCACCCTGGGGGCACCAACCAGATTAGCGGGAGAGCCCCACGTGCTTTGCCCTTCGCTCAGAAAAGCTCAAAGTTCACAGACATTTTTCTTCTGATATCTCGGGCCCCTAAGGGGCGTTTTTGACAATCTTGATGTCATTTCACCCTGGTGGTGAGCCCTTGCCACCAGGGGCTTTTTCATTCGGCCTCCTGGCCTAGAAGGTTCCAGAATCAGTGGGGAGCCAGACCGACTGCCTCCTTGTGACAGCCTTTTGTCTGGGTGCCTTCCTTTTTGTCTGGGCTGCACGCTCTCCTTGCGCCAGTCCCATCTTTCCCCCAACTGGTCCTCATGTGCCTTGCTGGGTCTGAAGTCATTCAGGGGCAGAGTCGCTGGCCTAGTAGACAGTCATGGGTTCTTCATTCTAATTGTTCATGACGCCCTCCTTCAGTCCCAGTGTCCTGCAGTGAAGCACCGCCAAGATAGAGAGCCCTCCCTTGTGCAACACCTTTTAATTTGGGGGAGGAAGTGTCCAGCAGGCTTGCACCTCTGGCCAATCCAGATGTGCCCAATCACTTTCTTGCCCTTGTCCCCTCATTCCTGCACAGTCTTCTGGGATAGCTCAAAATGGTGCTGTCCAGGAGTTAGTGCCACATGTGCTCCGAATGTTTCAGCATCTTCTCCCTGACATTTCTTCCAGGGCTTCTCCAGCCTGTTCCTGGCATGAAGTGACAGTTGGCTGATTGATGCAAGGCCCTGCTCAGGCAGCTGGACAGAGCAGTAATTGACCCTAATCCTAAGGTAAGTCAAAGAAAAGATGACATTTCTGGATGACCCATACGTTTTACAACTATGCCTTTGTAACCTACTGCATTATTTCTTTCATACAGGTTACAGTTACATTGGAGTGCCTCTGGACTTGGAAGACCCTAGGGGACTGGAGTTGCGTTTAGGCCATCCTTTCCTATTGACATTAAATGGAGTGTTACTACAAAGAAAACACAGTAAACACACTGACTATCTATATCTCACATGTGTACACCCATCTTCTAAAGCCTACCCTAGGTCACAACCCATTCTGCATAGTCCCTTCTGCGCCAGGCTACCTAAGCGCAGTTCTTGGGCTGCACACTCCTAGAATACTCCCCGTGCAGCCCTCACACATGTGCACACATGTGTGCACACATGATCAAGTGTACCCAGCCCTGGGCCTCTTACCCTGGTGGCATCGCCGCAGTCTCATCTTAGCAAGGCAGTACCGGCGGTAAACATGCGCAGTCCATTTTACCATGAGTTTACTATGGGTGAGTCCCAAACTCTGAGGCTCCCTCACAGTAAAAGTTCAAAAACCAGGTGCTCCAAAAGTGAAAAATCAGGGCGTCTCAGATAGGCGGAACAGTCATTTCACAGACAAGACAATTGTGAATAATGTGACATATTTCAGTCTTCATCATTGAGACTTTGGCATCTGAAAGTTGTAAGATCAACAATTCTCGATCATTTTTGCTTCCCAGGAACTCTAATTGTTTTAAATGACCCAAACTGGACTTTTCCTGATTTATTATAGAACTGAGATCATAGAAACATCTGAATAGTGAAGTGCACATAACCTAAGACAATCAATTGAACTTGGCCAAAAAAACTGAATGTTGTTCAGACAATTATTCTAATTCCATAGGAGTGCAGCATTGAAACAATTGGTTTTAATACTTTAGTGAAACCCCATGGGACTGATGCCAGTCCATATGATAGCCAAAGAAACAGGGACATTTTGTGTTGCCATTGAAAATAAGATAGCCATTTTGAAGGTCTAGGCTTGCAACCTTCCAAACAGATGAAGAAAGCACCTAACATGTAAAATTGTCTCTGTTGTGAAATTATGACAGGGTATATCTTATTGTTTTTCTTGCAAACCTTTAAAATTATTCTAAGGAAACCTGTGGGGAGAAGAGGATGAATTTATATTGCTCCTTTTTGGATCAATGAAGACAGCTTCTGACATCATTTAAAAACTGCAAGGGTCTTGCCAGGGGAATGCTGAAAAGGTTTGGAAAAAAGATGTAGCTGAAAGCCCTGAACTGTATGAATAACTGACAGATCGAATTATATTTCTTTCCATGTGTTTATAAAACAGGCCAAACAGCCCCCTATAGGTGGAGGAGCAGAAACCAACTGATTTACTATTTGTGATGAGTAATCTCTGTGCTCTACATAGCCAATGACAGAGAACTACCCCCTTTGGGAAAACAATTGAGGCCTTCAGTCTTCTTGTAAGAACCTCTGAGTTGCAAAGTGAACTTGCTGAAGTGGCCAGAAAAGTGGTTCCTGCGTCCACTGGCCCAGCTGAAAATACAAGAACCAAAAATTAATGTTACTGAGAATTGCACTTTGTCTAATGAAACAGAGGTGGTGATATGTTTATTGATTTGCTTTATAAACGGGGCTCTGAATAATAGACCCTCAGCATCAAGTCCCTCTTCAGTCGATGCATGCTACTCAGTTTGTGATCTATGTTTGAATAAAATGCTTTCCTTCAAGGTCCAACGGAAGTTACAGCATTTGTGTTTCCAGGTGGACACATTGCTGAGTGAGTTCATTTAGAAAGAATCTCTGGATCCACTGGCTAATCATTTAACCCATCCTCTTTGGCTATGCCCACAATCTTTGTCAAAGGACATATGGCATCTAGAATTTTTTCAGGCATGAAGACTAGGTATGGTCAATATGCATTTTAGTTTTTTTCCATACTTAGAAACAAAAGACATATTGGAAATTGTCACAGGGGTGGATATGATATGATGTAAGAAAACTCCAAAAACACTGGAAAGTACATGAGAATGTACATAATGTACATTTTATAATGAATCCTCTAGCGTCTGTCAAGAACTCTGGCAAAGACTACTGGCAGGGTAGACAAAGTAGGCAGAACAATGGTTACAGAGCCACACAAGATCACACAGAGAATCATTGGAGAAAGGGGATCCAAAGCAGAAGGATGGCCAGGGACACCCAGATCACAACCTATTAAGTACTTGTTTATCTAAAGTTAAAAGTAGGCTAATTAATAGACATATGCCTACATGCTCAGCAGGAAACCTGAACTAAAGTATGTTGGGACTTTCAAAGTGTCAATGACATCATCTTTAGTAATATAGTATCAGTATGGGTGAATTGTAACTTTCTTTTCATCTCACGAATCCCAAACCACAATAGATAGTCAGGATCTCATAAAAAATCAACAGTGAGATGTACTAATTATCGTCATCATTATCAGTCTCATTGACATGATCAATCTCAATTAGAAACTAAGGGGGTCATTACAACATTTGCGGCCGCGGAATTCCGCCACATCTATTACGACCCACAGCTCGGAATCCGCCAAAATCCAGACACCCACACAAGTCCGCCACACCAAAGGTCAGTGATAAACTGGCCATAACAAAACCTCCACCGTCAAGCCAACAGGAATACGCCCACACTATCACAACCCACGAATCTACGCGGCGGTCTTTCAACCGCGGTATTCCATTGGCGGTACATACTGCCGTGCTCAAAATACACACACATTTACAAAACACTTCCACATCGGACAATTCCAAATACACACACCTGATACACATACACACACTACTCCCACACACTCAATACAATATAAAAAACACACCCACATCACCCACAAACCCTTACGAACATAAATTTAAACGAAGGCCAGAGAGACAGCACAGCAAAGACAACCCCACCATAGAGAGGCACACAACACCATCACCATCACACATGCACATTCACGCACAAAACACCACACACCCCTAAACATCACCCCACACATCACAACACACACCACCTCACACATCACCCACACTATCCCATGGCACTGCAAAGACACCCCAGGTTTTCTGAGGAGGAGCTCAGGGTCATGGTGGAGGAAATCATCCGGGGAGAGCCACAGCTATTGGGATCACAGGTGCAGCACACCACCATAGCTAGGAAGATGGAGCTATGGTGCAGAATCGTGGACAGGGTCAACGCAATGGGACAGCACCCAAGAATTAGGGATGACATCAGGAAGAGGTGGAACGACCTACGGGGGAAGGTACGTTCCGTGGTCTCAAGACACCACATTGGGGTTCAGAGGACTGGCGCGGACACCCACCTCCTCCCCCACAACTAACAACATGGGAGGAGCAGGTCTTGGCTATACTGCATCCTGAGGGCCTCGCAGGAGTAGCTGGAGGAATGTACTCTAGTAAGTCAAATCTTTAACTACTTCATCCCCACCCTACCTGCATGCTATCACATACCCCCACCCTCACCCTCACCCCCATTACTCCAACTCCCCACATATGTCCCACTATCACAAACTACCCATCCCAACACCAAGCCCTGCATGCAACCCCAAAGCATGGACACCTATCACCAATGCATTGCCACTGCACATACCCACACACACCCCTAAGCAATTAGCACACAAGGTCCTACACAAGAATGCAAGCACTGGGGTACAAGGTCACCTACACATTGCACACCATGGCACACACAGATGCAATAATTATGCCTTTACACCCCTGCAGGACCCCTACCCAACATCACCGGACAGGAGGTTCCAGACATGTCCACTCCACCCACAGAATAGGCCCACAGTGATGACAGCAGCTCTGTCCAACTGGATCTAGATGACCAGCCCAGCCCATCTCGGACCTCAGAACAGTTGGTTCCCCTCACACTGCCACAAGCCACAACAAAGCCTTCCCCCTCTGGAAACATCAGCACAGCACCCACCCAGTGTGCCCATACCTCTGTCCCCAGGACACATCAAGCAGCAGTGTGTCCATCACTACAGGGAACCCAGGCTAACCCACCACCCCAACAACAGCAGGGACCTGGGGCCAGTGGCAGTGGGCACACGGTTTAGGGGACAGAGGCACAGGAACACAGGGGAACTGGGAGGGCTGCTGTGCGACAGGGGGAGGACAGGTCCAGGGAACCCACTCTCCACGAGGCCCTCTCCAACATCATGGGAGCCTACCACCATTCCCAGGAGACGATGGCAACGGTACTGGCCAAGTTTCAGGAGACCCAGCGGGTGCAGGAGGAACAGTATTTGGGGTTCAGGGAGGAACTCAAAGCCATCAATACCACCCTGGGCACCATTGTAGGGGGGCTGAAGGAACTTGTGAACACCAGGAGGAACACTGTGGCACAACAAGGGGCCCCTGACACTAGCCTGGACGATGAACTGCCTACCACCTCTGCCGGTGCTAGTGGACAGGAGGCACCGCCACAGGACCACGACACCAGCACCCCACCCCCTGCAGATGGAGAACAACCCCGCAAGCGGTCCCTGATATCCAGGACAAAGACAGAGAACAATGCCAGGACCCCCGCCAAGAAATGAGACCACCCTGATTGTCATTCTTTTGTCCCACTTTGTCACCTTGTCCATCCATCAACTGCCCCAGCTCCACTTCCTAAGCCCCCTTGGACAATGCACCTGTGAGACTAATAGACTGGACTCTGCCATGGACATTCCTCCACCATCACCCATGACCATTTTACAACCCCCTCCACTATTTAACACTTAAATAAACACCCTTATATCACAAAACTATCTGGAGTCCATCTGTGCTTTCGGAAATGTGTATTTGCAAGAACTGAGGCAAAATGCAATATCCATTATATTGTCAACATACCTATGTCACACAGCTCTAGTTCATGAGTAAACAAAGCAGATGTCACACAGTGGGACCCACATCTGTGAAATCGAAAGGGAAAGTGACAACTCAGAGTCCATACAATGGGTGAAAGTGACAGACATATGAGAGGTAGAACAAGTGTATCAGATGTAGCAGGCAGTGATGTCTTCTTACCTGTGTCTCACTGGAAGTATTGATGAATCACCATGTTTCTGTTGTCGATATCCTCTTCTTCTGCTTCCTCGTCTTCACTGTCCACAAGCTCCACAGCTGCCACAACACCTCCATCTGGACCATCCTCCTGCAGAAAAGGCACCTGTCGTCGCAAAGCCAAGTTGTGAAGCATACAGCAGGCCACGATGATCTGGCACACCTTCTTTGATGAGTAGAATAGGGAACCACCTGTCATATGGAGGCACCTGAACCTGGCCTTCAGGAGGCCAAAGGTCCTCTCTATAACCCATCTAGTTTGCCCATGGGCCTCATTGTAGCGTTCCTCTGCCCTTGTCCTGGGATTTCTCACTGGGGTCAGTAGCCATGACAGGTTGGGGTAGCCAGAGTCACCTGCAAATGTCGACGGACAACTGTTGGACACACACTAACCCTTAGGGACAACCCCAGACCTAGACACCTAGTCACACTGTATAGGGTCCATGTCCTCACCTAATAGCCACACACAGTGCCTCTGGAGTTGCCCCATCACATAAGGGATGCTGCTATTCCTCAGAATGTAAACGTCATGCACTGAGCCAGGAAACTTGTCATTCACATGGGAGATGTACTGGTCGGCCAAACACACCATCTGCACATTCATAGAATGGTAACTGTTCCGGTTTCTGTACACCTGTTCACTCCTGCGGGGGGGACCAAGGCCACATGTGTCCCATCAATGGCACCTATGATGTTGGGGATATGTCCCAGGGCATAGAAGTCACCTTTCACTGTAGGCAAATCCTCCACCTGAGGGAAAACTATGTAGCTGCGCATGTGTTTCAGCAGGGCAGACAACACTCTGGACAACACGTTGGAGAACAGAGGCTGGGACATCCCTGATGCTATGGCCACTGTCGTCTGAAAAGACCCACTTGCCAGGAAATGGACTACTGACAGCACCTGCACTAGAGGGGGGATACCTGTGGGATGGCGGATAGCTGACATCAGGTCCGGCTCCAACTGGGCACACAGTTCCTGGATGTGGCACGGTCCAGTCTGTAGGTGACAATTACATGTCGCTCTTCCATTGTCGACAGGTCCACCAGCGGTCTGTACACCGGAGGATGCCGCCATCTCCTCACCTACCCCAGCAGACGTGCTCTATGGAGGAGAACAGCGAGCAGAGGGTCAGCCAACACTGAAGTACGAAAACACAACTTTATTGCACACATTTTTCAATCCTCTATGTCGCTGTCTTAATGTGTATGCAATGCCTAGATATGTGTGACGCATTTAAAAATAATGCCATGTGGCTCCCTGAAATGGCGGCTGCCTGACCTGTAATGTGGGACAAGGGGATATGAGGTAACTGCGCTGGCGTTGTACACCGCCGCGGTAGGCGGTCGAAGACCGAGGTGCAATCCTGCATTGGTTAACATTGGACCCTACGGGTTCCAGGAGCCAATGATGATTTACGCTGGCGGTGACGTGACCGCCATTTTCTATCTGTTCACTCACTTGATACCTGATCTTTGACAGGAGAGGACCTACACTGCAAGTGCTGCTGTGACCTCAATCTGGAAGAGACAACGGCTCATGTGCCTGGGGAAAGGGCCCCTGCCTTCAACACAGAGGAGTTGGAGAAACTAGTGGATGGGGTCCTACTCCAGTACACGCTACTCTACGGTCCTCCAGACAAACAGGTAAGTACACCGTGAGCATGCTGTATGGGCAATGCCTGTGTGGAGTGGTGTGGATGGAAGATAGGGGGGGAGAATGAGGCGTGCATGAAACGACGGTGAGTGCATGTGCGTCATGGCAAGGGTAGGAACGCGGGCCAATGACTGTGACGGTCCGGATGGTTAGGTCTTCTCCTTTTCCCCTGTACTATTCCTGTAGGTCAGCGCCCACCAGAAGAAGGATATTTGGCGTGCCATCTCCAAGGACATCCAGAGCCTGGGGGTCCACCACAGACGGAGAACCCACTGCCGTAAAAGAAGGGAGGACAGTCGCCGCTGGAGCAAAAAGACGGCGGAGGCCCAGCTGGGGATGGCATCCCAACGTGGGAGGGGGGCCTGTTGCACCATGACCCCCCTGATGTTCCGGATCCTGGCGGTGGCGTATCCGGAGTTGGATGGGCGCTTGAGAGCATCACAGCAGCCACAAGGGTGTGAGTACACTCTCATTCAGCTGAATCAGCGTGCATTACGAGGTGTCTGGGTGGGGGTGGTGGGCTGTGGGTTCCCCTAGGCCAGGGCGAGTTTAGTAGGCAAGGTCCCTTCGTAAGGCAGGCCATGTGGCACCCCACCCCAAAAGTGTTCAGAGCCAACTACACCTAGTCAGGCTCGTGTGACTTCCATGTGTGCAGTAATCGGGCAAAGGCCTTGTACCCCATGTCCCTGTGATTAATTAGGGAACTCTAAGTGCACAACGTAGTGCAGAGGTCTTCTGTGTCTGTAGTGTCCGCCAACAGTAGCGGTATTGCATGCACTCAACATGTATTTCTTCTGTCTTTCCCCCCCTTTTTTTGGTCTCTCAGTTCTTGTGTGCAATAGCATCATCAGGCGGAGGAACAGTGGCACCGAAGCAGGAGGGAGCTTCATCCCACATGGCCCTGGAGGGCGAGACAACAGAGTCTGAAGCCACCAGTGGGACGGAGGGCAAGGGGAGCTCCACGGTGGGGACAGGAGCTGAGACCAGCGACATGGACTCCTTCACTGATGGGAGCTCCCTTGCGGTGGCGGGCCCCTCTGTGCCCCCCGCAACTACAGGTACAACCGCCACCCCCCCTACCAGCACCGCCCTCCCAGCAGCCCCTCCGCGTGTGCCCCGTACCCGCTCACCCAGGACGGTGGGCATCTCCTTCGCCCCAGGCACCTCAGCCCCTGCCCCTGTCAGCCCTGCTGCCCTCAGTGAGGATGCCATTGACCTCCTCAGATCCCTCACTGTAGGGCAGTCTACCATTCTGAATGCCATCCAGGGTGTAGAGAGGCAGTTGCAACAGACAAATGCATACCTGGAGGGCATTAATTCTGGTCACGCAGCCCAACAGCTAGCTTTTCAGACTCTGGCCTTATCACTGATGGCATCCATTGTCCCTGTGTCCAGCCTCCCCCTTCAACTTCCTCCACCCAGACCCAAACCCCTGTACCTCAGCCTATCACAAGCACACCATCAGACTAGCATGCACACACCACAACACATAACGGAAGCTCTGACAAACATAAGCACAACAGATCCCACAGGCACTCACACAAGCATCATACCCATGCAGACATACCAACAGCCACTGCCTCCACTGTGTCCCCCTCCTCCTCATCTCCCTCCTCCCTCCCTGTCACGTCTCCACTCACACCTGCATGCACAACATCTTCAGCCACTTCGTCCATCACCAGCACACCCATCACCACAAACCGCTCATGTGCACTCACCACCCCACTACCATTCACACATCCCTTGTGTCCTATCCCAGTGTGTCTGTGAGCCCACCTCCCAAGGTACACAAACGCAGTCATACACCCACCCAACAGCCATCCACCTCACGACAGCCTCCAGCCCATGCACCTTCACCCAAAGACAGCAAACGTACACCTCCTACAACCACTACCTCTTCCTCCACTCCCAAACCCTCTCCATCTACCCGTCCAAGTGTGTCTAAAAAACATTTCCTGTCCAACCTTGACCTCTTCCGCTCACCTCCCCCACCCCTTCAGTCCCCTAGGGCACGCCTTTCCAGGTCCCAACCCAGCACCTTAGCCACCACATCAGCGGGAACAGTGGTGCCAGCAGTAACCAGCTTCTGGAGTGCGCCAAGCAGCAGGGCAGCCAGTGTGCCAAGGAGCCAGACCACGGACAGTCCCCCACCTCAGAAGCATAAGAAGTTGGCCTCTGCCCGGAGGGAGAAAGGCAAAACACCTGCCACCAAGGGCTCCCCCAGGACTACAGTTGGGAGTGGGAAGACATCTGCGCCACCATCCAAGGAGGGGAAGGGGCACAGAAAGAAATGGAAGTCGCTGCCAACCTGCACGGAGGACAAGACCGCACACCAGCACTCCTGCCCAGGACACCGCCTCCACCAGCACCGCTGCCCAGACACCGCCGCCACCAGCACCGCTGCCAAGGACACCGCTGCCAAGGACACAGCTGCCACCATCACTGCTGCCAAGGACACCGCCGCCACCAGCACCGCTGCCCAGGACACCGCTGCCAAGGACACCGCCGCCACAAGCACCGCTGCCCAGGACACCACCGCCAGCAGCATGCTCACTGAGCCACCCACAAGCACTGCAGGCCAATGAACACCACAAGCACCGCTGCTACTGAGGCCGCCACGAGCTGGATGAAGCACTCTGGGCACAAAGCCCCCTCCAGAACCAGTGGAGAGTTACATCCACTACCTCTGTCCTTGCCAGAATGGAACACTCTGGGCACAAAGCCCCCTCCAGAACCAGTGGAGAGTTACATCCACTACCTCTGTTCTTGGCAGGTTGAAGCACTCTGGGCACAAAGCCCCCTCCAGAACCATTGGAGTATCACATCCACTACCTGAGTCCTTGCCAGGATGAAGCACTCTGGGCACAAAGCCCCCTCCAAAACCAGTGGAGAAAGGTATCCACTACCTCTGTCCTTGGCAGGGTGAAGCACTCTGGGCACAAAGCCCCCTCTAGAACCAGTGGAGAAAAGCATCCACTACCTCTGTCCTTGGCAGGATGAAGCACTCTGGGCACAAAGCCCCCTCCAGAACCAATGGAGTATCACATCCACTACCTGAGTCCTTGGCAGGATGAAGCACTCTGGGCACAAAGCCCCCTCCAGGTCTAGTGGAGAAAGGCATCCACTACCTCTGTCCTTGGCAGGATGAAGCACTCTGGGCACAAAGCCCCCTCCAGAAACAGTGGAGACTGTTATCCACTTGTGAGACTGTTGCTTTGCACTCCCCAGGATAAAGCAGTGGGCAACCCACCCACTGGAGAGACTGTGGCTTTGCACTCCCCAGGATAAATCAGTGGGCAAACCACCCACTGGAGAGATTTGAGAGACTGTGGCTTTGCACTCCTCAGGATAAATCAGTGGGCAAACCACCCACTGGAGAGACTTGAGAGACTGTGGCTTTGCACTCCCCAGGATAAAGCAATGGGCAAACCACCCACTGGAGAGACTTGAGAGACTGTGGCTTTGCACTCCCCAGGATAAATCAGTGGGCAACCCACCCACTGGAGAGACTTGAGAGACTGTGGTTTTGCACTCCCCAGGATAAAGCAGTGGGCAACCCACCCACTGGAGATACTTGAGAGACTGTGGCTTTGCGCTCCCCAGGATAAAGCAGTAGGCAGGGAGCCCCCTCGTGGACCTGGTGTCGTGCACTTATCCGGCTGAGGTGCCCCCCCCCCTTCCATTCCCCCTGAGGTGCCTGTTGTATTTCTATCTGATGCCCCTGCAGTGTTCTCTCCGTTTTGATCGGGCATCTTGTGTGAGCTTCGCCCATGCATTTTGGGCCCAGTGGTTCACGGTCTATCAATGGTGCAGTACCTGGACTTGTATTCTTGGTGTATATATTTGTTAATAGTGTATATATATTTTTTAGTACTGGATTTTAATTGATTACAATCGTTACCATCATTTCCTTTTGTCTTTGCATTCTCTCGGGGGATTGGGGGGTAGAGCTGTAATGTATCAACATGTATTAGTGTGTGTGTTGTAGTGGGTGAGGGTGGGGGTATTGCGTGTCGCGTGTGTGTGTCACTCTCTTTTTCCTCCCCCCTCCCCTGTGTCGTAGGTGCAGTACTCAACGTGGTCTTCGCCGCCAGTGTTTGTGCTCCTGGTAGAGGAGCAAGAAGACAAAGGCAGGTAGAATATGGAGTTCTGGCTCCATGGCGTCCTGGTTCCCCGTGGGGTGTGTTGAGGTGAGCGTTTTCCCTTCCAAGTCCTGTTTTCGCCGTGTTTTTGTTTGCAGTGAATCCGCCCCGGAAAAGGTGGCGGATTGGCCTGTTGTAATACTATGGGCGGTACATTGTCTTCCGCCTGTCTGTTGGCGCCGACCGCCGCCGTGTTTGTTTGTACCGCCGTGGCGGTCGGAGTGTTAAAGTGGCTGTCTATGTTGGCGGTTTCCGCCATGGTCGTGATTCCATTTTTTTTACCCCCGGCCTGTTGACGATCTTACTGCCGCTTTAACACCGACCGCCAGGGTTGTAATGAAGGCCTAGATCATATTTACTGATACCTATTCCTAATATGAGCCTGACGGTGTGGGTGGTTTAGGGCTTCTAGTCTTGAGAAAAGAGCCTACACCAGTCAACAATTCCAACGAGGAGTTAGATAATGGAAAGGAATATTTTGGGTCAGCTCATATTGTTAATGTCTCCAGAACAAAACCTCAGAAATCCCATATGAAGTGGTCCAAGTCAACTAAAGCTGATTTAACAGTAATTGCTTGCTGTGGTTCAGAACATGGCTGACACTGGAGCAGACTTTGCTAGAAATATTTTTATAGTGAAATATATATCATATTTTACAGATGAAGCAGCATAATTCTAAATGAAAGTATTGAGATTATCTCTGAACATTTGACCATCTTCAACTGGTATCACAAAACCAATCTATGAAAAGCTATGAAAAGCAAACAAACCCTGAATACCAGAACAAAGCGCTGGAGGGCATCAAAAGCTAATAAAATGTGAATAAACCCATAGCTGCGGACAGCATTATTTATGAGTGACTGCTTATATTTCTGAGTAGCGATATTCTGTTTAAAGACTTGGAGGTCAGTCACTGTGCCTGAGAACCACTCAGCATTGACCTCTCTAGTAGTAAGTCTGAGCTAATCTTGATAACAAAAGAGGTTTCCACAATGCAAAGAGTTCCAATGGACTCAGACAGTGGGAAGAAAGATGTAGACTCAGGCCGTTTAAATAAAAAGGATGATGCTCCTGAATGAGGAGATACTGCGTTGCTCTTTTGAATATGCTCCATCTATCTGAATTTGCAGTTCCTCCAGTCAGGAAATGCTTGATAACTACTTGCATCCCTGTGATTGATAGTAAATTATGAATTGATGCAGCTGTCATTCAGGAGTTTACAAAAATCTGGTAATTGACCATTACCCATTTCAGATAAGAAAAAGGTTTTCTATCTGCCAAAGCCACGTGTTGACCCTTCACATATGGATCTCCATCTGTGGCTCATTGGAAACCTGCTCCTCCCCCATCCCATGAATAAGTTAGCATAGCTGGGACAAAGCAGGTGTCCTCTGCTGTACCACTTAGGTGTTTATATATGATATACTCAAAATGAAAAACTTTATTAGTAAGACAGATCATTTTCATTAACGTCTTTGTATATTCAAACATGAATGGTCTTTCCTATTTTCACAGTTGAACTGATATTGGATTTTTGAAAAAAAATAAGTAAAAAAAAATAAATATATATATATATATATATATAGATATATATATATATATAGAGATATATATATAGATATAGATATAGATATATTTATGTATTACCGAGGACCATGTTTCCATTCAAAAAGTGTTTTTTACTTGCCTACATCTTTGGCACCACTTGACAGATCTTGACAATAGTTTCCCAAAAATGTGCCAGTTCCATCAGCTGCTGCCTGTAAAGTTTCAGAGTGATCCATCCAGGAGGCCGAGAAAAAAGGGGGGTCCCAAAACATGTTTTACCTATTCATTTTTCCTTCTGGATTTTGAACAACGATAGCACAAAAACTGCTGGACGGAATTACACCAAATTTGGCAGGAAGGTAGGGTCTGGTCCAGAAAGAGTGTTATTTTAGTTCTTGTGTAATTTCGTTCAGTAGTTTTCGAGAAATTAAGGGGAAAACAAATTTGTATGTCTAGGGATGCGAAGGATTTGCAACCCCTAACGATCTTGTGCTGAGACCTGATTGGCTGATAACACTTCAGCAGTAGAAGCTTTTAAAGTGCTGTCAGCCATCTTGGGACTCAGCTTCAGCCAAGTCCAAAAATAAAAGTGAAAAAAAGGGGCCAGAGTAGGAACACCATGACCTCTTACCTCTTTTACGAGGGGAGACGCTGTGGATTCACAGATCTGGTCGTAAAATTGAAACACATATGAAGCCCGGGCTTCATTTGTCATATGAGATGTCATCAGTGATGTCACTGACCATGTCATGAGTGATGTGATATGTGAGGTCATAAGCAGTGCATTACAGGAGCACCAGATATAGTCAACTCAGGTAACTATAACTGCTGAATTTCTACGGTTTTGCACGAGTAAATTCAGAACCTCACTATAATGTCCATGTAACCTTTGCTTTTTTCAGTGAATAAATATATATATATATATATATATATATATACATATATAGATATATATATATTTTCAAATTTATATATTAGGCCTGGACGGAGTTCGCGGAGTTCCAAAAAACTCCGCCGTGCTATGCAGAGTTCTGCAAGCAGCGGGGTGCATTCGGTTGCACCGTTCATGCTGACTTTTAGCACTGAGTGTTTGTCCTACACCTAAAGATCAGCACAAACTGCACCATGCGCAACCCAAGAAGGCACTGCCTCTTTTCTGCCACTTGAGTAGATTTTCTACTTGAGCAGCAGCTTCCTCAACGCGAACAGAAGGTTTCTCAATGCAAGCGGTCACAACCATCTATGACTGCCAGCATTGAGAAATCTTGCTGGGAGTTGGTCTGGAGTAAGGTTTTCCTTGCTCACGCTCACCAACCGAATGTTGGTGAGCGCGAATGAGGAAAAAACTCAGCGTTTTTCAGAACTCCACACTCTAAACAGAGCACGGTGTGGGAAAAACTCCACGAGCTTACGGAACATAGTAACATTATCATTGTTATAAAAAAAAGGAAAGCTGCTGCCAATGATATATTACATGAAAGGAGCAGTAATCCTATTACAACTAATTAAAATATATTTTTCATTGAACTTGTAAGACAGAAAAGAAGTTGTCACACTAACAATATATACTAAAGAAGGAAGGAAGAGGTTATTCAAATAAAATACTGCACATAATGTTTAAAAGGTCAACATTTCGAAACAAGAATTCATTTATAAGTCATACAATGGGGAAAATGAGGCTACAACAATTGTACAAGAGCAGACACAAATGATTATGCTTCTCAATACTTTTTCAGAACAAGCGTACATCATCCAAGAAAATGGCAAAAACATTGGGAAGTACTTGAGATTGTAAAAAAAAAAAACATTTTTAAAGACTTCCCTAGTGTCTGTCTGGAACTCTTGCAAGGACTGGTGGCAGCGTAGACAAAGTAAGCAGAATATTGAGTATAGAGCTGTCAAAGATCACACACAGAGACAATAGAGAAAAGGGATACAAAGGGGAAGCTCTGCACAAGGGAATTGGAAAGTTAAGGCTTAGAAAGGACAGGCATTATAGTGGCAATTTGGCATTTAGACTAACACCCAGGATGGAAGTGCAAGACATATGTATAACAACATTAACAACAAAGGGAATGTGGGGTAAAGCATCCAGGAGCATCACATAGTAAGACTGAAGCTCTGTAAGTTCCTCATCCACACATCCACAATTGCTGTGACAGATACTGGCTACAAATTCCCATATATAGGTTATACATGCAAAGGTAGAGCTGATATCTATGGTGAATGTTATAAAACTAACTCAAAGACAATACGCATAGTGGACAAGAAACAGCGCCTATGTTGTCAGCTGTGCCCACAAATCCTGGTGATTAAACAGGAACACGCAAGGCTGTAACAGCAAGGGTGTAGAACTAAATACACAGACACAGTAGACAAGGAGCTAGTACGGTAGAGTGCTTAACAGCAAAAAAAGGAAACAAAGAGCACACTTGGCAGAAAGCAAGTAACAACCACAAGGAAATTAGAAGCTAAAACAGCAGGAATAGGAAGTTAGCAAAGCAGAAACTGGAACAAGGTAAAAGGAAAGAAAGCAGGCACATGAGGAAAGGTAGATACAGACACTGCTACAATTACCAACCCTGGTTCAAAGGGAATGGGGTTGAAAAAAGGTTGCTATGATCACATGCCTCAGGTGTGAGCAGGCTAGCTCCTGCCAGCCACAGGTGTGCTGAATTCCTCCACCCAACCTTGACCTGCAGGTGTGGAGATAAAGCTTGAAATTCTATGTAATGGAGTTTCTAGCAAGAGCAGACTGACTTCCACAGAACCCAGCATGGATCAGGAAAGGATGTGAATTTTTGGATAGTGTCCAAGAGCTAGGAAACCATATATGCATGCAGTGGACAGTCTGGAAGATTATTAGAACACTGGACAGTCTCACAGGTTGGCCTCTGGGGGTAGGCAGGAGAGCATAGAGAGTGAATCTTGACAGTGTCACATATTGAAGAATATGCAATATATATAAAAGATGCAAACACTTAAACCGTAACAGAGAATATTATCCCATATAGCACTAAAGAGCACACAATTACAAAGTATATTATGTGTGAAACAGATAACATGATGCCTGCGCTTGTGCAGGAAAATGTATTGGAAGTACCATATTTCCAATTAAAAAAATAGAACACATAAGAACGCACATGAACAATTAAAAGCAAAGATGACATACCCTGTAACATGTATCATGAGGGTAATTGGACCAAATGATCATACTTTAGAATAGACTGAGTAAAAAAGACACCCAGGGTAGGGGGTAAACTAGGATTTTTGAAAAATCTGGAATCTACAAATATCATTGATCTAGAAACAAGTGAAGCTCACTGTCTCAACCTTACAGAAGTAATTGTGTTTCATTTTCCTTCATGATATCCACATAGAGATGACAGTGTATTACTTTGAGAGTCCCCTTTTTATATTTTAATCAAAATATATATATGTTTTTTAGCACACTTATGGAACACATATTTGAGCTGAGAATTTAAATTAAGGGAGATGGACAGATTTGACCACATAACAAGTAAGTCAGAATCGAAGAAATATACTGATAGGTAGATCACTGAGGTGTGATAAAAGGGAAAGTGTCCTCATCCTTAAAAAATATAATTTCATAGATTTAGGCAGGTGTGTTATGTGTGAGGAGTTAACAATTATGGCATTACAATGTATTTATTTAACTGACCAGTATTTTATTGGGATCTTGAAATATGAAACATTTAACCATTTGGGTGAGATTGATTTTTTTTACACACATTGAAAGTAATATTATGATTAACATTGTAATATTATGATTAGATATTGTAAATGTCTATTTAAAAATCACTGCTGTTTACTTAATAATTGTGATCATCCTGCCTGATCTGGAATAACAACACAGAATTGTAGTGTGGTAGTCTTTTTGCAATTGAGCATGGATGTTTGATAAATAAAACATTCACTGTATTGGATTCCAGTGCACACTTCATCTCTGTAGAGTGGCAGTGAGACCAATATAGTTGAGGGAGCCACGTTGCTGCTGTCTCCTGGGATTTCTTGTCTCACATCACCTTGTGTCTGAGAAGGAGGGGCTACACCACATTTCCTAGTGTTGCACACTATATAGCACTCAACCATCTCCCATTTCATGGGATATTCTGGGAGCAGTGTTGATTCTGTGTCCTGGAACTTCCTGTCCCACATCACGTTTTGCCTGAGGAGGAGGGGCTACACCAGATTTCCCTGTGCTGCACACTATATAGCACCCAACTCCCTCTCATGGTGTGGAAAATCCTGGGATCCATGTTGCTGCTGTGTCCTGAGTCTCCCTGTCCCACATCACCTTGTGCCTGAGGAGGAGGGGCTACACTAGATTTCCCCACGCTGCATGCTACATAGCACCCAACCACCTCTCATGGTGCAAGATGGGTGCAGGCTGCACTGGGACAAAGCCTGGGCCAAGGGTGGGACTGTCCTGCACCCGTCAGCACCAGGGAGAGGCAGTCCGAGCCTCACCCTTTGGCTCTTTGATTAGGCACTGCTTCTATCTTTTTTGCTCCGGAAAGGCTTCTTCACAACATGCAGGCATGCTAATAACTCCCTCCTTGTCCTGGGGATGGTCATGGTGCCTGTGTTTTTAAGTCAAGGCGTAACGCAGCATAGACCCTGTGGGATGCTATCTTTTTCTGTAGCACTTCTACTGTTCAGGCATACCTGTGCCCGTGTTTTGCTATAAACACAGCCCTGGAGAGTATGCATACAACTTCATAACTTGCTGTTAGAATACTATTTTATTTTAGTTCAAGCTTTTCATCTCCTGCATCCCTCTGGCCTTTTTTGGTCTCAGTTAGGAGTGTTGCCTTGCCCTCCAGCTTGTATGCTCATCATTCCTATTTTTTCATTTTTTCCTCTGGAAAGTGCATGTGGCTCACTCTAGTTATTTTATACTGTGTTCCATGTCTTCTTCTCACTCCCTGGTGGTTTGGGATTTTACCCAGCTCAGCGCAAAGAAAGGGACAATCCATTGGTGTGTTTGTGTGTGTGGTCACAACCAGTCACATACTTGCCTGTACCCTGGCTGGGGCAGGATCTTGTGCCCTAGTTGTTTCTGTATGGAAGGACGGGGTGTGGAGCACATGTGGGGGGAACCATGGTTTGCATCGGAACTGTCTCCAATGGGCAAGCGTAAGGCAATGGAGACCCTCCTGGGGAAGAGGAACAAAAGCTCCAGGTTTACTCCCAGTGATGCAGTGGATAGGCCCTAAGCCAATACAAAGCTCAAGGATATTGACTTTTTAATCGAGGAGGTTGAATAATGTTTTGGGGGGGTGGACAAAGCAGCTAAAGGTCTGAACCAAAGAAGTGTGTTAGGCAGAACTGCACCAATATTGGCTAGCAAACAGAAGTGTAAACCCCCTAGAACTAGTATGGAATCAACAGGCTTTGAATGCCTTAATGTTTAGCGTGCCTCTGGAAGACACCGTTGATTACCCTTAGATACCAACCCTAACAAGCATGCAATAGTCCTGCTGGAACCTGTAATTGTATGTACAAATAGGTATTCTGTCCTTGTGGGCTCACAACTGTGTAATGGTTCAGAGGAGAGAGGGTGGGAGGCTGAGGAGACTTAAGACTCACGGGAATATTTACAAGAAAGTGGTGCATCAGACACTTTTCTTGCGTTACCCAGCGCCCGCTAACGTCACCTTGATAGTGCTGTATTTACTACACATGGCACAATACTTCACATCAGCACAATAGCATCATAATTTATGAAGCTATTGTGGCGCTTTGCTGGATTAGCACCGTAAATTATGACGCTAGTCCAGTAAAAAACAGGGAAGCCCATAGGTCATTATAGGACCGTCACTTTAATGCCTGTCTCGAGCTGGCATTGAAAAGTATAGAAAAAATGGTGCAGTAAAATCTTGTACATTTTACTACACCATTTTTTGGGACTCCTTGAGTGGAAACACCCCCCTTGCATACATTATACCTGGTGCAGGTATAATGCAACAAAAGGGGTTCCAAAGTGGCACAATGCATGCATTGCTCCACTTTGTAAATATGGCGCAAGGTGGGGGGCTTCTGAACACCGCCTTAGCATTGAAAAATGATACTAGGGAGGCGCAAGGAGGTGCAAAGGGCTTGTAAACATGCCCCAGAGTGTGCAATGGACAATAACACACAGAGGGGCAGCCCTGTTGTGGTCTTGGAACAGGGGTCAGATGAAAATGTCGCCATGTTTAGCATCATTACGCTGGTTAGGAGGCTACAGAGTGAGGTAAC
Organism: Pleurodeles waltl; assembly: GCF_031143425.1. Taxonomy (NCBI): domain Eukaryota; kingdom Metazoa; phylum Chordata; class Amphibia; order Caudata; family Salamandridae; genus Pleurodeles; species Pleurodeles waltl. The sequence goes on along the minus strand of NC_090447.1, from coordinate 960,967,196 downwards.
TGGCCTGTGATTACAGTTAGCAGGCCTGTCAGCAGAAGTAGGAAAGCTCAAGCTTCCTGAAGCTATACCAAGTGGAAGGGCCCCTACCAATTTACCTACCCATGCATATGCCACCCTAATAGATGACCAAAATAAGCGGAAAAATAGCAACAATAGATCCGGTCACTTTCATGCCCATGGTGCGCAATCTGAGTGCCAATCAAACTCTGTGCCATTCTCTACTATGCACGAGCAAAGGGCACCTCAACTTGCCCCCAGCAGGTTTCAGGAACCACTGGTTGACCCCAGCCCTTTAACCAAGGCTAACAAAGAATAACTTAGAATAGGTTCCACTCCCTAATATTCACAACAAAACCCCATAGCAAGTGATCAAGGGAATTGTGCTGGGAGGCCAAACTGTGTATTTTAGATGAATGTTCAAAATTGTTCAGGGTATAGTAAGGATGAGGATTCATGATTAAATAAATGCAAACACCACATAAGATCTGTGCAGAACTTCTATTTCTTAATTCACTCAGGCATTTTATATACCAGAAGATTTCATGATTCATCTACCCTAAAGAGGGGCCTTGACTATATTGAGATTAGATTGAAGCATGCCAAAAAGGTGGAAGGGCTTGTGGGAAAAGAACTATGCAAAAATCCCCTGTCACCCACTCCAATGCAATTCAAATTTAGTCCACTGTGCACTCCCAGCCTTCATTTGCTCTTCCACCCTCATTGCCTAATATAGACCTGGGGACTTTACTGGTGGATTGATTTGGAGATAGGTGCTATCCCAAATCAGACAGAGGCAAAGAGCCTTTGGTTGACCATACAACAATGCAGAAGACTGACCACACCCCATGTATCTTTTGACACCCTTACTGAAAATTCAAACTTAAGAAGCTAAGGCCCTCATTATGACATTTGCGCTAAATCCCGCTGACTGCCATGCTGACGCCCGCCAACTTACCGCCGCAGTGGCGAATATCCGTTCACCATATTATGACACACACACACACACACACACACACCAATCCGACAGAATACAGCCACATACACAAATCCGCCAGCCCAAAGGTCAGTGATAAAGCGGCGGTTCCAAAACCCATACTGTTACACCAACAAAAAAACGCCCACCACATTATGACCCACGAATCACCACGGTAGACATTCAATGGTGGTAAACCATTGAAGGCATACACCGCCGTGCTCAGAATGGACACCCACAAACAGAACAACACAACATTGGCCTATACTAAATACACACACCTGATACCCATGCACACATCACACCCACACCAATATAGAACACACACCCACATTACCCACAACCCCTTACGAACACCAATTGCCACCAGGAGACTAAGAAGAAGAGCACAGAGAGAACTAGACACACACACAACTTACACCCATACACCCCTCACGCACTCCACATCACACACCCCACCACATTACCCAACACGCCCTCACAAACACACACTACACATGACCCATGGCACCACAAAGGCACCCCTGTTTCACTGAGTAGGAGTTAAGGGTCATGGTGGACAAAATTGTCAGGGTAGAGCCACAGCTGTTTGGAGTACAAGTTTAGCATATTTCCATTGCAAGGAAGATGGAGCTATGGCAGAGAATCATAGACAGGGTGAAGGCCATGGGACAGCACCCAAGAACAAGAGACAACATCAGGAAGAGGTGGAATGACCTATGGGGGAGGTACGTTCCAAACAGCAAGGCACCAGCTCGCCATACAGTGGACTGGCGGTGGACCCACACCTCCTCCCCCACAGCTCACCGCATAGGAAGAGCAGGTACTGGCAATACTGCATCCTGAGTAACTCGCTGGAGTATCCGGAGGACTGGACACTGGTACGTCAACATTTACCACTTTTTACCCCCATACCTGCATGGCATCACACCACCTCACCCTCACTCCCATCACTCCACTCCATCCCACAAACTGTCCCCACACATCTCACTAATCCTAATGACAAGCCCTGCATGCCATACAAATGCATGGACCCCCCCCAGCCCTGCATGGACACCCTTCACTAAAGCATGCATGGCATAGGGAAACTAACAATCCCACAATACATCACCATACACAAGCAAAAGGTGGCAGGGTAACACCAACCATGGAGGGGAAGCTACAGAAGTACAAATGTCATACACTTGAAGCACAATACATCATTTACATCCCCACAGGTACCCCAGCCAATGTCAGTGGGAAGAAGGTGCCACCACCATCCAGTCCTGCAACAGAAGAGGCCCACAGTGATGACAGTAACTCTAGACTTCAGGATCTGGACGACCTACCTGGCCCATCAGGGACCGCTTGACAGTCGGTCATCCAAGGCCACTCACAGACCACCGCAGAGCCTCCCCCATCAGGAACCAATACCACAGCACCCATCCAGTGTACCCACACCTCCTTCCCGAGGGCACATTAATCAGCAGTGTGCCCACCTGTACAGGGACCCCAAGCCACATCTCACAGAAAAGACAATCAGTGACCTGGGGTCAGTGGCAGTGGGCACACTGTTCAGGGGACAGAGGCACAGGCCAACAGGGACACTGGGAGGACTGCTGTGCATCAGGGGGAAGACAGGACCAGGGAACCGACTCTCCGGGAGGCACTCTCCAAGATACTGGGATACTACCAACATTCCAAGGACACGATGGGCCAGATCCTTGACTACGTGTAGGAGAACAGTGGCTGAAGGAGGGACAGTATCAGGGGATCAGGGAGGACTTGCAGGCCATCAACACCACCTTGATCTTCATAGCAGGAGTGCTGACAGACATGGCCAACATCATGAGGGAGGCAACAGTACACCAGTGGGCCCCTACCACTGGCCAGTCCATTGACCAGCCCTCCGCTCCTGCTGCCGCTAGTGGGCAAGAGGCCCACACCACAGGACCCAGAGGCCACCAGCATCACTCCCCCTGCAGAAGGTGAACCACCCCGCAAACATTCCCTGTGAACCAGACAGAAGCCAGAGACAATTGCCAAGACCACCGCCAGGAAATGAGATTCTCCTGATTGTCCCCTTTGTGTCCCACTCTCCTACCTTGTCCACCATGAACTGTCATTTCTCCCCTTCCTATGGCCCCCTTGGACACCTCACATGTGCTACAAACAGACTGGAACAATACTTTCCTCCATCATCACCCCATTCCATTGCACCTTCCCCTCAACATCTTAGTACTACAGTAAACACCATTGGACAAACTTTGAATACTAGTATTTCATGTCTTGCAAATTTGCACTGATTGAAACAGCTACAACCGTTGCAAATGAACTGTACATAGTGAGATTACAGACTGAATGGCCTGTTGCTGGCTGTTGTTATCACATCAGGACATTGTTGTCATATCACCAACATCTGTAAAATAACAATCCATAGGTAACAGGAAGGAGGGGAAACAAGTGGGTGATACCAGCATGCCAATGCCACACAGAACACAATAGTCATAGAAATGTGAAGTTGCACTGCCTCACCTGTGTGTCATTGGAAGTACTGATGGATCACTAATGTTCTGTTGTCCACATCCTCATCCTCTGCCTCCTCATCCTCACTGTCCTCAGGGTCCACTGCTGCCACAGGGGTATCTCCAGTCTCCTCCTCCTGCAGAAATGGTACATGGCGCCTGAGGGCCAGGTTGCGCAATATGCAGCATGCCACTACTATCTGGCAGACCTTCTTTGGTGAGTAGCACAGGGATCCCCCTGTCAGATTGAGGCACCTGAACCTGGCATTCAGGAGGCCGAAGGTTCTCTCAATTATTCTTCTGGTTCACCCATGTGCCTCATTATAACGTTCTTCTGCCCTTGTCCTGCCTTTCCTCACAGGGGTTAACAGCCATGATATGTTTGGGTAACCAGAGTCACCTGCAAATATTGAGGGACAACATTTAGCCACACACTATCCTATTTGGCTAACAGCATAGACATACACCAACATACAATGGGTGGGGACGAAGGCTCACCTATAAGCCACACCCTGTGCCTCTGTAGTTAGGCCATTACATTTGGGATGCTGCTATTCCTCAGGACAAAGACATCATGCACCGACCCAGGATACTTAGCATTGACGTGGGAGATGTACTGGTCCACCAGGCACACCATCTGCACATTCATGGAGTGGAATCTTTTACGATTCTTGTACACCTGTTCATTTTACCGGGGGGGCAAACGTAATATGTGTACCGTCAATCGCCCCAATAATACTGGGGATATGTCCCATTGCATAGAATCCGGCCTTCACAGTGACCAAATATTCCACCTGGGGGAAAGCAATGTAGCGGCACATGTGTTTTATCAGGGCAGGCAACACTCTTGCCAGCACGATTGAGAACATTGATTGTGACATTCTTGCTGCCAAGCCCACTGTCACTTAGAAAGAGCCTGTTGCCAGGAAATGGAGAACTGATAGAACTTGCACAAGAGGGTGGATCTCAGTGGGATGACAGTTAGCTGGTATCAGGTCAGGCTCCAACTGAGCACACAGCTCTGTGATTGTGGCCCTGTCCAGTTTATTGGTGAGGATAATGTGCCTGCCCTCCAGTGTAGCTAAGTTCACTAGGGGTCTGTACACTGGGGTATGTCTCAATCTCTTATTCATCAGCAGCAGTGGGTTTCTAAGGGACACAAGAGTGAGTAGGCTGTCACACTTTGGACTACTAAACCACAACAGCAGTCCATATCATGCAATCGTGTTTTGGGACAGTGGAGTTTAAAAGTATGTGCCTTTTATCCTGTGACACAGCAATTATTGATAGGCCTGTTCACCCCACCTGAAATGGCAACTGCCTGTCCTGTGTGGAGGGACAGGTGGAAGTGAGGTAATTCCGCCAACGTTGTGCACCGTGGTGGTAGGTGGTCGTGAACGGCTGTGCAATTTCTCATTGGATAATATTGGGCCCTATGGGATACAGTGGCCAATGGGGATGTACACTAGCGGGGACGGTACACACCGCCGTGGACGTGACCACCATTTTATTTCTCAATCATCACTTTTTTTCTGACCTTCCACAGGAGAAGGCCTACACTGCATGTACTGCTGTGACCTGTGTCTGGAACCTAACATGGCCCGTGTGATCCGGGAAAGGGCCACAGCCTTCACTTTGGAGGAGTTGAAGCGACTGGTGGATGGGGTCCTACCCCAGTACAGGCAGCTGTATGGGCCTCCAGACCAACAGGTGAGTACAATGTGGGCACGATGCATGTGGCATGAATGCATGGAGTTGTGTGTGAAGGCCTCATGTAAGGGTGGGTGGGGGTGGGGGGATTTCATCTTGGCAGTGTACATGTTGTGAGCTGGCCTATGTGTTTTGCAATGTTGATGGGATCTGGTATGGTGGGCCATGTGTGTGATGGGCTGGACTGTTCGTTTAATGGAGTTCTACTGTATCTATTACCTCTGCTGGTCAGCGCCCATCAAAAGAAAGGATTATGGCATGCCATCGTCAGGGCGGTGCGGACCCTAGGGTTATATGCAGGCGGAGCACCCACTGACGGAAACGGTAGGAGGACCTGAGATTCTGGGCACGGAAAACCGCAGAGGCCCAGCTGGGGATGGCCTCCCAATGAGGAAGGGGTGCCCGTCGAACCCTGACCCCCCTGATGGCCTGGATACTGGCTGTGGCCTACCAAGAGCTGGATGGGTGCTTGAGGGCATCACAGCAGCCAGAAGAGGGTGAGTAAAGTGGGTATCATCACAACATATGGCTGGTGAGAGGGTGTTCAGGTGGTGGTTGTGTGTTAGTGGGTGCCCCTAAGGCCAGGCCAGACATAGCAGCATAGGTCCTCTGAAGGGTAAGGGTGCCATGGCAAATACAGGTAACCTAGCTTCTTAGTATTTACTTCTAGGCAGGGCTGCATGGGTCCCAGGTGTGCTGCAGTTGTTGGTGTGCGCTCCTCCTCATGCCTTGGTGGCTAGCCTTATCACTGGTAGTGCAATGCATAGTGTGTAGGCCTGTTCCCTGTGTGTGAGGGTGCTGTGTATGCCAACGGTGGTGTTGGTACAGTTATTGACCCAGTGTATCCTTTGTCTCTCTCCCCCACTTCTTGTTTTGTCATCTTCTCCTTATGTGCATTAGCATCATCAGGCAGAGGAGCAGAGGAGCATAGGCACCGGCGACAGAGGGAGCTGCATCCTACAGGAACCTGGAGGTAGAGTCCACCGAAGCCGAGGGAACCAGTGGGATGGAGGGTGAGGGCAGCACTATGGCGGAGACTGGAGGGGACACACAGACTCTGATACCTCCTCCGATGGGAGCTCCCTGGGGGTAGCGGACACCTCTGTGACCACCCCAGCTGCAGGTACAGCCACCACCCCCGTACCAGTACTGTCCTCCCAGTAGCCCTTCAGCGAGTTGTCCGTGCCTGCTCACACAGCACCCTGGCCATGCCTGCTCACCTAGACCCTGCCCCAGTGAGGCCTGCTGCCCTGAGTGAGGAGGTTATTGACCTCCTAAGATCCATCTCTGTAGGGCAGTCAACCATTGTGAATGCCATCCAGGGGCTGGCATCCCAGATGCAGCAATGCAATGCATTCCTGGAGGGAGTTCATGGAGAATTGGCGGCCCAAAAGAGATCGATTCAGGCTCTGACCACCTCTATGATGGCAGCCATTGTCCCTGTTTCTACCGTCCCCCCTCCAACTTCCACTTCTCAGTCTTATTCTCCTCAACCCCAACCCATCCCAAGCACACAAACAGATAAGCATGCACACAAGACAACACCCAAGAGTCTCACAGGCAAACACCAGCACCACACTTCATCCCACAGGCACTCACACAAACACCATACCGTTGCAGACACATGACAACGTCCACTCTCTCCATTCTCTCCCCTCCTCCTCCTCCCCCTCCCTCCCAGTTACGTCCACACTCACACCTTCATGTACTACATCAATATCTACTACCAGCATCACCACACCAAGCAGAACACACACCTCACTGGCAGACACCTCCACAACATCCATGCATGCGTCCCCTTTGTCCTCTACCACCGTGTCTGTCCCCCCTCCTAAAGGACACAAACGCAAGCACTCAGACACCCAACAGCCATCCACCTCACAACAGCATACAGCCCATGCACCTGCATCCAAATCCAGCAGGCATACACCTCCAACAACCACTCCCTCATCCTCCACTCCCATTGCTCCTCCCTCCTCCCACCCCAACATCCCTAAAAAGCTTTTCCTTCCTGAACTTGACCACTTCCCTACCCCTCCTCCTGTCCTGCACGTATGGTCAGGGTACCAAGGACACAGCCCAGCACCTCAGCCAAACAGTCAACATGGACAGTGGTAGCACCACCCACTCTTGGTGTTAAAGATACAAGACCTACAACACTGAAGGGAAAGGAGCCAGCACCACCAGGGATGAAAGGGAAGAGTCCTTCACCAGCTGTGAGGAAGGGGAAGGAGCCTCCACCAGCTGTGAGGAAGGGGGAGGAGCCCACACCAGCTGTGAGGAAGGGGAAGGAGCCCACACCAGCTGTGAAGAAGGGGAAGAAGCCTGCACCAGCTGTGAAGAAGGGGAAGAGGCCTGCACCAGCTGTGAGGAAGGGGAAGGAGCCTGCACCACCAGGCAGAGAAGGGAAGAGCCCATCCACCCCTGCAAGGAAGGGTAAAGGATCCCCGACTCATCACCAGGAGGACAAAAGGCACTCTACGCAAGTGGAAGCTGTCAGGCTAACATCGCCGGCACCACCAGCTGTCACAGGGCCCCCACTGCCAGCCGTGGATGTGCAGCCATCATTGAGTGCAAGGGCTGCCCAGTAGCCTCCCCCAAACACCACCATCATGCAGCCATCAGTGAGTGCAGGGGCTGCCCAGGAGCTTCCCCCAACCACCACCACCATGCAGCCATCAGTAAGTGCAGGGGCTGCCCAGGCGCCTCCCCCAACCACCACCACCATGCAGTCTTCGCTGCTGCGGACGCTAAGTAGTCCACCCTCCAGGGGCTACTGTGCGGGATGCCCCCTCCAGAACCAGTGGGCAAGACACCCACTTGAGAGACTGTCGGCTTGCACTCCCCAGGACAAAGCAATGGGCATGTTGCCCCCTCCAGAACCAGTGAGCAAGACACCCACTTGAGAGACTGTGGCCTTGCACTCCCCAGGACAAATCAATGGATATGTTGCCCCTCCAGAACCAGTGGGCAAGACACCCACCTGAGAGACTGTGGCCTTGCACTCCCCAGGACAAAGCAATGGGCAATGTGCCCCCCTCCAGAACCAGTGGGAAAGAAACCCACTTGAGAGACTGGCCTTGCACTCCCCAGGACAAAGCAATGGACATGTTGCTCCCTCCAGAACCAGTGAGCAAGACACCCGTTTGAGAGACTGTGGCCTTGCACTCCCCAGGAGAAAGCAATGGGCATGCAGCCCCCTCCAGAACCAGTTGGCAAGTCACCCACTCCAGAGACTATGGCCTTGCACTCTCCAGGGAAAAGCAATGGGCATGTTGCCCCCTCCAGAACCAGTGGGCAAGTCACCCACCTGAAAGACTGTAGTCTTGCTTTTCCCAAGACTAAGTAATGGGCATGTTGCCCCCTCCAGAAATAGTGGGCAAGACACCACCTTGAGAGACTGTGGCCTTGCACTCCCAAGGACAAAGCAATGGGCATGTTGGCCCCTGCAGAACCAGTGGGCAAGTCACCCACCTGAGAGGCTGTGGCCTCGCACTTCCCAGGACTAAGCAATGGGCATGCTGCCCCCTCCAGAACTAGTGGGCAAGTCACCCCCTCCAGAGTCTGTGGCCCTGCACTCCCCAGGACAAAGCAATGGACATATTGCCCCCTCCAGAACCAGTGGGCTTGTTGCTGCATCCGGCTGAGGTGCCCCCCTGAGGTGCCTGCCTATTTGCAAACTGATGCCCCTACAGTGTTCTATCCGGATGTGCTCCGGATTCGAGTTGGGCCTTAGACTGCGCCCTGTGGCCATGTGGGCCCATTGAAGTTTGGACTGGGCAGTGTCCCTTTTTTGTACGTCTGTATATATCTGTTTCATTGCAAATCGATTTATTGATTTTGATGTTGATCTGATTACGATCACTTTAGTTAATTCCTGTTGTCCTTGCATTATGAAGTACTGGGTTTTTTAGAACCCAGTGGTGCCAGGGAACACACCCTAAGACTTCGAGTCCTTCCTGTTTCAGACTACAGAAACACAAAGGGGGTCATTCTGACCTCGGTGGTAAAAGGCCCTTACCGCCGGTCAGAAGACCGCCATTCTACCGCCGCGGCCGCGGTAAACCGCCACGGTCATTCTGACCCACAACGGCGAAACCGCCAAAATCCCGACATCCAAGGAAGGCCGCCTCATCAGCGGGCCGCGGAAAACTGGAGATGACCAAACCTCCACCGTCACGCCAACACAAACGCGCCCATGCCATTCTGACCCACGAATCCACACGGCGGTCTTTCAACCGCGGTATTCCATTGGCGGGACACACCGCCGCGCTCAAAATACACACACAGCTCCAAAACACAGCCACATTGGACAATTTGAAATACACACACCTGACACACATACAAACAACACTCCCACACATCCAACCAACTATAAAACACACACCCACATCACCCACAAACCCCTACGACCGAAGATCATAGACGAAGGAGAGAGAGACACATCACAGAATAGAGAGCTACATCACACAGAGGCACACTACACCATCACACACACCACATAGAAGCACAAAGCACCACACACCAACACACTCTTCACCATATACACCACCCCACACCTCATCCACACCACCCCATGGCACCCCAAAGGCACCCACGCTTTTCGGACCAAGAACTCCGGGTCATGGTGGAGGAGATCATAAGAGTCGAACCCCAGCTCTTCGGCTCACAGGTGCAACACACCACTATAGCCAGGAAGGTGGAGCTATGGCAGCGGATCGTGGACAGGGTAAACGCGGTGGGACAGCATCCCAGAAATCGAGAGGACATCCGCAAACGTTGGAACGACTTACGGGGAAAGGTGCGCTCGAAGGTCTCGCGACACAACATCGCAGTGCAGAAGACTGGCGGGGGACCCCCACCCACACCACCCGAATTCACAGCATGGGAGCAAGAGGTACTAAACATCCTGCATCCTGATGGCCTCGCTGGAGTACACGGAGGAATGGACTCTGGTAAGTACAATCTCAACTACTTCACCCCCCCCAGCATGCCAACCCCCACCACCACCCTCATCCCCAACACCCCATCACACATCCTCACTGAGAATGTCTCCCCAGCACAACCCACCCAACACCAACCCCTGCATGCCACCACAAACTATGGACACCCATCACCTAAGCATGACCACTGCACATACCCCCCCCCCAAACACCCCCACAACACCTCCCCCAAGGGAATGACAGCACTGGGGGACAAGGGCACCCATAAATCGCACACAATAGCACACACAGAAACAATAACCATACTCTCTTACCCCATGCAGGACCCGAACGCCAACACACCGGCCAGGAGGGTCCAGAAATGTCCATCCCCCCCCCGGAAGAGGCACCCAGTGATGACAGCAGCTCTGTCGACCTGGAACCTGATGACCAGCCCGGACCATCGGGGACCTCTGGACAGTCGGTTCCCCACACACAGGCCACAGCAGACCCAACCCCCTCTGGGAACAACAGCACAGCTCCCACCCAGCGGGCCCATGACTCTGTCTCTAGGACAGGTCAATCAGCGGTGTGTCTGCCACTACAGGGCCCCCAGGCTAACCCACCACCCCAACAACAACAGGGACCTGGGGGCAGTGGTAGTGGGCACACCGTCCAGGGGACAGAGTCCGGGGGAAACAGGGCAACTAGGAGGGCTGCTGTGCGACAGGGGGGGGAGGAGAGGCCCAGGGAACCGACTCTCCAAGAGGCCCTCACCACCATCATGGCAGCCTACCACCGCTCACAAGAGACGATGGCGACGGTACTGGCCAGGTTCCAGGAGATCCAGGCACAGCAGGAGGAACCCTACATGGGGTTCAACAATCATCTCACCAACATCTCTACCGCCATGGGGAGCATAGTCCAGGATCTCCACCGGATAGAAGACACGTTGCGGGACCATGTGGCACCACACAGAGCCCCTGTCACTAGCCCGGACCAGGAACAGCCTACCACCTCCGCCGGCGCTAGTGGACAGGAGGCCCCACCACAACGACAGGCCACCAGAACCCCACTTCCTGCTGAAGAACAACCACCCCGCAAGAGGAGCCTGAGATCCAAAAAAAAGACAGAGTAGGATGTCAAGACCCCCGCCAGCATGAGATACCCCCTGAAGTCATCCCACTGTCCCACATTGCCACCCTGTCCAACCTTGAACTGCCCCTGCTCCATCCTTCCACAGGCATATGGACAATGCACCTGTGAGACTGAGAACTGGACTCTGCCATGGACATTACTCCACCCCCACCCATCACCGTGTGAATATCATGTACCATCATCTAGCACCAAAAATAAATCACGCAATGCACTGAAATCATGCTGGAGTCAGGCTGTATTATTTACAAATGTAAAACACATTACCGATCAATTATGTTCTGTAAACTTTGTGCTGAACACATACCGAGATCAATAAGCATTAGTCCATGGGCTAACCAAGCAGAAGTCACGCAGTGGGTCATACAGCACTGAAAAGGGAAGGGAGAATCAAACATCAGTTTCAAATAACTGGGGGGGTCATAGACAAAGTTGAGAAGCACGAGGCATTCAGGAAAATTAAAATGGCATGTGTGATTCTTACCTGTGTGCTACTGAAAATACTGTTGGATAACTCTGTCCCTGTTGTCTGGGTCGTCCTCTGAGTCTTCCTCCTCTTCACTCTCCACAGGAGACTTCAACACCACCAACTGGACCATCCTCCTGCAGGAAAGGCACCTGACGTCGCAATGCCAGATTGTGAAGCATACAGCAGGCCACGATGATCTGGCACACCTTCTTTGGTGAGTACATCAGGGATCCCCCTTTCATATGCAGACACCTAAACCTGGCCTTCAGAACCCCAAAGGTCCTTTCTATGATCCTCCTAGTTCGCCCATGGGCCTCATTGTACCGTTCCTCAGCCCTGGTCCGGGGATTCCTCACTGGGGTCAATAGCCAAGGCAGGTTGGGGTAACCAGAGTCACCTATTAGCCACACACGTTGTCTCTGTAGCTGTTCCATCACATAAGGGATGCTGCTATTACGCATCACATACGCGTCATGCACTGAACCAGGGAATATTGCATTCACATGGGAGATGTACTGGTCAGCCAAACAGACCACCTGGACGTTCATAGAATGGTAACTCTTCCTGTTTCTGTACACCTGCTCATCGTCTTTTGGGGGGACTAAGGCTACATGGGTCCCATCAATGGCACCAATTATGTTGGGAATATGTCCAAGGGCATAAAAATCACCCTTCACAGTGGGCAAATCAACCTCCTCAGGGAATATAATGTAACTCCGCATGTGTTTCGTCAGGGCAGACAACACTCTAGACAAATCCTTAGAAAACATTGGCTGAGACATTCCAGATGACATGGCCACTGTTGTCTGGAATGAGCCACTTGCAAGAAAATGGAGGACTGACAGCACCTGCACCAGAGGGGGAATTCCTGTGGGTTGGCGGATGGGGGACATCAGGGCTGGCTCCAGCTGGGCACACAGTTCATGGATAGTGGCACGGTCAAGTCGGTATCGTAGTATGATGTGGCGTTCTTCCATTGTCGACAGGTCCACCAGCGGTCGGTACACGCGAGGATTCATCCTTCTCCTCGCAAATCCCAGCGGACGGTGCCTAGGAAGGACAACATGGAGCACAGAGTCAAGATAATCACTGGTACGTTCACCACTGCTTGCATGGCACACGGTTATCTAGGTATTGAAAGGCGTGTATGTGTGGCAATGCCAGGCCTAGGCCTGTGTGTCGCAGTAGAGATTATGCCATGTGGGCTCTTGAAATGGCGGCTGTCTGACCTGTGAAGTGGGACAATGGGATGTGAGGCCATGCGCTGGCGGAGCACACCATGGCGGTAGGCGGTCGAAGACTGCTATACGGAGCCGCATTGGATAACATTGAAGCCTATGGGTTTCAGGAGCCAATGACGATGTGCGCCGGCGGTCGCAGTACGCCATTTTCTATCTGCTTAATCACTCGAGACCTGATCATCCACAGGAGAGGACCTATACTGCAAGTGCTGCTGTGAACTCGGTCTGGAAGTGACAATGGCTGCTGCGACTGGGGAAAGGGCCCCTGCCTTCACGTCTGAAGAGTTGGAGAAGCTCGTGGATGGGGTCCTCCCCCAGTATGCGTTACTCTACGGTCCTCCAGACCAACAGGTGAGTACACCGGGTGCACATGGAATGGGCGATGCCTGTGTGAAGTGGGGTGGATGTAAGTTGGTGGGGTGGGGGGGCGAATGAGGAGTGCAACGCACGACAGATGAGAGCATGTGCTATATTGCAAGGTTGGGGAGGGGGGGCCAATCACATCTAACATGCAGTAAGTTGATGAATGTTTCCTTCCCACCCTGTACATGTCACATAGGTCAGCGCCCATCAGAAAGTCGGGATTTGGCGTGCCATCGCCAAGGAAGTCCGGGCCCTGGGAGTCCACAAGAGGTGGGAGGACATCCGCCGCGGAACCAGGAAGACCACCGAGTCACTGCTGGGGATGGCCTCCCAACCTAGGAGGGGTGCCAGTCGTACCCTGACCCCCCTGATGTCCCGGATCCTGGCGGTGGCCTACCCTGATTTGGATGGGCGCTTGAGAGCATCACAGCAGACACAAGGGGGTGAGTATCAGCACATTCAGCTATCTTTCTGCGCAGTGGAGGCGTCTGGGTGGGGGAGGAGGGTTGGGGGTGACATTAGGCCAGGGCGCTTTCTGTAGTGTAGTCCTCTCCCTTAGGCATGGCCCTGTGCTCCCGGCCCCCACCTCCGTAGGGTGACAAGTCCAGATATTGATGGTCCAGTCTCACACATGTGCGCGTTTGTCATCTCCTGACCTGTTGTCCGAGTCAGAAGTACTGAGTAGTGTGCCCCGAATGCGCGGCTTAGTGCATGCGGCTCCTGTGTCTGTCCTCTCCGCCACGGTGTTGACATTGCATGCACTCAACCAGGTCTTCTCTTTCTCCCCCCACCCTTCTTCTTCATCTTCTTGTGCATGTGTGCATTAGCATCATCAGGCAGAGGAGATTTGGCATCGGAGCACGAGGGAGCTGCAAGCCACAAGGCCCCGGTGGGCACAGGATCAGACACCGAGGGCCCAAGTGAGCCGGAGGGCGAGGGGAGCACCACGACGGGGACTGCTGGAGAGAGCAGCGACAGCGACACGTCCTCGGATGGGAGCTCCCTAGCGGTGGCGGCAACATCCGGGCCCCCCGCCTCTACAGGTACAGCCGCCACCCAGCGCACCAGCCCCGCCCTCCCAGCAGCCCCTCAGCCTACGCTCCGTGCCCGCTCACCCAGGAAGGCGGGCGTCTCCTTCACCCCAGGCACCTCAGCCCCTGCCCCTGTTACCCCTGCTGCCCTCAGTGAGGAGGTCCTTGATCTCCTCATTGTTGGGCAGACTACCCTTTTGAATGCCATCCAGGGGGTAGAAAGGGAGGTGCATCGGAGCAATGCCTACCTGGAGGGCATTCATTCGGGTCAGGCTGCCCATCAACGATCGTTCAATGCTCTGGCCTCAGCACTGACGGCAGCCATTGTCCCTGTTCCCAGCCTCCCTCTTCTGACTGCCTCCACCCTGTCTCTGTCTCCTGTTCCTCAGCCTATCCCATCCACACCATCTGACCAGCCTCCACACACCTCAACACCCAAGGGCAGCTCATCCAGACACAAGCACCACAGATCCCACAAACACTCACCCAAGCAACACACAGATGCAGACATCCCAACAGTCACTACCACCCCTGTGTCCCCCTCCTCCTCGTCTCCCTCCTCCCTCCCTGTGACGTCTCCACTCACACCTGCATGCACACCAACATCAGCCAGTGCTTCCATCACCACCACACCCTCCTGTACAGTCCGCACGCGTGCAGTCACCACCCCCACTGCCATTTACACGTCCCCTGTGTCCTCTCCCACTGTGTCTGTCACCACCCCTTCCAAGACACACAAACGCAGGCAGACAACCACCCAACAGACATCCACCTCACAACAGCCTACAGCACCTGCACCTTCACCCAATGACAGCACACCGGACTATCCTACAACCACATCCTCTTCCTCCACTTCCATCTCCACTTCTCGTACCTTTTACCTTGGCCCTAAAAAAGTTTTCCTGGCTAATCTTGACCTCTTCCCCTCCGATGACCTACCCCCTCCATCTGCAAAGAGTCCCAAGAGCACCATAGCCACCACCAGCCCAACTTCGGGTGTCACTGTTGTGCATGGGTTCTGGAGTCCACCCTTTGCCAGCAGTGACACCTCCATCAGCAGCAAGGACACATCCAGCCCCCCCCCCCGGCAAGAGGACCAGGAAACACAAGGGCCGCTGTGCGAAGACTGACACGGCTGCCCCCAAGGAGCAGAGTTCGCCCACTTCACCAGCCACAACGTCTAGGGGAGGCAAGGGCCCGAGAGCCCCATCTAAGGAGCGTAAGGGCAGCAGGGCGGGGACGTCAGCCAGCAGGAGCGCGGAGCAGGTGGGCCCCACATGCCACATCCCAGCTGTAAAGGAGGACACCAAAGGGCCCAGGACTCCGTCACCGAAGGGCCCAGGAACATCGCGGTCGGAGGGCGTCTGAGCACGGAGTCCAGGCCAGGTCTGGCTCCCTTGAACCTACTGAATGTGCACCGCTGAACAGGGCCCGCCGTGCAGAAGAGCACCGCTGAACAGGGCCCGCCGTGAAGATAGGCACCGCTGAACAGGGCCCGCCGTGAAGATAGGCACCGCTGAACAGGCCCCGCCGTGAAGACAGGCACCGCTGAACAGGGCCCGCCGTGAAGATAGGCACCGCTGAACAGGGCCCGCCGTGAAGATAGGCACCGCTGAACAGGGCCTGCCGTGAAGATAGTCACCGCTGAACAGGGCCCGCCGTGCAGAAGAGCACCGCTGAACAGGGCCCACCGTGAAGATAGGCACCGCTGAACAGGGCCCGCCGTGAAGATAGGCACCGCTGAACAGGGCCCGCCGTGAAGATAGGCACCGCTGAACAGGGCCCGCCGTGCAGAAGAGCACCGCTGAACAGGGCCCGCCGTGCAGAAGAGCACCGCTGAACAGGCCCCGCCGTGAAGATAGGCACCGCTGAACAGGGCCCGCCGTGCAGAAGAGCACCGCTGAACAGGGCCCGCCGTGAAGATAGGCACCGCTGAACAGGGCCCGCCGTGAAGATAGGCACCGCTGAACAGGGCCCGCCGTGCAGAAGAGCACCGCTGAACAGGGCCCGCCGTGCAGAAGAGCACCGCTGAACAGGGCCCGCCATGCAGAAGAGCACCGCTCCGCTGGGCCCCTTCATCTCAAGCACCGCTCCGCTGGGCCCTTCCTGTCAAGCACCGCTCCGCTGGGCCCTTCCTGTCAAGCACCGCTCCGCTGGGCCCTTCCTGTCAAGCACCGCTCCGCTGGGCCCCGCCGTCTCAAGCACTGCTCCGCTGGGCCCCTTCATCTCAAGCCCCGCTCCGCTGGGCCCCGCCATCTCAAGGCCCACTCCCCTGGGCCCCGCCGTCTCAAGCACCGCTCCGCTGGGCCCCGCCGTCTCAAGCACCGCTCAGCTGGGCCCCTTCATCTCAAGCCCCGCTCCGCTGGGCCCCGCCGTCTCAAGCACCGCTCCGCTGGGCCCCGCCATCTCAAGCACCACTCCGCTGGGCCCCGCCGTCTCAAGGCCCGCTCCGCTGGGCCCCTTCATCTCAAGCACCGCTCCGCTGGGCCCCTTCATCTCAAGCACTGTTTATGGTTCACTGTGCCCACCATGCCTCCTCCTTGACCAGTGGAGACTGTTATCCACTTGAGAGACTGTGGCTTTGCACTCCCCAGGATGGCAGAGTGGGCAACCCACCCACTGTAGAGACTTGAGAGACTGTGGCTTTGCACTTCCCAGGATGGCAGAGTGGGCAACCCACCCACTGTAGAGACTTGAGAGACTGTGGCTTTGCACTCCCCAGGATGTCAGAGTGGGCAACCCACCCACTGTAGAGACTTGAGAGACTGTGGCTTTGCACTCCCCAGGATGGCACAGTGGGCATGGTTGCCCCTTCGTGGATCTTGCGTCGTGGACTCATGTGGCTGTGGTGCCCCCCCCTTCCCTTCCCCCTGAGGTGCCTGTAGTATTTTCATCAGATGCCCCTGCAGTGTTCTCTCCAAAGGACTCAGGTCTCCTGTGTGGGCTTTGCCCTTGTGTCGCTACACTGTAGCCCACGGACTGTTCCATTTGACTTTGATGTAGCGGACTAATTGCCTCGGTTCTCCATGGCAGTGTGTATAGTATTATTTTGTTATGGATATTTTGCATAGTTGCCGATACATATCAGAGTCTATTTTTTATATTAAATTTTGGTTCACAATTTAATTATGTCTTTGCATATTTCAGGGGGGTTTGGGTGGTGTCACTGTGCATTGTTGCTCTGCATTGGTGTGTACATAGTTTGGGGGGGTGGGGGTCGCATATGTGTGTGCCCGTAACCTTTCCTCCTCCCCCCTCCCGTGTGTCGTAGGTGCAGTACTCACCGTTGTCGTCTGCGCCGGAGTTCGTACTCGTGGTAGATGAGCAGGTAGACGAGTGCAGGTAGGATGTTTAATTCGGGTTCCATGCTGTCCTCCGTACTCGTGGAGTGTGTTTTGGTGAGCGTTTTCCCGTCCGTAGTCTGTTTCCGCCGTGTTTTTATCGGCGGGGCTCCCGCCCCGGAAAAGGTGGCGGATTGGTGAGTTGTAATACTGTGGGCGGTACATTGTCTGCCGCCTGCCTATTGGCGGTGACCGCCGCGCTGTTTGTCTGTACCGCGGTGGCGGTCGGAGTGTTAATGTGGTGGGCTGTGTTGACGGTTGCCGCCAGGGTCAGAATTCCATTTTTTGGACCGCCGGCCTGTTGGCGGGTTGGCCGCCGCTTTATCACCGACCGCCAGGGTTAGAATCACCCCCAGAGTCTTCTTGGTGAGGTCAAATATCTTGTTTATTGGCTGCAGCCAGTAAAAGGTATCCTATTAGTACAACACGGTGTATATTCTCAGGAGACTGCTCTTCTTGCAAAGCTAACCTTCTCTTTTATACAAAATATTATGCTTTGGGCAAACATTCCTTATTTTACAGTTGACCATTCACATATTTTCACTACAAAGAAATAGCAGGGTTATGATGACAAGCCCATATTTCAGTTTGTCCAGCCCTCAATCAATTACCCGGCAAGGCTCAGTACTTTCATCAGATATCGACGGACCCCCAATATAAACAGGCACCTCCTCCTTGTAAAGCAAGTCATAAAGAAAGAAACAGGGACAGGTGTGTGTATGATTAGGCATGGTTTGTGTGTGATGAAAGGTTTTATGATGTGTTGTGCCTTGATGCTAATCTCATTCGGCCACTGGGAAAGAAACTGGCCGAACAGGTTTGGCTTCAGGCAGGGGAGTCAGCTTGCCCAGGTCACAGAGGAGTCAGCAAAGATGTACGTGTCCTTCAGACTCGTTTTCAGCATTAGACATTGGCCTATGTGAGGGCAATCACAAAATGGCTGTCGTTTAAATGGAACACGAGGGTTCAGGACGGAAACTCTGATATTCGGGTGATTTTGTTACCCGAATATGAATACAATGCTTGTGCATACTATGCTAATCATTCTCGGTCTGCTGATACCAAAATCGTTGTGATACGACGATGTTTATAACACGGGTCCAGAATTTTCAGTACCACAATTATTCTGCAGTTTTTCGGGATCAAATTGTTTTTGTAGTGCAGCTGGTTGTGTGTATGGTGTGTGTGTGAATAGTGTGTGTGGTGCGTGTGTGTGTGTCACTCTTGTTTTCCTCCCACCCTCCCTTCTGTGCTAGGCGGCTGTACTGACTGTTGTCGTCTTCATCGGCATTGGTGTTCATGGTGGAGCATAATGTAGAAGATCATCGGGAAAACCTGCAGTTCGAGTTCCATGGCAGTGTGGTTCTTCCCTGTGTCTCCAATGGTGAGTCCTTTCACTTTTGTGCTGTGTTTCCACCAGGCTTTTGTTGGCATTGGTACCACCCCGGAAAAGGTGGCTATTTCCTGTGTCAAAATATGGTGGGCGGTACTTTGTCTCCCGCCTGGCTGTTGGCGGCCACCGCTGTGATGACTCTTGTTTCCGCCCTGGCGGTTGGTGTGGTACATTGGCTGTCTATGGGAGGTATCACCACCATGGTCATAATTTGGAGGTATTTACCGCCACTTTATCACCCACCGCCTGGGTCGTAATGAGGGCCTAACTGTTTTAAACATCCTTTCCTGCAATGTTGCTGGCTTGTGCAGCAAGCCTGGTGATCATATATGGGGCACATTTATAAATCAATTCAATATATGTCTGATCGCAAAAAAATTGAGCCCTGACCCCATACATAAACCAGTTTATGTATGTGTTTTTTTCCTGCTTACTCTATAAGGAAGAGCCACCCTACAGTATGGTGATCTTCTGGTTTGGGTATGAATCTCTTTAAATGTTAAAATGTGCCTTTTTGCCATCTCTTCACCTAACAACTACGCTATAACCATCACGGGGAGAACTACCCGTATAATGTGTACAATTGAGGGGTCAGAGGGGAAGATGGACTACCCACATTGGCACAACTCAGGGCTGATAGGGAACAATTTGACACTCATGACTTTATAATTATTGCGGGACACATCAACACTACCTTTGAACGTCTGGAAAATAATATTCACTCACTCACTGAGGTGGAAGACGATGAGTGGGGTGTTTCAGCACTAAATATTGTGCCTGTGAGATGATGAACAGATGTAGCATACCAACTACTCTCATATATGCTATGTTTTTACCTGAGGGCAGGCAATGGTCGCACAGAGTCTGATTTTCAAGTGCTTCTTACTTACAATCAACCTAACAGTACCAATAGGATTGATTATATATTGATTTTGTTCCCTTTGTGGAGATCTGTAGTGCTTTTGAAGATTGTTACCAGGAGCGATAGTGATCATAATGCTGTCCACTGTATATTGACCAACTTAATTTATCACCTAATGGATGTCCCACTCTCACTCTCTACTGGCTTGAACCCAACAAATGACAAGCACAATCTTTAATGGGCTCAAATAACACTAAAACCAGATCTTAAGGCCTTCATGAATGAGGCTCTCCTAGACACCATAGAGACTCTAGATAGTTCTATATCTTCACAGGACAAAAACCATTTTGTTACAACTACCCATGGGAATCTCTTTAATACACTTCGGGTGTGCTTCTTGCTGAGGCATTTAGGGATTATACGACCTGGAAAAATAGATAGCACATAATACAATAAATACTGCAGGAATGTGAAAACTGCTCTAAGCCCTGGAGGGTGGAAATGCTGAGTGGATTAGACCATGAAGTAAGCTACACAAGCAGGCCCAGGTAAAAGAGCACAGCAGATGGGACACCTGGACCTGGGTAGATCTATACAAGACATCCAAATCTAAAGAAGTTAGGGGGTTTTACGACTGGTGGAGTTTTCTGACAAATTCTATTTGCCCCAAGACTTGGTATAATCATTTCTCTGATCTATATGATACATCCCCGGGTTTGGCTGTAGAGGTCTGTGGACCTTTTGATCTTCGTTTACATCCAAACTCACCTTTTCTAACCATAGAGTTAAATGAACCTGTATGTGCAATTAAGAGTGGTGCTCTTGGTAAAGCAGCAGGGCATGATGGCGTCCCTGGGGACCTTTTCCGTTCAGATTCTCAGAACTGGGCCATATATATAAACACATTGACAAACACAATCCTTTGAAGTGGAGAGTTCCAGAATAGTTGGAAGGCAGAAGAGATTGTCTTAGTTTATAAGAAGGGTTCCAAGGGCTCACCCTTAAAGTATAGATAGATAAGTCTGATTGACTTCATTCAGAAGGTCTTTTGTAGGCAGATTTTTAATAAACTTAATGATTGGATAGAAGAGCATGAGTCCTTATCGAACTTCCAAGCAGGTTTCACCAGAGATATAAGTACTATTGATCAGATGTTTTGATTTCTGACACGACTGGAAGACGGTGGTTCTCACATATTTAGTTTTTGTGGACCTGAAGTCCGCCTTTGACCTGATGCCCTTCCACAAACTCTGGGACGTTCTTATACATGATGAGTTTCCCCCTGATCTGTTGAGTATTTTGATGAATCTGCACCAATATACGTATGCATAGGTTTGTTGTGGTCCCCTGGGCAAAACGCATAGAGAACATAAAGGTGTACATCACGGATGCACACTTGTTCCAACTCTATTCTTCTACTATCTTAATCATGTGGTAACATCTCCAAGACTGTGAGAGTGATGCCCCAAGGATTGCAGGCCAAAAGATCCCCCTGCTTTTTTCAGAAGATGACACCCTGTTGGTGTCCAAGACACCGGCCGATTTGCAGACCTGGTGGACCACTTCACAGTCTTTTGTGTAGAGAAAGGGCTGACAATAAATCACACCAAAACCAAGTTTCTGACCATTAATCCACACAAATCGTTTAGAGGATCTATTCCCCTAGACAGAATAAAGGAATTCAATAACCATGCTATTAGGTTAACTAGTAACATGCTTTGCTCCTCCCAAGTTAAGAAAAGAAGCATGAATTTATTCCATCACAGATCTGTGATAGTAGGGCTCTATTTGACCTAAAAAACAAAGCAGATTATATCTGTTCCTAAGATCTATAGCACAAAGACAGAGGGAATTGCCTTTCATGGAGCTGAGATGTGGGTTTTGACAGGATTGGCCTTTCTGGGTGTAGCTGAAAACAATTTTTTAAGATCTTTGTTGAGCCTCCCCAAAAGCACATCCTTATTACATTTGCGGTCGAACCAAATATTCATAAGCACCTTTAAGGCCTGTCCTGTACTGGCATAGGCTAAAGTGTACACTGGCCCTAGTAGAGTACTTTAATGCTTTCAAGGAAACAGCTGAACTTGACAAGAACTGTAAAATATACTGAGTACGCTGCATTGGGGACATTCTGCACGAAACAGGCCACGAGGATCACTGGAGAGACCAAGGGTGTTAGTTGCATCTCTCCAAGGATTCTCTTAAGAAGGCCTTTTGGGCCCATACCTAGGGGCCTGAAGGTAAGCAACAAGCACAAGGGATCCCTTTCTTAAGACTTTTTAGACATTAAATCCCACACCGAGTTTGAAAACTTTTTCGACTACATTTCAGCCCCAGTGGCTAGACTGCCGTATGTTAAATTTCACCACAGCACTTTACCACTCCAGTCATTTTGTGCAAAATGGAAATCAAAGGTAGATCTGAGCACTGTCTGCCCATTATGCCTGTACCCTGAGGAAGCTTTACAATACTTCATCTTCTTCTGCCCTTGTTATATACACCTGAGGAAGAGTTGGATCCTCCTGATCTGTAGACAGTACGAGGTGGCACTTAGGATGTCACATGCTGAAACCAAAGAACTGATTGTATGCACTGTCACTAAGGGGGTCATGGCGACCCTGGCGGCCGGCGGTAAGCTGGCGGTAACACCGCCAACAGGCTGGCGGTGTTCTGCCAGCTATTATGACCGTGGCGCAATAGCCACGGCCAAACCGCCGGCCCCTCCAACATACCGCCAGGCTTCCGCCTGGCAGTCATAATCCCCAGGGCAGGGGTGCAAGCACCGCTGCCCTGGGGATTATGAGTCCCCGACCGCCAGCCTGTCCGTGGCGGTAAACACTGCCATGGAATGGCTGGCGGTAAGGGGACTTGGGGTGCCCCTTGGGGCCCCTGCACTGCCCATGCACTTGGCATGGGCAGTGCAGGGGCCCCCAGGCATAGCCCCGTCGCGCATTTCACTGCCCGAATTTTGGGCAGTGAAATGTGCGACGGGTGCTACTGCACCCGCTGCACATCAGCATTGCCGCCGGCTCTATTACGAGCCGGCAGCAATGTTGATGTGACTTTTCCGCTGGGCCAGCGGACGGTAACAGTGTTACCGTCCGCTGGCCCAGCAGAACAGTCATAATAGGGAGCCAGGAATACCGCCGGCAATGGCGGTATTCTGGCTCCCGCAGCCTTGGCGGTCTTTATGAAAGACCGCCGAGGTTGTAATGAGGCCCTAAGTATCTTCACTGGAACTGGGTAACTAGAGCCAGAGTGCTGAGGTGATTTGTGGTCATTCATTAGTAAACATCAAATAACGGTGTCTCCATCTTAGGATCTTGTTGCATTCTCTTTCTTTAGATTGTAAATAGCATTGACTCAAAGTCCTGTTATTTAAATAGCTGTCAATAGCTGTGATATTTTGTAATTTGAGCTCAGACTCCTGTATATATGATCACTCAGCGCAAGTTGGAGTGATGTTCACTAACAAGATTTTGTGACTTGACTAGAGTACCCAATAATATACCAGGTGATCTGGACTCTTCGAGTTCTTAAACTGCTGCTATGCTTTCACTGTTATCTGATTCTATTAATTTTATATTGTTGCTAACATACCAGAATTTTATATTTTGTCTTTATACAATGTATTGTGGAAATGCATGGATCTGGCCCATTTTGTAACTCAACCTATTACCTATTTATAACAGCCTCATATATGTACATTGCTTTGTCTACTTTTATGGCC
The DNA here is from genome assembly GCF_031143425.1 of Pleurodeles waltl. NCBI lineage: Eukaryota > Metazoa > Chordata > Amphibia > Caudata > Salamandridae > Pleurodeles > Pleurodeles waltl. Next base: position 960,943,502 of record NC_090447.1, on the reverse strand, counting down.
ATGGCAACAGAATAAAGTATTCAAACACACACACTGACACTGACTAATAATATATAATTAAATATACATTAATACTAAATAGTGGCAGTCCCCTCTGTGTAGCTATAGTTAGACCAGTATATGCAGTGGAAGAATGTGTTTTGTTTCTCTAATAGCTCTGGTGCTGTTTGAAAAATCTTTGTAAATCTCTCCTATAGAAGTTCATCAAACCGAGCTCCTTCCTGAAAAACTTTGTGTTGTTCCATTGAAAAATTAGAGAACAAAAAGAGAGGGTCCCAAAATCTTCATTTTCCATGTGAATGCTCATAAGAAACTTTTGTTCTCATACACAGAATAAATTGCACAGTGGAATTAGACCAAATTTTAGAACTTTAGAAAGTTAGAACTTTAGTCAGAAAGTGTGCTTTTTGTGATTTGATGTAAATCCATTCTGTTGCTTTTGAATACTTTTCATTTACGGAGGTGCTTGGCTGAGCTTGAAAGGGTTAAGAGGTTAGATGTTTTTGGAAGGTTGATACTGAGGGAGTCTCCCAGTATAGTGATATAAAAAATAGGGCCTTTTGATTAGCTTAGGGAAGGGGTCTGGGACTGGTCTGCAGATACTTGCTTGGTTGGCCACATCAAGGAAATAAATGCTGCAAGAGACATTATAGGACCCCAGAACTCAGTCACAGAATAAAATAAAAAAATTAACTAGGCTAAAAGCTGGCAAGGTGGATACATCCTAGCCCCCCAGGGTCATTCTGGGTGTCCAAAGGGATATGGGGAGAACACAGACAATGTAGGACAGGAGAGAGGAGCAGTCAGCACAACAGAGGGCAGGCTGGAGAAGTATGGAAAGAAAGCTGACCTTCTGAGGGAAGATAAAAGAAGCTGGGGCAGCACTATGGACCACGGAGGGCAGTCGTGACAGGCAGGGGTGGCACAAGGGATAATGGAGTGCAGATGGGAGTAGCAGGAGCACCACATGGCGCACAGAGTGTGTGAGAGAATGGCAGGGCAGTAAGCGGAACTGAGGAAATGGAAAGGGGAAGGAGCAGCACGAGGGGCAAGAGAGAGCAGGCTAGAGTGACAATCATAAAACTGGCCTCAGAGGGCAAGTGGGAGGGGCAGGGGCACAAACTGGACAATGAAGGCAGGTCTGAGGGAAGGGGCAGCAAGGTGACTTCTGGGAGACCGAGGGGGAGGAGAGGGCAGCCACATAGACCACAGAGGTTAGCTGGGAGGGGGCAAGAGCAGCATATGGAAATCAGAGGACAGGCCTGGGGACCAGGATCAGCAAGCTGATCTTAAAGGGCATAAGGGAGAGACAAAGGCAGCACAACAGGTCATGCATTGCAGGTGGGAGGGGCTAGTGATGGTATAGGGAGCAGAGGTGCAGGCCAGAGGGCCAGGGGCAGCTATCTGATCTCAGAGCTCAGCACTGAGGGGAGTGCACAGACCGCAGTGGACATGCAGGGAGCAATTGCTGAGGGCTCCCATCTTTGACCCCCAGCAAGAAAGTTAACTTTCTCTTAATATTCCATCCATCTTTTTCCATACTGTTTCCTCTCTCCTTCAGTCACCCTACCTCTACCTCTTGCTCAGACTCTTTGCCCTTTAGAATTTATGGGGCTCCAAGCTAGGCATCTCTCAAGTGTTTATCAGTTGCCCCATTTCTGAAAGTTTGTTTGGCATTATGCAGGCTTGAATTAGTAGAAAGTGGACAATACAATTTGAAGTTTTTCCAAACAAGGGGTTTCAAAAATCCTTAAGTTGTCACAGCAACAAGCTGACCTTGGAAAGCACCTAGGAATGGCAGTATCAGCACACTGGACCGTGGAAGGCAGGCAGAGGGGGCAGGGACAGCACACGTACTACTCCTTGACTTTGTTGGTTGGCCAGGAGCAGCAAGATGACCCAGGAGAATATCCAGAACGGGCAGGGGCAGTACAATGAACCATGGAGAGCATGCTGGAGGAGATGAGGGAAGCACATGGACCATCGAAGGCAGGCAAGGGTAGCAGGGTAAGCAGGATGACCTTGGAGTGCAGATGGGAGTAGCAGTGGCAACAAAACATATCACAGAGGACAGATGGAAGAGGGTAGACAGATAACACAGACCACAGGGGGCAGGCTAGGGGTCCTTGGGTAGCCTGGAGAGGCAGGAGCAACACAATACCTCACAGGGTAGATGGGAGGGGCCAGGAGCAACACATGCACAATGAAGGGTGGTTCTAGGGGACAGGGGCAACATAATGATTGAAGGGGCAGATTTGAGGGGAAGGAGAAGCACAACAGACCTCAGAGCCCAGGCAAGAGGAAGCAGGGGCAGCTTAGGGACCATGGGGGGCAGGCATGGATGCCAGGGGCAGAAAGAAGACCTCGTAGGGCAGTCAAGAGACCACTCAGGAAGGTGGGAGTGGGGCAGGGCAGCACATGGACTATGGTGGGTAGCTGGAAGGGGCGGGACAGTGACATGGACCACAGAAAGGAGATAGTGGGAGTTAATGGCAGAATATAGAAAACACAAAGCATGCTGGGAGGCCAGAAGTAGCAACTTGACCTTAGAGTGCAGGGAACTGCAGTGGAAGTGCAACGGACTACAGAGGGCAGGCATGGGGGCTAGAGACAGCAGGCTGAAATCGGGGGTTAGCCGGGAGTGCCAGGGACAACTTATAAGGCCCTGGAGAGAAGGCAGGAAGGGGTTGGGATAGCAAATGAACAATGAAGGGCAGTCTAGGACGACCAAAAGAGCAAGCTGAATTTGGAGGGCAGCAGGACTATGTAGAGGTGGCTCACGTATCATGAAGGGCAAGCCAGGAGTGCAAGAGTAAAAAGCACAAAAAGACAACAGAGTGCAGGCAAGAGGGGGATATGGCATTACATTTTATCACACAGTGCAGGCCTGGTGGACGGAGTGGCAAGCTGACTTTAGAGTGCAGCAGGGAAGAGCAGGGGCAGCACAACAGATCAGAGATGGAAAGCAGAGGCCTACAGGAAGCAATTTAATCTTGTAGTGCAGCAGGGATGGGCAGGCCAAAACAACTGACCGTGAAGGGCAGGGGGAGGAGAAAGGGGCAGAAAATGGACCACAGAGGCAGGCATGAGGGGGAGGGAAGCAAGCTCCCCTCAGGGGCCAGGAGGTAGGAAAAGGGCCAGGGGAAGCACAAGAGACCACTTAGGATAGATGGAAAGGAGCAGAAGCTACTCAAATACCATGGATGGCACATGTGAGGGGCCAGTGCAGCACACACCAGGAAGAGCAGTCATTGGACTAGGGACAAAAACATGACATTGGAGAGCAGCAGTTAGAAGGAGGTGCAGCACAACGAACCACAGAGAGCAGGCAGGAGGGGACAGGGGCTTATCACGAACCATGGAGTGAATCCAGGGTGCCAGGAGAAACAAGCTGACTGCACAGAACAGTACTGACAGGACAGAGGCACCAAACAGACCACAAAAGAGAGGTAGAAGGGGCAGATGAATCACACAGACCACAGATCCCAGGCCTGGGGCCATAGGTAGCAAGCTGACATCAGAGTGCAGCCTTGAGGGTCAGGGGCAGCACAACAGACTAAGAAAGGCAGGTAAGAATGATCAGGGTCAACATAGGGATCACAAAGGGCAAGCCACTGGGTCAGAGACAGCAAGCTGAATTCACATGCAGGCGGAGTTAGGGGAAGTACAGGAACCACAAAGAACAGGCTGTAGGGCAAGGGTTAGTAAGCTGACCTCGGAAGGCAGCAAAGAGGATAGGGCAGCACACACACTGCAGAGGGCAGGCCTGGGATGACAAAAGGCAGCAAGAAGGCCTCAGAGTGCAGCAGGGAATGAAACGGCAGCAGCAGCACAAAGAATCGTGGAGGGCAGGTGTGGAGTTCACAGACAGCAAGCTGAATTCAGAGAGAAGTGAGGAGAGTCAGGAGCAGCACAACAGCCCACAGAGGGAAGGTGGGAAGGGGCAGGGGTAGCCCATGGACAACAGATGGAAGGCTGGGAGCCAGAAGCAGCAATCTGACTTTAGAAGGCAGCAGTGCGAGGCAAGGGCATCTCACAGACTGCTGATGGCAGATAGGTAAAGCAGGGGCAGAAAGCTGACGTCGGAGGGAGCCAGGAGCAGCAGTGGCAGCCTAGATAATGGATGGCAGGCCTGAGGGGGCCATGGCTTGTCATGCTCCACAGACAGCAGGATGGGTGGCCAGCTGCAGCATACTGAACTCAAAGAGCAGCAGGGGGCAGGGAAAGCACAACAGACCATAGATAATAAGCTAGGGGTCACAGGCAACAAGCTGACGTAGGGCATGACAGAACAACAGACTATTGAGGGCAGGTGAGAGGGACAGGAATAGCACATGGAACACAGTAGTAGGCTGGCAGGCAAAGGGCAGCAAGATAGCCTCAGAAGGCAAGAAGGGGGCAGGAGCTGGGGAAGCACAATGGACCCTGTAGGAAAGATGGGAGGGGGGATGGGCCTCCCACGAATAACAGAGGGCAGACCGGAGGGCCAGGGCTGCAGATGCACCACAAAGGGAAGTCAATGGTGACAGGGCAGTACGATGACCTTGGAGAGCAGCAGAGAGAGGCAAGGACATCACAGGAGACCCCTGAGGACAGGTCTGGGGGGGGGGCACAAATAGCACAATGACTTTTAGGGCAAAAGAGAGGAGTAGGGACATTAAAACAAACTGGGGAGGAAAGGCAGAAGGGTGCAAGGACTGGATGTGCAACATAAATGTCAGGCCAAGGGACCAGGTGCAGCAAGCTAAAGTTGGACAGCAGCAGTTAGGGATGGGGGCATCACAGTGGAAAATGGAGAGAAGGCAGAATGTTGCAGGGGGAGCACAAATGCCAGGTTGACAGGCAGGCCAGGGTACCACAGGCAACAACCTGACCTAGGGGCATAAGGGAGGCACAGGATCTGCAGAACAGACCAAGGAAAGCAGAAATTAGGGGTCAGAGGCATCACATGGATAACGGAGGACAGGTTAGAGGGTCAGGGGCAGCAAGCTGACCTTGGAGGGCAGCTGGAAGTTCTGGGGCAGCACAACAGACCATGAAGGGCAGGCTGGAGAGGGCACAGGAAGCCATGAAATGGGAGGACATGCCAGGAGGCTGGGGCAGCAAGCTGACATTAGAGGGCAACAGGGAGGGGCAGAAGCAGCTCAATACACCATGGAAGGCAGACAGGAGGGACCAGGGAAGAACACAAATCAAAGAAGACTTGCCAGTGGCAGCAAACTGACCTTGGGCGGGAGCAGAGTTGTTCTGAGCAGCATAGCAGACCATGGAAGGCAGGTGAAAGAAGTAAGGGTCAGCACACACACACCATGAGAAGCAGGCAGGGGGCCAGGCGAAGCAAGCTGAAGTCTGATGGTGGCAGAAAAGGGCAGCACAATGGACCACGAAGGACAGGTGGGTGGGGCAGGGAAGTCTCTGGGAACAGGCTTGGGGTGTCAAGCTGACCTTAGGTTGACAGAGGTTGGGGCAGGGGAAACACACAAAAATTACAGAGGACAGGATGGGTGATGACGGGACCGCAATCTTACCTTGTAGGGAATCAGAGCGGGACATCAGCAAAACATAGACACAGAGGCAGGCCAGGGGGCCATGAGTATCATGCATACCTCTGAGGGCAGCAAGAAAGAGCAGGGGCAGCTCAATGGACCATAGAAGGAATGTGGGTGGGCCATGTCAGATCACAAAACACAGAGAGTGCAAGTAAAAATCTGACTTCAGAGGGCAGCCAGAAAGGGCAGTGGCAGCACAACAAACAATGGAGGGAAAGCAGAGGGGGCAGGGGCAGCACTTACAACAAGGAGGTCAGGTCTGGTGGCCAGGCCAGCAAGCTGACTTTGACTAGCATCCGGGAAGGGCAAAGGCAGCACAATGAACTATAGAGGGCATGAGGGAGTGGAAATGGACCGTACATAGCCCATGGAGAGCATCCAAAGTGCCAGGGAAAGCAAGCTGACCTTACAGGGCAGGCTTGAAGGTACTGGACATTAAACAAACCACAAATGATTGGTAGAAGGGGTCAGACTTATCACACAGAGCAGATGTGGAGACCCTGGGAAGTCAGTTGACCTAAGAGGTTCATCCGTGAGGAGTAGTCGGAGCACAATGGACCACAAAGTCAGGTAAGAGAGGATGGTGCAAACACATAGACCAAAGAGGGAATGATTGGGGGCTGGGGGCAGTGAGCTGACTCCTCAGGGTAGGCAGGAGTAGCTAAGCCATCCCAACCGACCACAGGGGGCAGGCAGGAGGGAGCAGAACATGGACAAGAGAAGGAAGTCCAAAGAGACAGGTCATCAAGCTGACATTAAAGAGTAAGTGGGAGGAGCAGGGCATCACAATGGACCATGGAGTGCAGGGGGAGGGGCAGGGGCAGCACATGCACACCTAAGGACAGAAAGAAAGGGCAGAAACAGTAAACTGACAATAGAGGGTTGACAGGAATGGGAGGGGCTACAATCTAACATCAGAAGGCATGCGGGAGGGGTTGGAGCAGCACAACCCGTGGAAAACCATTACTGTGCATGGCAAAGAACGTTCAAAGCGTAATCGGGTGACTGCCTGCAGTAAGATGGGCACAGGGCTAATGCACATCGGTGTATTGCTGACAGCCATGCTCAGCATGTTTTGGGGCCCTGGGATGTTAGCCATTGGTCCTGACTAGAGGCCAGGTGTTGAAGGTAACCCCCCCCCCACTGCACATAGCTAAAGATTGTTTATAGCTGGAGGTGCCCATGTCTAGGGCTAGTCCTGGGCCAACCTTCATCTGTGCACGGAGTTCATGTCCAGTGTGAGTTTTGCCTGAATATGACTAAAAAAACTGAAATTCTCTTAAAGCTTAAAAAATATCGGTTAAAGAGGCTTTCTAGCTAGGTATGGTATCAGAATATTCCCTTACATTAAAAAATAGATATTCACTGGAAAAAAACAAGATTAAAGAGACATATGGTACGATAACAAGATCTTAGCTTACGGTAAAAAATCATAGAAATTCACTGGAAAAGTCACAGGTTAAAACAATATTGTAGTTAAGAGACACATTCACACACAACATAATGTTGAACCCCCATCCTCCACCACTTATGACCTCAGATATTATACAAATCATGACATGTTAAATGTCATCAATAATGACATCACTGATGACATCTTATAAAACATTATTGGTGACATCACTGATCATATCTTCTAATGAGTGTGCCTGTTGTTTATACGCTTTTCATACCAGAAGGTATTCAGCGAGCTACACCTAGTCCCAATATTCTCTCAGCTCTGTATGCTAATGGATGTAACCTTTCACAACATGCTGGAGATAAATCATATCCGAGAAATCACCCACATTTAGTTGATATTCTGCCTTTTTTACTGCCATTCGTGTACACAAGAAACCTAAAGTCTTCGTGATTATTACAATCACTAATTTATTATACCTTAAAACTATTCAAAAGAGTATTTGGTATTTATTTACATTAAAGAGATGTACCTGTTAAATAACTCAACTGATATAGAAATTTAAGCCAACAGCTTCACATCTATGCATTAGCCAAAGAGAAGTCATGCACAACCAGCTCTGTGGACAACCCTCTGTTTTATAAAAGTATTGAACACATCTTCCTTTAACAAGCAGAATAGTGTACACCGTTAGAACAACACTTAGAATTTGACCACAATATAAACCGGTGAATAATGTGTTGTAAGGATAAGCTTCAGTTTTTGTCACATATTTTGGCATCACAACTTTGAATTAAGCTGCAACTTATTTGTAAAATACATCTTCAACTCACGTTGGTTGCTTTAAGTCTCTGCTTTTTCTATGGAAACATGGTCCTAATTATAACTATCAACTATCTAGTGGCAATCGTCACTAGGAAAATGTATATATATATACAGGGAGTGCAGAATTATTAGGCAAGTTGTATTTTTGAGGATTAATTTTATTATTGAACAACAACCATGTTCTCAATGAACCCAAAAAACTCATTAATATCAAAGCTGAAACTTTTGGAAGTAGTTTTTAGTTTGTTTTTAGTTTTAGCTATGTTAGGGGGATATCTGTGTGTGCAGGTGACTATTACTGTGCATAATTATTAGGCAACTTAACAAAAAAAAATATATACCCATTTCAATTATTTATTATTACCAGTGAAACCAATATAACATCTCAACATTCACAAATATACATTTCTGACATTCAAAAACAAAACAAAAACAAATCAGTGACCAATATAGCCACCTTTCTTTGCAAGGACACTCAAAAGCCTGCCATCCATGGATTCTGTCAGTGTTTTGATCTGTTCACCATCAACATTGCGTGCAGCAGCAACCACAGCCTCCCAGACACTGTTCAGAGAGGTGTACTGTTTTCCCTCCTTGTAAATCTCACATTTGATGATGGACCACAGGTTCTCAATGGGGTTCAGATCAGGTGAACAAGGAGGCCATGTCATTAGATTTCCTTCTTTTATACCCTTTCTTGCCAGCCACGCTGTGGAGTACTTGGACGCGTGTGATGGAGCATTGTCCTGCATGAAAATCATGTTTTTCTTGAAGGATGCAGACTTCTTCCTGTACCACTGCTTGAAGAAGGTGTCTTCCAGGAACTGGCAGTAGGACTGGGAGTTGAGCTTGACTCCATCCTCAACCCGAAAAGGCCCCACAAGCTCATCTTTGATGATACCAGCCCAAACCAGTACTCCACCTCCACCTTGCTGGCGTCTGAGTCGGACTGGAGCTCTCTGCCCTTTACCAATCCAGCCACGGGCCCATCCATCTGGCCCATCAAGACTCACTCTCATTTCATCAGTCCATAAAACCTTAGGAAAATCAGTCTTGAGATATTTCTTGGCCCAGTCTTGACGTTTCAGCTTGTGTGTCTTGTTCAGTGGTGGTCGTCTTTCAGCCTTTCTTACCTTGGCCATGTCTCTGAGTATTGCACACCTTGTGCTTTTGGGCACTCCAGTGATGTTGCAGCTCTGAAATATGGCCAAACTGGTGGCAAGTGGCATCGTGGCAGCTGCACGCTTGACTTTTCTCAGTTCATGGGCAGTTAATTTGCGCCTTGGTTTTTCCACACGCTTCTTGCGACCCTGTTGACTATTTTGAATGAAACGCTTGATTGTTCGATGATCACACTTCAGAAGCTTTGCAATTTAAAGAGTGCTGCATCCCTCTGCAAGATATCTCACTATTTTTGACTTTTCTGAGCCTGTCAAGTCCTTCTTTTGACCCATTTTGCCAAAGGAAAGGAAGTTGCCTAATAATTATGCACACCTGATATAGGGTGTTGATGTCTTTAGACCACACCCCTTCTCATTACAGAGATGCACATCACCTAATATGCTTAATTGGTAGTAGGCTTTCGAGCCTATACAGCTTGGAGTAAGACAACATGCATAAAGAGGATGATGTGGTCAAAATACTCATTTGCCTAATAATTCTGCACTCCCTGTATATATATATATATATATATATATATATATATATATATGCATACATATATATTTTCCTAGTGGTGACTGCTAGACCAGAAAAATATTGATGTTACATTAATTTTAATATTTCAGTTTATCTTTACTTTGGTGTCCAGTGAATGCTTTCATGACACTGTTTTTTTTGTCAGAGAAGCAGATGCAAAGGGGGAGCCATGTGACACTATACTGATGGTCCCGCAGCCATGGATCAGGATCCTGCTTTTCCGACCCACTTTCTGACTCCCGGATCGTCTGAGAATTTTTCACAAAACTGCACAGCCCGGCGCTGCCCGCCAGTCACACTGCTTTGCACTTGTTGTGCCTGAGGCCTGCTTGCAGTTTTCAGGCACATGACCTGCCAGTGACCCACCCCAATCTGCCAGAGCCAGCCTGCCATTGCCCATCCTAACTGTCCCTAGTACATCTTTTCCACTCATACAGGACAATGGGCCCGTGGGGAACCCCATTTGAGTGGCCTGAACTGCAGCATCAGAGGAATAATTGGAGCATTGCACTCCCACTCACTACGTCCTGGGCACTGGCAGGTGTGGGGAAGTCAATGAGCAGATGGCAGCACACGTGGGGACTGAGCTGGTGTCTGTATTCAACCATTGCAAATGTAAGCCTAGGACCCCTGCTTGGTCTTGGTGTGGCTTGTGCGAGACCTGGTGAGCTCCCAGTCAATTCCCCCACCTTGTCACTCCTACTCAAAATACCATTCGCAGACTGGAGTACTGAATGCCTGGACCTCAGAGAAAATTAGGAGCATGTCAAGAAACATAGAAATTATCCCCTCTTACTTCACCTGGAGGATTCCATCATATCTCAGGTGGCCCATCCTGTCCAATTTCTCGTCACCTCTCCCTCCCTATCGCCCCCTCATCATCTGGGATACCATAGAGGAGACAAAAGGTGAGTGTGGAACAGTGAAGAATTAGGTTAAATGAGTTGAAGTGAGATGCCTTACTGCATTATCTGTACCAACAAGCAGTGCCAAGTAGAAGTGGGCAAAACTTGTGTCTTTGATACCAGCCTAACCTCCATCCCACTTTGTAGCCAAATAGATCCAGAAGAGCTCCCAGGCCTTGAGGCAAAGCAGAGGAAATCAGCCCTACATAATTTAAAGTAAACAAGCCACAAGGTAAAATACCCAAAAGGAAAATCCTGACTCAGAAAAAATCCCAGGAAGATGTCCCCCCTTTCACCCTACCCTGCCATCACACTCAGCCTCCTTCATATCTCCTACTCATGAGGCAGTCAACCTTGGGGTGAAAGGAAGGCACCAAAGCAGAACACCTATTGCTAAAAAACCTGCCTACAATAGGTCAAAAGGGTCAACAAGGGAATGCCTCCACAAAATCTCTGATCATTCATCATTGGGGTAAGCTATCACCACCACACGGTCCTCAGTTAACCTCCAGATTAACTTTTACACTCTTAGCCAAGGGGCCCTGCTACCTACAGGACAAAAAGGCTGCAGGTCACCCTCATACCCAGGGCTTAATCAGGGGTAACCAAATAATGAGCAGCTGCCCCAGTTCCACTCACGTCTCATTGAGAACTACAAATAGGGAACCATCAATGAAAGTTAATTGTGGACTGACATTACTGCTTCCACCTGCCTGACCTCCACAGTCACCCCAACAGCAGAAGCAGATAGAGGTTGCTCAAACTCACTCAAGGTTAATCTGATCCTTGGGCCAGTCACAGTCACACAGGATGAACCCACTATTTCTCTCACAGCAACTTTACCATCTCCTATTAGGAGGGCAAAAAGGGAAAGCATTACAGACTAGGAAATGGGAAATCTCTTTTACCACTTTCTTTCCACAATTGAGGACAAATTGAAGAGTCACTAGCTCAAACCACTATGTTCATCAGAGACCAATTGAATGGGGACATCTGCCCAACTCAGGCTCCTGTGTGCCCCACTACTAGCCAAACCTTGGACACCATCAGCATCCTGCAAGACACGATTGCCAGGGCACTCCTCTGTCAATCTCAAAAGACAGAGCTGCAGATAGATTTATTACAATCACTGGCTACCTACCTGTTCACCCACAATAGACAAATTAAGCACTTTACCTGAGATGTTAGGCACCTTAGTGGAAAGTTCAAAGAAAAAGGCACAGAGGGATGGAACAAATAAACAGGAAGCAACTCCAACAACAAATGGTCCTCGTAATATCAGATTGCTGCACAACATCAGCTATAGTCATAGAGGCACCACCTAGGTCAGCAAGGGAGACAAATTATTTCCTCTAATCCTCCCTCTGTGTCATGGAAGACATGCCTCTTTGAGACTGCCCAATTGTGATGCATCTGGGAATGGTGCAGCGTGCAAAACGTCTGTTAACTCAGCCCACCTCTTCTCCAGGAGTGCTAAAAAGAGATTGGAAAAGCAGTCAAAGAAACAGTGCACATAAAAAAGGAGATTCTTGACTTTAGGGGCATCCAACATCCCAGACGTACATCCAGGGCTTGGTCCAATTAAGCTTTTTTCCATATTTGTTTTAAAAAAAAAGTCAACACTGCGGTTCCACAAGGCAATATCCTAAACAAGGGGACCAAAGAAGCAAAAGAAAGTGATGGCACCACTGCAGTCACCCCAGCCGTAATGACTATAGATGTTGAGACCATGTGCACATTAGTCAGTCCCTCACATAAGAGAAGTATGAATGAACAAGGGAAAAAGGGCCCCACAACTGAATAAAACTATATATATGGCTTTCACGCATAGCTTAGCAGCCTTATTGTCCCAAGAAAATGGACAATAGACATGGCCACACAGTCAGACCACCCTCACTTTGATGCAACAAACAATCCCCAACATGTCCAAGAGACCCGGGATATAACAATGAACCTAGTTACTGCTGTGTCCTCTTTCAACAGCAGCAGACACCAACATGAACACATGTCAAATGCCCCTCTCAGAACCTGCTTACTGCTGGGCCTCCTTCCGACATCAACAGCAACATTCAAGCCAATATTAGGCCGTCAGAGCCTCTATATCTAAGAGATCTCCCCTTCCACACTGGGCAGAGCTGACTGTGAGGCACCTCAATAGGGCTTTGAGTTGGCTTTTATTATTCCTCACTATCACCCTAAGGGCTCCTATGACACACTTAATAAAGGAAATCTCTTACAACTATTTAATCACATTCCCTCATTGAAAGATCTCAACTTGAATGATCCAGCTTGAGTAAAATTCGTACACACGTCTGTAAGCAGAAACACAGAAGCCACTGTAACAACCTGGAAAAGGGAGGACAATAGAGTTGCAGTTGGTGAAAAGAGAACATTTGAATACTGGGGAACAGAGCTCCTAAAACTGCAGCCACCAAAATGCCCCCATGTGCTAGTGCCTCACATGCAATTTAGATCAAACAAGGGCATTTAGAGGGCTGCTACTGGTGGGAACCATGACAGAGCCCGAAGAATGTCCAAGATTGTAACCATCTTAATAGTATGATGCTTGCAAAACCACAGAACATGCAATGAGCACAACGAATGTGGGTGGTTGGCACACTCCCTATCGGAGGCCTGGAGCAGCATCCCTAGCACCACAACAGCCAGATCGATCTTTGAAGAGAAACATCATGTCCCACCTCACAATTACATCATGAAACGTGGCTGACCTCAAGTCCATTAGGACAAGCAAGCAAGCACTAGCTGGGTAAAAGTGACCTTCTCTGCCTGCAACCAACCTGGGCTCTTACACTGTCAATTTTATAAGGATTTTATCAACTTTTGAAGTCAGACTCCTGAACCAGCCTCTTTTGATGTCTTTCAGGGAGCTTATTCTTCTTTGTTAAACCCAAGTGCAAGGTACAAGCCACCCCCACCATAGTGGAAGACACAGTGACAGCTTGGAAGATCTTTTTAAGAACTTCCCAACCCACGGAATTCTGCTGGCAGGCAACTTCGAAATCTGTTGGCTAGAGAACATAAATTAACTTCTTGCGCATTCAAAGGAAAGAGAAGAGATGAAGGTCTTTTAGATTATACATAACTGTGGCAGAGCAACAGTGTTCGGCACAAGCTCCCCATCATCAATTCCCTTCCACCTTCAAGGAAATTTCAACAATTGACAAGGTTTTCATGTCAGAGTCCCTAGTGAGGGGCGGCATCAACTTTGAGACTGTTAACAGACCAGAAAGTATTTACAGTCCTTTGAGCCTCACCCTGAAGCTAACAGCACTTAAGGCAGACAGATGTACTAACGTGGGTAGAATCAGAGAAACCCGTAAGGAGAATTAAGAGGAGTTTAGAAGATATTCCAAATGTCAGCGCTTGGCTGAGGAAGCAGATTACTGAGGAAATAAATAACTGTCAATCGAGTATACTTTAAGCATGGGGCTCTCTTATAGGAGACTTGAGAGCCTCCCTGTTAGATCTTGACAACATGCAGACTTGAACAGGGCCAGACTGGCAGGGGAGGTCACAACTCCAGTACAACAAAATAATTGTCTCCACCCTAAAAATCCCAACAGAGGGTCCTGCACACACACAAACACAACCCTACAGCAAAGACAGTTGTGGCCGTTAACAAATTGGACATGCTGCATAAACAAATGCATAGGAGCAAAAGAACACTGTGGATCAAAGGAAATGGGTAACGATATTTGAAATGCTGAAGGGAAAAACTGGCTCACTTCTGGGATTACACCAATGAACTAAAAATCACCAAATTCTCAAGGGAAAATGGAGTCTCGGAGGGTGCCTAAATAAGCTATGTGAAGAAGCTATACACAGACCAGTCCTCACTTCCCGGCCAAACAGTCATGCTGGGGGCTGCAGAAATAAACGAGGGCTTCTTCCCGGAGCTAACCTCCACCTCCTTGGTCCGTAGAGCTATCGGGCTCATAAAAAAAGACTGAGGCCTGGCCCTAACGTCTTCCAGGCAGCATATTTAAATGAACCCCGGAAGCACGGTCAGGGGTGCTAACTCCTCTTTTTAATCATGCCTTCCTAGTAGGTCAAGTCCCAGACACATGGAGGAGGTTCTATCTTGTGTCCCACATTCAAGAATGGGGACATGACAAACCCATCAAATTATCCCCTATAACACTCCTGGACTTAGAGGCAAAAAGCTGTGCTTGAGTCCTACTTAAACAACTGGAGGCCTGGGCAGCTTAACATGAAGTTCGGCCTTTTTTTAGACTGGTTTCTGGACTTCTGCATCAACAGTTGATAACATCACACCACCTGTATTTTTGAGTCACAGAGCAGCACTGAAAAACAGTTACCACTCTTCTTCTATTTTATAGACTATAGTGTAGCATTCAACAGGTTTGACCATCCTACATTACGGAGAAAACTGAGGCAATAATTTAATTATACACAGGGAATTGTGTCTGAGTGAAAACAGGACCCTACAATGTTACGCTAAAATCCGCTCCTATTGTGTCCTATAACAGGAATGTGTTCTTGTATTGTGTCCTGTAACAGGGATGTGTTCTTGATCTTTTCTTATTCAACCTATACACAGCTGACATGGGAAAAGCCATGGAGGGCGGCAGCCTTGTTCCTCCCAAACTGGGCCCAACCAAACTCCACATCATTCAATACGCTGATGAAATTGTAATAGTGGATCACACTAAAGCAGGCATCCAACCAGCCCTGAACACTCTAAACGCTTACAATGAGGGAAACCATTTTAGGGTAAATCAGGACAAGACAAAGGTTCTCATGTTTGGGAGTTACACAAATAAGAAATATCTCACCTGGCACACAGGTAGCAAGACCAACAACACAGCCAGGAAAAACAATTATCTGGGAGTTTAGTTTTCAGAAAACTTTAAACACACTTTATACTTCACACTTAAAATTCTTGAGGAAGAGTCATGCAGTAATCATTGACAACCTCAACCAATTGAACATGAGAATAAGTAGCATCTCAGGTGCTCCCATACTCAGGGCCATGAATGGAACCCTCCTTCCAGCGCTGCAGTATGGGCACCAGCCCTTCCTAGGGGCCTGTGCCCCAGCCTTGGAGCTCACTCATTGTAAAAGGCACAGGAAAATGTTCCAACAGCCACGCTACATCTGTCAGATGAGACTCAGATTGAAATTTGGCTTGGTGAAAGAATCATGAGTCTTAAAAGCAGCCACATTTAAATATTTAACCTCGGCCCTGAAGGAGCTTGGCAACTTGCTACAGGCATCCTAGAAGGGCATTTTTTTCAGACTCTGGGCAACCCCTGGTCGGGCTGTTTGAGTTGGTTTTATTTTTAACATTAATAGGTGTGTAGTTATTTAATAATTAAATACTTTAATTTGCTTGTAAATATTTATAGGTTGAGTTTGTTGCTTGAGAAGGTGGAATTTCTATCTTGTAGGTCAGTATTTTAGTGTTTCCTCCTCTAATGTTCACTACAGTTTGAAGATATAAAGAAAAATAAATATTTGGGATGTGATTTAACCTTAGAAGTTAACCAGTTCACATAATTTAATTTTAAACCAGTGTATTTGTTTTACTTACGTTTTAAAGTGGATTGTAGCTTATTTTAAGGTTGGGGCTTTATTTTTGGGTCTCAACTCTAGACGAAGCACATGCGCTGTCTTGAGTAAGACATGCTGTATCCACTGTTGTGGACTTCAGACCACCTATAGGCTTTCCACTGGCTGACACATCATCACTCAATTTGTCATTCTTCCATTTGTTAAAGGCATGTACGCGTCATGCTCTTCCGGGGTTTAGCCCGCCCTCCCGAGAGCACTGCCTAACTTTTTTTAACCGTTCCGCAGTGGACTTTTGTAGGGTAGTTTCGGGACTACTTGTTTTAGTTCTTTAAGAGCGCAGTCAAACAGATCTAATTGTGAAGAAATCTCCAGCCCACAGGTTAATTGCTCTGCAATTACCTCGACTGGCTATATGGCACATATTGTTGCTTCTTGTGTTCTGACTTCCTTTGCTCGCCGCAGTCCAAAGCTGTGACCCTCTTGGACCTACAAGACACTTGCAATGTTGCCACGCTGCACCATGCCTGCTCATTTGGTCCGAGTGTGGCTGTAGGAAAATGCCTCTGTTGGCATGGTTACCCCCTAACTTTTTGCCTTTTGTTGATGCTAGTTTTGATTGAAAGTGTGCTGGGACCCTGCTAACCAGGCCCCGGCACCTGTGTTCCTTCCCTAAAACTGTACCTTTGTCTCCACAATTGGCACAGCCCTGGCACACAGATATGTCCCTTGTAAATGGTACCCCTGGTACAAAGGGCACTGTGGCCAGGGAAGGTCTCTAAGGGCTGCAGCATGTATTATGCCACCTTGGAGACCCCTCACTCAGCACATGCACACTGCCTCACAGCTTGTGTGTGCTGGTGGGGAGAAAAAGATGACATGGCATTCCCCTCAGGGTGCCAGGCCCACAACCCACTGACTGTGGCATAGGTAAGTCAGCCCTCTAGCTGGCCTTACAGCCCTAAGGCAGGGTGCACTATACCACAGGTGAGGGCATAGCTGTACAGTGTATAAGACAATCCTTAGACATTGTAAGTGCAGGGTAGCCATAAAGTCTATATGGTTCGGGAGTTTGTCAAACATGAACTCCACAGTCCCATAATGGCTACACTGAATGCTGGGAAGTTTGGTATCAAACGTCTCAGCACAATACATCCACACTGATGCCAGTGTGGGATTTATTGAGAAATGCACACAGAGGGCATCTTAGAGATGCCCCATGCATGCCAGCCCAACTACTACTGCTAGGCTGACCAGTTTCTGCCAGCCTGCCACATCCAGACGGGTTTCTGGCCACATGGGGTGGGTGCCTATGTGCACTCTGTAACCAGGAAAAAAGCCTGTCCTGGGTGGAGGTGCTTCACACCTCCCCCTGCAGGAACTGTATACCTGGCAGTGAGAATCAAAAGGCTCAAGCCTGGTGTTACAGTGCCCCAGGGCACTCCAGCTGGGGAGATGCCCGTCCCCCCTGACACAGCCCCCACTTTTGGTGGCAAGTCCGGAGGAGATAATGAGAAAAACAGGGAGGAGTCACCCTCCAGCCAGGACAGCCCCTAAGGTGTCCTGAGCTGAGGTGACTCCTGCTTTAGAAAATCCTCCATCTTGCTTTGGAGGATTTCCCCCAGTAGGATTAGGGATGTGCCCCCCTCCCCACAGGGAGGAGGCGCAAGGAGGGTGCAGCCACCCTCAGGGACAGTAGCCATTGGCTACTGCCCTCCAGCCCTGAACATACCCCTACATTTTGTATTTAGGGGCGACCCTGAACCCAGGAAAACAGATTTCCTGATGACCTGAACAAGAAGAAGGACTGCTGACCTGAAAGCCCCACAGAGACAACGGAGACAACAACTGACTTGGCCCCAGCCCTACCGACCTGTCACCAGACTCAAAGAACCAGCGACGCATCCAGCGGGACCAGTGACCTCTGGTGACTCAGAGGTCTGCCCTGTAACCCAAAGGACCAAGAAACTCCAGTGGACAGCGGCTCTGTCTAATCTACAAAGAAGAAACCATCTTTAAAGGGACTCCAGTCTCACTCTGGAAGCGTGAGTCCACAACACTCTGTACCCGACGCCCCCAGCTCATGTCCAGAGAAACCAACACTGCAGCGAGGACCCACAGGCAACTCCCACTACATGGACACCCTGAGATGACCTCCCTGCACCCCCACGGCGACGCCTGCAGAGAGAAACCTGAGGCACCCCCTGACGCGACTGTCAGGTAACAAAGAACCTGGAAGAAGTACTGCACCCGCAGCCCCCAGGCCCAAGAGAAACCAACTACCGGGTGCAGGAGTGACCAGCAGGTGGCCCTAATCGTTACCCAGTTGGTGGCTGGCCCGAGAAACACCACCTGTACCCTGCCTTCATCGTCGGAGTGAACCTCGGGTCCCTCCATTGATTTCTACTCAAAACCCAACACCTACTTTGCACACTGCACCCGCCGCCCCTGTGCCACTGAGGGTGTATTTTGTGTGCCTCTTTGTGACCCCCCAGTGCTCCACAAAACTCCCCTGGTCTGCTCCTCGAGGACGCAGGTACTTACCTGCTAGCAGACTGGAACCGGAGCACCTCTAGTCACAATAGGCGCCTATGTTATTTGGGCCCTTCTTTGACCTCTGCACCTGACCAGCCCTGTGTTGCTGGTGCTGGGTGTTTGGGGTTGACTTGAACCCCTAATGGTGGGCTGCCTATGCCCCAGAGACTGAACTTGTAAGTGCTTTACTTACCTGTTAAACTAACTTGTACTTACCTCCCAGTCTACTTTTGAAATAGCTTATTGTCATTTTTGCCAAAACTGTGTACCTTACTGTTTTACTTCAAACTTAAATTCTTACCTATGCCAAGTACCTTACAATTTATGTATTTACTTGAATTCTGAATCTTGTGGTTCTAAAATAAATTATGAAAATAATATTTTTCTATATAAAAACCTATTGGCCAGGAGTTAAGTCTTTGAGTGTGTGTTCTCATTTATTGCTTGTGTGTGTACAACAAATGCTTAACACTACCCTCTGATAAGCCTACTGCTCGACCACACTACCACAAAATTGAGCATTAGTATTATCTATTATTGCCACTATCAACCTCTAAGGGGAACCCTTCGACTCTGTGCACACTATCTCTCACTTTGAGATAGTATATACAGAGCCAACTTCCTACAGTGGCTTTCACCCACCCCTGTTCCCTTGGCTAGGGCACCCGATGATGGTGCTGATCTCGTCCCATATGGTGCTGGATCATCTGCGCCATGCACCACTGGTTGGGTGCTTCAATCCTGCACCATTGTGGCTGTTCCAGACATTCTGACTGATCTTGATTTAAAGATCCCACCACCATCTTGAATGGAATCACTCCATTTCCTCAATGGTTAAAAAACAATACTATTGACAACGGCAATATATCTCGGATTGTGGGGAAAATTGTTATTGCCAGTGATAGTTTCTCTCTGGAATCAGGCAGAGTGGCACTTTTGTGTAGATTTATCATTTGTGCTCTGAAGTTAAGCTAGTTTTGTGTTCTTTTTATGGTGTTAATTGAATTTTTGACTACTTTGTTTTGTGTCGGTATTGAGGTTTTTTGTCAGTTTATTCCTTATTTGGTGGATGCTAATTTGAGCTATATATATGTATCAAAACAACACCCTTTCAGTGTTAGAGTGATGCATAAATTATGCAAAACAGAAGAGAGAACTCTGGGTAGCTCCTGCATTTAGCTAGAGAGCAGCTCCAGTAAGGAGCACCCTGCAACACCAGCAACACTCTAGATTTGCTCACCTCAAATGTCTGTTTTTCTACCAAAGTTTGTAAGGATAGTATTGGCACAGTGCCATCCACACCAAGCTAGAAAACAACACATTATTTTGCCATTTTTACAACAAAATCTTCAAGCATAGGATTGGCCCTATGCCATCCTTGCCAAACTGTAAAATGACAAAAGACCTTCACTACTCCAGGTACAGTATTACAGCTTTGGACTGGTAAAATATCATCCAAGCCAACTTAGAATGAGCAAAAGCAACACTGACATGTGTTTCAATGTCATTACATTGCTTCAGAAACATTTAGTTTAGTCCAGGCTCAAGAGAGAACCCAGTATAAGTCAAAACAACACATTGCAGAATTAGAGTGATGCATAAATTTACTCAAAACAGAAGACATAACTGTGGGTAGTTCTCGAGCTTTGGTGGAGAGCAGCTCGAGTTTAGGAGTATCGCAATACCAGCGATACTCTAGATTTGCTCACCTCAAATGTCTGTCAGACATAAATTACTTAGGCTTCTCTCTTCTGGGACCACTGCCTGCTCTGATAAAATGTTTGCAACCACATTCACAAAGGGGAAGGGGTCCCTTGGGGACTCCTTCCCATTTGCGAATGGGTTACAACCAACTTGAAGTTGGTGTAAACTGCAAATGTTTTCCAACCGCATTTCAGTCATAAAATATTCTTGCATCCCCCATCGAGACACTGTTAGGAAGGGACGTCCATAAAACGCCCTTCCTAATATCAAATTGCAAACCCATTTTGGGATAGATAGATAGATAGATAGATAGATAGATAGATAAATATTGTTGAGGGAGGGAAGGGGTCATGACTCACGTGAGACAAATCCAAATCCAAATGTGGTTAATGTAATACATACATGAACAGTATAAAGCACTGCAGAAAGATTACTTAACTACAAGCATGAATAAAAGAGGACTAGCTGCTTGCGATCAAGTATTTTCTAGGGCCAATGCTGTGTTTTTTCCTATTGTTTGTCACTGGTTTCCTACGTTCATTATTAAATAAAGCCCCTTGTATTTTACTTGGCTGTTTTTTTATTAAAGTGGAAGGATAGAAGTGTAACAAGACTCTCTGGTTTTGCCATATTTTTTTGGCTTGGCGCCTTTCATGAAAAGAGACAAAAAGAGACATTGTCCTGTTAATTGTCTGGTGGCAGCAGGAAAGCAGATGATACAGAAGCTTTGCATCACCTTCTGCTTGCACACATCTGCTCGATGTTAAACAATAGGGGAGGTATTAAAGTGCTTTGTTCTATTTTTGGGAAGCATGTTACCTTGCCGGTTCTTAAATTGAACTCTTTGACAGCACAGTAGATTCATGTGTCAAGGACGCCAGTTTAGCTTAGCTTTTTCTCCTCAACAGCTAAAAACATTACAAATACAGGATTGATTGTCTTGTCACTGGAAACAGGGTTTTCAGAAATATGTCATAAAAAATGTATTTTTTTTAACCCCAGAAGCTAGATAATTTGAAGCTCTGAATCAGCGTGTCAACATGCCGAGGAGTAGCTGAATTAAAAGCGGTATAATTATATGGCTTTGCATGGTTAGGCAGCAGGTATTTTGAATGCGCGCGTGATTCATAGCGCAGAGTGAAAGGCTTACAATGCAGGGATTATAATTAAGGGACATTGTGTATGTGCCTGTGAATGACAAGCTTTAGAGAGATAGCAACAATAACAGCATGTGCTACTTGCAGAAAAAGGCATTTACATGGACTGCTATAATTAAGCTGTTACTACTTGATGAACTTCCAGAGTTGCCAAGTAATTAATGTACAGGCAGCACTGCCCTGCGCTGCATCCTCCATTTTAATCTTTTTCCGTCATGGTATCACCATGCGTGGACTGCTAAACAAAGACGTCACAGGGGTATGCGCGTGCTGATTCCATAGAAGCTGCTCTACATAGCGTTTAACTTTTGCATTCAAAATAGGAACAACGACGGTCATACCGTAAGTGAATTTAGAATGGTGGAAATGTATGCATGAAAAACGAGCGCATTTGAGAAAGTGCCTTACCCTTATTGTTTGTGATAATTTGTCAGCAAAACCACTTAACGGTTCCATGGATTGGTTTATGAGTTAACACGGCCAAACTGACAATAAACATAAGGAAGCATATGCTGTTATGATATATTTGAATTCAGCGGCAGCACCTCCCTCCCCCCTGCCAGGAGCAGCAGCTGAAAACCTTTAAAAATGAAACGATAATAAAGGATGTTTCTTATCGTTTTATTTGTTTAAAGGGGCGGGCCCGGGTTGATGACAGGGACCTTGGCGGAGTGATGTGCACTCCACTCAGTGCGCATGTGTATTTGGCCAGCCGTCTCGGGCCAGCCAAACACACATATGCACTAAGCTCTCTCTAACCTGAGGGTTGGATAGAGCAGACACAGGCTCCCAGTCTGTCTGGGAGTGACAAGCCAGGGCTCTCCTGCCAATCCTAACGCTACTCTCATGCTGCCAGCAGCATGAGAGCAGCATTAGGATTGGCTGCAGGGAAGGCTCGGAGCTTGTGCCTGCAAGTGGAGCCAGAAGAGTGGTGCGGAGGGGGGGAGTCAGGTAGGTTTTTGTTTTTTAAATTGCAATGTTTTCCTTTGTTTTATCCCCCTCGACACGCGCCTCCCTTCCCCTTTACTGTGCTGGGAGCCGCGACTGCTTGAATTACATAACCCACCCTGTGCCCTTAAAACATTCTCTAATGGCAAGCGATTTCTAACATTTTTAAGTATTATACCTCATATGAAGTATTTTACATTATACTGCTGTGGTTATGTAGTAGTAATTGCAATTGATGATTGGACAGTTTTTGTATCAAATTAGTTAAGCAGTTCACATTTATGTCACAGCCCCAGACACATGATATAGCTACAGAGGGCTGACAATTGTCAGAAAAATGCTATCAATAATGGTGGCATCTAAAAAATTGCGTTTTCCGAAAGGAAGTGGCTATTTATCTGGCTGCCAGCCAAATAGTACATAATCTCTGCTGTTTCCCCAGCAGCTGCAAAACAATTCATATTCTCTTCTATTAAAGCAGTGGGTAACTGAATATCTGAAACATCACTGTTTATCCAGCTGCATGCAAAATAGTTGAGATTGTGTACCATTTGACTGGAGGCCAGGTAAATAAGATGTAAGAAGTCTTTATTTAGCAAGGCATGAAGAGAAAAAAGTCTCCCGGCAATGGCAGGGTGGTGGCCATCATGTAATGGAGGTGCAGGAAACCATTTGAAGCACATGAATTTAAGTGCTTATACTAATGTACAAAATGAAGTGCAAAGGTAAGTGCAAGAATTAAGAGAAGTTGTTTACAGATGGAAAAACAGTAAGATTAATTTTCAATAGAACTGTTTTTGTTAATAATGCACTACTGAAATAAGAAATGTAGAAATAAACTTTTTGTTTCAAGAGCTTCAGGAGGTGGCACACAGGTATTTTGTGCTGCTGTCTATGAGCAATTGGCTGTTTGAAAATTATAATGAGTATGGCTTTAAAGAATGTTAAATAAATGTTTTCTATTCTTATGAGGATACATTTGTTTTGCTTAATGTTCATGATCTTCATTTTGATGATTTTTGCGCTTATTTTGGGTTTGTTATGGATAGCCATGTGCTCGTTCTGGGCTTCTCCTTAAGGAGGATTGTGCTTGCTTAGCATTTCACAGCTGTCAACACAGCAGCAGTCTACAAGCAGCAGCAAAGAAGGAATACAAAGAAATAGGTGGTACCTGGTCACAGAGGAAGTGATACTTACAGTGGGCAATTGTTTTTTGGGCACAAAGTGCCCTGAAGGACATGCAGGACCAGATCACCCTAGATCAACAGTACCAGTAGGAATATAAAGGAATACGGAGTCCAAGCACAGTGAGACCAGTATCAGAAGGTCATTGAGGGTCAGGGTCGGTGGGACCATAAACCAGGGTGACAAGGACTACATGACCAAAAGTGATCTGCGGGATGAGAACTAGGAGTGATAAGGAAGACCAGACCTAGGAGGACCATTAGATTACAGAGGGGATCAAGGTCAGACAGACAAGAAAACAAAGAGGAAAAGGCAAACCGGGAGACCAGGAGGACTAGTAGAACTTTGATGGGGCAGGAGAATCAGGGGTCTAGGACAGCTAGGGAAACCAAGGCAAGAGGACCCAGCACGAGAAAACCTAATACAGGAGGACCAGGCAAAGGACTACCAGAACTAAGGCCAGGACCGCATATACCAGGAGACTAGAAGTAGATGGATCAGTAGCATGTAAACCAGGGGATTAGCTATACCAGGTGATCACGACCAGGACAACTGAGGGACAGGAATTAGCGTGAAGAGGATGAAAAGGTTCAGAAGTGGAAGACTATGAAACAGGCAACACAGAATCTAGAGGACCAGTGGCAGGCGTACATGGAAATGATGTCTAGAGACACTAGGACCAGGAAATACAGGGCCCAGGAAGTTGTAAGGCTAGTGTGAACCTGAGGTCCAGGACCATCAGAAGTAGGAAAGACAAGGACAATCTATGGTGGCCCGGGCAAGTTAATGTAGAACCATGAGGTCAAGGAACATGAGGATTAGAGCTAGCGGGATCAGGACCAGATTGGTGAATTTGAAACTTAGGACCTGGAGGGCAGTGGCCAGTAGAAGCAAGGGACTAGGATAAGCAACACAGACACTAAGAAGACCAGGGGAACCTGGACCCAGGGCTTTCAGTGGATCAGAGCAAGGAGGGGGAGATGGACTAAAAAGAGCATGACCAAAAGGACCAGAAACAAAGGCTAAGGGGTCTACGAAGATCAGACATTAGGTGATCAGGGACTAAATTACCAAGTGAGGCAGAGCAATAGTCTCAGACATCAGGACTAGGGTGAAGAAGGTCAGATGTAAGAAGGCCTACCAGTGTTAGGAAGGCAAGGGTACTGAAAGTGGTGGCCAGGACCAACAGGAATGGGCCTAGGGGTACCCAAACAAGAAGGACCCCAATAAAGAAGGTCAGGATCAGTGGTTACAGTACCAGTAGCAGCCAGAGTACAAGGAACAGATCCAGGAGGATAATGACTACCCACACCAGGAGAACAAAGACTAAGGGGCATATTTATACTTTTTGGTGCAAAACTGCACTAACACAGTTTTGCATCAAAAGGTTTTGCACTGGCTTGAACCATTTTTGAGTGCCATCCGGCCACCAAATTTATGGAATGGTGCAAGCCGGTGCAAAGGGTAGGCTAGCGTAAAATTTTTTAATTACGTTAGCCGGCTGGGGGTGGCGGTATTGGAGAAGGGAGATTTGCACCAAAAAATGACATTAGGCAGATTAGAGTGAAAAAAATACTCTAACCAGCCTAGCATCATTTTCTGATGCAAAACCATCCATACCACATGACTCCTGTCTCAGAAAAGACAGGAGTCATGCCCACCACCCCAATGGCCAGCACAGGGGCCCAGGGGCCCCTTGGCATGGCCATTGCACCCTGTGTCATGTGGGCCCCAATGGAAATTTTAAAATAAATAAATAAAATACTTACCTGTACTTACCTTTACTTACATTGGATGGGGTCCTCCATCCTCTGCTGTCCCTCTGGTGTGGGTGAGGTGTCCCTGGGGCCTAGGGAGGGCACCTGTGGGCTTATTCCATGGTGTTCCACCATGGAAATAGGCCCACAGGTCCCCTAATGCCTGCCCTGACTCAGGCGTTAAATAATGATGCAAAGCAAGCTTTGCGCCATTATTTGACCCCCCATGCGTAATTTTAGCACAGGGGGATATACATGGCGCTAAGGCCATAGAGTCATTTTATGCACGGGAACGCCAACCTTGCATCTCATTGATGCAAGGTAGGTTTCCACACCAAAAAATGTAATTGAAGTCCATAACTTTGGCGCTAGATGGGTCTAGCGCCAAAGTATAAATATGGAGTTAGTTTTGCAAAGAATGACGCAAATTCGGCACAAAACATGTATAAATATGCCCCTATGGGTCTGATTTAGATCTTGTTTTACTGCTGTATTATTGTCAATCTGATGCGGACTCGAAACACCATCAAGTCGACGTTGTTCCACCCTTCGTATTTAGATGTTACAGTCCTGCAAGGGGTGTTCTGGCAGTGGATTGCTGACAGAGGGAGACTATTGCGGGATTACATAGATGTGAATGACAGACACACACACACTGTACCTTAGCCATATGTGTCCACCTGCACAACACACAACATGCACACTATTATCCATTGCCGTTCCACCACAACAGGACATATATCTGCAGAGAACACATAGGGCCTGATTATGACCTTGGCGGATGGGATACTCTGTCATAAATGTGACAGATATCTCGGCCACCATTTTACAAGTTCCAGAGGATATAATGGGGCTTGAAATACAGGGTGCGGGATATCTGCCACATTTGTGACGAAGTGTCCCAAACTCCAAGGTTGTAATCAGGCCCATAGTGACATACATTCATGACACAACATACACACACTATTGATACTACACACACATACACACACTGCCAACACAACCACAACAACCAACACAATGACACACTCACCTTCACAAACATACACACATAAAAGCAGAATTGCACACATCACAACAAGCACCACACAACACACACCTGAATGTTGTACACAGCAACACAACACACAACCCAAATCATACAACACACATCAGACCCACATGCATATGGCACAGTCACATCACCCACTCTAGCTCCCTCCACCTTGACCAACCAATCCAATCCCACACTCACATGCATGTACTGGCTCACATACACAACTGGATGCACAATAACACAGGTACAAATTCACTTGCAATGTGCACTTATGGACATGGTGACAAGTGTTATTGTAATGTCAGCATTCATTTGGCAATGACATCACAATAACTATTGTGTATTTTTTGTGATATGTGCCTTTTACCAGTGTGTCCCCATCAATCGCTGACGCACATGTGTTCCTGACATAAGCATGTCAGAGGTATTTAAATAAAAAAAACACCTGTGGCATGTATATTTCTGCAGAGATCCCGAGCTAATGTGAAGTAACCACACAATGTACACAGTATATGCAGTATCCCTACCTTCGAGTCCGGCAATAGCGGAGTCTTGTGTCCTCTGTGGTCCAGCAACAGCAGCAATGGCAGGTGATGTCTAGTCCAACGCTGAAGAGGAAACATAGAAAAAGGTAGGTTTTGTACCCGTTCACATAACAATCCACCAACTCAGATGTTGAGGTAAGAGTGCCACAGTTGGCTCAGTGGTAAGGCACATCCAAATCTGCTCAGCAGTAAAGATGGCTTGAGTCCTGCTGTCAGCCCCTATTACCAATGCCCCCATCACGGCGGCTGAAGATTCTTGGAAGAGTCAGCAGGACTTGGGCAGTGTTTCACCTATGGTCCTGCCAACATCTAAATACGGTGGGCGGACCACCAAGATGGCGGACGGGTTTTCTAAAAACCAGCAGTGGGACCATTACTGCCAACATCTAAATCAGACCCTAAGAAGGCCAAGACACAAAAGGCTAAATGGACCAAGGGGACCAGCAGGACCAGGACCTATGTTACTAGGATTTGGACGTAGAGGGTGAGAAGAATCAGGACAAAGTGACCAGAGCTAAGAGGAATAGAAAGGAACAGGGCCAGGGTGGGCAAAGACTAGGAGAGCTAGGAAGGGCCAAGATGACCAAAAGGCAAGATGTATGATGGCCCACACAATAGAACAAAAAGGACCAGAACAACCAGGACAAAGGAGGCCAAGACTAAGATGGCTTGTGGACTACAGCCAGGAGAACTAGGCATAAGAGAACCCTGACTATAAGGACATGGTCCAATTAAATTGGGGCTAATAGGCACACAATCACAAGAAGGACAAGGACTATGAGAACAAGGAACTGGAGGACCAAGGCCAGGAGGATTAGGTGCATAATGATTATCAGCAGCAGGACTAGGGGGACCAGAATAGGAGAGATATCTGAGCCATTATCAAGGATACCAGGAGGACCAGAATCAGAGGGCCAGGACAAGGGCAAATAGGATTAAAGAATCAGGGCCAGGGGGACGGAGAACAGGCCCAATAGTGCTAGAAGGGTCATGACCTTAGGACCGGGTCCAGAGTACCAAGTGGAACAGAAAGAGCAGGACCTGGCAGTAGCAGGGCTAGGGCCTCAGATGGTCCCAAACAAAGAGAACCAGGACTAAGAGTGCCCAGACCAGTGGATGCAGTACTAGGAGGGCCATATTGACAAGGTACAGAGCCAAGAGAGCCAGGACAATCAAAACCAGAATGATAAGGTCCAAGAAAACCAGGCCTAAGAGGACCAGGACATGCAATGCCTAGTGGACTGGTGGGACCAGTAGGACCATAATCTGGTATACTGGAAATCAGATGAACAAAGTGAGATAGATCAGAAGGACCAGGTCAAAGGGACGAGGTTCATGAAGATCAGGAAGGAACAGGAAGGGGGCAGGATGGCCTGGAGGACTAGGACAAAGAGAGCTAGGCATACACAGATGTAAAAAGGAAGACCAGAAGCAAGCAGATCAAGTATAGTGGGCACAAAACCAGGAAGAGAACACAGACTGTAAGCCCCATGAATGAGAAGACCAATACTAGGCAAACCAGACCAGTAGTTAAGAATAGTAAGAAAATAGGACCTCGAGAAACAGGAGCAAATGCCCGGGCAACCAGAGCCAGCAAGACAAGAGCTACAAAGACCAAGGCAAGGAGGACCAGTAGGTCCACAATAAAGGGGACCGGGGAAATCAAGCCACATAGGCCCAGAGGATCAAGACCTGGCATACCAGGACAAAAAAGGCCAGGACTAGAAGGAAAAGTAGGACCAGTATGACCAAGTTGGGTGGCTAAGAACAGGATGACCAGAACAAGGCAGCTCAGGACACACTGAGTGTGTTTATGCAGAAACAGGATGACAAGCAGGACCAGGACCAAGACTATCATGACAAGATTGAGGAGAAACAACAGAACTAGTCAGACCATGAGCAGATGGACAAGGGCCATTAGTTCCATGTACCAGATGGATTAGGATTAACTGGACTAGAAGGATCAGCATAAGCAGGACCTGGAACACAGATTAGAGGACAAGGGGGCAGAACCAGGAGGACTAGACATGCAGTATCAACTGGCTTAGGAGAATCAGGCACTGGGGAAGCAAGACCATGCTGCGGAGGATCTAGGGGACCAGGACAACCAGAACCCCAAGGACCAGTGGGTCTAACCATGATTAAAAAAAAGACCAGGCCCAGCCCAAGAGGACATAATAATAACGCAGACTAGGACCATTGGATGCAGCACCATGTGGAACAAGAGGACAGGGACCAGGACAAGGGTGGCCAGGATGATCCAAACCAGGAGCGCTAGGGGTGGAGAAGGACTCTTTGGACCAGCATTATCAGGGTGGGAATGATCAGTAGTGCTCAGATTAGGAGGTTCAGGAAGGGCTACGAAAAGTAAGGGCAAGAACCAGGCCAGAAAGACCAAGATCAGGAATGACTAGAACCAGGAACATCACATTGAGTAAAGCAGGACCAGGGTGGCAAGAACTAGTCAGAACAGTGCCAGAAAGATGATCAGGAGGACTAAAACAATCCAGAAAAGGAGAACTTAGAGCATGACCAAATGGAGGAACAACACCAGAAGGCATTAAAGGACCAGAAAGAGAAAGAAGTTGGGGAGCAGAGGACACCTATATGATTCTAGGACACATGTATTGGGTTATTAGTTTTGAAAATGGGTCTTACTCTTGCTTCTTATATGCTGTCAACCCATGCAAACCTGCATCTATTTCAACTTATGTGTAGAATTGGTAAGTATTTGCTGAAAAAAAAGAGTATCAAATTGAATGAAAGGCAATAATTTTACACACTGAGTGATAAGTGATGGTGTCGGATGATCGCACAGTAGTCTGTGGGTGGATCAGAGGTCAGAGGGACTGAGGGGCATATTTATACTCTGTTTGCACTGAATGTGCGTCAAACAATTTGACGCACAATCGGCGCAAACTGTGCACCATATTTAAACTTTGACGCCCAAGCCTGCGAACACCAAAATCCCACCGTGTGCGTCATTTTCTGGATGCGGGAAACCACCTTGCGTTAATGACATGCAAGGTAGGCTTTCTCGTCCAAAAAATGACTTAAACGCCTGTGCGCCCTATTTATGCTACCGTGCAAAAATGGCGCACGGCCGGGAGGCAGAGTCGGAAAATGACGCACAACCCGATTTGCGTAAAAAAATAACGCCTGGCCCAGGCGTTAAAATGGAGCAAACACACTGTACTTAATGAAAACACACAGAAGCAACAGCAGAGCTTCAAAAGGAAGACATGGAGGTGCTTTTCATCCAGCATGCACGCAAACGCAGAGCACAAAAGCAACAACAGCAGCTTCCACAACACCAGCAGGGACCCCAAAGGCAATACAGAAGGCAGGAGAGGATATTCCGCACCAGGACAACCCTTCTGGGACTCCGCCAACAAGACATGATTCAGAGGTACAGGCTTAACTGGCAAGCCATTCAGCAGCTGCTGCGCAACATTGAGCCACAGTTGGCACCCAGCTTGCAGACACCCCGCACCATTCCACCAGAAACCAAGCTGCTAGCTGCACTACACATGTTGGCAAGTGGCTCCTTTCAAACCACTGGTGCCCTGGTTGCTGGGATCTCACAGCCATCATTCTCCGCCTTCCTACCCAAGGTACTGGATGCCATCATCTCCCTCACACCCCGCCACATCAGTTTCCCCATCACACAGCAGAAGCAGCAGAAGATAAAACAGGGGGTTTACCAAATTAATGGCTTCCCACACGTCCTTGGTGCCATTGACTGCACACATGTACGCATTGTGCCACCTGCTGCAATCGAACATCTATACCGCAACAGGAAGCACACACACTCCATTAATGTAAAGGCCATTGTCGATCACCAGGGTTTGATCACCAACATCGTGGCAAAGTATCCTGGAAGTGTACATGATTCATTCATCTTCTATCACTGCACCATCAATCAACACTTCCAGGATGGACGATATGGAAATGGACTACTTGTTGGTAAGTACAGAAACCTACTTATATACACACTGCACAGCAACCCTCTAGGACACACAACACATACACCACGGCATCGACACGTGGACAGGAACACACTGAGGTTGTGACACTGCTAGGCATGTTTGATATCCTCACCCAATGGGAGACACACCTAGGGACAAATTACAGTTCCAAATAACAACAGATGCCACTCCACAGACACAAGGGAACAGATTTAAACAACACAGAGAAATCGGTCTGCAGTGAACTTGTCACACATGTGAAATTAGTGCATAGTCAATTGTTAACACGTCAGTGCTCACAACGTACGGACATGTGTTGCACATTGTCACCTTGCAAAATTTAAGGGTCTCACTGATGGTTAAATAATTCTATTGCATATGTGAAATTGTATGGGATGTCCAGGGTATATAGATGCAACCGTGTTACCACCACTGTCGAATTGATTCTGTGTATGGAAGTATCATCTCACCCCCAGTTAAGACACAGGATCACCTATTTCACAAGTCACAATGCAATGGAGTACACACTGTATTGCAACTCTACAAAAATACTGCTGCCATCCGGTCAACAGCCAAACACCCGTTCAGATAAGGAAACAACCCAATGCTGAGGGTACATCCTAGAAGCCTAGGAATCCACACAATAACACAAACACCAATGAGTCACAGACAACACAAGATAACAACTGCCATGCAAAGTGATATATATGGTGCAAGGTACATCAACATGTTCTCACTCATTTTCTCTTTCAGCTGATCAGGGGTATGGGATCCAGCCATGGATCATGACCCCATTCGCAAACCCAAGCACTGCAGCAGAGCGTGCCTCTAATGAGGTACATAGGAGGACACGCACCATAGTCGAGAGGACCTTTGGCATCCTGAAGTCAAGATTCAGATGCCTCGACATCGCCGGAGGCAGCCTCATATACTCACCAGAAATGGTGTGCTAAATAATTTTGACCTGTGCCATCCTGCAAAACATATGTGTAAGAAGGAACATTCACCTATATGAACCCGACCCACAGATGCCTGAAGAGGAGGAAGAGGAGGATGCTGCCCATCAACATGAGGGGAACTATCCAAACACAGCTGCAGGATTGCGTCGGAGACTACATATTGCCCAAAATTTATTTTAACGCTACTCACCCATCGCCACTGTCTTACCATATGTAAATAAACACCTATACTAATAACTATATCATGGTCTGGATAATCATTTTTGCATAACATTATCTCTAACTATCAGAATCAGAGTGTAGCCTCATGGAGCATTGCTGAAATACTGATTAGGACACAGAACATACCTAAACTAGTTTGATACGTATGAATGTACAGCCACATTCACTCACACAGTAAATTACATATATCCTGTACATTTCACATTTGAAGGGCAATAGCAGAGGACCACACCTATTTCACACATACACGTTGGCAACATGGTTCATCGCAGCATATGGCACACAACTAAGACACCATCAGTCAATAAGGTAAAAAAAAAGCCTCATACATGAGGCAGTGGATGTGCTATTGCATTGGTAACAGGAATGTATGACCAGACCCTTGACAGCAGTAAGTCTTACATCACCTATCTTTGCAAGGACTATGTGTGACTAGATTTCCATACAAGCAGCAAATTCATAGCATAAGTGCCCCAGGTATGACTAGCATTGCTCACATGACATCCCCTGCACATGGCAGCCCATGTCCTAAGTCCAGACACACCCACGTTCCCGGTCTCACCCCACCCTTCTTCAGAGGTCCCTGGAATGGTAATATGTGTCCCCAGATAATCCCTCCTCTACACACTCCCAGACTCACAATGTAAATCCAGTGTGCTTCCCTCTTTAGTATGGTATGCCATAATCATTGTACTCCTGTCTGCATGGACGTCAGGTTAAATAATGCACTGGCTTGTAGTCTATAAGACCAGTTATCACCTGTACATTGCTTCCCATGTGAAAGGTACTGTTGGCCCTTTGAACTTGAATCTCACCTACAGGACTTGTGAGAGACTGATGCTGCACACACCTGTGAGCACCTCCATGGAGACCAGCCAATTGAACATGCACTGCCCTTGCAGCTGCTTGGAACAGCATAGAAGCAGCCATTTTATCTATAGCACTGTTATGCCTTGCCGTATAAATCAGCTGTGTAACACAGCCCTTGGGTTAATGTGTTACGTTCCAACACCCAGGACAAATACAGTTTTCAGTTTCCACTGTCTTGTTCCTCCTTTGACCACTCTCAGTCTGACTACTGTGTATTTATCTTGTGAAATGTTTGGATCCTGATTGACCCTGCATCCTGATAGCCTGACTGGCTTCTGTCTTTGCATTACCCTAAAGGTTCCTTGGGCCTACATTTGTATCATAGTTGCTTTCCCAACCCTCATATTCCTCCTGGGGTATTGTGTCAGGTGGGTCTACAATGCATACTCAAATACATTGTATAGCATAATAAGTTTATCCATTGTACCATGGGGGTTAACTTGTCTCCAAATAGCCGACTCATGGCCTATCCCTTGTCTGGGTCTCATGTATGCATGAGTGACAAATTGTGACATTGTACCATGGCTCTGTGCATGGATTGGGTATGGTGCCTCCAGCATAACAAACAACGTCAGATAATGTGCATGAAAAGTCTACACATGTTAGGACGCTGACAGTCCACACGCTGATTCACATTGCTCCCAACATATTGATGGGGCTTTGTGTGGTGAATAGCTGTGAGATTAATCAGCACAGATACACTGATGTTCCCAGATGCTGTGCGAATTTTAGAGGCCAACCTGCCTACATATGTTGTGAGTAAACCTGCCGGTATAAGAATCCTGAGACATTAACTTTGTCAGCACACCAAGGTTGCCCTATCGACAGTCTCATAACAGGTCTGCAGTGACAGGGTTGGACCATCCCCATGTGTGTTCTCAAATCCTCATTGGCTTTCCTTCTATTGATCTGCGAAGGATACTTTGTAGATACAGGAAATGGCTCCACAAACTCATGACTAGACCTGCATGTAACTGTGACAACATATACCCCAATAATTATACAGGCTAAACATTGGCCCACACACAAGAACCAGACACCTCTGTGCATTTTACCACTGGAAATATGTGAACACATGCTGCTTGGTCTGCTGGTCCTCCACTGCCACAGGAGAGACATGGCTCAGTTATATGACCCCAACTGTGGCGTAACATTACAATTGTGTAGTATATTTGGGACTCCGTGTCACAAACACGGTACCCACATAGTATGATCCCATGCCTGACTCATGGTGGGTTAACAAACAAGTGCCTAGGAAGTAGTATCCAACATTCCAGGACATGTGATGGCTAAGTTTTGGAACATTGACATGAACAACCGTCTGCTATCTATCCAGTGCATGCTTTGTCATTGGTGGTGTTTATGTTCCAAAAAACCTAGGAGGTGCACACAGCAGTTGTTGCTATGTGTATGACTAACACATGTCCTGTCTCATTTCCACACTGACTTACATCTGACGGTTTGACACATTGACTCCAAATGCATACAAGCAGATTTGCAAAAATGCATCTTGTGTTGTTCACACAGTGGGTCAACAACAATAGTAGTAGCCAAATTACACACATTGACCCATAGGCACTGAGATATTGTGGTGAGTTGCGTCGCCGTGCTATCCTCTCTTGATGCAAAACATGCCCAAACTGGGTAATACATAATTGTATCCCAAACGTTTGGCCATCTATTGCGTCAGTGAATAGTGAAAATCCGGTACACCAAGTAGAGGATCATGGTCCGCAGTAGTATGATCTGTCACATGTGCCCATACACCGTAATGCCCAATGTGGGTGCAATCAGCCTATCTTTGTATTGTCACAACTGTCATGTTCCATTAAAAATGAGAAATGACCCAAACCCAGTTAATGACAGAAATTTTGATGCACATGCGTCAAAAAAAGACGCACATGCTTCTAAAAATGATGCATATGAGTCGAAATATGACGCACAATGCCCTGAAACATCCATTGGCCCTGAGCAGTAATTCCCACAGTGTTCCCCCGGAAATTGGTTGAGTATGAAACATATTTGACAATATAGATGCAGGGTTATTTCTTATCATGTGCATAAACAAATGTGACGCACAGACTGTAAGCGTCATAATATTTTGACGCATAACAAGAATAACGCACCACATTTGAGGCAGGAAGTGATGTAATAGAATATCCTGTTTACAGATTTGGTACAGTGGGTGTACTTTCACTTTCACTTTGCAGTCTGTGATATTTCCTGACTGTGTGGCTGTGTTTAGACTTGTCTCTTTGTGCAGTTTGTGATTTTGTCTCCAGTGTGGTCTTTAAATTGTCTTTTTGTGTATAATAACTGTCTGTGGTATCCTGTCTGAGTGTTTTTCTGGTCATTTGGTCATTTGTGTTGTCAACATTTGTCTATGTTGTGTTGGGAGTCTTTTGTGGGTAGTGGTAGTTTGGGTATAGTTGGTCTGTGTTCTTAGTTATTTTGCATGTTCCTGTCCTACTTTCCCTCTATTCTCCTTTGTACTCCTTTATCCCCTCTTTATTTTTGGTGCAATAATGTTGGGTAGGCCTCGTCTTGGCAGGATGGGAGAGGAGAAGCTGGGTGGGTTTATTTGGCTGGTGTGCCAATTACTACCCCTGATGATAGAGGCAGGTGGTCATTTGATCCAAGGCTATCACACAGAGGCAAGGAGGCTCCGGTGGGCAAAGGTGTTGTACCATCTGTAGAGAATATACAACACACGGCGAAATGACCACCAGCTGAAGCACCGCTGGGCTGACCGTTTTGCCAGGGAGCAAGACCTGCTGGACCACCTGGGGATTGTGATTGGTGGCCCTGTTGGTGAGTACAAATCAGAGTAATGTGCATGTTTAAATGATCTGTAGTGACAGTAGCTGATTTTTTCATATTCTGCCGGCAATGTGTTTGAACATGTGGAATGCTAGTGAAACATACAGGGCCATATTTCTACTTCGTTAGCACTGCAATTGCGACCTGTTTTGAAGCAAGAGCGGAGCAAACTTACAAAATACAACTGTGTTTTGTAAGTTTGCACCGCCTTTGTGTCAAACAGCAACACAAATGCAGTGCAAAATATGTATAGATATGGGCCACAGTTGCCAGTGAGGTATACAAATTTCCTATACATTACTGTCATTTGTTGACGCAACAACTAGACTAACTTTCAAAACACAACAGGAGCCTGAAAATTAGTGCTGGCGTCACATCAATTGATGATGGCAATGTGGCTTAAACATATGTTTCATGTGTGGTCAGTGAGTGTATTAGGAAACATATCTTGGAAATCCAGAAATTTTCCAGAAATATTGTGTCCCTCAATTGTTTTCGGATATATGTCTGAACTGGATTCTGACACATACGTAACAAGTTATAGCTCACCTCAGGTAACATCTTAGACTGATATTTTGATATTTTGAGTTTGTAGTGCCACATTTCAATTAGGGATGGCTGGCAAAAGGTATGCACACGGGTTCATATCTCTATGGTTGGTGCAACTCACCATAGCTGTGGCACATCAAATGAAGCAAATGATACAAATTGAGGGCTAACAACTGTCCCTGGCCCTCTGTACATTGTACCTGTGTGTCTAAAATTGGTCTTAGTCACAATGTCTGGGTGACTGGTATAGCAGTCCTCACGGAAAGTGGCTTTATATGTCTCTCATGGATACACATGATGAGAGGAATACACACATGTTTGCCACCACATGATAGTTAGTGCCACTGTATGTGTGCGGATTTGTGTGTATCACTCACTGGAGTCCCCGGGTCTGTACATGTTTGCAGTGGTATGTAGGATGCAGTATCATCATGTCTGAGAGGCTTTACTTTCTGAGTTGATATTGTATTTTGAAGTGTTGTTCAGTGCACAGACATTTAGCACATTTCTCCCTTCCATGCCTTACAGGTGGACCTGCACCCTAGACTATTGAAGAAGTGGCTCGATTTGCGGACCCAGACATCTCCAGTAAGTGTTGATATTTCTGTTCTGTGTTGTGTTTGCTGATGATGTGTGATTGACTCCTGTGTGTTGGACACATAGCAAGGTGTGATGCGCTGGTCAATAATCTGTTTTGTTCCTTGAGTGGAGTATCAATTTTTCCCCATCTTTGAATTGGCCAATCCTTATCTTATTGTCATATTTTGGTATTCTAGGTCAGTCCTGTAGGCACAGCAATGTGAATAGGGATGAGTTATGTGGATAAAACCTGAAATCATAAAATGTAGCAGTGGACCATATTAGTGAATTAGTCAGCCAGTTAGACCCTGATTCTCCCAGAATAGGGATGCCGAAGTCTTACCACAGACTTCAGCTTCCCTATTCACTGATGAGCATGTTTGACTGTATTTTTAACATCCTAGCAGCATGTAGCTCCACATGTTGTGCTACGAGTATGAGGCACTTGAGTACAATGACCTAGGTGAGCATGCAGCTCATGGCCAGAGGTGTGCCTGCATCAATCTGTTTGTTGTAAGT
Source organism: Pleurodeles waltl (assembly GCF_031143425.1). Classification (NCBI taxonomy): domain Eukaryota; kingdom Metazoa; phylum Chordata; class Amphibia; order Caudata; family Salamandridae; genus Pleurodeles; species Pleurodeles waltl. The sequence continues at coordinate 960,906,220 of NC_090447.1, read as the reverse complement.
CATGGGTTACTGGTAGCAAATGATGTTGACAATGGTCTGCATTGCCAAAGATAAGTGTTGATGGGATTGTCCAAGGTTTGGGTGTATCCTATTTGGGGTTCCTCCTTACCTGTGGTGTGCTGGCCAAACCCATGTACAGCTTTCCAAAGCTTCCTGGGTGTCTTTGTTGTTAGAAATTATTAGTTGCTTGTCCCCCCCCCCCCAGGCACAGGCGTAGGGTTGTGAATAGTGTACACAGGACTGATGATCCAAGTTTGGTACACAGACATGTAAATCAGTAAATCACTTGTCCAAACCTAGGATACCCACTCATGATTAGCACATGCATTCTATACTGGCAATTCCATTTACAACTCGCAGATCTTGTGGCCCTAGATTGCCATCCAGAACATAGAAATTTGTTGGCCTGTCAGTGGTGGAGGATTTGCAGCATGATTTTTACCTGACAAGTGGCAGAACAATGATGCCAAAGTCATTCCAGTTGTTACCCATCTTGTAGGGTTTGGATCTGCTGTTTGATGATAGGACATGTGTAGGCTGGCGTGCCATGTACTTCCTCAGGGACTATCAGTGATCTGTATGATGATATGGGCTGTTACAAGAACATTAGATGTATTGTCTGATTTACGTCTTGAGCCATTTCACACAATGAAGTACCTAATGTTTGGTTTACTATTTGTCTTAACAGCTGCCAATATGACTCCCATCCAGATTCGAGAGTTTCAGCGCAGGGCTATGCGTTACCACCACATTCTGGATGTGGAGTCTGGGTACCGCAACATGGCAAGACGATATCGCCATGAAAGAGCCTCTGGAGTCTGGAGGGCATTTGCCCAAGGGGGCCCTTCCGTGTCCACCACAGCCACCACCACCAGCACCACCACTACCACCCAGGTGACACCAACAGTAGCTGGGACCTTTGCTGGACCATCTACAGCAACAGCTCCAGGACCAGTCACAGCACCACCTGCACCTCAGCCTACGGAGATGGCACCGACAAGGGCCTATAAGTCATCCACTGGCACCAAGACCATCCCTGCTGCAGCCATAGACCCTGCAGCTTTTGTCCAGATGCAAAGGAACTTCAACCGTGTCCTACTGAAAATGACCAGACTGCAGCAGGAGGTGGCACAAGTTAACCGGCGGGTGCGTGCCATCAAAAAGACCCTGCGGAGGGCCAACATGTAGCCTTAGAATCAGCCATGATTCCCTCCCCTCCCTCCTCTTTCCTGGTTCTTTAACTTAGTGGGTTTAGGGGGCTTAGTGTTAGGTTAGTATCGGCTGTTAGTTTAGTTATTATAGTGGGTGGGGGTGGGGGTTTCATACTTTTTTCAACTGTATTTTATTATGTGTGTGGGTGGGGAGGTGGGGGGTAATGTAGGGGTTTTGGTGTTTTAATAAAAGAAAAAAGAAAAATACTAAAAAAAATAAAAACCAAAACAATATATATTTGTTTAGTATTAGATAGAATGTGTTTAGGTTAGTATCTGTTGTCCTCCATTTGTCCCATCTTATAAGAGGGGTGGGGAGGTTGATGTTTAGATCGTTTTGTTAAATGTGATAAGTAAGTTTAGCTTAGGTTAGTTAGGGACAGTTGCGGGTAATGTGTAGTTAAAGTAGATTAGCTTAGGCAGGGTGTTTCCCCTGGTTTTAGCTTCTGTTCTTACTGTTTAATAAATATCTAGGTAACCCTTTATTGTATGTGTCAAATGCTTGTAGATCAGGGCCTTGCCATTAGTGAACAGTGTCACTTTTGTATTAGCTTTTGTGTCCCATGCTGCAACCATATCCCAACTGAGCTGTTACATTGGCAGCTACACCAAAGCTACTTAGCTAAGATTCGGCCATCCATTGCACCCACCACTCACGGTTACTATGGATCCCAAAGTGTGGTTATTTTGTGCTGTATGTTTTCAATGTCATATACTTTGCTACCAGATTTGGTATTGGGGACACTGTGTTAAGTCTGCCTGCAGCCTGATGTCCAAGCAAATCCTTATAAGGTGAGTGGTAGTATGCTCTCATGTAGTATGGTATACATAACTCACACATATCATTTGTTTCAATGTTCAGCACGGTTACTTATTTGTATGGAAACTCATACACATCCCTTCATGCTGCTTGGTGTGTGTTAGGTAAAAATTGGGAAAAATGTCAGATACGTAAGTTTTAACGTTCAGTAACAATCGAAGGCACTATTTTCTGGCTGAGACATCTCTTTAGGAGGCATTATTCTGTACAACACAGCATTTTGGTGTATAGTTTCTATTTTCCTCAGAAATAACCCTCAGGGAGGGCAGATGATGGTACAATCCAGGCCAATGTGCATAGTTATCGGCCAAGATTCGTTCAGGTCAGGTGTATAGACAATCAATGTTCCTTGACCTGAGGTTAACATCACTGATGGTTATTACGGTTGATGTGTCACATTACACAGAGACAAAGTTGTTGTGTGAGTGCTATTTATTTAAAAGTGCTGTAGTGCTATATGTACATTGTCCATGATTGTGAGTCCATTAGTGTGATATCTTCCATTGTTATCCTACACAAGTGTGAAAGGACATGTCATTGGACAGTGCATTAGACAGTGCAGAGGGACAGGATTTGCCAATCAGTTAGTGAGAGACAATCACAGGTCAGGCTATCAAGATAAATAGTGGGTTGAAGAACAGTTCTTGAGTACAGTTGTTGCAAGACTGGCATGTTACAAAGCACAGGACCTTGGTAATAGGTGGCCATGTGGTAGGGATTAGTGCTACCGGGTACTCTTACGGGTGAAGGTGATCTGTTCCATGTCTTCATCTTCTGATGTGTGTGTAGTCTCCTCTGCCCTTGGTGGTGGTGGTTGTGAAGGGACAACACACACCTCAGTGTTTGAAGACGTGGAGTCAGACATCCCGGTAGCTGCTAACTGTGGGGGTCTTAAGGGCAGTACTGGTTCTTAAGAATAGCAGCCACATCACAGTGGTAGTGTCAAAGCCCAGCTCACCTGAGTCCTTGTTCAGTTCTGATGGAGATTGAAGACAATCCGACCCCACCCTGAAACTGCTTGTTCCAGCACACTAGTTTTTAAAACAGTGCACTAAGAACAGAAGCTCAAGGGAAGGGGGGAAGTGGATAAAATAAAATAAAGAGACAACTGCGTTTCCACTGTTGAAGTGCTGCACAAATCTGCGGCCCTCTCTGACTTCGGTAGAAACTGGTGCCTAATGAAACATAAACAAAGAACAGATAAGTACATCCTATTCCTAACTGGGTTCCTGACTATCCCTTTATTTATTAGAAATGTTCTTCTAAAAGTACCTCTTGGATCCTGGTCTCTAGTTTCCAGGTTTGGAATGTGTTACTGCTCTGGGATGTGCTTTCTATTACTCTAAAGCTTCTAAAACATTAAACAAATACCGTTATCAGAATTATCAATATCAAACATTCATCTTAATATAACTAAAGCCTAAATTGCCAATAGCAGACTCACTTTTCCCATATTTCCAGAATCTTTTATAAAACAAATACTGTACTTTTACGTCAAAATACAGCATGTAATTTGTGCAAGTCCTTGATTTACTGTTTGCCTTGCTGTTAATGGTTTCCACGGTTCGATTCTGAAAAGTTCCATAAAAAAATGTTTGCTTCACAAAGTTCCGCAAAGTATTGTTGTATTCCACAAAGTATTCCACAAAGAGTTTGAATCACAATGTTCGTGGAAGGTATCTTGTTTCAAATTGTCTATACACGAATCCAGAAATTGTTGTCAAAGTTCTTTCAGGTAATAAAAGTTTTGCACTTACTTGTTGCTGGCAAGAGATACTGATCAGTCTAACCTTGTCTTCTTTCTCTTTTGCAGGTTGCTTGTAGGAGAGAGGCTGAGGCAAGGAGGAACCGGAAACCGGAAGAAGGAAGAGCCAGCAGCTGCGCCCATTGAAGCCAATGAAAGTCTGTAGAGAGCAGGAGTGCCAGCGCCGAGGGATCTGTCCTCAGGTAAGCGGGAGGTAGACGAGCACAAGCACTGGGCGAGGCTCGAGGGCTGCCTTTTATAGACAGGGCTGGGTGTGGTCCTCACATGCTGCACATGTTCTTGAAAGGTGTGAAGAGCTGGGTGTGGTTTGAAGAGCTGGGTGTGGTCCTCACATGCTGCACATGTTCTTGAAAGGTGTGCAGAGTTTCAGTTATTATGCAAATGAGTTAAATTAACACATGGCCTAGAGAGGAGTGTTTTAAAGAAGCCTTGGTAAAAGCAAGGCCCAATGTGTAAACAAAACAGCACATTAAACAACATACACAGAAGCCTAGGGGGGGGGAAGGTGGGATAACAAGAAAGGCTTTCAATAGTAATTTTAAAAGGGAGCTATTACAGAACCCACTAGTGCAGTGAGAGGGGACATGCTCTTTGCTGTGCACAAACCCTAACAGGTAGGCAGCCAGGTCGGCCCTGAGGGGTTCAATATTGCATTCATGCACGTGTTGACAGGATTTTTGTTGTAGGTGTTGGGTCAACTGTATTACAGCTGTGCTCATTTCCTTCAACCTGTTTTCAAGTTCCTGCAAGATTGTTGTTCGCCCTTGCATGGCTACTGCCTTTTCTTCAGTTGACATCATGCACGAACGCACCCCCTCTAGGCTGGCTGCCATAGTTTGCATCCCCACCCGCACCTCCTTGGCCAGCTCCCGCTGTACTCCAACTACAGTTCGCTCAAAGCTGGTGCCAGGGTCGTCAGAGTCCTCAGCTGTGTTGGAGCTGGCAGGTCTACAATCGGGGTGGTGGGTGAGTCCTCTGTGATAGCTGCTGTATCTGTGCTCCTCGTTGTGACTGAAGGTGGGTCTGGAGGGTTCCAAGGACATCTTGGAGGGTCTGCTGGCTGATGTTTGTCAGCTCGTCATCCATGTCATCAAGGTAGTCCTGGACAGGCATATCCGCAGGAGAGCCATTGTCCTCTGCAATGAGATACGGTACAATTAGTGTGTCTGTGTTGTGGGCTTTGTAATGTGACATACCTTCCTTCCAATTATTTTAACATTGTGATCTTGGTTCCTGTTCATTGTTCCTGTCTTTCATATTAGCATTCTCCCAGGCCTATGCCCCACCTGCATGTCACATGTACTGTGGTCAGTTTGTGGACTTGTCAGCATCACATCCTCTAGGTGTTAGTTCAGGCCAAATTGTGAATTGCCACCTTCTTGTCCTACTCAACCCTCCGTCTACTTCCATTCTCATGGTGAGGCCTTTCACTGGCTGTGGGTGCTCTGATGACACTAGCACCACACCTAACAATCTGGACCTGCCCCAGTTTCTGATCTTTCACATCCACCTATATGCAGTTGAGATGTAGCATATACTATGTCTAGCTTTGTTATGGCACAATATGGATGTCTGCATTGGTAATGTGTACTGCTGATGTTGGGAAATGTGTGATACATTGGATTGCACTGATAGTTGTAGCAGTGTTCTATTTCCTCCTCTGACTGTGCAGGTGTATTTCTGTAACCAGTTACATGTGTCCTCCCCCTCAATGCTGTTGTCTGAGCAGTGTGACATTTGGGATGTTGCATGGTGTCATTGGAGCTATTGTGACCCAGGCACAGGGTGGACCCTGACATATGCAGCATGGCTATGGCATTAGTGCTGTGTACCTCCTAATGTTAATGACAATGGCTGATGTTTGTAGAAACCTTGGGCAATCACATTTGACTGGATTAGGACATTTGTCTTGATTTCAGGGGATTGATAACGTTGTCATCCTCTAATTTGGGTATGTTTGATCCATGGGGACGTTACTGCCATTAGCTAGTTGACCTGCACACACAGCAGAGGTGGTAGTGGCAACTGTTGTCAATGTTATATTCCACTTGCAGGTATGGTCAGAGGTTGTTAATTGGGCCCTAGTTACTGTAGGGAGAATACTGGCTGACGTGTGACGAGCTGCCAGTTTTATGTTGTACCCTGCCCTCCTGGCCTGACTTTACCTTTGCAACATCCTTAGTATGGCACATACCCCCATGCAAAGGTTGTTGGTGTTGTGTAGTAGTGTGCCCCAGGTTTCCTCAGATCGGGCCATGCCCCTGTGCCCCTTTAACCATTCCACTCCCTGAATATAATGACTTACATGCATTGTGTAGTAGGTATGTCCACCCCCCTGATTACAGTTAACCTTTGTGCATTTTAATTCCCCATGTTACTTACTCTGCATGTGCGTTGTCTCCTGGTAGTCTGTGCTGTCCTGTCCTTGATTCCCTGTGACGATCTCCTCAGGGATGACGGCTGCCACCATCTCCTCCATGTGGTCCAGGGCCTCCTGGTGTGCTGGACTTCCACCTCCAGTCTGCAGTGCTGCCTTCCTGTTCCTGGCCATCTTTTCCTTGGTCCTGCACTTGCAGTCATGCCAGCGTTTCTTGCACTCAATGACTGTTTCCCGTACTTCTGCCACACTGTTGATCTTGTCAACAATTTGTTGCCATATTGCCTCTCTCCTACTGATTGGCAACTTTGAGGTGACAAACATTTGGTGCTGGTGTTCCGTCACCTATTTAACCAGAATTTCCTGCTCCTCTGCACTGAAGTGACACTTTCTTTTCTTCTTCCCGAATATTGCGAGCATAACACAGGTACGGCGTCCTCCGGTTTGATTGAGTGGGATGCATTTAAGGTCTTTGTTAGGGGCCATTGCATGGGAACACAGTGGAATCTACGACGTTCTATTAAGGGAGCTCTCACTCGAGTGGAGCAGACTTTACTGCAACTTGAGCGGGAAGCCACTCAAGACCCTATGGGGATGACACAACTGTCTATGACCCGAACTGAGCATCTATCCCTTTAGGAGCGGTTACGCTGCTTAAATTATGCTGCCCACTCGGTGTGTACTCACGCCTCCACTGACAAATCGGGCAGGCTTCTAGCCTGGCTGACCAGGTACGAACAGGACCGGGGCCCGGTTATGAAAATTCACTCACTGACTGGGAGTGTGCTCCACACTCCCTCAGAGATTCATTCTGAGTTCACACAATATTATAGTGCACTCTACAGTTTGACAGCGCCATCGACCCAGCAGGCCTGTGAGGATTTCTTCTCGTCAATCACCCTGCCCCACTTGAGGGGTGCCCAACGTGAGGCACTGGAGGAACCGCTGACGCTTTCCGAGATCCAGAGCAGTATTCACGATCTATCTGCGGGCAGAACTCCTGGGTCGGATGGCCTTCCGACTGACTTCTACAAGACCTTCCCTGCGATCCTCGCACCTCACCTCCTCCGCTTATCTATACAGGTGGGGTCTCTACCGGACTCGCAGAATAAGGCTCTACTGGTGTCGCTTCCTAAGCCAGGCAAAGATCCATCGGAACCTGGTTCCTAGAGACCACTGGCGATGCTCAATACAGACTATAAAATACTAGCCAAAGCACTAGCAATGTGCTTGGCACCCATGGTCTCTGACCTGTGTCACGCTGACCAAAACGGATTTGTTCCCGCACAAGACACTTCTCATAACATCAGACGCCTATTCCGCATTATGCGGTACTCGACCAGTGACTGGCTGCTGGCGGGATGCCTGGTTCTTGATTTGGATAAAGCTTTTGATTCCCCGGAATGGCCGTATCTTTTTGAAACTTTGCGAAGGTTTGGCATTTGACCTCGATTCTTACGAATGGTGAAGCTCCTGTACACCAGCCCTAAGGTTCGGGTCAAGACGGGAAGGAACATTTTGGGCACAGAGGTACGAGGCAGGGTTGCCCCCTTTCCCCATTGCTGTTCTCCCTTGCAATGGAGCCATTAGCTGTGGAATTGCGCAGCGGGGTCTCCGCTGGAGTATCATGCTAGGTGATGGTCTACATACTGTATCATTACATGCCGACAAGCTCCTATTGTACTTCAAAGATATTACTAATGTCCCTCCTGCGGTCGGGATTATTTTGCAGCACTTTGCAGCTCTTTCGGGCTTGCGCGTTAACTGGGCGAAATCATGTCTTTTCCCCTTTGACCTAGACCTTCCGAATCCGAGGTTGTGACTTTCTGGCATCGATGTCCCTTGGCAGCCACATAATTCAGATATTTAGGCATTCATATATATCATTGGAGGGAGGATTTACATGATGGAAATATTGGAAGGGCTACAGCGTCCATTCATTCGCAGATGTCCTTCTGGCAATCGCTGTCACATGCAGAGTTACCCTTCTGAAGATGATTGTGTTACCGCGATTATTATACTAATTTTCCAATCTCCCATACTACGTCCCAGTTAGTTTCTTCAGGGAACTGTAACCCAGACTGCGTGAGTTTATTTGGAACAAGGGATGCTGCAGAGTAGCGTTTATAAAACTCTACTTACCTCTGGAACAGGGCAGACTTTCGATACCGAACCTAGAGCATTATTATTTGGCCTCACAGCTTCAATGGATATCCCGATGGTTGGCTGGGCTTCATCTCTCCGACACGGCGACTACCTCTGAGCCCTTGCCACCTATGCGACTAACACATCTCTTCAATCCACTCACGCGCTTGGCGCCGCCTAGGGAGCTTCTCCTTAATGTGGCACATCGTTGTTACCGCAGATGCTTACAACTCACGAAGGGAACCACCCCGTTCGCCCCGGCACTGGTGCTGCTGGGCACATCTCGTGGCCCTGGAACCACGTCTAGCATCGAGCTCCGGTCGTGCCATGCTGCAGAATTACATACACTAGGAAACCTTTACAACGATGGCAAGTTTCTGTTATATAACTTATTACTGAGGTCATTGTCGAGTAAATGGGGGGACCTAACGACCACACCTCCAACTCATTTGCTAATACAATATATACAGGTTATGGGGCAGGGCAGACATTTGATCAAGTGGTTTACAGACGCACTTCGAACTCATACGCAACATGATCATGGACCACTGCGTGCCGCCTGGGAGAAGGACTCGGGCATTCCCTTCACAGATTTGCAATGAAAATCTGTCCTGTCCAGCCACACGACCATCTCCCGCAACTCTAGATTTCGACTTATACAATTCTACATTATTCACAGGGCATATCTTACACCGGCCCGCATTAACAGATATTTCTTCTGCCGTGATGCAGCCTGCCCCCTTTGCAAACACTCGAACGCAGATGTCCTACATATAATGTGGTCTTGTCTCCTCTTGCCTGATTATTTGAGAGCTGTCGTCTCTTGTTTATCAGTATGCACGTCGCGCACACTGTCACCTTCATGAGAGGCCTGCATATTGGGACTGCTTCCTAGAAGTCTGCGCTGCAGGGCTACCACTCGATTCCTAGACCTAGGCTTTATAACGGCCAATCGGTTGATAACCCAAAGATGGAAAGCTGCTAAAGCACCAACTGTAATGGCCTGGAAGCATTCCTTTCTGACTTGGGCGGAGGCTGAGGGGGTGGCACTGAGGCGGGAGGATGCACTCAAGCTTACGTAAATACCCCCTTTCTGATAGTTGGGACATGATGCTGATATCTCTGCGTGCCCCAGAGGCAGACTCTGATCCAGCTGTGACAACTTAAAAACTCACAGTAGCCTAATGATCATAGTTCACTTGCGATGTCCTGCAAATGTTACTGGTGTACTTCTCCTTCCCTACACTTTATTACCCAAAACATCAGGTCGGTTCAATGATTGTGCTGTACATTTTGACGTAACTTAACTGCTACATGAGCACATACCTCCGAATACTATTCAGGGAACTGCTTATATTGGGCTTCTAATTCCAGTGTACTCCTTTGTTGTTACATGTTATTGTTTTATTTACTATTACCCTAGAACCTGTGCTTGTATGAAATTATATAGTCACTTTATTGACGTACAAGTCATAGAGTAGTAGGATACATAGTGATTTATGTCTGGACCTGTGTGACCAACCATTTATTACACAAATCGCTAATTGTAAAGCCTCCATAGACATTATTAGATGTCAAATGAGATGCGTATGTTTGGGAGGTCAGCATGTTGCCATCCCGTACCTACTGCTCTTTAGCATATCCTCACTGATTAAACTCATAGGCATACGAAGCATATAATTGTTGAATACCTCTGTTTTCTCGGATGTAAACACTGAGTTTAATCTGTTATGCTACTATTAATAACAATAAAATAATAAAAAAATAAAAAAATATACAGGGAGTGCAGAATTATTAGGCAAGTTGTATTTTTGAGGATTAATTTTATTATTGAACAACAACCATGTTCTCAATGAACCCAAAAAACTCATTAATATCAAAGCTGAATATTTTTGGAAGTAGTTTTTAGTTTGTTTTTAGTTTTAGCTATGTTAGGGGGATATCTGTGTGTGCAGGTGACTATTACTGTGCATAATTATTAGGCAACTTAACAAAAAAATATATATACCCATTTCAATTATTTATTATTACCAATGAAACCAATATAACATCTCAACATTCACAAATATACATTTCTGACATTCAAAAACAAAACAAAAACAAATCAGTGACCAATATAGCCACCTTTCTTTGCAAGGACACTCAAAAGCCTGCCATCCATGGATTCTGTCAGTGTTTTGATCTGTTCACCATCAACATTGCGTGCAGCAGCAACCACAGCCTCCCAGACACTGTTCAGAGAGGTGTACTGTTTTCCCTCCTTGTAAATCTCACATTTGATGATGGACCACAGGTTCTCAATGGGGTTCAGATCAGGTGAACAAGGAGGCCATGTCATTAGATTTCCTTCTTTTATACCCTTTCTTGCCAGCCACGCTGTGGAGTACTTGGACGCGTGTGATGGAGCATTGTCCTGCATGAAAATCATGTTTTTCTTGAAGGATGCAGACTTCTTCCTGTACCACTGCTTGAAGAAGGTGTCTTCCAGGAACTGGCAGTAGGACTGGGAGTTGAGCTTGACTCCATCCTCAACCCGAAAAGGCCCCACAAGCTCATCTTTGATGATACCAGCCCAAACCAGTACTCCACCTCCACCTTGCTGGCGTCTGAGTCGGACTGGAGCTCTCTGCCCTTTACCAATCCAGCCACGGGCCCATCCATCTGGCCCATCAAGACTCACTCTCATTTCATCAGTTCATAAAACCTTAGAAAAATCAGTCTTGAGATATTTCTTGGCCCAGTCTTGACGTTTCAGCTTGTGTGTCTTGTTCAGTGGTGGTCGTCTTTCAGCCTTTCTTACCTTGGCCATGTCTCTGAGTATTGCACACCTTGTGCTTTTGGGCACTCCAGTGATGTTGCAGCTCTGAAATATGGCCAAACTGGTGGCAAGTGGCATCGTGGCAGCTGCACGCTTGACTTTTCTCAGTTCATGGGCAGTTATTTTGCGCCTTGGTTTTTCCACACGCTTCTTGCGACCCTGTTGACTATTTTGAATGAAACGCTTGATTGTTCGATGATCACGCTTCAGAAGCTTTGCAATTTTAAGAGTGCTGCATCCCTCTGCAAGATATCTCACTATTTTTGACTTTTCTGAGCCTGTCAAGTCCTTCTTTTGACCCATTTTGCCAAAGGAAAGGAAGTTGCCTAATAATTATGCACACCTGATATAGGGTGTTGATGTCATTAGACCACACCCCTTCTCATCACAGAGATGCACATCACCTAATATGCTTAATTGGTAGTAGGCTTTCGAGCCTATACAGCTTGGAGTAAGACAACATGCATAAAGAGGATGATGTGGTCAAAATACTCATTTGACTAATAATTCTGCACTCCCTGTATATATAACTAACTCAGACCTACAGTGTTGGTCATAAGCCTGTCCACAACAAAATCATCAGGTATGCCATAATAAAATTACACATATGTCCAAAATGCAAAATCCCTACTAATAGAGCCTAATAAGGACTACTGTAGTGCAAATCCTCTATACCCATTGTTTGTTTGGTTGGTTCATCAACACCAAAACCCTTATCTACTATGGTAAACTGCGAGATTATCCTAACAAATTATCTGCCTTTGGGCTTTAGCACAGTGTAATAATAATCCACCCTTAAAAGCTTATGGGCTTTAAGACGTGTTTTTCACAAAATGTAATTAAAGCCTACCTGCTTTGCCATAATGTTTTATTATAAACAGATTACCCCAAGGAATCTGACAACTATTTCTGGTGATCCGATAAGGCTCTAGTCTTTACCAATAGCTAGACACTATATTCAATCCAGGCATACTGAAATGTGCATAGACTGACACCCATCAGGCATCCAAATTACAAATATGTACAAAATGACAGTGGGCAAAACAATATACATCTTCTCTCAACAGGGCCTAACAAGAATCACCACAATGAAATTCTACTCACAAGGTTTGTCAGAGTGGGTGACCAACACCATGATCCTTGCCTATTATGGTAATCTGTAAGATTATTGTGTATCTTCAATGGGCTGTAAAATAATGGGATAATAACCCACTGTAGGAGGTCCATTGGCTTTACCATATGCCTTTCATAATAAATAAGCCAAGCCTACCACCTTTAAAGTACCTTTTCATAATAAACAGGCCAGACCGATGACATTTGGAGTAACATTTCCCTGTACCCCAATCAAACATATAGCTGTTAGTTTCTCAGCATAAACTTAGTCCTACTGTTCAAAGCGTAAACTATTCCACAAGGCAACCATCAGACATGCAAAAATAAAATTTGTAAGGTATACAAAATTAAAGTTGACAAAGCAAAATACTATCTCTCTTAAAAGGGTCTAGCAAGGATTCTGACACAGCAAACTTTATATATCCACAAATTGTACATATGGTAACCAACACTTTTACAGTTGATTGCTACAGTAATCTGTGAGATTCCCTGTAACTAGATACCTGTCTGTAGGTTTTAATACAGATTCATACTTAAATTGCTATTGGCTATACTATATGTTTTTCACAATAAGTATGTCAGACCTAGTAGGTTTATCTCAATCTTTTATAATAAACACATCAAGTTGATAGCCATGATCATTGGTTTGCCACTATAACAAACCCAGTCTCTATGTATTGCGTATAAGCTTTGCCACAAGCAGTTTTTTTTATAGTGGAAGTGAACAAATTCAGCCCAATCAAATCCTGTACTTAGGGGAACTAATATGTGGGTGGAGCCTAAGCCCTCTCTCATTAGTATTCCAAATGCACTTTTTTGTGAATTACAAAAGGTCAGGTAACATCTACACTGTAAACCAGATGTAAAAATCCATGTAAAAATATATGTAGATTAGTATAGCCCTGGGCACTCTGCACTGCTCAAAAACACAAAACTGCACTCTCAAGTCTAAACTTAATGATGGAGGAGAGGGTCCATGGCTGCAATACCTTCATCATGACTGTCCTTCCCCCATCTGTTCTGCTGCCAGAGAAATACAAAATATTTAGTTATCTAAAACACTTTAACATGATTACAGTTTCATGTGTGTGCCCCTGAAAGTTTAAGTGAAATCGGGTATTCTGCTATTGGTTCAGGCAGCTGGATAGATGAACAAACTAATAACAGCTGTGTTAGAAATGGGGTCTTTGGTTGGCAGAAAGTTTGCTCCCTGTCCAACCAAGGACCCTCACTCTAGTCAGGGCAAAGAAGAAATCACACTCGGTTAACCCCCGCTCACCCCCTTGGTAGCTTGGCACGAGCAGAAAGGCTTAACCCAGAAGCAATGTGTAAAGTATTTGTACCAACACACACAGTAATGCAGTGAAACACTACAAAATGGACACCACACAGGTTTCGAAAAATAGTAAAAATCCACAGTACACAATTAAAAACATAACTTTAGCAATTAAAGATGCAAAAATAGTGCCTAGAAGCACCAATGCTGCAATTTGATGTAAAGCGGCATCGTGACGGAGTCAGGTGTCACGAACGTCAGTGCTACGACGACATTGCAAGTTCTTGGGACATCAGTGGCGGTGGTGATGCGGGGCCTGCAATGTTGGAGGGGTCGTCGTGCTTCTGTGAGGTCAACGGCTTCAGGTGCAGGCATCATCATAGGTTCTGTGCAGCAGTGTCCTTATGAAGTCACACAACATCGTCTGATGTTGGTCACTGGTATTTGGACAGAAATTCACTCTCAGGGGCCTGGGAACTGGAATGGCACCCCCTGATAAGTTAGAGTCCACACAGGTAGACACAGAGACTGGTTGATGAAGCCTTTGCTGTCCCTAAGGCTTCAAAAACAGGAGGCACACTCAGTCCAAGCCCTTGGAGATACCTCTCAAGCAGGTATCCACAACAAATTCAATACTTTGTCCCCGTTCACAGGCAGAAGCAGCAACTGCAGGATAGCCCAAGAAAGCACAGTCACAGACAGGGGCAGCATTTCTCCTCAGCTCTTCGGCTCTTCTCCTGACAGAGGTTTCTCTTGATTCCAGAAAGGATCTAAAAATCTGGGTTTTTGGGCCCAGTACTTATACCTCTTTCTGCCTTTGAAGTTGGCAAACTTCAAAGGAAAGTCTCTGTTGTTCACAAGATCCTACCTTGCCTGGGCCTGGCCCCAGACACACACCAGGGGGTTGGAGACTGCACTTTGTGAGAGCAGGCACAACCCATTCAGGTGTAAGTGACCACTCCTCCCTCCACTGTGGCTGAGATGGCTCATCAAGGTATGCAGGCTATACCCCAGTTCTCTTTGTGTCACTGTCTAGAGGGGATTCACAAACAGCCCAACTGTCAGTCTGACCCAGACAGGGAATACATAAGCAGTCAGAGTCACAGAATGGTTTCAGCAAGAAAATGTCCACTTTCTAAAAGTGGCATTTTCAAACAAAGAATTTAAAAAACAACTTTCCGAAATATTTTCTTTTTTTAAATTGTGAGTTCAGAGACCCTAAACTCCTCATCTCTATCTGCTCTCAAAGGGAAACTCCATTTTAAGGATATTTAAAGGCAGCCCCCATGTTAACCTATGAGAGAGAAAGGCCTTGCACAAGTGAAAACCAAATGTGGCAGTATTTCACCGTTAGGACATGTAAAACACATCATTATATGTCCCACCTTTAACATACACTGCACCCTGCTCATGGGGCTACCTAGGGCCTACCTTAGGGGTGCCTTACAAGTATAAAAAGGGAAGGTTTAGGCCTAGCAAGTGGGTATACTTGTCAGGTCGAATTGGCAGTTTAAAACTGCACACACAGACACTGCAGTGGCAGGTCTGAGCCATGTTTACAGGGTTACTCATGTGGGTGGCACAATCAGTTCTTCAGGCTAACTTAGTAACATTTGATTTACAGGCCCTAGGCACCTCTAGTGCACTTTACTAGGGACTTAATAGTAAATCAAATATGCCAATCATGGAAAAACCAATTATACATACAATTTCACATAGGGCACACTTGCACTTTAGCACTGGTCAGCAGTGGTAAAGTGGACAGAGTAACAAAAACATCAAAAACAGAGTCCAGCACACAGCAACAACCTGGGAAGCAGAGGCAAAATGTTAGGGGAAACCACTCCAAGGATGCCAGGTCTAACAAGTTGCATGGAAGAAAAGTATGTTTTTTTCCATGGAATCACGCAATGTCTGCGGCATAAAAACAAGTACTCCTGTCCACCAACTTGTGGGTGAAGCAAAAGCTCTTCTGTGTAGTACTCCTGAGAGTTTGCATTTAGGTTGATAACATTATGTCTGGCAGCAGTTAAGCTGTCAATCCAGACCTGCAAATTAATTCTCTGCCATAACCAGAACGCAAACCTCCTAGGGGAGCAACATACATCAGTGATGAGGAGGCAGTCTAGGGGATTGCATTACAAATATATAAAATTTGAGGCACATGCAGATTAAGTAATTAACACGGAGGATACCATTTTGTTGAGTAGTGATAAAATCGGGATTAGAATTTAGGATGCTGGATTTCATTGTTTGCAACTTAGTCAATACACCCAATAAGCATCAGAAATTTAGGTATGGTTCCCTTCTCGCAGCAACTGAACTAAAGGCCTGATTTAGAACTCGGCAAACAGGTTACTCCATCAGAACGATGACAGATAACCTGTCTGCCGAAATCTAAATCCCATGATATGCTATGGAAATTCGATTTCGGTGGAAGGTATGTTTGTCACTGTTCTGAGTAACCTTTCCGTTGTGTTCCAAATCAGGCCCTTCGTTTTGAAAGTAAAGCATAATTGAAAATGTAATGGTACGGTCTTTCAAACGTATCTCTCCAATGGCCTGGGAGCTCATGGGATCTCAGCTTTGGCACCAACAACATGTCAGGTGTATGGGGTTCGGGTTATATTTCACTTTGGAGGGCACCATTGTTCTGATGGGTCAACCAGGGGAAAAATTCAAGTGATCCAATTTCTGAAGGCAAATAAAAAATAGGTACATTCATATTAGCACTACCTCAAACTGAGGTTCACCTCATTTTCAAATGTGAGAAGCCATTGTAATGCTGTTAATTTCTATATTTCCTGCTCACACATTTTATTAGAAGTTATTTAGACAAAATACATAAATATTCAGTTGATTTATTTGGATTTTATCAACTTTCCTGCAAATGTATTAGACTGTGTGGCAGGAACTTTTGGCACTCGAAAAAAAACTCTGATATTGCTCAGTCTATAATATTTTATAATTCATTGTAACTGGGGAGGTCTTACTTATACATTCTTTTATATTTGTTGGAGAACAGGCAAGTTTATGTCATTTCACTAGTTTCTAAATAGTAGTGTAACTTCTTTTACTGTTTACTTGAAGCTCTGGAATTCAGTTGCATTCTGAGCATCACTGTAGATCCAGACATATATCTGAATCTCCTTGTAATACCAAGTAACAATTTGATAAGGCTTAGCCAGAGAGGAATTGTGGAACCATTAATAGTGTGTTGGAAAATATGATCTTTTAAGCATATCCCTCTGCCTCACCTTCCCCTGGTATATTCACTGTGTTTGGTTTTGTATCCGAAGATGGCTCACCTCAGCCAAAAATCATAGAAATGTCTGGTACAGACAGAACAGATGGTTCAGTACCATAAGAGTACCTGAAATGCCAGCTGGGGAGAATGTAGTATGATCATCCTTCATCTACAGTTTTCTTGGTTTTTACCAGTAAGAATTAGCTTCTTTGGAGAAATGAACAAACTTCTCTGCAAACCACATTAGGACTGCTGAATAGTTAGATGCTGATCAAAATACATAGATTTCTTTATTGGAATGGGGGGCTTTGATCTGATGAATATGGAATTGTACTAATGTGCTGGGCAGTGTGCTGTGCAATAGAGTCAATTTATAAACTTGGGGCCTCATTTACACGAAACCTGTGCTGCTGGAGCATCACTTTTTTTGATGGTCTAATGGCACAGGCATCTCAATCATATTTATGAAGCGATGCAAAGCCACCCTCTTTGGCTTTGCATGACCTCAGAGATATGGAGTAAGGCAAGGTAGCTCAAAGCCTTACTCTATGTGAAGGAGGCATCACATGGGTATTGCAGTGAGTTTTCCCATGTGACACCTGTGGGTTTTGACACATTACCAATTTTACAAGGACCTGTAAAGCTGGGAATGCGTCAAAACTGTGGGCCTCCACAGGGGAGGTGTAACAAGGAGAAAAAATGTTATTTCTCCTCGTTATTTCCTCTTTCTACGTGTGCTGCATTCTACAACACACATAGAAAGTGGAAAACATCTCCATTGATTGTATTTGTGAAGGTAGGTGTTCCTTCCTGCACAAAACAATTGTGCCAACATCACAGACACCCTTGTACCATAGTGCAAGGAGCCTGCATTGCTGCTAGGCACTAATATGTGTACTTGTGCAGGCAGAAGGACAGGAATGCACTGTAATACAGGCATATGGCTCATTCCTGCCCTTTTTTTACGCAAGGCAGCACAGCTAGAAGCCTTGCAGCGCTGCCCTGCGCCAAAAAGTTGTAAATGAGGCCATATGTGTTTTTGTTCAGATGAGAGAAAGATGCAAAAGGAACGAGATACTACAGAATCCTTCATTCTAAACACAATAAAATAATTTTCTTCACAGAACAAACTTAAATTTGCAAGAATACAGCATTAAACGTAATGGTCCAGTTTAATAAGGTAAACGATGGAAGTAGAAGTAGAGATATGTTGAAGGCGTGCTGCTGTGGTGTAGAAATCAATCTATGTTGGGCCCAAAACACTTACCTTGGCTGTGCAGCCTTAACAAATGGGTTGATGAGCAGATTTAAGTACTGTGCAAAGACCGTTCAGAGATGGAACATGAGAAGATATCTGACACATTTTGCACCAGGTGGAAGCAAGGAACCCCTTGAATGTGTATGGTGACATTATTGTTTAAGTACATGTTACAGGGTTGAACCCAGAAGTTCACCATCATCATTGTGTGCTCAGAATATTGTACCATCATCTTTTAACATAACCTTTTGAACGGAGGATTAGTAAGGCTAAATGAAACTATGAACTACAACTTTTAAGTATTATTTGAATACCTCGCCCACTGTATATGGTTATTCCACTTGCAAACTAATGCTGCCATGAAGAATGCAATCCTTCACAGGCCTTATTTTTTTTAATATTAATGTTGGTTTTTAAAACTAATAAAAGGTAAAACAATACACTGACAAAACAAGAGTCTCTTTAAAGGCTTTTGACAAATATTACATGTTTAAAAAAGAACAAACAAGTTACAAGTTCTCTGTGATGAACACCCGTACACCATGAAGATTGACTCAGATAGTGCAACCCAAAGCCCAGAAATAAGATCAGTGTTTCTAAAACAAAAGTGCTGTGCAGCCTTTATTGGCAGCATATTATTTATACTACTGTATAATTCCAGTCTTTTTACAGAGCGACCAGATGTGGTAATTGCTGTTAATAGAGGCTTTGGGTCAGCTCCTTTCATCCCACAGTTGTAGGAAGTGTCTTTCGCATTTCATTTCAGACCAAAGGAGTATGGTAGTTGTCTATCTTGCACCTGTGCCTTTTGAGTGGTGATTATACAAAAATATATCATCTGTTTTGTCATTCATCTGGAACCTCCTACAAGGTGGCCACTGCAGTGGCATTAGATTCAGTGTTCATCTTAAATGAGCCCCCTGCAGAGCAATTAGGTTAAATAATAAGTACTGTTATCAAAACAATTGCTATAGTGGTGCATGATCTCAGTACAATTTCAACAAGCAGCAATGCAATCACCACAAAGTCACAAAAATCATCACAAAGAAGCTTGACATCGGCAGAAATTATATAAATGTTTAGCAGATCAGTATCTCTGTTAAGGCGACTTTTGTTTCTCTAGTGTTTCCTTGAAATTGATATCCTTGTCAATTGTTGGAAAAAGATGGAATCAAATGAAATGGGATGTCGTGCTTTTTTCAAGCTACAATTGTATAACATCCAATGCTGATTTGCAGCACCTAGTTCTAATGAGTTGCATAATAATAACACACAGAAAGATTCACTACAATTGTGTGGCGTCCTGTGATGCTTGGCACCAGCTATCATTGGTGAGTTTCATTTTAGGTAACACACAGAATGATTGCCAGACATTATGCAGAATTCCATTATTATTTAAAAGATACCAATCATAACAGTGAAAAATAGACTTCAATCCACCAATTCAAACCTTTACCTAAGGTTTTGTACCACCTAGCACAGTTGAGTGACACATCGTCACATTTAGAAAAAAAAATGAACACTGGCGCAGAAAGAACCCTGATGTCATTGTTTTACATGTAGGTGCAATGTTATTAATTTAAAACTGGATTAAAAAGCTTTGATTTGGATCAGCTACGTCCATACACTGTTACAAATGAGTTTAAGAATGTTGCAAATGTGGTTTTAACCGGTAGCAGTGTTCTCTCACTTCATGTCTGCTGACCCAGATATGTTAACTAAAATTATTAATGAGTCTTTATGTATTTTGAATAATAATAATAAAATGTAGAGAAAAGTAATGTAGAAAATTAATGTGTACGTTTTGAAAATGTGCCCACAAAGAGTGGCTTACCAACTTACATGAGTTGAACTAAAATGATTAAAAACGCACAAACTACTGAAAATGTGCAATAACAATGTAGTAATATGTGATATTAAGATGTATAACATATGTTTTGCATTATAAAGTAGAGCTAACTTAGCTGAAGTTGTGGCCTAGTTTTGCCAGGCCTCGAACAGCAGCAGAATAATCATGAAATGTAGAAAAGCTAATGTGATGAACTAACCATGAACTATTCGCTGTTGAAAAAGTCTGCTTGGCTAGATTATTCTGCAATGAACCGACGGACAGGGCATGAGGGAATCAAATTTGATTCAAACCCGATGTAAAGCAGACGAGATGTACTTTCCCAGGACTCGAACAATAGAGACACTGACTGGAGAAGAAGATGCAACATTTTCGATATCTGATGAGCAGGATGCTGGGGACATCGTACTGTGAACCAATCGACAACCTGAAAGCGATGAAATATTAGAATTCATAGATTTGAAGAATTGAATGTATTGGGTAGCATCACATATGGTGATTAATTGACCAATTAGGAATTAGGGGAAAGACTGGGTAACTTTAATATAATGTAGTGACAAAGGGGAAAAACTCCAGATGCAGAAGAACGGATGCGAGACGTTAGAGGCAGATGATCGGAGAGAGTACTTATGCAATATTGGGGGAGAAGAGATTCGAGATTCTGTCATTGGGCTCATGTTCTTGGGAGCCTGATGCATTGCTGATCGAGTGATGACCTGAAGACGAAGACTGATTTTGTTGCTGATCCATGCCGTGGATAGGTAGCTATGACATTGTGACTGATTGACTTCTGTGCCTTTTCTTTCTAGGTACCAACTCCACTGTTTTATAGTTTTTCTCCTAGCTAGATGTTTTTCCAAATTCATGTTTTAAATTGTTTTCGCATGAAGTCCCACATGCTAATGCCAATCTGGGTTAGGTAAGGTTCTTTTAGGTGACGTTGACAGTGACAAATGATTGACAAACTGGTTGCTGAACTCTGCTATTAATGGTAATATATTCATCTCTGTTGGCTTATGCTGAAGCATTAGAGCATATGTTTTCTCAAGTTCTGATTAGGTTTTGTTATTGGTGGTCACTAATTAATTAATCTTGAGTGAAATGATTAAAGTTTGAATTAACCTCATGACTTAGTATTGTAACAAACAGGGAAATAAAATTGATAAAACATATAATTGAGTTGTGGTTATTCATGAAATGTTGACACTATTGATTGATGATTAGTGTTTTCCTTATGGGTATTGATTTGTAAATTGATTATTGATGAACATCGGTTACTACATAGCTGGGATACTCCATGCGAATGAAAAGGTTAATCGGCCTATACGCGTCCCCTTGTAAGTTTACTTACTAAGGACCAGGCACGCTAACGTGTCCTTCTAGCAGCCCCAGATATGGCCATTCAGAATAATAATAATAAGACTGACCATGGTGCGAGAAAGATCCTGATTTACAAGTGATTATTGTCGTAAATATTAGCATATTTAAAATTAATTTTAAATTATTATCTTCAAAATCTTCAAATTCCTCATTTAGGTGCAGGGTTTGCACATATATCTATAGAACTATTTTAAATCACCTTGCTGCACTTCATTTTTCGAGATATATTTTCATTTTATGTACATAGATATTTTATGCTCACATTTGACTGACCTCTAGTAACAATCTGATGGACTACACCTTTTAAGCGCAGTTCAGAAAGACCTCACGACCGGGCCTCAGGGAGGGGTGAGAAGCATTCTCCCTGCCCTGGGAATTTGGGAGGTGGACCAGTAGCGTTTCATTGTGGTGGAGAGCACTTTCCCCTAGGTCCCTGTCACGACTGAATGTGCACAGCTACGGCTCCATAGGAAGTCAAAATTAAGAAGAACTCACATCACAGCCAATAGGCTGAAAGGCTTTGGGTGCCTGAAGAGTGAGTACATGTAGGGATATGTGCAGCAATTAAAGGGAGGCTAGTGAGATAGTTAGCAATTGTGTTTTTTATTTCACATGTGTAGAGGAGGAGACAGGTAGAAGGAGTGAAGTTTGAATTTGTAGGTATTCAATTGTGAAGGTGGCCAGGGTTCAGACGGGTAAGCAATTGCATTGCCAGCCGTTGGGTGTTCCAGAAACAGATGAAACTGTGGTGGTTTGGGTCAGGTGGAATGTGATGGGGACAGTTGATGCCCATAGTCTGGGAGATCCAGGGAAAATGGCTGCAGTTGTGTGTGGTATTGCAGCATTTGGGTGAGAATGACTTGGTTGAGTAGATGGGATTGGAGTTGATTAAGATGGTAAAAAGAGACTTGGGCTACTTTAAGGAGAGATAGGTCATGGGTCAGTTTGGTTGGATGCAGCTGTTGCCAAAGTGGGATTGGATGGAGGCTCAAAAGCCATTATCAAATAACAGGACACAGAAGGAGGTGAACATGGAAGTGTCAGGGTTTTGCAAAGTGAAAGGGATTAATAGGATAAAGCATGTGGAAATAGTTTGTGAGTTCACTGCACTGTTTTGTTATCCTGGGATTGACAATTCCATTCTGAGGAACTAGTTGTGTTTGGAAATGTTTCTGGCAGTGTTAGAGGAGTGGTTGTATGTGTGAAGAGGCCAGTGGGTGGCAAACAGAAATAACATCTTAGGACAGGGTTTTTTTCTGGTGGTGGATTGAGGGGGCAAAGAAGGAAGGATGGTTAGGTGGGGAAAAATAGAAACAGAAAAATTATGACAAGAGAGAAGAAGACAAGAGGGATCAATGTGGTGGGGCCTGGTACAAGGGCAGGTAGTCAAATCAAATAAAGAAATGGTTTGTCATGGAAGAGCTCACTTGAGATTATTTAGGCACAACATTGGGGTGGGGGATGGGATAAAATAGATTGTTAGAGAGTTGATTAGGGCACTTTAGTCTGTGCAGCTCAGCTGAAGGGTGCAGAACGTCCCAGCTGTCTGGCAATAAAAGTGGCCTTTTCTGGCACACATACCAGAATAAAGTGGTGTAATGATTTCCTCCCAAATAATGACTTGAGGTGCTTCTGCTTTTCTGCTGACTTCGGAGGGACATTAAGTAATAAGCTGAGATACTGCAACTCTTCTTATTATTTTAGAGAAACCTCTATGCGTGACCTGAGATTCTACACAATTTCGATTAACTTCAATAACAACCTGCACCAGTGCATGATTTCTGTAGCTGAATCGTAGTGGATCAGAATTCAATTTACCCCATGAATATTAATGAGGTAAGTCACTTACTGCAACGCACTATCAATGGATGCAACTACTGGGATTGTGGCCTGCAGTGGTCAGCATATCAGCATGTCTGTGACTGCATTTAAAGTAAACGTTTTTATAATTCTGCTAGGTAACCTGGTTGAGTTTACAGAGAAAAGTTTACATTTTTTGTTTAAGTTAAAGTTTGCTGTGGTCCCTTAGTTATTCTCAAATAATTTTTATGCTTCAGTAAAGAGTTGTCAACTCCTAAAATGGGCTTAGATCATTGCAAAAAGTGATTTTCAGTTGCAAACTCCGAATCAGAACATTTGCAACTAGAAGCTATGTTGTACATGTGGCTCAATGTCATTTAGATAGAAAAAGAGCTTTTTATAGTGTTAGCAAAAGTAGTGCTTTTGCCTATACATGTGCAAGGTGAATGGATAATGATGGCACTGTCAACATGCACTTAAGAATGTTGAATGATGAGGAATATTTGACATGTACTAATGAATCCGGATAAACAGGTAATATCTAAAGCCGCAGTTATGATTAATATGGAATTTTGCAACTAGGAATATGAATTTAGGATTAGTTAGTGGTGGTAAAAGAATGAACATCCATAATGGTGATAATGGAAATTCTTACCATATGCCTGGTAACATTGGTATTATGGGGTCCACTCTTGGATAATGGTTTGATGTTTCATTAACATAATGGTTGTAATTCTTGACAGAATATGGACATTCATACATGTGCACTGCCCACCCTTGGTATAATGCTTACACATGCATGACACACACACACACACAACATGACACACCTATAATTATGAGGACCGGCCATTGACAATACTAATTTGTGTATTTACCATTCTAACTCCACACCCCCTTTGATAGAAGGGAAGGCTATAAAGCAGACCATGGCAAATATAACTGCAATTTTAGTTTTTTGATACACTCACTCGAAACTATCTAAACACCCTATGGGGACTGGTCCTTTTAACGCACCGGTCATCACAAAGATAGTGTTTTGTCTGGAGCTGACAATGTTTACCCATGCTATAAGGAACAAACCGATCCTCACAGCATGGGGTATCCAAGCCCACACACACACACACACACACACACACAATTTTCTCACCATTGGAGTTATCTCTCATGGTGAGCGGGGCATTAGACAATTTTCACTGACTGTTACTGCCAAGGTTTTCCTGGCAGTGACAGTCAGTGAAACCTGACCTTTATGTCTGTCCACATAAATTAGGTGGGCAGACATAAAGGTCACCCTCCAATGGCCCTTAGTCCAGCAGGCTGTTGGAAGGGGTGTAACCATGGCTTAAAGAGAGTAGTCTGCGCAGTGGCTGCACAAAATGTCTCAATACATCTAAATTTGGCAGGTGAACCATTATATTTGCAGTAAGCACACTGCGTCACCATTGCAACGGAGTTTGCCTATAGCCAATATATACATCAGGCCCTTAATAACTTCTTGTCCAGTAAGTTTTTATACCTAAACCAGAAAAAGTACACAAAAAAGGTCCAGGTAAATGTAAGAGACCAGTAAAACCAGTGATTACTATCTGCTATGGTAAGATCTAATTAATATAGGAACTGCCCCTAGTTTAGGTGCTATTTATCATACCTGATGAATAAGAACGCCATGGGGTACATTATTTATCAAGTGCCATAAATAACACCTATCACAAGTTTGTTGTTAGACACCAAATTCCACATGGAAAGGTAAATATCATATGATTTTCCTCCATTAAGATTCAACAGGATTGACATTTGAGGTATTTAATGCACCCAATAATTATCAGATGCGTTGAATATACCCAAACTTGTAACACTGAACCATGCGTAAACAAGGGTTTACATACATGTTGAAATTAACTGACCCACTTGTAATCAGACACTTAAAATGTTCTTTTTATAGGGTTCAGCTGTCCCAGACCATGGTTCTCTTGCAAGAGCATTTTATCTGGAGAGTGGTGCAGCACTGACTCCATTCTATAAAGGTGACTGCTTGGTGCAATAATGTGGCTGCTTTGTCCACCTTATCTGACTCCATCTCTCCCAAGAGAACTATACCAGCTGCAGAGTGGTTGCAGTCACACAGGAAAGCTTTTGCAGGCATTGGATCAGCATTTCAGGCCCAAACAAAATCCCTCTACCCAACCAAAAAGCAAGGCCCACCCTAGGATATTCCAGGTGAGGTGAAACAGAAGATTGAAGTGGGATTATAATTGATCCCCTATCCTGTGCTGTAGAGCTAAAACTGCAGGTCATAAGTCAGTTAATTTGGCACATTGTGCCTTGGGGAAGTAGAGCAGGGGCCTGGATATTTACAGATGTAAACAACTCTCCATGGTAGTTGATATGGCATTTTGGATTCCTATTCCCTAGAGACAATCCAGCAGAAGTCTCCCAGGTCAGCCAGGATGGTGACAAAACCCTCCTACCTGAAAGCTCAATTAGGGGACATGCATAGAGTAGGCAGGGGCACAGGAGCACACTGTATTCTTTTACAGCATCAGTATCCCTCCTGCTTTGCAGTGTGGCTTTCACATGCAATACCAGGATCTCCACTTCTCTGGAGTGACATTCCATCAGGCAGCTATGGACTGGCTTATCCTCTTGCCAGACATTTCCTCCTTGGACAACCCCAGCATCCCTCCTACCACATATCAAAGTAGACGCTAATCCAAGAAGTCTGTTCTTCCATCAGACCCTGCAGAATTTTTCCATTGATGCCCTAATATATGACTGGGTGCTGCAACATCATCACGGGGACTCAGAGGTTTCTCCAGCACTTTGCAAGGTGCCAGTTGCACTTGTAAGCAGGAGGCCTTAGAACACTGACTAGGGGTATCAGTCTCTTTTCTATACTATGTTCAGATACAGAGTTTGTGGATTCTTCTGGCATAGCTCTAAAATAACATCGGGACGGTTTCACTCTTTCATATATCTACCTCCAGAAAAGTTTGCCACAGTCTTTGTCTTCAGGTGAAGGTGATAACAGGCAGAAGTGGGTATTACTGTAAGCAATCAGTGCAGAAATCCAAAAGACAAACACAAAAAAGAAGGAAGCCTTCACAGGTTGCCCTTATCAGCCTTTTGAGAGCAGCAGCAACTGGAGAAGCATAAGGCAGGCCACTCTCAAAAGACTACCCATACACAGCTAAGGATACCGCTGTCTTCGGACTATTCACATTCTACACTAGTTTCAAGAGGGTAACACAGGAAGAGGACGAGAGGCCAGGGTTGTGCAAAGGCTACCTCTGCACATTTAAAGAGAATACCTTCTCCATCCCTCTCTCATCTTGAAGCCATGTTAACTGCAGCAGCTACAGAAATGTTAGAAAACCACTTTGCCATCCACACCAGACCATAGCCCACACTCTCTACACAACACTACAAGCAAATGCTCTATCTATGCACACTGGATGTAGCAAAGTACCTGTTAACAGAAGACAATGCAGTTCATCAAACAGTTGATCTGTTTCAGGAGGCTTACTCTGGTCTAGTTCAAGAAAGTGGGCAACGCTTGAAAAAACAATCAGGGGACCTCCCCATCTCATTAAGAAATCGCAGCTCACTAAACACTAAAGAATCACTTTCACCTACAAAGTAGCCAGACATGTTATCTTTGCCAATGCTTGATGAACATACAGGGTTTCTAACTGTGGCTTTTTTAATAGCACAAAATGTTGAGTTAAAACTCAAACAGTGTTGAGACTGTTATTATGTTAATCCCGTATGTAATCTCATTCCGTCCTGCCACCAGGTAGCAAGTGTTTGCATTGACTATCTAGTCTAAGCAACTGACATCATTTTCTGAAATCGAAGATTATATGATTTCCCAGCAAGTCAAATTCTATTTTTAGAAAGGTGTTCACGTTAGAACACTGGGTATAGACGATCTGTGATATCTGTGAATATCTCAAAATGTATCTCGTTTATAATGAAAATATTACTCAAAATCTTTAAAGTCTTATGTCAGTGACCCAAGGAGCAAACCTGCAAAAATAGCTTATGCCAAACACGATAGCCTTGCATAACTCAATTAAAGCGTCTTTATTGTTCAATAAGAATCATTATTGATTTTCACAGCACTGAAACACACGTTGCTATTTTCTTCGATGCCCCGGCACAACCAAAATGTCATATTGCATCCTGCCTTCATCCACAAAACGTTGCTAATCTCTTAAATGCTGAGAAAATATACGACGCTTTCCCACAGCACACCAGTGAGTACCCATTGTATATCACATAAAGGCTCAGTAGCATGCATTGTTTATCTAACTTCAGTTACTTCACTTAATTGTCAACTTCCCTCAAATATTACGCTGAAAATTATTAAGTGCAAAAAAACATAGAAATTAAACTGAAGTTGAGACTGGAATAGTCACATTTTTCAAAGTATTATGTAGAAGTGGGGTACTGAGGGAGAGGTTAGGGAGACTATTATACTAAAGCAGTGAAGTTAAAAGCAGAAATAGAGCGGCAGATCACTTTGAAGTGGGAAGAGATAATGGATCTAGATAGAGGAACTTAAGAGAAAGTCGCTGTAATGTTCCCCATTAATCTAAGTGACTGCCCTATAGTTAAAAAGTTAAAATGGTGATCTGCTGAAGAAAATAGTACATTTTTGGGCCATGTATTTAGAGGAGTTAAGAGCTCTAGTACTACTGACAGGCCTTTACAAAATATAAGGAAGTTAACTTTTGTCTACCTAATTTTGGTGCTTTCCTCTTCAAATGTTGAAAAAAGATGAGAGATCCCCTTGATTGCTCTCAAATAGACATTGTCAGGCTCCATAATCATCCTCCACATATACACTGACGGTTTCTGCTACATCACACTAAAACAGTCTGCCAGTATCAATATAGTTACCCAATTAAGTACACGTACCTACACACTCACAATAGGCAAAACACGCACACAGCTGCACACATATTGCACAAATACATTCACACACAATCCGGCACCTACCCAGAGTACAGCCACCACTTACACTGAATCACACAACAGTAACCCCCCTCACCCCTCCCCCACAGGCACCTTGAGACTCTCACGGGTGAGTAGCGCGCTCTATACATTTGTTTGATTGATTGATTGATTGATCTGACATACATTGTGCGTCACAAACTGGCATACATGCCCTCACAAAGACAAAGGGGGCCACATATTTAAACACACAGAAGCAGAAGAAGGTACATAAACACACACTGAAGCACAAGCTGAGGTGCTGCTTGTGATGCTGTTAGCTTTGTGTAGCTTTCAGTCTGCTTGCTGTTAGTTATCTGAGGCATGTGAGCAGTTATGGACTGGAGAGGCGTCCTTAAAGGTAGGATCTGGAGCAGCACAGCAGCATAGATTGAGATTTTGAAGAGGCTTTATTGAGGCAAATGTTCCTATTCCAGCCACGTGATTAAAGTAGCCTCAACTCGAGGTTGACCTCAAGGAGGTGCTTCCACAAAGAGAGTTTCGGCCTACTCTGAAATTATAACTGGAGACCACTTAAACAGAAACTAAATAATCCATCTGCATTGGCTGAAGTTCGCTCAGTCCCTCAGTGGTGATACTATGGACGAATAAATATGAAAGAGTTACTATCGTTCTTCCCCTCCATTCTCAGTCTTTAGAAGGGACCCAGTAAAAGGACTAGACTTTAGTGCTGGAAATGATGATCTCTCCATTGGGTGGTTTAAAATAATTAGTTTTTAGTTAAGGGGAGAAGGTACCCATGTCAATAAATAACCCCAGACCTTGTTAGGGTGAACTACTAAAGTCACTAAAGAAACCTGAGCTCAACCTCTTGGTAACTATGGCACAGAGCAGACAGACTTATCTTAGAAGCAAAACATACAAACCCTTTACGCAATACCCAAACAGTAATGAAGTCAAAATGCAAAACAATAGTTATCCCAAACAAGTGAACAAAATAGAGTAAATTTTAATAAACAAAATAGCACCAAAAATAAGGGGAATGGGAGATATGACTTTTTCAATAGAAATAGTGCAAATAAGCAAAAAGTGCCAGTGATTGTCAACGGTTGTGTAAGAACAGGACCTTGGTGCAATTTGATGCTCACTTTAATAGAGCAAGGGTTGGACACACCAACCAGGTTTGTCCTGAGCAAAACATTTTACCTTCTTACTTAAGGCCTGCTTTACAGTTTAGGGGGCAGGCTACTCCATCTCAAACAAGATGGTTTATATGTTATGACACTTGTAATAAAGTGGATGGGATATCTGTCAAGTTTGTGATGGAGTACGCTGTCTGCCAAATTCTAAATTAGCCCTTAGTCCATTAAGACCCAATCATTTGATAGGAGTTCATTTCTAAATCACCCCCTAACCTCAGAGGAGGAACTTACAGACTCACTGAGTGTCAGACAACAGGTTAAGTCAAGATCCACTTGCCATCAGTTGAGAAGTTGCTAGAATGGCCTCTTGTACCTTGTTGTACCACTCTAATTTACAAGTAATAATGACATTATTCTTGGTAAGTCAAGCAAAGGTTTCAGTAATTTAAACCTGAGCTCAACCTATGGCAGCTATGGCACAGAGCAGACAGGCTCAACTTAAGAAAATGTGTAAAGTGTTTAGAAATACTGTTAGAAATGGGGTTTCTGGTTGGCTAGGGTATGCACCTAAGCCAGGCAGAACCCACCCACTCTAGTCAGGACAAGGGAGTTACACATCCAAGATAACCCCTGCTCACCCCCTTGGTAGCTTGGCACGAGCAATCAGGCCTAACCCGGCGGTATTGTGTAAAGCGTTTGCACAACACACACAACACATGTGACACAAAATGAACACCACAAAGTAAACACAACACTGAGATATGTAAAAATAAACTGTATTGCACAAAACATAATTAGACCAACATTACACATTAGTAATACCCTGCTATCTTAGCAGTTGTCAGAACGTTACCCAAGTTACTAATACTCTCCAAGAATACGCAGTTGTTACATTAGAACACATAAGTACTCCGGATTCTGCAACATAAGCAGTAGTCAGGAATTACAGTAAATAATTATATGCACTTGTCATGAATACCTAGTAAATACCCATAAAAGGAACATTACAGAATATATCATAAGTCATAAAAAATACATATCAGCATGTCCTGCCCATAAAAGGAACATCAGCACATATATGTAATGTCATGAAAGCAGGTAGGAACATATAAACCCCCCCAAGGTTCATACTCCAATATCTCCTAAAAATTACCTGATTTTATGAAGAAGAGGCACTCCTCATGCCTAGAAGAGGAGCATGTGGGCCCCTGATGCTCCTATCCACACAACGGGGGCCGTGCGGTGCTCCTGAGGGAGAGAAGCGGTCTTCACCCTCTCTAACGTGGGAAACGAGCCCGTCCTGGGGCCCTCCATTTCGGTGGGGGCCTCCCTCGGCCTCCGCATGCCCTTTGCACGGGGTGGGGGCTAGGCAAGGCCCAACAAGCAGTTATGGGGGTGAGAGGAAGGGGGCCTCCGTCAAGGTCTCTCTTCCCTGTTCTTAATGAAAATGCTGCCCGGTTTGAAAAGAAGGAGTGTCCTGCTCCTACGGCATAGACAGGGGGTAATGGGGTATTCCCCTCACCTTCCCCAGAGTCTTGCTTCTCAGGGACAGAGATCGGATCCCTCCTGGGGCCCGCGAAGACACACTTACCCGCAACCGATGTGGTGCGCAAGTGTTTCTGATGATTACCGAGCCGCTGCGGTGATTTGAGCAGAAGTGGAGGGCGGCTGGTGCCCCCGGGGCGCTCCAAGAAGCGGACCGTGCCCGGGGGGTACCAATAGGAGCACGCTTACTCCGTTTATCTTTTTCTCATGCCCCTGGGGCACTAGAAGGTGCGTGATCCTCAAGCTTCGTGAATAGAGGACGCCCGGGCTGCGGCGGTGATTTGGGGCATCCAAAGAGCGATTTTCAAAGCGATGAGACCAGATCTGCATCCCGGGTTGTGGCGGTGATTTTGGTGATGTCAAGAAGAACTTTTGAAAGTGCTAGGGGGGCCATACATGAAGGAAGGCACTCTCCAGACTGCTACACGCAAAATCCCACGATGCTGGAGCACTCTTCATGCTCTAAATAATTACAGGGGTCAGCGGCCACAGCACCGTGCCCCTGGGAACAGTGAAAACATAAAGGAGCACAGGGCTGGTGAGCCCAACTACAGGCCAGCACAAGGGGTGCACATGGTGGCAGTTCCTTTTAGTGACCAGGCGGTCACAGGTCAACACAGCAGCCGCAGTCCAAGGTGGTTTCCTGGTGAGTCCATTCAGCAGTGTCCTGTGTCCAGTTTCATGTCTCAAGAAAGTTTCAATTGTGGGGAAAATTCCCCTGTACGTATACTAGGTTTACAGTGTGTTTTACAATGGAGAGGAGAGGGGGTTCCAACCAGTTACAACTGGTTCTGGGAGTGCCCTTTCTCTCCTCCAGCACAGGCTCCAAACATCTGTGGGGGGTAAACGACCCTATTGTGCGAGGCCAGGGAACAGCCTTTACAAATGCAAGTGTGCCCCGCCTCTCCCTTCTCTCAGCCCAGGAAGGCTATACAATATGTAGATGCACCTCTGTGACACCTCCACCCTCCCTGTGTGCAGGCTGTCTGAAAAGTATGCACAAAGCCCCAACTGTCAGTCTGCCCAGACCTGGATTGGAGGCAAGCTGCAAAACACCAGAGTCATAAGCACAGATAAATGCACACTTTCTAGAAGTGGCATTTCTGTGATAGTAATAAAAAATACACCTACACCAGTAAGCAGCATTTCTTATCACTATCACAACCATACCAAACATGCCTATGCTACCCCTCATAAATCAGACAATACCCCTTCCACATAAGGCAGGGCATTTCTAATGCAATCCTATGAGAAGGCCGCATTCACAGCAGTGAGACACCAAGTTAGGCTGTTTGTCACTACCAGGACAGGCCATGCAACCAGGCACATGTCCTGCCTTCTACATACATGGCACCCTGCCCTTAGGGCTAACTAGGGCATTCTTTAGGAGTTACTTACATGTAGTAAAAGGGGAGTTCTGGGCCTGGCAAGTAAATTTAGATGCCAGGTCCCTGTGGCAGAAAACTGAGCACACAGGCCCTGCGCTAGCAGGCCGAAGATAGGTTTGACAGGCTACTTCAGTGGGTGGATCAAGCAGCGCTGCCGGACCACTAGTAGCATTTAATTTACAGGCCCTGGGTTTAGGGATACCACTTTACAAGGGACCTATAGGTAAATTAAATATGCCAATTAGGTATAAGCCAATCATACCAATTTTACAAGGGAGAGCACATGCACTTTAGCACTTGTTAGCAGTGAAAAAGTGCTCAGAGTCATAATGTCAGCCAACAAAGGTTAGAAAAATAAGGAGGCAAAAGGCAAAAAAGTCTGGGGAATGACCCTTTAAAAGGGCCAGGTCCAACAGGGTGTCTTTGTAGTGCCATGGGTGTTGTGTGAGGTGTGTTGGTGAGGATGTGTTGGGTTTTGTGTTGGGGTGTGTGATGTGGGGTGCGTGAGTGGTATATAGGTTTAAATAGTGTGTGGCTCTAGTTGTGTCAGTGGTCTTGATGTCTCTCTGCTGGCAATGGGCCAGGTCCAACAAATACCAAACTAGTTAAGAATTCTAAAACCTAAAACAATACAAATCCCACCCCTATTTAGAAATATAGGGCCTATGTGTAAACACATTTTCCCCTAGACACAGAGGGGGTCATTCTCAGACCGCCGGGGCCAGGGTCGGCGGGAGCACCGCCGACAGACCGGCGGTGCCCCGCAGGGCATTCTGACCGCGGCGGTTCGGCCGCGGTCAGACAAGCAAAACCGGCGGTCTCACACCGGTTTTCCGCTGCCCTTGGAATCTCCCATGGCGGCGCAGCTTGCTGCGCCGCCATGGGGGATTCTGACACCCCCTACCGCCATCCTGTTCCTGGCGGTTCGGTGGTAGGGGGTGCCGCGGGGCCCCTGGGGGCCCCTGCAGTGCCCATGCCAATGGCATGGGCACTGCAGGGGCCCCCGTAAGAGGGCCCCACTGTGTATTTCAGTGTCTGCAATGCAGACACTGAAATACGCGACGGGTGCAAACTGCACCCGTCGCACCCCTGCAACTACGCCGGCTCAATTCTGAGCCGGCATCCTCATTGCAGGGGCATTTGGAGAGCGCCCGCCGGCCCAGAGGAAATGTCTGAATGGCCGCCGCGGTCTTTTGACCGCGGTGCGGTCATTTGGCGGCTCCCTCCAGGCGGGCGGCTCCCGCCGCCCGCCGGGCTCAGAATGAGCCCCAGAATGGCCAAAACCCTTTGATACATCTGGCCAATTGACAACTTAATTTCAAGATGAGACCAAAATGGAAAAAAAGTTGAATAAGGGGAACCAGAGATATGAATTTTGAAATTTTGAAATAAAAATTGCATCAAAAAGTGTTAAGTGTCAAACGTAGTGTTCTGGTTGAGCTTGAAGGGTACCTAGCTGCAATTTAAAGCTGACTGCCATGGAACATAGGTTGAATACAGAAACCAGGTTTGTCCAAGTCAGAAGTTAGACCTTCTGACTTAGTCTCTGAAAATGGAAGCCGAACACCCTTGGCTGGAAAGGTACCAGGCTGTGGCCATTACAGGCTCCACAAGGCCAGATAGCTGTCGGATGAGGCCCCGATGAGACCTTTTGTCAGGAACTCACCATAGGAGCAATTCAAAATTTGCACCCAAAGAAGGTCTCTTGCAGGCCGGATGTTTTTTGGCACCATCACCTAGTGAAGATTTCTCCCTTTGGACTTAGTCACGTTTTTCAGGGTCGGGTTCCTCGAATGGGGCAAGTCTAAATGCTGCGGCTAAACAAGGCTCCAGTAGGCTGGGTACATCCTTCCGAAACAGAGTTGCTGCTATGGAAAGCTTTAAACAGGGACAATCTAAATCTTTGGCCCTGAAGCACTGTACTTTCATTGGGTTACCTTGGTTTGCCCCAATCCTTCAGAGGCCTTTGGAGTTAAAAAGGTATCAACATAGAGCCATGCAAATTCGAAGTCAAAGATGGTTCATGATGTTATAAGGAGTATTCTTTGAGACAGCCAGTGGATCCACAACCCCAGGAGCACTTGGGAGTCAAGACTCACTTCAGCAGAAGCTGCAAGCATCCAGGACAGGTCCAGTTGGAACTGGATAGCTGGGCTCTCAGAAAAAGGGCTTGTAGCAGCTTGTTGTGTTTCTGTAGCTCAACAGGAAGTCAGCCTGTTAAGCTTCTGTGTTCTGGGTACTGGCAGAAGAGAAGGTCCAGTCCTTTTGAGTTCTTCCAGGTTTCACACAGCAGTGCAGTCCTTTTCTGATCTTCCACAGGCCTAGGAGTGTTCTGAAGTAAGTGCCTGAAAATGCCACATTTATCCCTGGCACGAGCTAGTCGGTAGGAATGACCTATAGGCATGCCCTAACCAATGGGGTAAAGTTTCTCGGTGCTAACCCTATCCACTTTGGGCATTTTCAAGATAGTGAAAGCCTTCAACAACACTTGGGGTCTGATGTCTAAACACTAAAAAGGTTGAAGCTGGTCCTATAGCCAATAGAATTCAGAGGTCTGGTAGAAACAGTTATCATTGGCATTTACATATATATTGAAATTTCCATCAACTAGAGAGTATAAGGCCAGAAATGTTTAGGCATCCTGTCCTCTAGCAGAATTAAAAAATGTAATGTCACAAGAAGAACCACTGTGATAGGAGCCTGCTTGTCTGGGGGAACAAAGAGGTAGGTCTGGGTGTTTGCAACATCTGCTTGTGACACCATAGGACTCTTTGAAGTTAATCAAGTTCCTGGTCCCAGCCCACAGGCCATCCTGTCAAGTGTGCAACATCATCTCCCCAAACCTAGAGCCTTTGTCTCAATGCTGGGATCCAGTTCACAACTCATCAAGGGGGTTGTTCAAAAGCTAATTATAGCTGGCAGAAGTGGGAGAGCAAAATGCAGATTAGCCTCCACGACATTCAGGCAGGTAAAAGGTAACTATCCAAAGGTTACTTTTCCTTACTATTTAGTAAAAATTCAACTCACAAATTAATTTTTAATTAGGAATAAAAGTAGTGGTCTAAATATTTTTTAGCTTGTCTCATTCCCGAGTTACAGAGTTAATATTCAAAAATTTTTTTAGAAGTGACAAAACACTCATAAAGTCAAACAAACAACAAAAAAAATGGCACTCTAATTTATGAAAACAGAATATAATGTACTGAACAAAATGACACAAAAAAATCCAATGAGGGCAACTGAAGATATATGAAATGTTGAGATTTTAAATTAAAAGCATTAAGCACCAACCACCATCATCTGGTTGCACTTGACCAGGACCTAGGCATGCTTTAATACTGAATGCAAATCAGCGCTAGTCAGATACAGAAACTACGTTTGTCACCTGGTGAAGATTTCTACGTTTGGACGTAGTCACTTTTTTTGAGGTCAGATTCCTCCAGTGCCTTTAAGGCTGAAGGCTGTAGCAAAAAAGGGCTCCAATGGGCCAGATACCCTGTCCACTACATGCCTGTGAAGTCAATTTCCTTCTGCAGAAAACCTCAGCGCAGAAGCAACTTGATCCTTTGGCCCAGTGGCAATGAACCTTCATTGGATTGACTTGGCAGGTTGATTCCAGTATCCAGAGTTCTCTGGAGCCAAAAGGTTTTGAGTCCCTGGTTTGCCAGGATGTGAGCAGGAGTACGCTTTGACACAGCCAAGGGTTGCAGGATCTCAGGAACTGCACTTGAGGTCACAACTCATTCCACCAGAAGCCACTTGCAGGGTGCAGGGTGCAGGGCAGAACTAGCTGGAACTAGTCAGCTGGGCTATTCAAGAAAAGGGCTTCTAGCAACATGTTCTATCCCTGTAGAGATGCCAACCACCTGACCCTTGGAGTCTTCTTTTTTGTCCTGGATACAGGTTTTAGCAGATGCAGCCATTCAGGCCTCTTCACAGGTCTCAACATTAAGTACATTCTATCTTCTGTCTTCTCTAGGTCCATTAGTTTTCTGGAAGGGTACCCAGGGCTTTCACATTAATTCCTGCCACTAGCCTGTGTGTGGGGGTGATGTCTGCCCCCTTCCTAAGCAATAGGAAAAAGGTACCACTTTGAGCAATTCCTGTGTGCCCTACTGCAAACAATTCCACAGTGCCCCTCTCTACTTAAATCAACATGACAGAACATTTCTAACTTGTGTAGAGGCCTCGAGGAACCACTCCACTCTAATCACTCAAAACATTTTTGGAGCCGCTTCTCACCCACTGGGATTGGTGCTTGGCTGACTAGAGGGACAAAAGAGAGGGCAGGTGCAGGTATTAGCTACATCTACCTGTGACAGGGTAGGTCCCTTTAAACTTAATGAAGTTCCTGGACACATTCCAGATGGTCATCCAATAGTCATCCTGCCAGAGGGACAGAAAACCTCCTAATATTTACTTACCTTTGTCTACTACCCTTCCTCAGGTATAGACCATCAACCAGGAATCTCCAGCAGTCTCTGTCCTGGGGTTTCTATCAATCTGATTCCATGTATAACCCATCTACACGAGTCAGCCTCAAGGCCTCAGGCTAGATGTTTCTTGGCGTTTCTCTTTTCCTTTTCCCTTGAGGATTCCAGGTCAGGGCATGCCTGGAGGTGTTTGATGCAGATTTGCAGAGGGTGTGACCTGTCGCTCC
Source organism: Pleurodeles waltl (assembly GCF_031143425.1). NCBI lineage: Eukaryota > Metazoa > Chordata > Amphibia > Caudata > Salamandridae > Pleurodeles > Pleurodeles waltl. The sequence continues at coordinate 960,869,467 of NC_090447.1, read as the reverse complement.
CCAGTGTCTTTTCATGATTTCTTCATAAGCAAGGATTTGGAAAGTCTGCTGCCATGGGTCATTGTTGCTAATGGTGTTTGGCAAGCAGATTTGGAGGGTTTTTCTCAGGCAGGTGTTGAGGACGGCCTGTACTTTGTTGGTAGTGGTCACTGTTGTCCTTCAAGTTTTTACTCCATACAGAAGGACCGATTTTATGTTAGTTTTAAAAAGCCTAATTTTGGTTTGCAGTGGTATGTCCTTAAAAGCTCCACATCTTTCTAACTGAATACAGGTAGCCCTTGATTTGCCAGTTCTTGCATTGAAGTCATTGCCTCTATCACCTTGCTTGTCTATGAAACTGTCCAGGTAGGTGAAGGCCTCAACCTCCTCCTGTGCATTGCCTGCAAGAGTGACTGCAGTGGCGCAGGACATGTTAACTTTCAGGATCTTGGCTTTTCCCCTGTGCATGTTGAGGCCAAGTTGTGCTGATGTGGCTGCTGCATTGTCAGTCTTCTCTTGCATCTCCAGATGGGTATAGGTGAGTAGGGCCAGCTTGTCTGCAAAGTCCAGATCTTTGAGCTGCGTCCAAGGTGTTGACAGTATCCCATTTCTTCTCTTTATTGTATGTGTCTTTATGATCCAGTCTATGAGCAGTAGGAGCGAAAAAGGCAAGAGCAAACATCCCTGGTAGACTCTGGTCCTCACTTGGAAGACTTCTGTGATTGTACTCTGTGGACTATCTTGTAGGTTATTCCCCTGTAAGAGTTCCTGATGAGCCTCATAAGTTTATCTGGCAGACAGTAGTGGCAGAGGAGTTTCTAAAGGGTCTCTCTCTCCATGCTGTTGAATGTCTTGTCAGTTAATGAAGTTAAAATAGAGAAGGTAGCTCCATTCCACTGAGTGCTCAATGATGATGTGCAGTGTTGCAATCTGGTCTGTGCACGGTCTATCTTTGGTGTGAGTCAGCTTGCTGGTCTTGCAATTGAACATCAACTTGTTCCTTAATTCTGTTCGGGTTGACCTTGTTGAACACTTGGCCTGGGCTGATAGATAAGTTATCCCTCCATAGTTTGCGCAGTCACTCAGGTCACCTTTCTTGGGGATCTTGATCAGATATCTCTCCTTTCAGTCTGAGGACCTCCCATGTCTTTGTCTCAGCTCTGGGAGCAAGTTCACACCTCACCAAGTGGCCTATTCTGCCTCTGGTCCACAGTTGAAGTCGCAAAGAAATTGGCTTCTATAGGCTTTGGACAGGGAAGAAATGACTTTCTGAAAGTACCTCTTCTAAAATATTTATTAAAAATTTGACTTTGCCAGTGAATTATGCATGTAATACGTATTTTAAAAAGTTCAAGAATTTACTTTGTACTGTTTCCTAGACATAGATAACATTCATTTGTTTAAATGTTATATTATATTCCAACACATTCCTATGGAATAGCTATCCCCGTTACAGTGAAAATAGCTTTTGGGGGACTTATCTCTGTGAGATCTATCTTAGCATTAAACCTTTAACTGTTTTACTTTAACACACCATTTACCCTGCCTTATGAGCATAAGGTGACTTACGGGGCTTATTAATATCTACAAGGAGGGTTTAGGCCTGTAAAACAAGTCAAATTTGCAGTTTAAAAATTGCACAGACTACAGAGGTAGTCTGAAGTCATGTTTGCACGGGCACTGCAGAGGGTGGAACCATGGGCGTTGTAATCCACTAGTGACATTTAACTTGGAAGACCTGGTTACACTTTGTACCATATACTCAGGATTTGCTTGCAAGGTAAATATGCCACTTAGGGCCATATGTACGAACACTTTTTCCTATAGACACAGAATGGGTAGAAACCTTTGCTACATCTGGCCCTTAGAGTATAGAAATGTTTTACATGTTTTAGGGGTCAAAGTGCATGCACTGTTTCCTGGTTAACAAAGACCAAATGCACACAGGGAAAAATAGCTCCATTAGTCAAAAAAATGGAGGTGGTCATGTGAAAAGAAGTATTTTCCTACAGCCAGAATAGCTTTTCTGGCCCTTTTCATTGTAAAGACATGTGTAACATTAAATGAATACATGTCCCCTTTTAAATACAATGCACCCTTCCCGATGGGCAATGTGGCCTACTAAGGGGTGACTTATAAATATATAAAGGGAATGTTTTGACCTGTCAAAGTGGGTTATTTTCACAGGTAGAATTTGCAGTTTAAAACTGCAACAATCAGGCTTCAATGTTAGGACTGCAGTCCTGTTTGCACTGTCACTGTAGTGGATGGCACAAATGTTGATGCAGTCCACTAATGATGTTTAAGCTTCAGGCCCTGGCTACACTTTGTATAATATACCAGGGATGAATAGGTACATTTAATATGCCAGTTAGGAGTATACCAATTTTACTGGATAGCAGGGGTAAAGTGCATAGAGGTCTACAGCCAATACTAATTTAGTGTACAGGAAATGTGAAAAATCTGGGGTCACCTTGAAGGATTGGCATTTCCTACCGAGGGATTTTTAAATGTGGGTGCAGAGGGACAAAGCTCATGTATTACAGGGAAATGTTAAGAGATGGCCCAAGTTAATATGCGTTTAGCATAACATAATTTCTAACATATTTCCATTCTTTGTAGTTTTAACAGAAGCAACATATATTGTAAATGTACAGTTCTTTTAATGCAACAGTAAAAGCGCATGCCCCCATGTCATGGTTTATGTCACAGTCATTCCTGTTCATATCAATGCAAGGTAAATTAATTGTACCCTTGTGAAAGCAAAAAATATATCTGAGACTTCTTGATTGTAATAAACAGAGCCTCAAGAAAGCTGTCTGTGTTGCTGCACACCTTATGATTGAAGGCTGGCATACATATAGATGTTTGACTGGCACCCCATTTCAAAACCATGACAGTGAAGCAAGGGACATGTATAAAATATTAATGCTGATGATAGACAATTCTTTCTATTCACCAAAGATAAGCTCCTGCTAAGCAAAATGCCTTCACTTCACTTCCACATTAGCACCAATCCCTCATTCGCCTTTCATTTTGCTCTCTCCATGGACTTCTTAAAAGGCTCACTCACAGGCATAAATATAGAAATGCTTTTAAACACCACCAAGTGGCTACTGTTAGACCTGGCATCTTTTGATGTGTTTTCCCCTGACATTTTGCTTTCTGCCTCTTATTTTGATTGTGTAGTGTACTTAATTTTTGTTGGCTTTGGGACTCTGTGCACTTTTTTACTGCTGAACAGTGCTAAAGTGCATGTGTTCTGTGCCTAAACTGTGATACATTGGATATCTCCATGATTGACATATTTGATTTACTGACAAATCCGCAGGAACGTGCACTATGTGTGCCCAGGGCCCATAAATCAAATGCTACTTGTGTGCCTGCAGCACTGATTATCACCACCCACTACAGTAGGCTTTCAAACATGTCTCAAGTCTGCCACTGCAGAGCTTGTGTGCAGTTTTTAACTGCCATTTTGACCTGGCAAGTGTACCCACTTGCCAGGTCCCAACTATTGCCCACCCTAAGGTAGGCCCTAGTTATCTCTAAAGGCAGAGTACAGTGTTCATAAAAAGTTGGACATGTACTTTAAAGTTTAACATGCCCAGATATTGAAAAGCTCTTAAAGTCATTTTTGTCTTTTTCAAGGACTATCTTAAAACATCTTTTAAGTGTAATTTCCAATAGGGAAAATAGAGTAAAATGGAGTTTGAACTCTCTGGACTCACAATTTAAAACACATTTTTGGTAAAGTTGTTTTTTAAATTGAAGGTCTGAAAATGCACTTTTAGAAAGTTGGCATGTTCTTACTTTTACCATTCTGTGCCTTAGCCTGTCCCTGAATACACATCTGGGATTAGGTGACAACTATACTTCTGTGCATTATCTCTAGACATACACAACACAGGAAGGGCTGGGTGGAACAGGGGATATATTTGCACACTGATAGTCTTCCAGGGCAGGGTAGAGGGAGAGGTGGTTCACACTTAAATCGGAATAGGTTGTGTCTTTCCCTCACACAAAGGGCTGATTTACCCCCTAAAGGTAGTCTGGAGACAGGGCTGGGTTAAAAGGGATCCTTGTGCTCTTCAGAGAGTTCCTTTGAAGTCACCCCTATATCAAAGGCCTTTTTGAGTATATGTACTGGACCTCTGACATGTATATTTAGAACACGTCTGGACTGAGGACATTCTGCCATGAAGAAGGACTATTGTGCTATCAGAAGAGACTGCCATTTTGCTGTTTGTTTTGCTGTGTTGGCTTGCTGTCTGCTGCCTGCTGCTTCTTGCCTAGGAGTGGGAGGACTGGGCTTAACTCCCTCTCTACATTCTGCAATCTAAAGTTTCTTTAAGGGCCTGACTAGGCTTGCCTTCTGTGTCTGAGAACTCAGAGACATCAAAGACTTCATTTTCATCTGCTACCAGCACCTGGACTCCCCTGCTGTGAGTTCTGCTCTGCTAAGTGGTGCCAAATACATGTACTTCTACATCGCATACAGGTATTGGTGTACACCACTTCCATATGTCAGACCATTATGTATCAATATGCTCCATTTTTTTTCTCTGTGGCAACTTTTTGAGTTTTTGGAATAGCCATGTCTCAATCTGGAGAGTCAGCAGCTGCAACTGCAATATTGAAGTTTGAGCAGGAGAAATTGGAAACCTAAATGATTTCCCAGCTCAAGGGTTTCTGCAGGGAGTTCAAGTGTGTTTTGAAGGCCTTGCTAAAAAGGAGGAGCTGCAAAAGGTTCTGAAGGCCTGGCTGGAAACGAGGGAAGCAGCTACACAACCAGAGGAGGGAAGTGTTGTGGATGACTATCAGGGGGTTCTCTATCTGGACATGTTGGACAGCCCAAAACTGCCAGGGGGACGGAATGGTTCCAGCTTAAATGGAGAGAGAGTGCCCTCTAAAGCAGAAAGCAGTGTGTCCATCAGAGGCTGTCCCTAGAGGAGCTGGAGGACAGGCGGGAAGTCAGGAGGCTCCAGTTGGAGGTGGCAAAACTCAAAATGGAGAATGAAAGGGAGAAAGCTATAGAGGAAAAGAGATTGGTCATTGAGGAGAAGAAAATTATTTTTGGCTCATGAGCTGAGCGTGAAGGAGCTGGACCTGAAAGCACAGAGGACTGAGTCCAGCACAGATGGTGGCAACATATTGTCAGGTTCTGACAAGCGTTTATGTACCCAAAAGTCTGATAGCTCACTACAAGGAGGGGGAGGACATACATCACTGGTTTGAGGCCTAAGAGATTGCTTTGCAAATTCACAGGATCCCTGACGAGGATTGGTGGATCAGTTTGTGGAAGCAGTTTCCAACTGAGGGGAGGGACACCTTACTAACCCAGCAAGGGAGTGATAAGATGAGGTATTCTGCCATGAATGAGGCCTTTACCAGGAAAAATGGGATGAATTTAGAGATGCACAGGCAGACATTTAGGAAAGAATGTGAAACTTTCTCCAGGTACCTGGGTAGATTGTGTTTAGTCTTTCTGCAAGGCACTGAATAGGTAGGTGAAGGGCAGTAATGTGACAGGTTATCAGGGGCTGTACAATTTGATTGCACAAGAGCACATTTTTAGTCTCTTTTTTACAGAGCTGCACCAGCACTTGATTGATAGCAGGTTCTCTGACCCCAGAAAGCTTGCTAATGAGGCAGACCGTTGGGCCAGCACTAGGGTCCACAAGAAAGTTTCTGGGGAGATCCAGTCAAATTTGGGTAGGGTTGCCAGCAGAAGAAGGAGGGGAGGGACAAAAACAAAATTAAGGAGCACTCGAAAGGGTCTCAAACTAGTTCCCAGGGTCAGGTTTCCCAACCCTATAGTGAAAAGAAGAAATGGTTCCGGTCAGGTAAACCTGTAGGGAAGAGACCCCTAAAGCGTTTTGATTGTAATCAGGAAGGGCACTTCAGAGGGGCTCCCCCATGTCATAAGTGGGCACAGCACCCCCATGTGGGCAGTGAGAGGGGATGGCAAGTAAAGCGCTTGGGGAGAGTTGGCCCCGGCTAGTGATGGGGATACAGCTGAGATTACACTATTTTCCCCGGGTGACCGTGAACTGGTACAGAGAACCCTCATACCTGACAATACTAAGACGTATAGGCAGTGGGTTACCATTATTGGGCATAGGGTGGAGGCTCTGAGAGACATGAGCCAGCATGAAAACCTTCCAGTGTCATCTGGTGTCTTCGTAGCAGGTAGTCGCTACTTTGAGAGTCATATTTTGGTGGCTCAGGTTCCTTTGAATGGGAAAGTGGGGTCTCAGGGTTCTTTAGGGTAGCTATTTGTCCATGACTGTGGAGTGTCTGCTGGGCAATGACCTGGAGCATACTACCTGGAAGGAGGTGGAGCTTAGGTCAAATGTGAAGATGTTGGGGTTGCCTGAACGGGTGTGCCTAACCACACAGTCAATGGCAGCACCTGAGGGTGTTCAGAAGGACTTGGAGCCTGAAAGAGTGGCCCAAGTGTCTACCAAGAAGAGGAGGGGCAAGGTGAGAGGGGAACCGGCTTCTGAAATTCCCATAGTACAGGAGGAGGCCAAGCTTGATGGGTACAGCCCGGAATCTACAGTGGTGGTAGTGGCCGAGCTGGGAAACCTCCCTGAGCTGACCAATTGGCAGCAGGAAGGAGGTCCCTCCATGGAAGGGGTTCTGCACAGAACAGAAGGAGTACCCTACACTTGTGAGCCTTCAGCAGCAGGCTGAGGCCCAGACAGCTGGTGATGTTTCTGGCAAGCACATGATTTATCAGGAGAATGGTCTCATGTATAGTGAGGCTAAAGCTAAGGTTCTGGAGCTTGGGGCAGCACATGTGCTAGTGGTACCCTACTGCTTCAGCGTCTTCCTACTGGGTCTAGCTGATGATGGTCCATTGGCAGGTCATTTTGGGCAGGACAAGACCTTTGACAGGCTTGTCATCCACTTTTACTGGCCCCAAATGAAGAAGACCCCAGATGTGTTCTGCATGTCTGGTCTTACTTGCCTGGCAAGATGGGGGGAAGTGAAAGCACCCCCTACAACCCTTTCCTTTCATGAGCACCATAACTTGAGCCAGTGGGCATTGACAATGTGGGGCTTCTGGATCCCAAGATAGCCAAGAGCAACAGGTTTGTCCTGGTGGAACATGCTACCCGGTATCCACAGGCTATCTCTCTGAGGACAGTGACTAAACCTGCCATGACCAGGGCACTGATAATGATCTTTACCTGAGTGGGTTTCCCCAGGGAGATGGTTTCCAACCGCAGTACAACTTCATGTCCTTGTACAATGCTGATGGCCTATCCAGATTCTTCCGCCTCAGTGAAGAGAAGTCTCAGGGGGTTGGGTAGCTCTCCTTACTTTCTGCTCGGGGGGACTATGTTTTAGACTTGTGATCATTTGGTATGGTTTCTCCTTACTTTTGGCTTTCTGACCTCCTGTTTTGGCTGTGTGCTGAACTTTGTTTTTGGCTTGGGGACCTTGTGTACTTTTTCACAGCTGACCAGTGCAAAACGGCATGTGTTCAGTGCCTAAATTGTGATACATTGGGTCTCTCCATGATTGGCATATTTGATTTACAAATTAATTCCTTGTAGACTGCACTATGTGTGCCCAGGGACTATTAATCAAATGCTACTAGTGAGCCTGTAGCACTGATTGTGCCACCCACTACAGTAGCCTTTCAAACACATCTCATGTGTGCAGTTTTAAGCTACCATTTCAACCTGTCAAGTGTACCCACTTGATAGGCCCAAAACTACCTTTTATTACATGTAAGTCATCCATAAGGTAGGTCCTAGTTAGCCCCAAGGGAAGGGGAAATGCAATTACAAAGTTGGGCATGTACTTTTAGGTTTAACATATTCAGATAGTGAAAAGTTCTTGCATTTGTTTTTCACTATTGCAAAGACTATCTCACCCACAGGCCAATATTGAAGTTACCTTAAAACATCTTTTAAGTGTAATTTTCAATTGGGAACATATATCAAAATTAAGTTTGGCATCCCTGAACTCACAATTTGATAAAGTTGTTTTTTGAATTGCATGTCTGAAAATGCAATTTATAGGAAGTTGGCATGTTCTTACCTTAAACATTATGGGCCTGATTACAACTTTGGCGGAGGGTGTTAATCCGTCCCAAATGTGACGGATGTCCTGCCCACTGTATTACGAGTTCCATAGGATATAATAGACTCCTAATACAGCGGGTGGCATATCCGTCACATTTGGGACGGATTAACACCCTCTGCCAAAGTTGTAATCAGGCCCTATGTGTCTTAGCCTGTCTCTGAATACAAGTCTGGGATTAGGTGACAGCTATACTTTTGTGCATTCTCTCCAGACAACCACAAGCAGGAAGGGCTGGGTGTTGCAGGAAATATATCTGCATTTATCTGCATAATAATTGTGGTCCTGGGCAGGGAGGAGAGGCAGTTCACATTCACAACTGATTTGGCTGTGTCTTGCCCTCAAACAAAGGGTTGAATGCCCCCTACTGGTAGTCTGGAGCCAGGGCTAGGTTGAAAGGGATCCTTGTGCACTTCAGAGAATTCTTTTGAAGTTAACCCTACATCAAAGGCCTTTAGGGTATAAGTATTTGGCCTCTGACACCATATATTCGGAGCACTTTTGGACTGAAGATATTTTACCAGGAAAAAGGACTGCTGGGCTATCAGGAGGGACCACGACTTTGCTGTTTACTTTGCTGTGTTGGCCTGATCAGGAAATGATGCATCACCTGCAATAGCAGTGCATCTCCTCCTTTGGATCAACACATAATCCCCCACCATCAACACAACCAAGGTACTGTCATTGTGTCTGTGTCACTCCGGGACTCGGCCTTCACTCTATTGAGGTTGCACTGAATTTTTGGATTTGCCCTGGTCCAGCACATCCTGTTAGCCCCGTTGAAGCTATTGAGTTTCAAGCAGTGCATTTAGATACAATCTTAAAAATACATAACTTGGATTGTGTATGTTGGATTTCTGTCATTTCGGCCTGGTTTGACTCAGAGAAATATTGGCTATTGTTCTAAATTGGTGTTAAGTCCTTTTGTGGTGTTTTTACAGTGTAAATGTGTGTGTGCATAAATACTTTACACATTGCCTCTTTAGTTTTGCCTGACTACTCTGTGCCAAGCAACCAGAGGGTGAGTACAGGTAAAACTTTAGTGTGTATCTTACTGGCCCTGACTAGGATTGTGGTCCCTATTTGGAGAGAATCAAAACCTTTGCCAACTAGGGACCCACTTTCTAACAGCTACGATAATTTATAACATGAACCACCACTGTTACAAGATTTTAGTGGATACATTTTAGGATAGCTTACCAACACCTCTCTGATTAGCTATGTCCCTGGCTTGTTCATTGGTAAAGGACAACTTGGATGATTTTCGAAGTTCGCTCCTTGGATTTCAACTGTTTATATTTCCACTCTATGATACTACAACAAATTACTTAAATTGGCTCTCCTGTCAGTATTTATTCAGCCTAGACCAGCACCTCTCTCAAACAAAATCAAACAGATTAATTTCTAGTGAAATGCATGGTTAAGTATGAGATACTTGTGTTATTTAAAAGCCAAACATTTCACTTCCCTTCAACACATCTCCATATTGGTTACTCCGCACCAAACATGACCCCCATGCTCTACCAGCTATCATCTCTGTTCTATAACCAGAAAATCATGATCTCCCGCAGTGTTAAGATCATTAGAAATGTTTAGCCCTCTCCCCTGGAATGTTCTTCCCTATCATCTGAGGTCTACCACCCCCAGTACTGAGTTTAAATGTACTTACAAATCCCACTCACTTAAATCCTAAACACTGGTTTAATATTATGTTTGTTGGGAAATGGGTTATTGGTAAGGGCAGGTAGGTACCTACACCTAGCAATAGGCCACTAACCTCCACTTGGGTCCAGTTAGGTCTCAGTAAATTAAACCCAGCTCAACCCTTGGTAGCTTGGCAACGAGCGACAAGGCTTAACTTAGGAGACAGAGTGTAAAGCATTCAAATATCACAAAACAGTAATTAAATAAAACACAGGGAACAGTTTTTAAAAATCCAAAACCAATTCATAAAAATAGATTATAGTTTTATCTTTAAAATGACACAAAAACGAATAAAATTGGATAAGGGGAACCGGAGATATGAACTTTTAAAGAATTAGGTGGTCATTACAACCCTGACGGACGGAGTTAAAGCGGCGGAAAGACCGCCAACAAGCCGGCGGAAATTTTTGGGGAATTACGACCGTGGTGGAAACCGCCAACAAAGACAGCCACTTTAACACTCCGACCGCCACGGCGGTACAAACAAACAGCGCGGTGGTCACCGCCAACAGACAGGCGGAGGACAATGTACCGCCCACACTATTATGACAGGCCAATCCGCCAGCTTTTCCGGGGCGGATACACTGCGGAACAAGAATTTCGAAGGGAAAACGCTCACCTCTACACACTCCACGAGGAAAGAGGACACCATGGACCCTGAACTCCAAATCTCCCCGGCGATAGTCTTCCTGTACCAGGAGCACCAACGCCGGCGGCGAAGACCACGGTGAGTACTGCACCTACGACACAGGGGAGGGGGGAGACAAAAAACAGGGACACACACATGCAACACCCCCACCCTCACCCACTACAACACACACACTAATGCATATCTATACATCATAGTTACACCCCCCACCCCCCCCCGGAAGAATGCAAAGACAAAAGGAAATGAGTGTAACAATTGTAATATATCAAAATTCAGTAAGCAAAAATATACATATATACACTATTAACAAAATATACACCAAGATTAATAGTCCAGGTATTGCACCATTCATAGTCCGTGGACCACTGGGCCCAAAATGCATGAGCGAGGCCCACACACGATACCAGATCAAAACAGAGAGAACACTGCAGGGGCATCAGATAGAAATACAACAGGCACCTCAGGGGGAAGGGAAGGGGGGGCACCTCAGCCGGATGAGTGCACGACGCCAGATCCACGAGGGGGCTCCATGCCCACTGCTGTATCCTGGGGAGTGCAAAGCCACAGTCTCACAAGTCTCTCCAGTGGGTGGGTTGCCCACTGCTTTATCCTGGGGAGTGCAAAGCCACAGTCTCTCAAAGCTTTACAGTGGGTGGTTTGCCCACTGCATTATCCTGGGGAGTGCAAAGCCACAGTCTCTTATGTGTCTCCAGTGGGTGGGTTGCCCACTGCTGCATCCTGGGGAGTGCAAAGCCACAGTCTCTCAAGTCTCTACAGTGGGTGGCTTCCCCACTGCCGCATCCTGGGGAGTGCAAAGCCACAGTCTCTCAAGTCTATACAGTGGGTGGGTTGCCCACTGCTGCATCCTGGGGAGTGCAAAGCCACAGTCTCTCAAGTCTCTACAGTGGGTGGCTTGCCCACTGCTGCATCCTGGGGAGTGCAAAGCCACAGTCTCTCAAGTGGATAACATTCTCCACTGGTTCTGGAGGGGGCTTTGTGCCCAGAGTGCTTCATCCTGCCAAGGACTGAGGTAGTGGATGCATGTCTCCACTGGTTCTGGAGGGGGCTTTGTGCCCAAAGTGCTTCATCCTGCCAAGGACTGAGGTAGTGTATGCATGTCTCCACTGGTTCTGGAGGGGGCTTTGTGCCCAGAGTGCTTCATCCTGCCAAGGTTCTTTTGGGGTCCACAGCTCACCCCAAGGGTCCAGAAGCTCTGAGATGATCCTTGGGGGGTGCTGACTACAACTCCTAGAATGCACCTGGTGCAAACTCCTTTTTGGCCACTGGGCAGTGGTCAGCTGGTTGCTTTCTTCAGGAGTTGGTGCAGGGGACTCTGGTTAGCAATTTTTCACCAGTAGCAAACAGGGTGTCCCTCCTTGAACAGGTTGAGGCCAGGCAAAGTCCTTCTTGTGGTGAAGCCCAAGTGTGCAGCTGGTGCCGTCCTTCTGAGTGCAGGTTCCAGGTGCAGGCCAGGGGTCCAGCAGGGCAGTCCTTCTTCTCCTTTGGTTCTTCCTTGTTGGATGTGGTAGGGAACTGAGGTGTGGTTGCAGGTCTGCCAGTTTTATCCTTGCTCCTGGGTGAAAAACAGGGGGGTCCTGGTTCTCCAATCAGGGGCAGGGTCCTTCCCCCTGTGATGACCACTTCCTGGGAAGTGTGGCAAAAATCAATCCAGGAAGGCAACCTTCTTCAAAAATCCATCATGGCTGAATCTGACTTTTGGAGGTTACATCTGGCTGAGCCCACCCACTGGTGTGCCTAAAAATCATAAACACACCCCTCTCCTGCCCTCTCCTAATCTAATCAAGGGGGCACCTAGTTGTCTGGGGTTGAAGGATGTGGGGGTGTTGCTGGGTTGCTCCAAATGTCCTTCTCTGCCTTTGAAGACCAGTTTGGCAGCCCTCCCCCTTCTTGCCTTACCATCTGCTGAGGGGAGATTCTCTCCCACAGGCACATTCCTTTGTGTGAAGCCAGACCACTTCACACCTCATTAAGGCAGTCTGGCCAGGCTGCCAGAGGCTGGACAATCAGATCACAGCAGCAAAAACAATGCAGGGCTGAAATTGGCAATTTTTCAGGTAAAGTTTAAAACTCTTTACCTGAACAATTTATATTAAATCCAACAACTGGAAGTTTTCGAATTGATTATCACAATTAATTCGATACCAAACTCTTGGTATCCATTACATGAGGGGACTTTTAAAATTAAAATAAAGTCTCCCCATTCTAGCCTATGAAGGCCATTCACTACAATGAGGGAAAAATGAATTTGGCTGTTTTTACCTCACCAGGGCTTATAAAGCTAATTTTATAAGGTCCCTGCTTATAGTTACATGGCACCCAGCCCCAGGGGCACATAGGGCACACCTTATGGGCGACTTATATGTAAAAATAAGGTAGTTTAAGACTTTGGAACTACTTTTAATTCCAAAGTCGAATTTTCATATAACTTTAATTTAAAAGCAGCCAGCAAGGCAGGCCTGCCTTTAAAATGACACTGGGCACCTCAGCAGTGCACCTATGGGTGCACTATATATGCTGTGGTCCCTAAACCTACATGCCCTACCATATACTAGGGACTTATAGGTAGGTTGATTTAGCCAATTATAATTAGCCTAATTTGCATACTGATTTTACACAGAGCACAGTCCCTGGGACTGGGTAGCAGTACCCAGGACAACATCAGAGTCAGGAAAACACCAGCAAAAAGTGGAAAATGGGGCAATCAGCCCTGTTTTCTCACAATGTTTATTTAAAAATCGTGTACACTTCTATAATGTATGGCTAGGAACAACTGAATTGCATCCATTCATCAGCCAACATGTCCATTGAAACTTTTCCTAACAAAAGAAAAGTCATACTTAAATAGTCCAGTGTTCAACCTGTTATGAGAGATCACTTTCAATAACTGGAAAAAAACATTGGCCGATATGCCCAGGAAAAAGGTTACAACCTACCACAATCCATTCTATTGTAAAGATCTGAGAATGCCATACAGCTTTTAAGGTTAATTTTTCAAGTGAAACCTGTTGAAATGTTTGCAGGAAAATGCCAGGTAAATACCAATATGGTGCAAAAATCGGTTCGGCAAGCACTGAGGTCCACATGTTATGCCCCATCGTATGAGGAAAAGCTAGGAATAGGAAGTACTTAATGCACCAACTAAGTGCATTATTCTAGAGTTTCTGTGTTTCCTCGATGATTTAAATACCCGATCACTCTGTCCCACTCTTACAACCCTTAATAAGGGCCAAAAGGGGTAAATTAGTATAGGACAGGGGGTATGATAATCGTCTAGGGTGGCGGAGGCATTTCATCCAAAACAAGCAGTAAACCGCCCACCTCTCACACAAATATCCCCTATTGTGGGGCATCTTTCATTGGATGTAATCCAAATTACACAGTTGGAGAACCTTGGGAGAAAATGTAATGCAAAGTGCCTGACACATCATGACGTCTTGAACAACACTGATTTTGTTTTTCAAAAACAAATTCACAAACCTGTGGGTGTTTCTTAATACCGAGAAATTGCCCCTATGCGTCGAATGATTGCTACTTTTATTATTCTCAACTGATGTGCCTTTCCTGGTGGAGTGATAAGGAAAAGGTTGTGCCATAAGGCGCTGCCCTCAATAAGGTGGGTCTTCTGATGTTGTGAAGCTAGTGGCCCCGTTGCTGATGGCCAGCTGACATGCAATTCTAATGGTGAAGCCAGCTTAGACTCTATCATTGGAAAGTCAACAATTCCCCACCTTTCAATGAGGCAGTTGATCCCTGACTTTGGTGACCTCGGGCAGTCAGAGAACCTTGAGTTTCGTGACATAGGACATCCACCAGTTTAAAGTAAGGTGCCACTCATCTGACAACCTTCAAATGACATCCCATATTCATTTCTTTAGCAAAATTACTAACTGTTTTTATACCAGAGTACTTGATGCTTTATTCAACACAATTAGATAAAAGTAAAATATTGGTATATGTCAAGCTAAAGAAATACCGTTCAAAGTGTTTCCAGAGCATGTCTTCCATGTGGTAGACTTCAATACATCACTACAGGGCTTCATTTTGAAGTTGAAAGACCTACTTTGATGGACGGATCCGTTTTTTAATAGGTTATTTCTAAGTCTTGGGGCTATATTAATTAAGGGTTGCCCAAGTGGACATTTGGCACTTCACAGAATTCCCTCTGTGCTCATAGGCAATTTTAATGGTTGATTTAATTTGTACTGCTTTACGCCATGTGAGACCCCCGGAAAAACGTTTATAACCTTATACATTTCAGCGGAATGGATTCACTGAAGGAATTAGTACCTAACATCTGACAAAAAATGTTTGCTGTCACCTTGGACAAAGTCTTTGCTAAGTCAGAAATATAATATTCTGAAAAGTGGTACCTTATCACTTATTCAGTTTTAAGCCATTTTTCACTTTGATCTGAATATCTATCCTTGGGTATATTTCGTAGATATTTATTGCATCAAAATGTGATTTTTCAATTCAATTCATGTTTATTGTGAAAGTTTCAATCAGGAGGAAATCACAAAAAAGAGCACCGAAAATACCCAGGTACTACAGAGCAAACCAAGGTTATGCAGGAAATGTGAATGAGGCAGAATCAGAAAAGGCTATCTTCACCCAACTGGTGCTTGCCATTCAGCTCCAGATAAAGGTCAATAAAGATAGGAACATTACGGGCCTGATTCATAAGCACTTTGTAAATCTGCTCCTGAAAACGTACTACCTCGTTTAATTACAGCTGTGCAGATTCAGGGCACATTTAGAAGCCTGCGCCTTCACGTTTTTCCAGACGTGCTCCTGGAAATGTTGTATAAATTAATTCTGGCACATTTCGACGTGTACATTTATACAGTTTTTCACATGTGTAATTGTATATAGTGTACAACTCTGTGTGCGGAAGCGCCTTTTCCCCTATATCCCCGTCAGTTTGGGAGTGTTGTTTTATGGCCATTCACTCTCTGAAAATGTATTTCCTCTTTTCTGTAACAGGAGGCATTCTCTAACCATTTCCAGTGTAAGAATGGGATGGATACAGTGCTTAATTTGTGCTTGTTGTTTCTGGTGTGGAGCACCGCACTGTCTCAAGCATTTGCTGCGAGCAAAAGACACATATAGGAAAGGCGGAGGAAGAGAAAAATGAAAAAGTGTCACAAAGAGAGAAAGCAGAAAGCTACAAGAGTGAGCTGAAGGGGCAGGGAGTGGCTGTAAATGGATTGAAGAGGCCCGAGATGGCTTCAGGATTATGCTGCCTCAGTATTCTGTGTTCCCACATTTAATTGCAGCACTGGTGTGTTTAAGAGGAGGGCTTTGAGCACCGGCACGTTTTTATTTACAAATTAGGCATTGGATGGAGAGACATTTGTGAATCTTCCCAATGTTCCCTTGACTTTTCCCCCTAGTAACACTCACTCCCCACCCCTCGGAAGAGAATTAACCCTTAAGTAATATTACAGCATACTGGGGTAATGTCACGAATGGGGCAAATTCCTTTACAAGTCCAAATTCACATTTCCATGAGTTACCAAAGTGAATTTGAAAATGTTGTTGTTTAAAGCCATAATGCTTTTTCACATATTTAGAATTGTAGGTGTGACAAATATAAACAGATTGAACAATTATGTTTGATGGTATACAAAAGGAAGCATTAATTTGACTGAAATAGGATTAACAAAGGTTACAGTGTTTGATATCCTCTCTACTGAAATAAGATTGTGCTAAGGATAACACGACTCAAATATCCTACTTGGAAAAATATACATATACAACTGCAAAGATCTACAAATCCAAAGGAAGAGTGATCATTTGGCACGGTGTAGGCATGCCACACCATCCATTGCTATGTGAGCTGAAAAGTGTATCCTTCTGCTCGCATTGCAGAGTCTGTGAGTAGCAATGTCTGCACTTCCTATGCCTGTCCATGGAGAGGCACTTGCAGAAGGAAGGGAATAAGCCCACCCACTTCCTCCATTTCCTGAGAACACTTGATGGCTACTGTTACCCCATCATCATGCACATATGCCTATTCCCCTCTCACCCACATTCCTTGATCACCTCTTCCGCCGCTAGACACCTGCTTGGCCTCCCTCTGTTACTTCATCTTCCAAGCTGTTTGAGGCACTCCCACTGGGAGCATCATTTATGAGCTACAAAAAAAACAGGAAGGGCAGAAGAGGCAGGCTGACAGAGCAATATCAGCAATTTTTAAGAAAGGGACGTTGAAAAAACCTGCACTGTTTGTTTTTCGATAATGGTCGAAATGACCAGTAAAATACTGGCCCTGCACAATGGTGGTACTTCCTTGCTGGTCTTTGCACAATAGTAGTAACCCCTGGGAACATCTCAGCCGTAGGGACAATGGTGGTACTCTCGGGCAACCTACTGTCTTTGGCAAACTGGAGGTAATCCCTGTCGATGTGCAGGCCCTAGCGCATAGTGGTAATTTCTGAAATAAATTGCAGTCTGACACAACATTGGTAATAGTTGGTGCATGCTGGCCTTGGACAAATGGGGGTAGTTATTAGTAAAATGTTGACCCTTACATCATGATGGTAATCTCTGGTAAACTGTTGGCACTGGTACAATGGTGCAAATTCCTGACAACATGCTGGTCCTGTAATAATAGTAGTAATTCCTGGTAAAATGTGCCTTTGGCCTTCCCAGATCCAATATTCCGAAATGACAGCAATGCCAAAATAAGACCCTTAGGTTATGCCTCAATTTAAGAAAGCATGACTGTTGGTTAAAATAACTCCTCTGGCTTTCCAAAGAACACAAACTAAATGTAATCAATAATAATGTACAGCAAGGAGCGCCTTTTTGACTAAATCCTACCCATAAAGAGGAAGATATAGGCTTGAATCTTTAGTTTTCATGACAGGAACTTACACCATTTACTAAGGGATAAATGCCACAAGCAACGCACGTGATCACAAAGACAGGCAATCTCCAACACAGTGAACAAATGCCTGACCTAACATCACACTAAACATGTACATGCCATGCATCAGGGTGAAATTCAAATATGTCAGTAGCCTACTTCTCTTAAAAATGGCAGATGAGACCGCAAAAATATGTTCAAGAATGGCATTGCTTATACATATAAGAGGACTGCACTACATTAGCTTGTCTAATAACCATTAGGTAAACAGAGTGGCTGAGATCATCAAGTCAATTTCTGATGCACTTGTTTGATTCATGATTAACTTAACAACATTTCCTGAGTTATATGGCACATCAGATAGGACTACAAAATATAAGCAACCACCACTGGACTCAATTATGAAGTACATAGATACTGGACTCCAAAGATAGATGGGATCGCTGGTTCGCTTTCCTGATATCACATGTAATTTAATTATTTCTGAAATAATAGAAAAACCTAGTGCTGAATTTGGCTGGTTACAAATGTTCTCCATATATATTCAAGGGTTTGAAGAAGAAATTCTCTAAGGACCTTGGCTTAGTTAATGGATCCTCTGTCATGGACAGCCCTGGCTATTCTGTCCAGCCACTTTCCATAAGGGAATGCAGCGATGTTATCCAACAACCTTGTTGGCTTCTTGAATAAAATATGTTCTCACCAAATCCTAGCCCTGGGCACCTTAGTGTGTTCAGGAAATTGCCAAGGACCCATATCAAATAACTTAGTACAGGTCCCGGTCTCAGTTTTGAGCTGACTGGTCTCCTAACTAGTTGAAGAGCAGGAACAGCTGAATTTACTACCTTACCAGGTGAGAAATATTTGGTTGCTACTGGAACTTTAAAGAAACGTGTTGCTTTTGGCTTAAAATCTAGCACCATGCTAGACACATCGAAACTACAAACATAACACAGCAAAAAATCACAAAGCAACATAGCAAAACAATTCAAAAGTAACAGGGCTCAACAAAACACAACAGCTAATACAGAACAAAATGGAAGAACCATAGGACAAAATAAAAATAAATTGCAAATTTTTAACACAAAATACAACTGCATAAAAAACAACTCAATGCATCATAACCACAACAAAATACAACTCAACAAATATGCACAAACATTCTTGCCACACCACCTCCAGAAATCAGTTTTTATGTTTTTGTGGTAAAAGGTGTTGCATTTAGCACATCATTGGTTACTACCAAGGACATGTAATAGTGTCAGTCAAAAATGTTATGTCGTCCAGCCTCAACTATTCTCCACTAGTGCTTCATTCATTAAACTGAGTGTTCTCAATTGTAACCCATTTTCTAAGGTCTTAGGGCCATTCCTTAAATAACATCAGGAAAAGATGTGATTTAGTGGAATAGCTGATGACTTTGGAACGTAAGGAGCTAGGTTTGACTCAATGGAAATCATCACAGATTGAGCAAAGTACAATAGAACATATTTACAAACTGCATTTTATAGTTTGCTTAGTAGTGCCACAATAGTGCTACTAACATACAACAAAATGCTATTCACAAACCTACAGGTGGAGGTCTAGACCTGTCTTTTCTGTGCACAAATATTTGCCCTGCCTTGGGAGATCACAACACACGCAAATATATTCCTTAGTAATAAATGTAGAAGGAACAGAGTAGGTGGCAGAAACATGGAGAATAATTATGACTAAAGGAGTGGGGTTAAGGGAGGAGTAAGGAGTGGTTTAGGGATGGTTATGTAGAGTCAAACACCCACTCACAAAAAAGTAAGCCCATTTCTATTATAAAACTGACCTTTTATGGTTATAACAGACAAAAGGGAAGCACAACTGCTATAAATGTACTCCAGTTCCTACTTGGACTAAGTCAACCACCACACATGGCCACAAACTTGTAGGAAAATGGCCTTTCACTGGAAATAATGGAGATAGGGATTTCAAATAAAACCCCAGAGGAAGTAATGTTAAAAAGAATTACATTGTTCAAATTAGGAAACATTGCTGGAGGTCCCTGAGTAAAACCACCTGGAGGCCAAGGTCTTTATGTCGGCCTTTTTCAAGGGGGGTTTCCCACATATATTGGTCCTTGGTCATTAACTCCCCTGGCCTGTTTCCCACCCTCTGTGTGACAAAAGGAGGCCTGGCTGGCAGTCCTGGAGGACAAGGACTGAAGGAAGGCACTTATTGCACCAAGGGAGATGTCTATCTCCTCTTGACTCCGCGTGATCCAAATTAATATTCTGCATGTGACTTATGTATTGCTGGAATGACTATGGAGGGTGGGCAAGCTTCTAATCTAACACCTTAATGCCACTGCTGTGTTGTCGCCCCTGTGGTCCTCTATCACATGCTCTGGCTGTGCCCCGTGATACAAATAAACTGGTCCCACAACTTGGGAGTTTTGTCTGATGTACTGGGTAGGCAGAAAGATAGCTTCCCTCTGATTGTGATGCTAGGGCTGTTTGAAGAGCTTGGTGGCAGGAGGTCTGAGACGTACTTGGTGGGCCTATGAACACTCTTAGGGAAGCGGGATATTGCCCAGCACTGGGCCTCCCAGACTGCCCCTGTTATGTATGCATGACAGAGAGTGATGGATTGGTGTTTGAAAATGGAGGAACAAGCATATTCCGCCCTCCCAAGCCCACATGAACACCGCAAGATATTGAACATTTGGTGGGATCATTTTGGTATTGTTGGGCTGATATATACCTCCTTTTATTGTATCATTTGCAGGGGTCATGTAATCTTTGTTTGCACTTACCTCAGTTTTTCCTTGTTTTGGCTGTGTTACTTACTCTGCAAATCAATAAAAAAATACTTTATCAAAAAAATATATGAATACATTTTATTCAATGTTTACACATTTTCTAAAAATAAAACATACGTATTAATATTTTAAAAACATTGTAAGACCTTTTTTACATGTAAATAAGAATAGGAAATTACATTTATCAAAATATTGAAATTAAATCTATAAATCATTTCCATACATTTTGTCACATATTATAAATATACATATATTTATTGGGAATTTTTTGAAAGTTAAACTTCAAAAGTATAATTTTATTTGAATTAAATATATTCAGAATAAATATATTTTTCATTTAAAATTGAGCAATTAATGATGTAATGTTTTATGTTGTGCTACATTTAAAATAGATGTATAAAATTACCATTAATATTTCCCATAAAATATTGTTTTGATTTTTTTTATGATAGTTTAATAAACACTTACATTTTTCCCTGCACTTTATTATAGGGAAATCTTTGTCCCAAATGAGTAGGTCTCTGCCAAGTGTGTGGAACGTAGAATATAGTTGCAAAGTCACTACCAGTAGTAACTTTACAGTTGTATTTTACCTTTTTTTCGTTCTCCGTCCCTTATTTCAGACGGTGGCTTAATGTAAGTCTCCACTTCTGAGTAGCTCACACTTGTAAATGGAGAATAGCCAAAGGTAATAAAGTTACTCAAAAGTGAAAGAGTAAATGTATTCACACATGTGGCTTTGCCATTGTGAATCAGGCCCATTGTCTCATTCGGACTAAAAACGTAAAATATATAAAATAATTGAAATATAATTGGGTATTTTCAAAGGTGTAAATTCACAGTCGATATACGCAATATTATATTTTCTCCCAAGTCCACCCCCCATAAAGCGCAATGCTGCTACCCAGCTACCAATACATATCTGGCCTTTCTCCAGTGAATATGTAAGCATTGATTACCAGCTCCTGCAGACACTTTCTGTGATAGGATAGGTAGTACCCAATCCATCCTGCAAGTCCATATCATGAAAGAAATCTGTGTTCTCATGCCTCATCTAGGTTAATCTTGGAATGAGTCTGGGAGTGGCATTTGCCTTCTTAGTGGTGTCAGGTAGAATCTAGATAGGAAAATAAAGTGTATACATTTGAAATTATCATTTGAGGAGATATTCTTAGTGAACTCAAAAGTCCTTTCCCAGTCTGCACCTGATGAGGTTATACTGGGGTCACAGTCTTATTTACCACTCACTATGGATCTTTCATATGGATATAGTGAATGTAATGCTTTGCACACTCCCATCACCTATACCATGCACCACCTAAAATCTAGTAGCCTTTACCTCTCTGCAGAGACATTTGAGCTACAGGCCAACATTTTCTGATTATGACAGTTGAGAGGAACGGGGTCAGTTTTCAAAAACAGCTCAAAACAGAGCCTTGAAATTCAGGTTTGAGTATCAGCTGATATCACTGGCTTACCATTTCATATCCTTGGAAATGTTTGCTTTAATATGATATCCTTCATCTCAGAGGTCATAAGAATTTGGGTCCAAAACTGAGGTGGCATTGTGTGCAAAATAATGATGGACTGGGATGCGGCAGAGTTATTATCAGTCACAGATTATTTCAAGCATTCCATCCTTTCCCTTTTTTGTGCACTTTAGTGTGTGGCCCTGAATTGGACAGATAAGCCCAGGCATGGGTCCAATGCACACTGTGTCACTGGAGCCAAGTTAGGCCAGGCTGATTAGCCCTAAACAAGGCTAAACTAACCCTGGGTTGCTTGTGTTCTGATTCAGTGAGGAACTGGCTTGGCAATTCGGGCTGTACTTTTCCAATTGGAGCTGGGCCAAGAATGATATCCACATAGCTGGGTCCAAACTGAGGTGTCATGCTGTCCAAAATAATGATGGACTGGGATGCAGCCCGAGTAATTACCAGTGACTGAGATTAGTTCAAGCATTCCATCCATCATTTTTGTGTATACTTTAGGGTTGTTGTAAGTGGGACAAAAATCCTCAGACATTGGCCTAGTGCACACTGTGCCACTGCAAACATGCCATACCTGTCTGATAAGACTTAACAAGGCAAAACCAGTCAAGGGCTGCTTGTGTTCCTGTTCAGGGAGGATGTGGTATGGGAGTTCTGAATGGATTGTTCCCACTGGAGCAGGGTCAAGACTGATTTGCATATAGCTGGGTTGAAACTGAGGTGGCATGGTGTGAAAAATATTGATGGACTGGGATGCGGCCCAGGTAATTACCAATGGCTGAGATTAATTCAAGCATTCCATCCATCACTTTTTGCACATCTCAGAAGTTACGAAGACAGAAGCACAAACAGTATTTAAGCAGGCATCTAAAACTAAAACCCAGGCTTATTTTCTGTAGCTTCGACTCCCTACCTTCCTGCTTGCTCCTTGTTAGCGGATATGAGGCTGCTCTAGGGTTAATAGTGGGACAAGGAGTATCCACAGCCTTCAGCTAGCCAAAAGGGAATTTAATTACCATGTTATGGAACTTTCCATCAGTGATGACTGGGTAGGAAGTCCTCCACTGGGCAAATGAAATGTGGGGCATAGTCACAAGAGAAGATTGGACCAGCCTAACCAAGTTGAAACGACCCAAGAGTGTTGCATATTTGTGACTTTACATTGCACACTAGTGCCACTGTACCACTCCTCTCCATGTTGTCTTTGGCCTGCTTTAAACTAGCTTGCAAAATCATGGACGGTCAGTCCCCATTGAGCTAAGGCAATGAATATAATTTGTGTGCAAAACAGGCAGTAGATGTATTCTATCACAGGTTTTACATGTAAAAAGGAACATAACGCGCAAAATAGGTGTTTGCTCCACTGAATTCCATATTTTGCATTGTAGTGGACAACGTCCCCACCCCAACAAAAAAAAAAAGTGCCAGTATTTACCTGATGAAATCTGCCAGTGAAAACTGAGGAGTTGTGATAGTTACAACACAAACATACTTCTGATCCCTGTACAAACTCTTGTTTGAGCAGGGGTTCGAATTTAACCTCCTACTAATCTGGGCCAATACATTTAATCCTACACAAGAGGTCCTATTTGCACAGAGGTGATTAAAGTGCCGTGCTTTAGGACTGCTAGGATTTGATGGAGAATCACAATGGGGAGCAAAAGATACATGTAAAGAGGAAATGATTTCTCTAACGCTAATTGTGCAGATACCCTAAATTACAGTTTTTTATTTACGTTTGTGACCAAACATTACTCATGGTTGTACTGCCTACTGTTTCTCATGGGGTATAATTTTAAAAAGCATTTTCCATTTGTTATGTACTTTACAGTGGGTTTTGTGTTAACATTTGTTGCTAATTTTAAATCTAATAAATACCGTTTTTACTATATAGCAGCTGTAATATTTAGCTGAAAAATAAACATATAATACAATTTGTCTGCCGTTCCAAGATTAGCTTCAGTATTAACAACAAAAAGAACGATGACGCTGATGGGTCGGGATTTGCCTTAAGTAATATTTGCAGTCCGAGCACACGTAATATAAGGACAAAAATAAATTGCATTTAATATATCTTCTATTTTCACACTTTTCCTCTTAGTTTTAAACAAACGGCGTGTTTGTGTATTCCAGGAATTGAATACCCTACAGCATTGAGTCATACTTGAACCACTTAGCAGTTTAACTTGGCAAAGAACACATGAAATCAGCAAAACTGAAAAGAACAAAGAAGCACACTGGGAATTTGAAAGAATGCAACATACCTAACATCACTGCTGTAGCTATTTGGAGGACGATTTAATTAAGCTACAATTCCTAGATGAGAGAAAGGACTTGCAATTACCTTCAAATGTTGAAATCTATGTTAGGACCTTTAGAGAATTCAGTATTCCCAGTTACAAACTGTGATTCTGTGTGCATTGTTTTAAGCAGTTGTTTTCCAAAACAGTCAACACATGTGGCTTACTTTTGATTACATGAAATAATTTCATATTGTAAGCTTACTGCAACATCTTAATTTACATTCATGAATATTATGCATTGTGTTCTCATCCATGCTGTAGATATAATTAGGCTGTCAGCCTTGAAATGCAGCTTTGGATATTTTTACATTACTAGATTGTTTTACATTCACATTCTCGTTTTGCCCAATTTGATTCATTATCAGCAAGAGAAATTGTATGATGATGCAAACTGAGCTCCATCGGACTAAATCCAATTGTCCCGTGTGTTTTATGTTTCGGTATTGCTTTTACGGACCGTTATATGTTTGAAAATTGTAAGCATGTGTGTGTGAAGTGAAACATAACAGCTAGCATTCACTTTCAATAAATATAATCCCTACAACACTGCAAGTCTGAAGGCCTACCTAAAGGCCTTCGTTAGGGTAAAAACCTTAGCATATTCTAAAAAAAAATAAAATAAAAATATATTTAATTGTAACATTTTAATAAGGCGTCGTTATTAGGGTGAATTAATTTAATGTCATATGGCTCCCTACCTAACTTTCCCCTCCTTCCATACAGTTTTAGTAACATATCTCATGAACCCACCCTACTGTTGCCGGTAGAATATTAAAATGACTAGCACACCATGATTAATATTATCTTGGCCGGCTGACAATATATCTTCTACCGACTTGCCAATACTGACACTGTTTTAATAAATGCACTGGATAAAAATGTTGCGTATCTGAGACACCTAAACACAATTGTGATGGTTCCCTTTGCTGTCTTAGTCACCCTCAGCAAGAATAACCGTGCAATGAATTATTCACCATACTGTAAAGAAACACAAGGTGAGAATTCCAAGACGTGCTTAGCTTTGTACAAGGTAGGACACAAAAACGGTCCTAGATCTCACCAAAGCAGTGGCATCCTTCTTTCAAACAGTAGTCCATTTAAGCGTGAGCATAGTTGTGTTTTTGCCACAGGAAGTGTACGTCAATCTCCAATGAACTATGAGTTTTATACATGCTATTCGTAGTTGGCTGTCGGCGTTTAAATGGTGATTTTGATTTTTTTTCTAGCACTCTAAATACACTACTTGCCCATGAGGTAAAATGACCTTGCGCACTTGTCCTTGTGACTAATCACAGTCCTTTGAGTTGTGAGGTAATTGCATGTATGGTATGCGCTTGCATAAACAAAGCTTGCAAGATATAGTCACACGATGCGTTCCAACACCTGTGTCAGCAATTCAGTGAATTTCTTAGTGCCAGTATCACTAACTAGTCCAGCCTGATTTTTTTTACTATAGGGCAAGGCTACTGCTTTTCCTTTTTTGTTATTTTTACATCACCTCTTTTTTGCAATGCTTTCATTTTTCAAACTTTGTATTTCTTTGTTGGGGAATATTTTTCATTTTGATGTCTTTTGCTTTTTTAAACTTCTTGTCAGCAGCAGCAGCAACAGCAGAAAAAGAACAGTGAGGAAGCCTTGCCACTGCCTCTCAGGCTATGCAACATTTTTTCGATAGGAAAGGCGGCAGCACTAAGTTTATTAGTGCAAAACATCTCCCCCAAATGCAGCCAACAGGGTTTATGCCTGATAGTGGCAACTACATTCCTGTCCTAGGAGGCATGTCCAGTTAGGCATGTTTTCAGTAATCAATATTGAATGCTGGTTTAGGCAGAGCAGTCACCTCTGGGTGGGTGTTGTTGTATTTGAGGAGGACCTCCTGCAGCACCTCTGCCAGCAAGTAACTACACAGCCAAGCAAATCGTGTTCAATATTTTTTAATTGTTATAGTAAATAATGAATTATTCATATAACCTGGAAACTGAATTCTACATAATCTTCAATGCTATACCATGACTCACCTCAATGAAAAACGAGAAGTATTTTGTATTGCTTGGTTGTTGTGAAGGAGAGCATTCATTTCCCCAGTCTTTTCTTCTTTGTCAAGGTCTCCAGAGCCCCAAGAAGAGCACCAATCCAAGTAAGTCACACTAACCTGCACTACACTGGGTGTTTTTTCAGGACATGTCTGGGATTGGTACAGTTTCTTTAGTACTGGCCGATCACGGGCCCAAATACCTCAGCATCCACATCCCTAGAATGAGAAAAGTTGAAAAATCTTGATGTTTCATTGTTGCATTCTGAGGCCTTTCCTGATGAGGGCTATAGGTCAGTCCAAATAAGTGGATTATTTTTTTGTCAAGAGTAGTGTATGAATATGGCAGGTAGAACTATTGTTGACTCCCACATATAGTGGAACATTTGCTCACAGAAGAGTGAGGAAGATCTATCATTTTACCCAAATTCTGACCTTTGCATGGCATACTGGGAAATAAATCATAGTGGAATATTTGCAAACCATACAGATCAGGCCTTCATAGTATGCCTGGGAAAAGAGGCAACTTAGCACGGCAATTTCTTTATTGGTGCTATTCTTCAGAAAAACACATACCTTTCTGAATTGCTTGATTGAAACAAAAAATATGTCCCATTTTAGATACTTTATCAGTTTCCTTTAGGGGAACCCGCAAACCCTTCAGACCTGTTGGATGCCCAGCATGTGGGAACATAGGATGCATCCTTGTGTCAATATTTGATTTGAGGACACATTTGTGGCCAAAACAATGTTGGAAAATGCAACATCGCTACAAACAACAGCCACCCGCTACTATTGTTCCCTTGCATTCACAGTATTTTTTACAGTGAGTGGTGAATGCGTGGTACATTTGTACCATGAATGAAATGTAAACATGTCAAGAAGAGTAATGGCATAATTTGCAGAAAAAACAGTTTAATGAGAAATTTCTGAAATTAAACAAATTACATCAGCATAATTTAAATGTTACATAGGACTACTTAGATTCCTTGGAATGGAATTCTTTGAAATCAAATCATTTTGAATCTGCCTTGGTGATTTCACAGCAATATATTTGTTGATTTGCTAATACCTATGACACCACTTAATGAATCCACATGACATTTGGCAGGTATTTAGAATGCTTAATCTTCTGTGGTTATGGCAAGTTTCATGTAGACCCATCAAAGGGAGCAAAGCTAAAAGGTTGGGCAAAAAATGTGCTTAAAACTCCAGTGTTCTGTAATGAATCTGCATGCAATTTGTGAGGCATTTACCACATTAAGGCTAGAGCATGAATCACAGAATTTCTGTAGATCTGAGAAGGAACGGGACAAAGTTAAATGAGCAGTCAGAAATCATTTATTTGCTCCCACTTCAGACTGAAAAGCTATTATTTCCTGTTGTCTATTTTAAGTCCACAGTTTGGCCTGATAACCCATTAAAACAAATACCTGGCCATGTTACAGGCCAAGCCCTACAGCCAACCTGTGCTAGGCATTTTTAAAGGCAACATACATTGAGGGTTGGCAATCTGAGGCAGACTAGTCAATTATTAGTAAAGTATTATCACGTTTACATTTTTTGTCTCATCTGTGCCACCTGATTTGCATGCAACAGCATATGCTAAGCTTAAGGTGGACATGCTAAGGTCTTGACAAATTGCATTCCACTCCATGATACAGCACCAAAGATGTTAGCAATAAAATAATGTTTACCTTTGCCTTTTTTGAAATATTTCCTGAATATTGGAATTCATGTTTTGTGCTCAACTTGCTAACAGCATTTCTATTCGCACATCAATTTGTTAACCACTGGCAAATTATTAGCAATAAACACCTTTTTGAACCCCTCATTTAACTTTGCCTCTCCTTGTCTGGTTTCCATGAAACTCAATATATCAAGAAGAACATGAACATGATTATGGCCTCTTCATTTCCATGTTGATTTGGGATATGACACCAAAATCATTACCATATAAAAGATTTTGTAACTCCCCTTTAAATTTGTTCCCTTTTAATTGATCTGCACAAACCTTGGCATACCACGAGAAAAGCAAACATGCTAAAAGTTTACTAAATATTATGCTGATTCATGAGGGCCACATGTCATGTGTCATGGGTGTTGGCTGCCTGTGGAGGACTGGGCATAGTCCCTTCTGACCAGTCCCTGCAGACAACTCCTACAGTGCAAGTCCCAGTAGATCATCCACACAAGTTTGCTCATACTCTTGACCTCATAGTATTTATACCAATAATTAAAAACACCTAAAAGAAACATAATTAAATAACAACAAGTACAGAACCCAAGAAATACAACTACACCACAGTCATCCCTTAATAAATGCTGAATGTCATTTGATATGTAGTTTAATAATAAAGCTTATAAAAGTTCATCTGTCACAACCACATATTTCAATGTGGTCACCCAGTTTTTAAACATTGAATACCCTACAGCTAAAATATTTGTTCTGTGGTCAGCAAAATAGGATCACCCTCTTAAAGGCTTGCACTGACTTCCAATAGATAACTCACCGTAGTTTGGTAAAATATACTAGATTCATTCTTAAGATGAACAGATTGGCATACAAACTCAGAGCCATGCTTACAATCATACTGTGAGTGGGTCACCCTTACATTCTACATTATTCAGCAATGTGCAATGCCTTAAACTCTTCACATAATTTCTGAAAATAACCATCCATACCTTATAAACATCCACTTTACAAAGATTATGTTTATAGCACTGTATGGACAGATGTTTGGGCACTTGGATTTGGTTTTAAGCCACAAACTACTTAGAAACGAGTCTCTTCAACCCACACTCCATGTTTTCAGCCTTTATTTAATAGGGACTACTGATTTATCCTGAATTTTCACTGAGAGGTAAATCATGGTCCATATAACATATGTTTAGCAAGACTTGGCTCCAGGGTATAAGCTATTTTTATTGCATGCACCCACACATATATGACAATAATTCCATTCTAAATATAACTGTATGCCCTTTACTTTACTAACAATATATTTTCTAAAAGCCATAGATGAGTTTAGGCCGCAAATAGCAGTATCATTGATTATGTCATCGTTGATGTCATGAATGAGGTAATATGTAAGGTCATAGGTAGTGCATGACAGGGGTACAAGCTATTGTAAGCTGATTAAAGTCTGAGTGTTTTTTTTCAAAACATTAGTTCTTCTTTCATTCCTTCACCTAATTATAATATCGTTTGATCTTTAGTTTTTTCAGAGAATTCTTGTTTTAATGAAGAGTAAAATGTTATTACTATACCTAACTATAATGACACTTTTGACTTTTTTCATTGATTTTTTAGGATTTCTTGGTCATATTTTAAGACTAGCATGTGTAACATGTTGTTCAGGTGAACAACACTCCGGCCTTTGGCCTATCCTCATGCCGATCCCCCTGGAGGCATCTTCCATAACACCCTTTGCACACAACTTGTAACTATGTGCAGAGGAGACTGGATGAAGGGGTTTATCATGGGTAAACTTGATATTTTGTGCTGTTTTTTAAATATATATTTTTGCAACTCTTCCTTTAGTTTTTTTTTTTTTTTTACAATAATGAACTTGTTAAGTTTTTATTTTTTATTTTTCCTATTGAACTTTTTTGTAAAGAAGCATTTTTTAATTGTTTCTGGTTTTGTACAGGTCTTTGTGTTGCTGTCTCAAGTGATTTTGAATAGCTTTTGCAACAGCATTTTATAAGTGTCCCCTGGAGTCACAATTTGCATACACTTTTTGCAGTACGTTCCAAAATTCTCCATATGTTCATTGTGCTCCTCCTATTCATGCTGCTGTACTTCAGGTGGTACATTTTCAACTCCATCTGCTCCCTGATGTCCTCTTTCTTTATCTGATTATGATATATAGTTGGGGGGCATAGCCTTCACATGCTTATGCCACTTATATACGTTTCTGGGTTGGCCCCTGTACAGCAACTGTTTGCACTAGGTACATGTTACTTTTTGGCCATTTTTTGCCCAGTTGCAAATATGTTGTGCTGCTGTAGATGTTGATGACATCACTATATTATTGGCATCCTGTGATTACAGCAATTTGAGAGCTTGTTGGGGTGTGTGGTAGATTTCTGCTATTGTGGAGTTTCCCTGGAGGCCATGATGGACTTAGATTCTCTGGACAGTAATCTCCCTCTCTGAAATAGCAATGTGCATATGGTGCTCAAGAAATGATTTTGCTTTTTTCTGAGGCGTCTGGTTTTTTAGTATTGTAACCCAAGTAGTTAGTCAAATAACAAATGCAGCATTACTCTCACAAAGCCTAAATAAATGTATAGTGGGCCCTAGAAGCTTTAGCTAAAGTTCTGTTTAATATGAAGGAATCATTTATTTCAAACTTTCCCCTGGAGTTCCCTGAAAGAACCAAATAAGTAAAAGTCACTGTAATTTGTATAGTAATTTCTGTGTTTTTAGGTGTTGCTGTACTGCTGGAGCAAAACAAAGGTATCATGGTATTAATGATTCGTAGGAAACCTGATTTGCTCCTATAACTGTCTTTATTCCTTTTGTAGTAGTTCTCATCTCAGTGCCTCATGAGGGATCTGCACATGACTATGCACACAAATTGTGTACTTTTCTATTTTGTCTGAGAGTTTTTTTGGCTTTTTGAAGAAATTATTCATCCCAGAACATGAATACTATTTGGAACATGATATCTACAGGAGACTAGGAACCACCTGAACCGCCTCACAAGGCGGAACAGACAAAGAAGATCACTCCTGAGTCCACTGTATGTGACTTTTTCTCTATACCAGCTGGAGAAAAGAAGGTGTCTGTTATGTTGGTCACTGGTAACCTGTGCCACAAGGAGTTTAGCAATGGTAAAAGTGAAAGGCACTCTTTTGGTACTTCTGGGTTCAAAAGCATCTCAACACATGGCATTCCGGATTTTATTGCTGCCAAACGCAGAAGAGAGGAAGACATGGGGATGTCTACTTCTTCACTCATCCAGCATGTGGCATGGAAGGGGGTGTCTACTTCTTCTGCACTCATCCAGCACATGAAGCCTTTAGTGATGATGAGTCACATAATCTTAACCGCTTCTGTGCCTTGGACGAGGTCACCTCGTCCAAGGCTACAGTTCCCCTGTGCCTTGGACGAGGTCACCTCGTCCAAAACACAGGGGAACTTGGGGGAGCGCTAGCGCGCCTCCCGTGCACCCTCCTCCCCCCCAAGGCGGGGATGGAAGGGGAAGACCTTCCCCTTCCACCCCCGAACTCCCCCCACCCACCCCTGTGACGTCAGCGCGCGAGCGCGCGCTGATTAGTCACAGGGGCCTCCCCCATCGCGCTGGAAGCAGAGCTTCCATGGCGATTGAAACAGAAATGCTCAGCATTTCTCTTTCAATCATGTGGGGGAGGCCTGGAGGGGCTTCAAAGGGAAGGAAATGTATTTCTTGGAATCCGGCTTTTGAAACCCCACTAGACACCAGGGATTTTTTTTTTGTGAAATTGAAATAAGGGAGCGACCCCTTGGGCAAGGGTCGCTCCCAGGGGGGGCATTTTTTCGGGAAGGCCTTTTCTGCCCCCCCCCTATTATTAGGCTGATCTGCCCCCAGGTGGGGCAGAAACCACTAGGCACCTGGGATTTGTTTTTTGGCGCCAATGTCACGCAGGGGGAGCGACCCCGTAGGCAAGGGTCGCTCCTGGGGGTGTGGGGGTTGGGTGGGCAAATTTATTTTAGGCCATTTCTGCCCCCCCCCGGGGGCAGATCGCCTATTATTAGGCCGATCTGCCCCCAAGGGGGGCAGAAACCTCTAGGTGCCAGGGCAAATTTTTTGTTTGTGTTTTTTTTTTTTTGTTTGTTTGTTTTTTTAGAGATGGGTAGCGACCCATCAGGCAAGGGTCGCTGCCCTCGGGGGAAAATTTTATTTAGACCATTTCTGCCCCCCCTGGGGGGCAGATTGGGCGATTTTAGGTCAATCTGCCCCCAAGGGGGCAGAAACCACTAGGCACCTGGGATTTGTTTTTTGCCGCCAATGTCACGCAGGGGGAGCGACCCCGTAGGCAAGGGTCGCTCCTGGGGGTGTGGGGGTTGGGTGGGCAAATTTATTTTAGGCCATTTCTGCCCCCCCTGGGGGCAGATCGGCCTATTATTAGGCCGATCTGCCCCCAAGGGGGGCAGAAACCTCTAGGTGCAAGGGCAAATTTGTTGTTTGTGTTTTTTTTTTTTTGTTTGTTTGTTTTTTTAGAGATGGGTAGCGACCCATCAGGCAAGGGTCGCTGCCCTGGGGGGAAAATTGTATTTAGACCATTTCTGCCCCCCTTGGGGGCAGATTGGTCGATTTTAGGTCAATCTGCCCCCAAGGGGCAGAAACCACTAGGCACCGGGGATTTGTTTTTTGGCGCCAATGTCACGCAGGGGGAGCGACCCCGTAGGCAAGGATCGCTTCCGGAGGGGGTGGGAGGGTTGGGGAGGGCACATTTATTTTAGGCCATTTCTGCCCCCCCTGGGGGCAGATCGGCATATTTTTAGGCCGATCTGCCCCCAAGGGGGGGCAGAAACCTCTAGGCGCCAGGGCAATTTTTTTTTTTGTTGTTGTTTTTTTAGAGATGGGGAGCGACCCATCAGGCAAGGGTCGCTCCCCTGGGGGGCAAATTGTATTTAGACCATTTCTGCCCCCCTTGGGGGCAGATTGGTCGATTTTAGGTCAATCTGCCCCCAAGGGGGCAGAAACCACTAGGCACCGGGGATTTGTTTTTTGGCGCCAATGTCACGCAGGGGGAGCAACCCCATAGGCAAGGGTCGCTCCCGGGCAGGGGGGGTCAAATTTATTTTAGGGCATTTCTGCCACCCCCCTGGGACGGGCTGAGCTAGAGGCCATGCTCCACAGGTAGGCACTTTGCAAAAAACACATCTGTTTTCTGTGAAAAAATATGTTGTGTCCACGTTGTGTTTTGGGCCATTTCCTTTCGTGGACGATAGGCCTACCAACACAAGTGAGGTATCATTTTTATCGGGAGACTTGGGGGAACGCTGGGTGGATGGAAATTTGTGGCTCCTCTCAGATTCCAGAACTTTCTGCCACAAAAATGTGAGGAACATATGTTTTTTTAGCCAAATTTTGAGGTTTGCAAAGGATTCTGGGTAACAGAACCTGGTCCGAGCCCCACAAGTCACCCCATCTTGGATTCCCCTAGGTCTCTAGTTTTCAGAAATGCACAGGTTTGGTAGGTTTCCCTAGGTGCCGGCTGAGCTAGAGGCCAAAATCTACAGGTAGGCACTTCGCAGAAATCACCTCTGTTTTCTTTAAAAAAATTTGATGTGTCCATGTTGCGCTTTGGGGTGTTTCCTGTCGCGGGCGCTAGGCCTACCCACACAAGTGAGGTATCATTTGTATCGGGAGACTTGGGGGAACGCTGGGTGGAAGGAAATTTGTGGGTCCTCTCAGATTCCAGAACTTTCTGCCACAGAAATGTGAGGAACATGTGTTTTTTTAGCCAAATTTTGAGGTTTGCAAAGGATTCAGGGTAACAGAACCTGGTCCGAGCCCCACAAGTCACCCCATCTTGGATTCCCCTAGGTCTCTAGTTTTCAGAAATGCACAGGTGTGGTAGGTTTCCCTAGGTGCCGGGTGAGCTAGAGGCCAAAATCTACAGGTAGGCACTACGCAAAAATCACCTCTGTTTTCTTTTAAAAAATTGGATGTGTCCAAGTTGCGCTTTGGGGCGTTTCCTGTCGTGGGCGCTAGGCCTACCCACACAAGTGAGGTATCATTTTTATCGGGAGACCTGGGGGAACGCTGGGTGGAAGGAAATTTGTGGGTCCTCTCAGATTCCAGAACTTTCTGCCACAGAAATGTGAGGAACATGTGTTTTTTTAGCCAAATTTTGAGGTTTGCAAAGGATTCAGGGTAACAGAACCTGGTCCGAGCCCCACAAGTCACCCCATCTTGGATTCCCCTAGGTCTCTAGTTTTCAGAAATGTACAGGTTTGGTAGGTTTCCCTAGGTGCCGGCTGAGCTAGAAGCCAAAATCTACAAGTAGGCACTGCACAAAAATCACCTCTGTTTTCTTTAAAAAAATTGGATGTGTCCACGTTGCGCTTTGGGGCGTTTCCTGTCGCGGGCGCTAGGCCTACCCACACAAGTGAGGTATCATTTTTATCGGGAGACTTGGAGGAACGCTGGGTGGAAGGAAATTTGTGGCTCCTCTCAGATTCCAGAACTTTCTGCCACAAAAATGTGAGGAACATGTGTTTTTTTAGCCAAATTTTGAGGTTTGCAAAGGATTCTGGGTAACAGAACCTGGTCCGAGCCCCACAAGTCACCCCATCTTGGATTTCCCTAGGTCTCTAGTTTTCAGAAATGCACAGGTTTGGTAGGTTTCCCTAGGTGCCGGCTGAGCTAGAGGCCAAAATCTACAGGTAGGCACTTCGCAAAAATCACCTCTGTTTTCTTTAAAAAAAAATGGGATGTGTCCACGTTGTGTTTTGGGGCGCTTCCTGTCGCGGGTGCTAGGCCTACCCATACAAGTGAGGTATCATTTTTATCGGGAGACTTGGGGGAACATAGATTAGCAAAATAAGTGTTTTTGCCCCTTGTCTTTCTCTACATTTTTTTCTTCCAAATATAGGAGAGTGTGTAAAAAAGACATCTATTTGAGAAATGCCCTGTAATTCACATGCTAGTATGGTCACCCCAGAATTCAGAGATGTGCAAATAACCACTGCTCCTCAACACCTTATCTTGTGCCCTTTTTGGAAATACAAAGGTTTTCTTGATAGCAATTTTTTACCCTTTATATTTTAGCAAATGAATTGCTGTATACCCGGTATAGAATGAAAACGCACTGCAGGGTGCAGCTCATTTATTGGCTCTGGGTTCCTCGGGTTCTTGATGAACCTACAAGCCCGGTATATCCCCGCAACCAGAGGAGTCCAGCAGACGTAATGGTATATTGCTTTCGATAATCTGACATTGCAGGGAAAAGTTACAGAGTAAAACGTAGAGAAAAATTTATGTTTTTTTCACCTCAATTTCAATATTTTTCTTTTTCAGTTGTTATTTTCTGTAGGAAACCCTTGTTGGATCTACACATATTACCCCTTGCTGAATTCAGAATTTTGTCTACTTTTCAGAAATGTTTAGGTTTCTGGGATCCAGCATTGGTTTCATGCCCATTTCTGTCACTGACTGGAAGGAGGCTGAAAGCACCAAAAATTGCAAAAATGGGGTATGTCCCAGTAAAATGCCGAAATTGTGATGAAAAATTGGGTTTTCTGATTCAAGTCTGCCTGTTCCTGAAAGCTGGGAAGCTGCTGAGTTTAGCACCGCAAACCCTTTGTTGATGCCATTTTCAGGGGAAAACCCACAAGCCTTCTTCTGCAGCCACTTTTTCCAATTTATTTGAAAAAAAGGAAATTTTCAGTGTATTTTGACTAATTTCTTGGCCTCCTTCAGGGGATCCCACAAAGTCTGGGTACCTCTAGAATCCCTAGGATGTTGGAAAAAAAGGACGCAAATTTGGCTTGGTTAGCTTATGTGAACAAAAAGTTATGAGGGCCTAAGCGCGAACTGCCCCAAATTGGCAAAAAAAGGCCTGGCACAGGAGGGGGAAAAGGCCTGGCAGCGAAGGGGTTAAGGAATGATCTGCTTGCTTTTTCTGATTATGGGTAACGACCTCATATTTTTCATCAGACAAATTGTTCTTTTTTAACATTGACAATTGACATGGATATACTGAATACATGTTTCAAAGTGACACATGCTGGAGGACCTGATAGAAATCTTATTGCACAAAACATTATCCTGGTTTTCCTGCTAAATTGACCTTGTCATATATTCTGGAGCATTTATAAACTGAACCTTCAACAGAGGACGAATCTACCATGCTGGGATGTTGATTTTGCACTGGAGCATAAAACTTGGAAACGTTATTTGCTATTTGATAAATTCTACAGTGGTAGCTGCTGGTGTAATGTGAGAATAGTAGTGTTAGAGGCACTATAGCACACAACTAAAATAAGTCTTTCTTTTTCATCTACACACACTCGCTTTAGTATCCAACTCTTTCACTTAGAAATATCCTAAATTGGAAAGGGGAAATAAAATAGCCACCCATTGTTCCTGCCACAAATCCAATCCAGAACAGTGGCAACAATATCCTTTTCAATGGAAATTACATCTTCTTAAGGCCTGTTATTTGTTCCTATGTGACAGAATAAGTTGTTGAAAAAGCAGCAGCTTTATTGTCCAAGTTACAGTTAAGTATTTGTTCCATCCTACTCAAAGTTCATTGTGGCATCATCTCTGCTGAATACGGTGATAAAATGCCAAAGTGAGAAATAACTCAATTATCTTCATTCCTAAACTGTTTCCCAGCTCAGCTGTTGCAGCTGAGTATGCCTTCCATATACCTCGCATCAATTTTGAGAGTTTTGTAAAGTTCAAACACCTAAGGTAGCAGGTTGGACCTGACCATCTCTTGTGTGGTATTGCCCCAGATTTTTTTTGCCTGATCTGTTTTTGTTGGCTTAAGGACTCTGCAAACTTTACTCCTTCTAACCTCTAGCAAAGTTCCTTGTTCTTCCTTAAAATGTACTGCAATTGTAATCCACCTGATTGGCATATTTAGTTGCCTTATAGACTTGTAGTAGAAGGTACTACATTTATCAGGGCCTGCAAAATAAATGCTACTAGGGAGCTGCAGCAATTATTGTGCACCCACTACAGTAGCTCTGTTAAGCATTTGTCCAGACCTGCCACTGCAGCCCGGCAGGTTTTAAGCTGGCAATTTGTCACATCAAAATCTCTCTTTCTACAAAGTCTAAACCTCTCTTTTAAACAGTTCCATCCCACCCATAAGATAGCCTGTGTTGCCTAATAAGGTGGGATGCATGGTATTTAAAAGTAGGCCATGTGAAAATAAATGCTACACATCTCCTGATGGTGAAAAGGCCCCAAAACATAGTTTCAGTGTGCCAAGGCTAACTGCTCCATAGGGAAACACTGAGCTTATGGTATAAAACCTTGTAATAATACCTTTGTGAGAAGTTAAAATATAATTCAAGGACTCATTTGCTAGTTTCTTAAAATCCATTTGACTGGTGAAATTCTTTTTGACTTGCTATGTTGGAAAGGGCACTTTAAAAAAAAGTTACATGCTCCTAATTAAACTCCTGCCAGTATTCTACTGTGCTCCTCTGTGGTGAGATGTCGATTGCTCCCAGACAGAGGACAAAGGGCTTTGTTGTGGGAACTGTTGTCTTTCCCTTGACAGAATGGCCTTTGAGCTCAAACCAAAAACATTTTACACTCCAATGAGGCCTATATTGTGACAAGAAGATGAACCTGCCCCTTTCTTTGTCCTTCTAGTCAGCTTGGCCCCAAGCTCAGTGTGCGCTGCCCCAGAACTGGTTTAAAGTGAAAGTGACCTTAAAGGAGTGTTTGGCCATTGTTACACTTACACCTCTAGGTGTGCCGAGGGAGCTTTAACTAAGAGAAGAAAGGTCTCGCCATTTCAAATTTAGGTGGATAGGGGCACTGTATGATGGTTTACAGTAAAAGTCACAGGAGGTGCTGTAAAGGTAGCCAGGGTCACCTCTGGGAACTCTTACCTCTCTGATTAAGGTGTGTCCTGAAGCTGCCTCCACCTACAGGCTGTCACTGGGCATAAATTTGGCATCCTGAGTGCCCTCCTCAGAACACTCCTGGACCTGAGAAGAATTGGAAAATTAACTGCCCTACTGTCTGAAGAACCTGAAGAAAGACTGGAACTGCTCGCCTTAAATCCTATAACCCCAGATGTGACTAGTTGGCTGATCTAATATCAGAGCTACAGGGCTCCAATAAGTTTCCAGATGTCCTTTTCTTACTTCCCAGCTGACCAGTCCCAACTGAACCCTGACCTATTCCCCTCTGCTGGTGTCTGTGGGTGTGAGCTCTGACCCACAAAGTCCTTTCCCCATGATCCTCTATCCTTGACTGTGGTCAGTGTATGCTCTTTCCTGCCTAACTGAATGTGTCACTAGGCTGGCCGCTGAGCATTGATGCTGGTCACCTTCATCAATGGCATCCCAGTACTCGACGCAGAGTAGCACCAGATCACAGTCTTCAGAGGACTCAACACTGAGCACCATCTGAGCAATGCTGACAATCTTCATTGATGGCTTCACCAGGCCAGACATCAACCATCTGCCGATTTACTGCAAAAACGTACGCAGCGGCGCCTCATTGTTGTCTGGCCCATCGTTGCATTCAGTCAACTGCCTGACCACACTGACAACATTTTACCTCCATAGAGTTTCTAAGTGAGAAGATAACTTTATGACTGAGATGAACTTGGCCATTGCACCTGACCCACGCTCCACTACAGCTGGCTTTCAGTCTTACCCTTGTCTTAGTCTAGCATTACCAATTGCTTGTGGTCAGACAGTAGTGTTTGTTTTTGCTATTTGTGAATGCAAATTGTAAAAATTTATAATTCTGGTTTTATTAGTTGGATTTTTGTAACTTTGGAGCCATTTTATTTATTGGAATATGTTCTGTTTTCCAAGTTGGTTTGGGATTTTTTTTTTGTTGTGTTTTCACTTTATTACCGTTTGAGTGTTGCATAAATACTTTACACATTATCTCTAATTACAGCCTGGCTGCTCAGTGCCATAGCTAATGGCGGCTGAGAACAGGTTTATTTCGTGAGTTTTGTTAATCACTCTGGCAAGGTCTGCCATTAGTTTTTGAGGTGGGTTCTCACCCCCTCATCTGATACCCCTGATGAGGGTATGTATAGGGAGGATTTATCTCATTGGAAGACCATTAACTGTTCCAAAGCTTTTAACAAATGTCTGTCATATGGTAAAGAACAGACATAGCTCAATAATGGAGTACTTATTTCCACCCCCTGAATGGATGCATGGGTCAATGGCGTGGAATTGCAATATGATGGTAGAGATGTTTATTTATATAACATGGGGCTGCTCCATTACATTTGTGAAGGTTTGAGGGTGTGGGAGGGATTTAATTGTATCACTTTAGGGCCTAAAGCACTTTAGGGCCAAAAGGGTTACTGCCTTCCAGTTTAGGATGACACTGAATATAATATGCACTGGTTATGGATAAAAAAATGAGTTCTACATGTATTCCAGCTACAGGACCCTAATCTAATTGGAGAGCAAATAGTTGAAATGAAGCAATGCTTTCGTGATGTGCAAGACATTTCTCCAATACAGCACAAAGGTGGAGCAAGAGATATGTAAGTTTTTAAGTATGCATACAAACTGAAATAAATGAAATAACTGTATTAACCTACTTCTGTATGGCCCAACAGATGGGTCTGAGGATGCAGACCTTCCACATTTTCTAAAACATTTCATTCTCATACTTGTAGGCATTCCAAAGTTACCTTCTCTCAACTTGCAATGAGCACACCACCATGGAAAGAAAACATCTTCCTCATCAATGCCTCGTGGAATCATAATGTTATTCTAGGAATAAAGGGTGCTCTTAAAGCTTCCTTGGATAAGAAGAATATAGTCAGTTCTCAGGATTTGTTGAATGCTATACATACTAAAAGAAAGGAGTTTTTCCCTTGAGACCTATGTATAGGCAACATTACTCACAATGGAACTACTAGGTGTTTTGAAGATCCCACAAGGCTGAAAGATTATCTCCATAATCTTTCTCCATCAATCATGTTTGTTTCTCGGTCTAAGTCTTAGTCTTGCCTACTGCTTTGTTTTAAAGCCTGTTTTCTACATTGTTAACAATGCTCTCTTGGATGTCCTGTTATATTTCTGACACACATGTTTCTCA
This sequence comes from Pleurodeles waltl, assembly GCF_031143425.1. Taxonomy (NCBI): domain Eukaryota; kingdom Metazoa; phylum Chordata; class Amphibia; order Caudata; family Salamandridae; genus Pleurodeles; species Pleurodeles waltl. The sequence goes on along the minus strand of NC_090447.1, from coordinate 960,829,755 downwards.
CATAATTGCTTTTTAATATCGTATTGACTTTTTCTCCTGTTTCCATATCTATTTCCTTTTTCCCTTGATAATACTTGTTCAAATGCGTTGCTCTACTTCTCGGATCCCTTATATTTGTTCCTATCAACTTTGGCTCCAGGAGATACATGTTTCATGTTCTTCATTCAAATTGTAGTGTTTGTTTCTGTCAATCCATAGTATTGTGTGCCTCACTGTTAAAATTATCTCCTAGGACATTCCAGGTCCAGGGAACCCAGCCATATGACAAAATTACGTTGGGAATGCTCTTTTTGTACCTGTGGTTGCTCACAAAGAGAAGCAGTAATACTTTGCCACAAGCTTTTAAATTGTGAAATATTATCAGAAGAATATGATGATGTCAGCCATTGGGTGAACATTCCTTTCCATAATATACCTTTCAGCTTGTTTAATATGTGGCCCTGTGAAACGTGATCCCTCTTTCAGTTTTTTTTTTTTTAAGACTAAGCTAACTAATATTTCAAATCCTAATATGATTTAAGTTTAAGGGGATTTTAACCAAATACTTGACCCATTCCTAGAAAGAAAATCTAAGTTCAACTTTATGCCTGATAAATCCTTTAAAGTCTTTAGAGCAGCAATTTCTTCTTGACCATTTTTTGATGTTTGCAGAACCTATAACCCTGTTTCTTCTGATTTTTGCTTTTACCATGATGTACATTGCTCTCTTTCCAGAATTGAATATAATTGAATACATTTTGATTTCCAGGCCTATACTACAATGGATGCAGGTGACCCAAATGGGTGCTATCTTTTTAACTGATTATGACCTAGTTGTTACCTCAAAAGACACTTCTGCTAGAGTGCTGTGGGTGCAAAAACGATACATGGAGATATCATGATTATATTTCATCAGGTAATGGTGTTAAATTTTAATAATTTACTGAAAGAGGTTTTTACTTTTAAATCTGCCCAACTATCAAATGGGATGCTGTCAAAGCATCACTCAGAGACTTTGTCATGCCATGTGCTGCTGAGAGAAAATAAAGTCAACACCCAATAGTCATCCTTACTTAACAATATCAAAGCCATTGAACATAGTTACATTACTTTACAGCTACATTTTAACTAAATAAAATTGTGGAATATGATGGTTATAATGTCCTATTCAAATCAAATCTAAATTCCATGGTGGTCAACATAAGCCCAGAAAAATGTTTGCTAACCTGTTGGTTGCTTTGATTTTTCTATTTCCTCTCTACAGCCCCTTTTTGATATTTGGGGTACTTTGTGCTTGCACCTTCATATTTGTTTTTTCATAAAAGGTATCCATGACAAAATTAGATCCTTTTTTCAGCATTTTGGGTATACTAAAGGTATCCATCATTTGAGGATTCTCCTGGAGGGCACAGAAAAAGAGACAATATGTGAGTACATTCTTTTCTTTGGTGTAAATACTGTACTGTGTTTTTCTATGGTAGAGATTTTTCATTTAATTTGTTATATGAAATGTGAGCCTTTCAAACAAGAAAATAACTGTGATTCCATGCATCCTTAGCATAGTCTTCTGTTCTTCCCCTGAGGGGATAGAAGGCCCACTAGACTCCAGGTTTTGCATTGATACAGTATTGTTTGTGGCTGCAGTGCTCCCCCTGGGCATGTGCCTGTGCTCTATCTCCACATGAGGCCCAAGAAACTTTCTGCTCCCCTAGGGGTGGAAAGGGGTATTCGCCTCCAATCTGTCACCCCCGGAGGGCAAAGCCCACTAAATACCAGTGACTGCATTATGCAGTATTTTTTAGGAGGAGCGGCCCCCCTGAGCATGGTCTTGTGCATCCCCCACCAGGGTGATGATTAGACATTCTATCCCACCTGGGGCACAGATGGGGTATTCATTTCTATCTTCCTCCCATGGGGTAGAAAGCCAGTTAGTCACTAGGGATTTCACAATGGTGCCAAAACAAACAAAAGAATGGAACGTCCTATTTTGGCATCAGTCCATACCCCAACCCCAGAAGGATCAATAGTGTTTTTCTGCCCCCAGTGGCATATAGTAGGCTTGTCCCAATTGAGGAGGTTGTCTCAGATCTGTCCCGGAGTGGGTGGAAAGCCCACTAGACACCAGGGATTTTGTATTTGTGGCAATAGAAAGGGATGTGGACATTGGGCCATACTGCCACTGCAAAAGGGGCAGACCAGTATATTGGCCTCTCCGAGGGGCACTGAGGGAGTTTGCTCCCAATTTGCCCCTGGGGGGTAGAAACCCCACTGGTAGGACTATTTTATTCTAAAATATGGAGGTAGGACTGGCTCTTCCTGACATCAGACTCTCATCCTTAAAGTCTTAACAGTCTTTTTGCTCTCCTGCAGACTTAAACATCCTATTTCTATGGCAAGCAAGAGGCCATTTGATCCTTTTGGGTGTGGTTTTTACATATGGGCCAGGATAGTGGGGCTAAATCCCAATATCATCCTACTTGCCATTGTGAATGGCTGAACTTTTTTGGCTTGGTTCGGCTTGGTTCGGCTGCCACCGGAGGAAAACTACCACACCTAGAAATTTCAGAAAACTAAACATTGAGGGGAGTCCTGAGTGGTTTGCCCTGTGTGGATCCCATGATGTTTTCTTAACCACAATGCTTTGCATACATCAAGCTCTGCCTGAAATTATATATTTGCCTTGCAATTTGATGATGTAAACTTATGGAATACTCAGGGTTCCACAAAATTCCTCTTGCCCGGCATTCCTCCAATTCATCCAATATAAATCTACCCTTCTTATATGGGTGGGCCTAGAGTTCACAACAGGAAAATACCCAAAATTTAATGTGGAGCCATCAACATTTCCTGTCAAAAATCTGGCCTGCTCCATTAACTGACTCGGCCGCCACCTATGGAAACCTACGAAAGCCACACATTTCTGGAAACAAGACACCAGGAGAAGTCCAGGATGATGTGCTCTCCCTAAATCCCACATTTTCTACCTACAATGCCATGCAAACCTCAAACATTGCCTAAAGTCACACATTTTCATTGCATTCCTGAATCTGCAGGGATCCATAGAATTTCTACCACCCAGCATTCCCCACTTATCTCAGTAAAAACGCTGCTCCACTTGTGTGACTGGGCCTGGTGACCATAAGATGAACAGATCAAACAAGAGATAAATGGCGGTCCCACAGGCTTGAGTTCCTTTGACCTTGGTTTAGTTTGAGGTTTTCAAAGGTTTCTGGGTAAGAAAACCCTGGTGATATCCATACAATTCACCCCACCCTTGATTCCCCTAGATGTTTCTTTTTAAAAATGTACAAGTTTACTAGGTTTCCCGGTGTGCCAGCTGACCTACAGCCTCAACTCCACATTGCGAAAAAAAGGGTCAGTTTTCAGTTGAAAAATATGATGTGTCTATATTGTGTTTTGGGGTCTTTCCTGTCCCATTCATTAGGTGTACTCACAAGAGTCAGGTACCATTTTCATTAGGAGTCTAGGGGAAATGTTGGGTGGCAGAAAATGTGTGGCTCCCTACAGATTATAGATGTTTTTCTCCCCAAAATGTGATTCCCATAGGTGCCAGGTTTTCAAAAATGTACAGGTGTGCTAGGTTTCGCTGGATGCCAGCTAGGGCCCAAAATCCAGAACTGGCCACACTGCAAAAAAGTGTACAGTTTCAGTTGAAAAATGTGATGTGTCTATGTTGAATTTTGGGCCTTACCCAACCATGTGCACTAGGTTTACCCACACAAGTGAGGTATCTTTTTTATCAGGAGACATGTGGGAACACAGTATAGTAGAACATTTGGTATTACTTACTGGATTTCTCTGCATTTGTGCCTTCCAAATATAGGCCAGTGTGTTAGAAAGAAGAGATTTTGAAACATGTCCTATGAATCCACTACTAGTATGGGTGTCCACAAATTCATTGACATACAAATGACCAATAAACTCTGTATATGGTGTCCACTTAAAAAATACATAGGTTTTGTTGACTCCCACTTTTCACCCTTTATATTTTACCATGTGAATTGCTCTATTCTCCGTACACAATTAAAAACCTTTGTACGGTGCAGCTCAGTTGTTGGCTCTTGGTACCATGGGTTCTTGTACAACCTACAAACCCTATATTGTATTGTATTGTAATAGTATTTATATAGCGCTTACTAACCCTGACGAGGCGTTGAAGCGCTTTTCGGCGAGTAGCACACTACTCCAGAGCCCAGGAGGAATTAGTGGTGGATTAGTATAGGGAAGTATGAGTTCAGTTTTAGTATTTTTATGAGTTAATTTGAGCAGATGATATGTGGGTTTATTAGTTGGATTGACTAGAGTAATGGAGGGATAGAGGAAGGAAGGATCCAGAAGTGTTAATTGGGAGTTTATAGTAATAGGATGAGGCTTGGGATGAGTAAAGGAGAGTTGGAGGAGGGAGGAGTCTGTGGAAAGGTTTAGGGAGATCATAGTAGCAGGAGGGGTTTGTATGAGTCAAGATGAGATAACTGAGGGAGAATTTACTAGGGTTGTTTGGGAGATCATGTAGTAAAGTGAGGTTTGGGTGAGCTAGATGTGGAAGAAGGGGGAAGAGCCTAAACAGGGTTATTTTGGAGATGAAAGTAGTGTAATGGGTTTGGAATGAGTCAGAGTGTGGATGGAGGATAGATTGATAGAGACATGACATATGGTGATGGGTAGACACAGTAAAGCTTACAAGAGAGTAAATGTATATTATGTTTATTTATTTATGATTTTATTTATATATATATATATATATATATATATATACACATATATATACATTCTTTTTAATCATTATTTTATGTTTCTTTAATTTATTTATTCATTATTATTATTATTCTTTTTTCTTTAATGTACTTGTTTATAATTTGAGTTTTATTTATTGATTTTATTTTATTTATTTGTATTTATACACACACATATACACACATATACGTGTATATTTACGTGTATAAATACATATATTTATTTATTTAATAGCGAGTAAATATACATTTGGTAAACAGGTTTAAAGAGAATGTGTGTAATTTATTGTTGTGACATAGTAGTGATACATATTTCCTAAAGAACTAAACATTTCTAGAATATACACATATTCAGATAAAAAATATTTATTAACACAGGCATACGCAGTCCAAAGCTGTTTGAGTATGGTGGTTATGAAGGATAGGGGCAACTCTTGAGAGGTCTTCTGAAGACAAGATAGTTATCCATGGATCTTATGTTTGGCGATAATGAAAACAAAAGTGAGATAGATAGGCTTGCAATGACATTTAAGTACCTCACAGTTTTTAATACAGCAAAGGATGGGAAAGCCAATGCAGGTAATATTAAACACCCCAAAAGCATAAATATGTTAAAGGCAGGTGAGCAGGGCAGAGTCACGCCAATACCGCTGCTGCATAAAGTATAGAGCGGGAAGCACAAGACAGATATTTTAATATCTCAGGTGTGTAAACATCATCAAAGATGGCGAGGCAGGACAGATATTTAAATACCTCAGTGTTACCAACACAGGATGGAGAGAAAGAAGAGAAATGACAGACACTGAAATAAATCTGGAGCATGAATTGAGTAGAGATAGGAAAGGAGGATAACACCCTTATACATCAATACATTCCAACCAAATAAAGCAAGAAGTCCAACAGAAATTTTAAAATGGTGGGAGGCGACATCATTGCAAAACTATGTGGACAACTGAATGGTCCCTTGGCACCTTAGAATACATATTGTCCCTTCATATGAGTCACCTAATCCCCTTATACTGGGAGGGTGGGCTGAGAACCTGACAGCAAGCTCACGCAGATTGTTAGACACTCTTATAAAATATCAGTGGCTGGATAGGGATAAACTTTTGAACAAAATCGCAGATCTCAAATTGGAATTAGAAATTAGAACAGAAAAAGTGGTTATTGAGATTTTATACAAGAGATGAGTATTCACCTCCATAAGCATGAGGAAGACATCAAAATACAGAAACAATACAAATTGCAAAGAGACTGTCAAGACTTTACCAGTGGTAGAACACTTAAATACAACCAGAAATAAGATAAGGAAATCAACAAGTTGAGCAGTAAGCAGGTGTACCCTTCTACTGAGCATGGTCCAGCTGAAGATAGTGAGGCCAACACTGGCTTGTAGTCTGATACTTCAAGAACAGCAGGGAGTGGCACTTCGGGAAGTAAAGCCAGCAGAAAATCTATGACTGTTTTAGATCAATAGAGACTATTGAGAAAGAACTGTCATATAGCCTGCAAGACAACAACATCAAGGAATAAGACAAGAGTACCAACAACCAGGGCAAGAGGAAGAACACGGTGAACGGCAGGCAGATGATCCGGCAGAGGCACCAAAGGAATTGAACAAAAATCACAGGACAAGTGGAAAGTGCAACAAGAAGCCCCTCCGAGGCAGAGTAAAGGATCTGTTAGTGGTAAATCAGACCGTGATGAATTTGCCTCAAAGGGAATTAACAGTCCGTTTTCTTGCTCTCTCATTCGGTCCCCTTTGCAAATGTACCTATGTAGAGACTTGGATAGATTTGTTAAATTTGCAAGGAATCTTCAGCTTTCTAAATGGCACAAATTGAAGGGTACTACAGGGGAGTCCCCATAGACTAAAGTAAATGAATTGGTATCAAGCACTTTTAACATTGTGGATATGGATGCCCTCTTAACCTTACATGAGATAGAAACCCACAAGGGGGGAAATAGGATAGCGGAGGACATAGGTACTATTCTGGAACACCTTTGGATAATTCATGAGGATTGACTTCCCAGCAAATTCAAACCCCCGTCTACTTTCCTCCTGAATATGCCACATGACAATATTGATACATTCCATGAGGTGAGGGTATATGATAATGAGAGAATGAGGAGAAATGGGGGATTGAGGGGAGAAAGGAACTTCACCTCTGAACTTTTTGAGGTTATGAATTCCCTTTCGAGTGATGGAAGTATCATTATCAATCCTCAAGGGGGTAATGTTGCTGTGCTCAATAGAGAGACATACTTATAAGAAGCCATTTGACAATTGAATAACACCATGTTTTAGGAGATGGAAGTTGACACATGGATTGTGTAACATTAATGTGGGATAAACTATCTGACTGGAAAGATAAAGGATTACTATGCTGGGAGGAATATATATATATATATATATTTTTTTTTTTTAAGAAAAGATTTTTCCAAACTTCCCACCTTTTACCTCTTCCCTAAAGTCCAAAAAGATCGAGTCAATCCCCCTGGCAGACCTACAGTATTCTCAAGGAATAATGCTGCTGAGAATGTCTGAAAGTCTTGAGAGATTATGTAGCAGGTCTTCCCTCGTATATCCCGATAATCATAAGGGTCTAATGAATGTAGTGGTATACTGCTTATGTAAATCACCAATCATGACAAGATGTTAGAGATAAAAATGTCACAAATTGAAGATTTTCCCACTTATTTTCAATAGATTTTTTTAATTTAACCGGTAGTTTCTGTGAGAAACTATTGAAAGATCCACAGAAAAGACCCTTTTCTTGCTTAAGTTCGTAGAAAGCTTGAAAATAAGGGAAAAGGGCTATCTCTATTAAAAATGTCAAAACTGTGATAAAAATAGATTTTTCAATTTAGCTCTATATGTTCCTGACAGCAGGGAAGATGGTGACTTTAGCTACAAACCTTTCATTGATGCTATTTTCAGTAAAAATACAAACAATTTTTGCCTAGCACTGTTTTCCTGTTTTCCCCAGAAAACTCAAAATGTACCTATATCTTGGCTATGTCCCTGATCACCTCCATGGGAATCCAGAAACCCTGGCTACCTTTAGACTCCCCAGGATATTGGAAAAAGGAAACCAATTTGGTGTGGATACCAGATGTGGTATAATAGTTATAGAGACATAAGTGTGAACTACCCCACATAGCCAAAGAAGAGCTCATCACTGCAGTGAAAAAGCCTCAGCAGTTAATAGGCTAACTTACCTAGAACACTAGAAGGCATGGTTTGATGATCTATCTATCTATCTATCTATCTATCTATCTATCTATCTATCTATCTATCTATCTATCTATCTATCTATCTATCTATCTATCTATCTATCTTAGAATGTTAGAATAAATCCCCTAAGGTTGGTCCACCTAGCCTGGAATGGCTGACTACACACAATATCCTGACACAGATAATCGTTTGGTTGTAGAAGTAGTACAAGTAATAAATCAAATAGTGTTTGTCTGTGACTTAGACAATATGTATTACAAATGAAAGTCATCGTAGCAGTCCCTATTGGACCTACACAACAAGCCCAAGTTGATATGCAGACAGTTAGGCCACAGACTATAAATGCTATCATTGGCAAAACATCCACGGAACAAGATGAGATTCCATTCTGGATTATCGCAAGACCAACCAGTAGGAAGGAGTCTGTTCTAATGGAAAATCCAAGAAAAGCCAGGAATGTTGACTATCTGTAATCTCCTTGGGATAGTGTCACCCATAGCAGAGTGTAACACCAGGGGAAGTGTATTTGTGAATATCTGCATTACTTTGCATAGCACGCCGTCATTAGCAATGTTATCAGATATATTAAGACATTAAAAAATATACATGGAGCTGAACATGTTTTTTATTTAGGTATGAAATTGATGAGGGATTTTGAAATAGTATCCTCCATTGTTTTGAGTAACATTCATTGAGAAGCCAGAGTCCTGGCAGCATGCCAAATAATTGCAACAGTTCCTGTTCAAGATCACAAATGGAAATTACAAAACATAATTTCAGAAGTTTACACATCTGTGGGCCGTGATACCTTAGGATCACAGGCCATTAAACTGCATCTTAATACAAAACGAAAAGTGAAACTGAGAGCTCAAAGTTGCACTGGAGTCTAAAATGAAGCAGAAGGTAAAACAAGTAACAAGGACAGGATCTCCCTCAACTCAAGAATCCAGCCAGGGTAGACATAATTTGAGGGATTGTGACAAATTAAAAAGTTGGATCCGTATCTGTATTCTGATAGCCATTCTTCATGGTCTTTCCAGGACTATGACAGTAAAAGGGCAGAAAGGAGTGGACAGAATGAGTACTACAGGAAAGACAATCGTGTCAAGCAGAAAAGTGAAACAAGATGTAAAGCTGAAATTAGTGCAAAGAAGAGAAAGGTTCAGACTTCAAGACTATCTTTAAAAATAAAATGTGTTGCTGGACTGACTGCAATCTATGGATACTTCTGCAGCACAGGACTTGAGCAATAGCTAGCACAGCAGAAAAGTATAGAAGAAGTGACAATAGTTTGCCAGACTTTCAAAAGTGCATATTTTGCTGACTTCAACTAAAGAGCAAACAGAGGTTTTAGACATGGGATGTACATGTACATCTTCCAGATAGGGTTTAAAATGAGGAGATACAAAAAAGGGGCCTGTCCAACACAGAATAAAGCAAAATTATGGCTGCACTTATTGGATGCTTATTATGAAATTCTGTCTGAAAGCGATTGGCCCACTGTCTTTATAAAGGATACACCTCAAAGTACAGAGGTAATAATGCAAGTGTTTTCCTCCTTAGTACTCGAACACATCAGAGACAATTTGCAAGCAAGTGGGCATTAAATCAAGCTCCAGCATTGTACAGCACAAAATGGGGTGGGAAAATGTATCAGTTCCACATGGTCTTCCCTTAAGGAGTGAGTCCCACTAGCAGGCTACATATATTCTGACATTAGAAAGTAAATGTGACATCAAAGCTAATTTAGAACTACAATATCAAGGCATTATAGTGCTTTGCAATTCTACTGTGAACACCATTTTCTTGGTTTTAAAACCTGATGGCTCATATAGAATTGTACTAGATTATAGGAATGTAAACTCACATAAATACACAGATGATGCACAAAATGCTTATAGCAATGGACCAATGATGAACCTCGTGTGGAAAAAATTAAAAAAAGACCCTGGACATTTCCAATAGGTTCTCATCCAGAACTTATCACCTAAAAGTCAGTATGTAACTGCTTTCCCATTCAGTTGGGTTCAATACACCCAAACAAGGCCTATTAGAATAGTCCTGGTTTATTTGCAGCAATAATTATGGACATCTTACAAAAGGGTCCCAAAGTGCTATCTTTACATTGATGACATTTACATCACAGATCATGACTTGACCGAACACCGAGCTAGGATGGACAGAATACAGATAGTACTAATTAATTAAGGTTACAAAATCAACTTTGAAAATTTTTAAATTGCATATTTAAATGTAACACTTCTTGGATGAGAGTGATCCTGTGTGAGTGAAGGATTGCCATCTGAATTCCTACAGAAGACTAGTTCACAGCTTCAAAATACATTAGGAAAGTGACAATTCCTTATTGGATTTCTAAACTTCAAATAGCTCACTTGCCACATTACGCTGGGCAAATGAAGTGCTTCTACAAATTGATTTCCCCCAGGTTTTCTGAAAAAAACATTAGAGGGAAAAACACACAGTTATCTTACATGGACTGCAAGTAAACATGCTAGAGACTCAAGGTTTCATTTAAAAAGGTAACCTACATTTTTGAGTAATTTACACTTTTGAAAAAGTTTATTTACACAATTTGAGTGTAAATTTACTACAAAGGTGTAACTTATTTGTCTCCACTCCCACATAATTGCAATTAACATTATTTTATGTATGGCAGAACCTCTACATTTGGGGGGATGGGGGAGAGATTCTGGACTCGGACCTCAATCACAAGGAGTTTTGCACATGGTAGCAAATAGGAGAGCAACACATGACAGTAAATTGGAAATGATATACACCTGAAAGCAATCAAGCATAAATGGCACACATTCTCTTGCAACCACATATATACTGTCCACAACCTAGGCATTGTTTTTTCCTTCTTCAGCATTTGGGTGTTACATCATTTGATCCCAGCTGTGTTTGGGTCCTGCATCTGTGACTTACATCAATAAGAATGATGTCTGTGCTGAAGAGAGATTTCAGTGAGTAGGTGACAGCTCTTGTAGTTTAGTTTGTGGTGAAATACTACTCACAACTACATGGGGTACCTCCATTTTCCCTCACTGGAAGTCAGAAGACAGATTTATGGCAGGAGGTTACTGCTGTAGTGAATGCATTTGGAGAGGAGATCTGGACCATTGGGGACATAAAGAAAAAATGACTATGTGAGAGGGGACGAGTGAAGGAGAGGTTCCCCAGAAATAAGCTGGCTAACCGTTTTCTTGGAGGACCAACTGGAGCCCATCTGTGTCTCAGCTTCCTCTAGAAGGACATCTTCTCCACCATGCACCCCATACCTGCCATACAGGCTGCCTCTAACATTAGAAATAAAGGGCCAGTTGTACAAAGCTATTTAGCATTTCTTAATGGTCTGAATTGCTATTTCAGGCTGTTAAATGCTTAGTGAGCTTTTCAGATGTACAAAGCCCTTTAGGGAATCGTAAATCGTATTTGCGATCCTCTAAATAAGAAATCGCAAATAGGGATTACCTATTTGCGATACCTAATCGCATGTACAAAGCATTTCCTAAATGTGAATTGGGCACTTAGTAAATGCAATTACCATTGACTACAAGTTGATGGTCACCTTGTGTAATTTAAAAAAAAGCATCCAAAGATTTTTTTTTTAAAGTGCAATAGAGCACACACATGCGCCTAGGGCCTAGGGCATATGTGTGCTCTACATGTGCATCACTATTTTTGGGGTGCATTACGGACAGCCTTTTGCCTATAGATGTCCTTGGTTTTGCATGTCCAAAATAGCAATTTCCTAATAGGAAATTGGTATTTTGGAAATGCAAACCAGCCAATTATCACAAATGGCACGGGATTCCTTAATTGTGATTTCCTAATCGTAGGAATTGCTATTAGGACATCAGTATTTTGGTACATATAATTTTGCATTTACTAAATAGTGATTTCTAGAGATTTAGGAAATGCAAAATTGCATCTCCATACATCCGGCCCAAAGTCCCCCGACAACCTATTATTCCTCATAAAGCTAAGTCGTCAAGCCACACATACATGTGTGGCCCACAGGGTTATGTTTCATAATTTAATTCTCATTTAATTATAAAGTTTCATCATATAATTCACAAAATACACAACCTGTTTGTACAAACACCAACAACTGTCCTCAATACATCCAAAAAAGGTCTACATTTATAAGTATTGTAGTTGTGTTTGAAAACATATCCAATCCAAACTCACTCACATTACTTACATTCCACACATTTATCAACAAGCCCTATACGCACTAAAAAATTACCTCACCGCTGCCATAGCACAGATGCCATACTGTATATTAACATAAAATAATTCAATCTTTGAACATCTTACAAATAATTCAATTTTCGAACATTTCACAGAGTTTTACAATATATTTTGTGCCTGCTGTGAGTCCATCTCCCTAAACCTAAACATAATTCTAAAACTACAAGGAATCATGCATCTCTGTCCTTCGCTCATACCTGCATTCTTGTTCACACTATTTATATACTTCTAATAAACAACTTGTAACACAAGGAAAAACCTTTGCATGTTTTGTTAACGTTAATTCTACTATTCCTTATACAGCAACATTTATTGTATCAGCTGGGGCAGTCTGTGCAAGTCACCTACAAACTTGTGGTAACAAAATGTCACGCAGGTAAACATTCTCCTAGCTTGTTTTAACAAAACCAACACAGAAATGTCAGTGTAGGTCTTGCTATGTCTTTGAAGGGGACTAAACCCTAAAATGCGAACCCTTTCATGCATAGCTGTATACTAATATATGCTGATATTTATTATTTCAAACATTTAGGCCATGTGTTGATGTCCCATCTACCACTTGCTAAAACAGTGAAATGTGCTCCTAGTAGTGCTCTCACACCAAGACTGACACAACACAACGTGGGGCTCCCTACCATCTGTTCATCAAGTTAGGTCTGCGAACCTATTTTTTTAAAGTCTACATCTACGTCTTTTTTCTTTCTTTCTTTCTTTATCTATTTGTTCTGTTATTAGAAAGTATATTAAAAGACCTAAATAGATTTCATGGTGGCGTCTAGGCTCAGGTATAAGTCTCTGTAATATATCTGCTTTTGTGTTCATGATGAATTATCAACTACTGACATTAACAATCCAACCCACATCTTCTCTTACTTGCTGCTGGATCTTGACATTCTATGTCAAAACAACCAAGACCCAGGTTCAACAGTAACCCTGGATAAAATGTTAATTATGCCAGAGCAACTGAGTAATTGAAAAAATCACATGAATACGCCCGCTCATGTAATTTAGAGTAATTAGGAGGAAAAATGCCTACAGCAAATGCACAGAAACACACAGAGTGCAAGTAGCTGCTGGCTGTTGCTGTTCATGTTCAGTTGCTTTTAGTTCTATTGTCTAAGCACAGAATGCACCCTCTGGTCCATTTTGGTTGCAATAGTGCATTTTGTGCTGATAGTAGCACTAAATGAAGGGTTATGCTTTCATGTAAACTTGCTTAATTTTTCTGTAATTTTGTATGAATGTACAAGATCAAATTAAGTGTGTTGTGCCTGTTCCTAGTCAACAGCTGACATCACAGGGGACGCCCAAAAAGCTGATATCTATTGACCAACCCTTCATACCACATACCGAATTATGCTAACATGGTAAAAATGTAATTTTGATTTGAAGGACATTTTTTATCAAGGTAAGGCGTTGTTAAATTGCATCCAAACTGGATGTGATGTATTTCGTCTGTTGCACTTTTCATTTTCCAAGTGCTGCTGACATTTAGCTGGACAATAATGAGGGCAATGTGAGGAGAGAATCTGATCCTCCTCCAAGCAACTATATCTTCATCCAGCACTGCTCAAAAAGAAGAGCAGGAGGAGGACCTGGAGGTAGAGGAAATTGTTGTCCCTACACAGAAAATTTTGGAAGAAGGGCACCTAATGGCCGGTCATCAGTGTTCCTCCTAAATCCCTTGTGAGAATTACCAGACTTCAGCCATTATCTAACTACCCATGGATACTACATCTGCCTACACAGCACTCACCTACAAACACCTCTTACACCTAGTCTCTCTGTACTATCTCATGCTCACTGCTTTCATGAAGGTAAGTCTTGGATCTTCTCTCAATTATCTGAAGAGAGGACAACCGTGGTGAGGAGCATGTATCTCCATTTAATGAACCACCTTCTGATTACCTCCCTGGATATGTCTGTTACTGTACACTCTGCGATCCCACAGGTATCTCCAGTTAGGCTCAATAATGATGCACCTCTACAAATGAGACATGCAATATATTCCACTGTTGACATTTATACCTTGTTGACTGTAATGCATGTTTTAATGTTGACACATTCCTGGATCCTCTGTAGGGCATGAAGAAACTCTGGCTATGTTTTGTTTGATTCATAAAGCTGCAACACTATAGGGGCAGAATAAAGTAACAGGGACAGTGAAACTGCATGTTCTTGTATCTGACAGCTCATGCAAGTAGGGATGATTCTTTGTAGAATGCATATGTTGTGTGCTGTAACTCATGTTGTTTGCTGCAGATTGTGGATGAGCTAATTGGTACATTTGGAATACTGGAGTAACGTATTATGTCCAATGGTGAAATAAGTTCTAGTTTTTGCATGTTTAGGAAAATGCCCTTTTTGCATCCTCGGCCCTACATTTTTGGTAGACTGTGCAACTGTTTTCTGACACTGTGTACTGGGATGTAGCTAACCAGGACCCAGTGCATGTGCACTGATCCCTAAAGCATGTACAAATTGGCTATACTCCTAATTGTTACATTTATCTTACTTGTAAGTCCCTTGCACATGGTACAAAGTATATCCAGGGCCTGTAAATTAAATGTCACTAGCTTACTGCTGCACATATTGTGCCAGCAGTAGAGTGACAGTGTAAAACATAAATGCAAGCCTACTAATGTAGCCTTCCTGTGCAGTTTTAAAACTATAAACTCATTCTCTCAAAATAACCTATTTCGACAGGCCCTAAGCCTCCTTAATAAGTTACCCCTTTACATGGCTTAATGTCCAATTAGGCATGGTGCATGATATTTAAAAGCAGGGCCATTTTTTTTTCATGCAAAACATTTCCTTACAGAGACAAGGTCTAAAAGCTATGTTTACTGTAGCAGGGTTAGCTGTTCTATAGGAAAGCATTTGGATATAACATTAAAATTGAACTAGCTTATATCTGCCTAAGAACGAGCTGAAAGTTCATTTTTGGACTAATTGAAATATTTATCACACGCCCAATTAATTGGTAAAGTTCGACTAGTCTTAAACATTTTTTAAAAGTACTTTAAAAAATCTGCTATTTTTTCTGCCTAAACTTCTAGAAGCACAATTGCGTTAGCTTACTACTGCCACCCAGGTGCTGAAAATCCCCTTGATGAGGTGTCAACTTGTGTCAAAAATTTAAACAAAGGCCTTGGGTTTGGCAAGGCTTCCTGTTCTTCTGACAGAATGGACATCTGGGCAGGGCCAAGCAACTTAATTAACAATAAAGGGGCATACCCTGTCAAGGGCAGATGTAACTAATACCAGGGCCTGCCCCTTCCTTTATCCCCCTAGCCAGCCAGGCACTAATTCCAGTGGGAGAGGAGATGCCCCTACAACTGGCTTTGAGTGATAGCAGAAAATGGGTTGGCTATTTCTCTGGTCACACCGCAGGGATTTACAAAGGAGTGCTGCACAGAGTTGGATCTAACTAGAATAAGATAGTACTACTTGCGGTAGGCTGCCATCCACCCCAAGTAAAAGTGCACTTCCTGACAAACCTAAACTGCATGATCCACCAGAAATGTGACTTGGTAATGTGCAATATCAAAAGGTGCTCTAATAAGTAGTTCACTCCATTAGCCCACTTAAATAGGCCTAACTCATCAAATTAAGCTCTTATGAGAAAATATTATCAAAACTACATTTAAACCTGAATTTAGTAAACAATTTGGCTTAAATTATGTAAAATATCTAAATCAGCATGTATTAACCAATCATTTTATTTACTACAGATTACTCATTGTATCTGTTCAAACTAGCAGAGTTGATATTTCTGTTTCTAATTTATGTTGGTCCTGCAAAAGAGAAGATGGTACACACTGACTGACACATTATTCTGTTGTGAGTATGTTATCTCATTTGAGATGTCAATATGGTCTAAAACTTCTGAGATCTTAAAATTTAGCATATTTGTGAGGAATTAGATTGTTGGTTGGCTGGGGTGAGAACCACGGACAAGCAAAAGCCACAATTACAGGGTGAACCACAAAAAGGCACTAAATTAACCTGTGATTAGCTTGGTATGAAAATGTAGTCAGTCTTAACTTATAGGCAATGTGTAAAGTATTGGTGCAGAAAACAAACAGTAATAAAGAAAAAACACAGCACAAGAAAAAACCCAACCCAATGTAGAAAAAGAGAGAACATTTTAATAAAGTATTTGGCACAAAATGACAAAAATCAATACAACCGGTGTTAAGAAATTTTAGTTTTTAGTGACAACTAGCACCTAAAATTTGAAAGCACCAACTGTGAACATCTAGACAAGCAGGACTGAACCAAAGTCATAAAATATGGCCGACCACAATGTAGTGCAGCTCGAATAGATGAATGGATTGGATTTAGTCAGTGTTAACCGTTGGACATAGAAGAAATTCCTAAAAAGAGTGTTTGAGAAAGTTTAGTTGGGCAAGGCTGCAGGAGGTGTCCAAGGAGGGAGCATTGTCGTCAGCTTTGGGTCAAAGCCACTGTGAAGATTTCTACATTCAGACTTAAATCTTTAAAATGGAAGATGAAAAATCTCCAGCAGGAAGAGGCAGAGAACTGTAGCTGAAGACGGGTCCATGAGGCCGGATTTGGCGAAGGACTGCTTAAAAGGATTTGCTGCTATGGAGCAGAATGTAGTGGGAGAAGCCGTAAAGTCAATGCGACTGGTGATGAACCTCAGGCAGATGAGCAAGCTGGTTGGTCCCAGCCTCCCAGTGGTTCTCAGAGCAGCTTTTGAACAAAAGTTTTCCAAGTCCTCGGTTTTGGGATTTGGACATCTGGGCACCTTTAGAACCACAACCAAAAGGGAAGGATTGGTAGGGCACCTCTTGGGAGTTCAGGACTTACTCAGATTGAACCCATGAGCAAGTTCAAGATGCTGGGAGCCTTTTGTGCTCCTGTGGAGGCCCTAAACTGGAGGTCCACAAACTAGCCCTTTGAGTACCTCTAGCAGTACTTGGTGCAGGTGGAGATGCTGGCCTCAATTGCAGGGCTGGCCTCTGAGGGTTCAAGGCAGGCTCCAAACAGCAAAGCAGTCTTTCCAGTTACATCAAAACAGTCTTGTAGCATGCACAGCAGATAACACCAACAGGCAATTCTCTGCAAGTCCTTCCACAAGTTCAGGAGTGAACTGAAGAGTGGGTCTGAAGGTCCTATTTTTATACCCTGGTTCTGTTCTTCTGGAAGGTGGGAAAAGCTTCTAGAAAAGTTCTTTTAGGTGCACAGAATTTTATGCTTCCATTTCTCTGGTTTCAAGCTGGCTACAGTGACAATCTGGGGTTGTTAGGCCATTTGTGTGAAGGAAGAGTGTACTCTTTTAATTTGCAAGTGGGGCTGTTCTCAGCTGCGCCACTCAATCCTGCCAGGAGATGGCCCATTTTATGCATAAATAATTCCTCTATTATGTGACTGGGAGGAATTCATAATGTCTGTCAGCTACACCCACTCATGTGACCCAAGACAGGCTGCAGGCACAAAGGACTTTGGGCAGGAAAATGCAAAATTTTTAAAAATGGCATTTTCAGAATTGTAAAGAAAAATCTAACTTTACCATTAAAGATGATTTATCATTATAAATCAATAGATACCAAACACGGCAAGCGATCTGCTTCCAATTGAAAATGACAGCATATTAAATGCAATAAGAAATCCCCAAATGTATCATATGAAGGGGTATCCCTCACAGTACTGAAAAGCAAATTTGGGAGTTTTTCACTACCAGGCTATGTAAAACCTAAAAGTAGATGCCAAGCCTTTTAATTATATAGCATGCTTCCCTATTGGCTACCTAGGGCACACCTCATCATTGACACATATCTAATAAAAGGGGAGTTTAAGGCTTGGCAAAGGGGTTTAAGTGCCAAGTCAACATGGCAGTGTGACATTGCATTCAGGCCTCAGAGGAAGGCCTGGGACATGTTTTAGGGTGTGACTTCGGCTGATGCAGAATGAGTGCTGCAGGCCCACTGGCAGCATTTAATTTACAAGTCCTGAGTATATGGAATACCACTGTACAAGGGACTTATAAGTAAATTAAATATGCCAATCAGGTGTAAGCCAATCAAACCATGTTTAGGAGAGGGAGCACATGCACTTTAGCTCTGGTTAGCAGTTGTAGAGAGAACAACGTCCTAAGGCCAAAACAAAATGAATTTCAAAATGAAAAATGGAGTTAAGCAGGGAAAGGGTTTGGGAGAAGACTACAATAAGGCTGACAGGTGTGACAATATTAATTTCTTTTGAGAATGTATTCTCAGGTTTGTTACCAACCTCAAATCCTGACTCTAATTACTATGTTTGAGTTATTGGATCTTTTGGTTGCTATTGCTTTCAAGCACATTGCTTGTTGGAAATGTTTTTCAAATTATGCTTTTATCCTTAACTATATATGAGATAATCATAGAATGTGTACTGTTTCCCTTGTATAAACCAGTATTCAGTGATGCAGATATTGATACTCATTTAGACCATGAGGTAGATCACTCTGCCACACTGGCTGGGCTACGGCCCATCATGTTTTGAGATATACACTGGCCCCCTGTCACGGCAGCTCCTCTGCAAGCACTGAAAATATGGTGAGCATCATCCATGTTTCAGATGGCCTCTTAACAAACTTATTTTTTTTCCAAAAACAAACTCCAATAGTGTGAGCTTGTTTTTTTAAAAATAAATATTAAATGACGTCAGTACCCTGGATTTCTCATCAATTGTAGGGGTCACTTTTCTATGAAGTCAGCGGGAGCACTGCTTTTGGAAATAAGACAGTATACCTGACACATAAAAGAACAAGAGGGCTGCCAGTTTGGCATATTTGGTACTCTGCCACATTTGTGGTGGAGTACGCGGCCCACAAAACTCTAAGGTCCTTATTGGGACTTTGGCAGACTGCCAGAACACCATGCTGTTGGTCCTGAAAAGACTGCCATGCCTGTGGTCTTCCATTTTGCTCTATTACGAGTTACATAGGCAGGACTGATGATGACCAAATAAAAATGACAGACTGCCAGCAGTGCGGTGGCCTGGAAACAGGCAGTCTGACCTCCAGCACCGTCAGCTCCATTGACCAACCAGCGAACATATTACAATCACACAGTCACTGTGGCAGTCCTCTCATGGCAGTCCACCAATGGTGGTCTGGACCTCGGCAGTTCGTAGTCAGCAAAGTAACAGACAACTGCACCTTGGATAGATTCAACAACAATACAGCTGACACACAATGACACAGTGAGCATACCTGCAAACAATACTATAAAACACTCTCCTTCACAGACCACAATCCTTTGCTTTTCCACTGCAAGACACAGATGCCCGAGAATCTTATTTTCCGTAGACTTCATAGATTGGGCACCCCTTTTTTCACCATCCCATAGAACACCCTACACACACTTTTGTCCATTCACACTCTATTGCACTTCCACTGTTAGGTAAGTCCCTGTCACCCATAGTTTTCTCCCACCGTGTCACATTCTAAAAATCCCAATTTTTCTGATGATGAGTCAAGAGTCATGGTTGATGAAATCATAAGAGTAGAGCCACAATTGTTTGGAGCACAAGTCCAGCATACTCCTCTCAGAAGGAAAATGGAAACGTGGGACAGGGACGTCGACAGAGTGAATGCTGTAGGTACCACACTAAGCACAAAGAAGGACATAAGAAAGAGGTGGAATGCCCTTAGGGGCAAGGCCATTCCCTAGTCTCTAGGCTCCAGCTGGAGGCCAAGAAGACTAGTGTTGGCCCTACCAGCACCCTCTTAAGACTCTTTCCCTGGGAGGAGAAGGTTTAGTCCATCCTGCATCCTGAGAGCGTGCAGGAATATCTGGAGGAGTGATGTCTGGTAAGTCACAACACAAAAAACTTCTCCAAGATGCAATGTCATGCATGCTCACAGCTCACCTTTTCCCACTGACTTATTCATGTACCCCACCAACATTCAATACCCAGAGTATCTGTCTGTTGTCACTATCAATGTATATTGTTGGAGCCAACATCACAGCTACCAAGGCCCATCACATGCCATATGTCCAAATAGGGCCTGAGAATCTCAAAATACCAAAATAAATGCCAGGAATCATGGCATGTTTCAACATGTAACTGTATGCCCAAACCTAAATGCAGTCTGCATACAGATGTGTAATGCCACATATATGTATAGTGTGTGTAGTACAGGGACTGCAACTCCCAGGAGGCACTGTTTCTACAACTCCTAATACGAGCACAGTGGCCACATAACCCAATACATTGATTTGTCAACTTCCAAATGAAGTGTACTCACCTGGGGGGATAACATTTATTTCGTGTGTGTAGTACAGGGATTGGCCTTATTGCAACTCCCAGCAAGCCTTGTGTCTGTAACTCTAAACATCAGCACAGTGGTCACTTGTCCAAATACCCCTGTTTGTCAACTCAGAAATGAAGTATACTCACCTAGGAGTGATCAAGAACAGATCATGCACATTTCAAAGAAGTGTCTCCCTACCTAGTTTAATCCTGACTTTCTAACCCAAGATGAAATTATCAAGGACAGGAATGACACCTTACCCAGTGTGTACAACAAGTACTCCTAAGGCCTAAAGCTGCATCACCAAATTGGCTGCAGCAGCAGACACATTGACACAGCACTGTGCAAATGATGACTCCAGTCACATATTCCAGATTAAGCCCTCAATGAAAATGGCACTCCTGGATATCTGGACATGGAGGACAGGTCTGGCTCAACTGGGAAACCTGGTCAGACAGCAACAGTGAGTCTCAGTGTGTCCACAATGTCACCTCCCAGCCCTGCTGATTCTATGTCACAGGAGTCCATTTACCCCCTGTTGGACTTTATTTTGCTTATGCAGGGTCATCCCCAATCTTTTTGCCTCCTGCCTCCTATTTCTTCTGACCTGTTGATGTTGGCTTTTGAACTCTAAGCACTTTACCACTGATAACCAGTGCTAAAGTGCATATGCTCTCTGTGCAAAATTGTATCTAATTGATTTATCCATGATTGGCATATTTGATTTACTAGTACGTCCCTAGTAAAAAGCACTAGAAGAGCCAGGGCCTGTAAATCAAATGCTGCTAGTGGGCCTGCAGCACTGGTTGTGCCACCCACATAAGTAGCTCTGTAATCATGTCTCAGACCTGCCACTGCAGTGTCTGTGTGTTCAGTTTTAACTGTAAATTTGACTTGGAAAGTGTACCCACTTGCCAGGCCTAAACCTTCCCTTTTCTTACATGTCAGACATCCCTAAGGTAGGCCGTAGGTAGCCCTAAGGGCAGGGTGCAGTGTATGGTTAATGTAGGTATGTAGTAATGTGGTTTATATGCCCTGACAGTGAAATATTGCTAAACTCGTTTTTCACTGCTGCAAGGCCTGTCCCTCTCGTAGGTTAACATGGGGGCTACCTTTAAATCTGAATTCCCAGCCCTCGATAACCCTTGTTAATGACAATTGTATATCACGAAGTACAAGGCGATCTCTATTACAAGTAATTTTGTGTGCAGGCGAACGGTGTTGGTTATACAGTCAAAACCTTCCCTTTGGGAGCGGATGGACATGTGGAGTTTGGGGTCTCTGAGCTCACAATTTAAAAATACATCTTTTAGGAAAGTTGATTTTAGGATTGTGTGTTTGAAAATGCCACTTTTAGAAAGTGTAATTGTGTCAGTGCAAGGGGAATGTAACCTAGACTTCCAAGGAATATAACCAACTTAAAAAGAATTCGAAAAGATCTCTATGTACCATAAATGTAAAGCAAACAAGATTTATTTTTCACACATAATATTAATTCAGATGTTTTTTTGGTATAAATCTTGTAATAACAAATAATTTTTAGTAACAGAGTATCATATTTTACATTTGATTGAGGTAGGTGCTCCTAAAAAACAGTGAAAGTGCTAAAGTGCAAGTGAGTGACGGTGATATATACAAGTAGTGCAGAGTGTGGTTGTACGAAAAATATGGACTCCCAGTAGCTCCTACAATCCAGGAAGCCCTGAGGTTTCACAAAATTTCTTTATATTTATCTCATCCACTCTTTGGAAATGTGTCGACGTTTCCACCCCGTAATCAAGTGAGTCATGGAGGGGTCATCATTAGGACAAGAGTAATTGCATTGGAAGCACCTACGAATGGCATAAATCACCGAGTTACTGGGGGGCTGGTGAATCATTAAGGATTAAGAAATAAGATCTGGCTGGATAACTCACCTAAATTCCAGTGAAGGGAATAAATAAGGTGATGGGGGAAATCTTCCTGTTGGGGAATAATTTAATAAAGGATTCAATGGACCTGAATATCAAGAGTATTGGTCGGTATGCGAAAGTCTCAAAAAAATGGTTGGGGACTTACAGGAAATGAAGTCCCGGAGTCTGGGTATCTCTACTGGTCTGTGATTTCGTAGAACTAGGGGAGCCAAGGATCTTTGTTATCCGTTGCTCGGGAGGCTTCTGAAAAGATAGGTATAGGTCAATATACGGAGAAGTGCTCATAGGGGTGAGGAAATAAATATTTGAAAAAAACTCACATTGGATTGAATGTTCCAACAATCCGGAGGCTAAAAATAGCCAGGGAGCACCGATTGCATCAAGGCACTGGTAATCTAAAATCCAAAGAGTATGTGTGAGTGTTTTGTTCCTCCAATGGGAGGAAACAAGGATAATACCTTTTAGAAAAGTATTTTGTGTGCTACTTACTTGGTATAATGTGCAGCTACCGCAGTAGTCAGCAGGCCGTCTTACTCGGCCAGATATCGGAGTGCCCGGGTCAGGGAAACTCCTGTGCGAGGACAGCGATAATTCTGCATGAACGCCGCACGTATCGCGGACGTTCTGTGTTAAAAACTCTCAACCTCCATTATGGAGCGAGTAATACGAGCTGGGATTGGTTCAGGGCCTGACCAATCAGCAAGCTGTATCGCCCGGTAGTGGTGATGCGGCTGTCAGACCTAGAAGGGGAGGTTCCCTTTCTTGTCCGCTCGGCCAGCGATTGTTGTGCAGGTCGGCGAAGCCGCGTCAATCCGGTATAGCAAGCAGCGATAAGACACATGCGCTATTATCGGTGCGTATAAACATATCCCAGCGGTATAGCATGTGCGCTTCAGCTGGTTAATATAATAACAGCCAAGAGTGCCATTGAATAAAAGCCATGGTGTGTGTAAAAGTACCATTGACATCAGTATAACCAGCCCTCGATAACCCTTGTTAATGACAATTTTATATCACGAAGTACAAGGCGATCTCTATTACAAGTAATTTTGTGTGCAGGCGAACGGTGTTGGTTATACAATCAAAACCTGCCATATGAATGATTACCCGTAAGACATGTAAAGGTGCATCACTGGGTATGAACCTATGTATCCCCAGAGGATGATATCGAAGAGTACAGAACTAACGTACTAGCCCATTGGATTATCTTGGCTAAAATGTCATCTAATAGCATAATGTCAATCTCATGTGTCCGATGTCTACATGTAACTCATAGGACAGAATGTTGCCAATCTTCAGTAGTGTTGAGTCCCTTCCTGATGGTATCACATTTCTCAATCCAAAACATTTCACGTTTGGATAGGATGTATTCCTTATCCCGTCCCCTTGGTCCCAAGGAGATTTGCTCAACTACTTGCCATTTCATCTCTTCACATGTGTGAAGGCTGTCTCATAGTGTTCAACAAGTGGAGCGCCGGATTTTTTGCACTTAATCCTGCTTTTATGCTGGAGGATCCTACATTTGACTTTTTGCGTGGTCTGTCCAATATAGAGTAAACCACAGGGACACCAAATGGCGTAGATGACGTCCTGCATGTTGCAATTAGTAAACTTGGGCTGTGTGAGTGTATAGTTATTGTGACTGAAGTCAGTAGTATTAAAGGTCGTTATACAGGCTGCGCAATTGCTGCACTTGTAGTGACCCACAACAGCTAGTAGGCCCCATAGTGTGTTTACATTTTTCTTAGATGCCTGAGGCAGCAGTGCGCTCGTGAGGCTGTCTTTCAAATCTCTACCTTTCTTAAATGAGAACAGGGGCGCCTCTTGTGTGTGCAAGTGGTCCTTAATCAGTGGCCAGTATTGCAGAATTATTTTGCGAATGTTGTTGCTGGCAGAGTTAAAGGTGGTGACACGGGCAAGTCTGTTGTTTTCTGCTTTAGCTTGTTTGGGTTCCAGGAGGGTCTCCCTATGATTGAACCAAGCGCGCTTCCTAGCCCTTTTCACCAATCTCCTGGGGTAACCTCTTTCTATCAATCTGTTGATCAAAAAATCAGATTCCCTGAAGAAATCTATTTTATTCATGCAATTTCTCCGGATTCTAAGGAACTGCCTGAAAGGGAGGTTATCTCTAAGGCCTCTCAGGTGATGGCTTGTATAGTGCAAGAGTGTGTTCCTGTCAGTGGGTTTTCGGTATAGAGTCACATAAAGTTTATCCTCTTCGACTCCTAATTTCAGGTCCAGAAACGGGATACTTATTTTGCTGGATGCCATAGTGAACTGAATGTCTCTGGATTGGCCGTTTAGCCATATGTGAAAATCTCTCAGTTGAGTCGAGGAGCCCTGCCAGATCAGTAAAGCATCATCAATGTATCTAGACCATTTTCTCAAATGGCCTAGAAACGGGTTAGCTTGGCTGAAGATGTGTTGTGTTTCATATTCGGCCATGTACAGATTTGCTAGATTCAGTGCAAAGGTGGCAACCATAGCCACCCCCTTGGTCTGGAAATAGAATTTGTTGTCAAACATAACGTTAGTTTTTTCCCATGGCTATTTTCATCATGGCCACCAGAAACCATGTGGGTACTTGTTCCGGTTGGGCCCGGGTATCAAGTATTTTGGATAGGATAGCGAGTGCTTGTCTCTGGGGGATATTAGTGTATAGAGATTGTATGTCCATAGTGACAAGGACTTCTGTTTCCGTTGAGAAGTTTAGTCCCTCGTATAACATAATAACATGCATGCTGTCTCTAGTATATGCCTCAGTGAGGGGTACAAATGGTTTGATAAAATAATCTAAGTATTGGCATAGGGGTTCTAATATGGGCCCGCAACCAGAGACAATTGGTCTGCCTGGTGGATTCGTCACATTTTTGTGTATTTTGGGCAAGGTATAAATCACCGGGATGCACAAATCTTTTTGTTAAGGAATTGGTATTCTTTCTTGGTGATGAAGCCCAAATCCAGACCTTTGGTCGTTAATTCTAATATTTCCAGTCTTAGTTGTTTAGTGGGATCAGTCGTACTTTCTTTGTAGCAATCTTTGTCACTAAGTTGTCTGAGTATTTCTTGCTTATAGCTGTCAATGTCTTGCAGTACTATCCCTCCCCCTTTGTCAGCTGCCTTAATTA
Source organism: Pleurodeles waltl (assembly GCF_031143425.1). NCBI lineage: Eukaryota > Metazoa > Chordata > Amphibia > Caudata > Salamandridae > Pleurodeles > Pleurodeles waltl. Next base: position 960,804,202 of record NC_090447.1, on the reverse strand, counting down.
CTACATCTCATCATTTTTTAAGGCCTTGAAGGGCAATGTTTTCCTCATATGTAAGGTTAAATTTAACATAGCTCTGTCGTTTACTCAGAGTTTCTACTGCAAGTTCCAGGGGTGTCAAAGGGTGGCATGACAGATTGAAAATGGGAGCAGTATCCGCAGACGTCGTAGTATCCCCTGTGTGCAATGTCTCTGGTCTGCTAGTGTCGACTAAAACAGACAAGGAAAAGTCTGTCTGGTGGGGGGACAGAAGTGGGTCCAGCTACCATGAGTATTGTTGTCGTCTGGTCTGGCATTCCCCGTGGGGTTCTTGAAAATGGACACGTCCTCTGTTCCTTCCTCTGCCCCTCCCCCTTTTCCCTCTCTGTCTGTTCTCCTCTCCACGGCCCCTCCCTAAAAAAGGCTCTGGAGGTTGTTGTTGGAACTGTGTGGAACTAGTGCCTGTATGTTCACTATCTGAACTGTCTGACGCCGATGTATCAGAGAAGGTATAATACCTCCTGTAGCCAACCCTTCCTCTGTTTACAAATTTACCAGTCTGGTCCTGTTTGTAATAGTCCTCATCTAGATATGGGTATGTATAGGCTTTATCATACTTAGCAATGTCCTTGGCTAACTTATCAAGTTTTTTCTTTTGGGTAATATAAGTCAATTCCTTAGCAGTTTTCTCTAGATCTTCCAGTGCTTGGCGTGCATTAGTCAGTGCTGTGTCATCCAGTATTTCTCTTACTGGATCAGCTATTTCTTTTTCTAATTTATTAATGTGCTCCAAAGCTGTGTCGATACCTAACACCATCCAGTGTCTAGAACACTGATTGGCTATGAAACTGAAATTTGTTCTATATTTGGGGTCTTCTATGAATATTGCAGGGTCATTTCTTACTTGTAGACCCACTGGTATGATGTTGGAGCATAGGTATTCCTTCATGAGATGCCCGTGTAACTGTGTCCTAGTGAGTTTCTTTTTATTTGTTCTAATTTTGTGATTTTCTCCTGTAGGGCATCTACTACGATAGTGGGAGCGGCTTCTATGAAAGAAGATCCACTGACTAGTCTATTTATGTAATCTTCGGTATAGGAAAGGGTGTCCCTTTCTGTCATTATAGTACGAAGTGCAGAAATGGATAGAACCCAAAAGGTTTCAATAGTATCTATTTAGTTCCAAAAGGGCCTTCGCAGTCCACCGACTGCGCTTTAGTAGGTAACACAATGAGGCAAGTGCCCACTACTTGTATATATCACCGTCACTCACTTGCACTTTAGAACTTTCACTGTTTTTTAGGAGCACCTACCTCAAACAAATGTAAAATATGATACTCTGTTACTAAAAATTATGGGGGTGATTCTGACCGCGGCGGACGGCGGTCGCCGCCCGCCAAGCGGTTCCCGCCGAAAGACCGCTCCGCGGTCAAAAGACCGCGGCAGTCATTCTGGCTTTCCCACTGGGCTGGTGGGCGACCGCCGAAAGTCCGCCCGCCAGCCCAGCGGGAAACACCCTTCCCACGAGGAAGCCGGCTCAGAATGGAGCCGGTGGAGTGGGAAGGTGCGACGGGTGCAGTTGCACCCGTCGCGAATTTCAGTGTCTGCAAAGCAGACACTGAAATTCTTTGTGGGGCCCTCTTACGGGGGCCCCTGCAGTGCCCATGCCATTGGCATGGGCACTGCAGGGGCCCCCAGGGGCCCCACGACACCCCATACCGCCATCCTGTTCCTGGCGGGTGAACCGCCAGGAACAGGATGGCGGTATGGGCTGTCAGAATCCCCATGGCGGCGCAGCAAGCTGCGCCGCCATGGCGGATTCCCATGGGCAGCGGAAAGTTGGCGGTACACCGCCGGCTTTCCGCTTCTGGCCGCAGCTGTACCGCCGTTGTCAGAATGCCCGGCGGAGCACCGCCAGCCTGTTGGCGGTGCTACCACCAACCTCCGCCATGGCGGTAATTACCGCCAGGGTCAGAATGACCCCCTATATGTTATTACAAGATTTATACCGAAAAAACATCTGAATTAATATTATGTGTGAAAAATAAATCTCGTTTGTTTTACATTTATGGTACATAGAGATCTTTTTGAATTCTTTTTAAGTTGGTTATATTCCGTGGAAGTCTAGGTTACTTTCCCCTTGCACTGACCTCTAATACAATTACATTTATTACCCTGGTCATAAGGGTTAGTGGGCAATTGCCTCATTGTGTTACTTACTTAAGCGAGCATTTTCTTGCTTATACCATTTCTGTGACTCTGCCTGTTTGTGGATTCCCTGTCTGGGTCAGTTTGACAGTTGGCCTGGTTGCACCTCACACTAGACAGTGACACAAAAGGAGCTGGGGTGTAGTCTGCTTTTCCTGATGAGCCATCTGTGCTCCACGCACAGAGCATTGTGCAGGGAAAAGATTGGCGCAACTCTGATCTCCGGCTGAAAAAACGACGTGCTGCTGGCTCCACAGCTGAGAAAATGACACTCACAGGAAACGCGACCGAAGAATCGATGCACGGAGCAGGAGAAACGACGCACAGCTTCGCTGACGGAGACTGGGAGATCACAACCTGCGATGCGGGGATTTTGGATCATCGTGCGGCTGGATTTCCGACTCACGTACCGCTGTGCGGAGTTATTTTTGACGCACACCCGCCTGTGCGGGGTTATTTTTGACGCGCACCAGGTAAATTTTCACGCTAGCAGCGCTAGTGTGTGTTTAAAACTACTTAAAGACTCTTTTTGCATTTTTATTGATAACTTGACTTGTGTATGGTGGATTTTTGTCGTTTTGGTCTTGTTTTGTTTAGATAAATATTTCCTATATTTCTAAACCTGTGTTGTGTCATTTTGTAGTGTTTTCATTAAGTTACTGTGTGTGTTGGTACGAATACTTTACACCTAGCACTCTGAAGTTAAGCCTACTGCTCTGCCAAGCTACCAAGGGGGAAGCAGGGGTTAGCTGAGGGTGATTCTCTTTTACCCTGACTAGAGTGAGGGTCCTTGCTTGAACAGGGGGTAACCAGACTGTCAACCAAAGACCCCATTTCTAACACCCCCTCAACCTACTTCTCCAGCACAGTGCCAACCATCTTGTGCCCCCCAGTCCTGGATCCGGAGGTGCAGCTCCACTCTGTGGACACTGAGGGTCCTAGAACAAGTTGGAGGGGTCCCCCTGAGGCAAGGTCACAGGCCAGTGGGGGTAGGGAGTTTGGAAGGGATGATATGGGCCAGCGGGATGAGGCCACTTGGGCTGCGCTTGGTCACGACTCCATCAGCCACATCTTGGAGGTCTTTCAGGAATCCCAAGGTGTGACAGGCCAGGTGTTGTCCGTACTCTGGGAAATCAAGCCGCTGCAAAGGGACATGAATAGGGACATGTGAGAACTGATGGAGGCCCACAGTACCAACATGGCCTACCAAATAGGGGTGTTGAGGGACATATATATCACCCTGAGCAGGGCTTTTCAACACAAATCTACCCCTTCCTTTGGCCAATCAACAGCAGACCCAGCAACATTAGTGTCTGCCACAGTAAGGGAGGCCCTGCCAGAGGAACACCAAGACCCAGACACCCTGGCCTCTGTAGCAGCAGACACTCCCTCTCAAGCAGGGACATCTAGCAAAGAATACAGGAGTTCAGATGGCAAGACACCCACCACTGTCAGTAATACCCTCTTCCTTAAGGACCTCCTTTCTGTGTTACACATTCATTGTGGACTGATCCTCAACCAGGGACTTTGGACTCTACCGCGCCACCCCGAAACGGGCCCACGGATCCTTCACCTGCAACAACTGCCGCTTCTCCTGCCATTGGACCCAATCCGCTCCCGCCAATAACAACGCCCCCGGAAACAACCTCCACTGCATCCTGGTCAACACCCGATCCGTCCACAGACACGCCATCGAACTGTGGAACCTTATCAACTCAACGAACCCGGACATCGCCTTCCTCACCGAGACCTGGATGAACCCCTCCTCGGCACCCGACATTGCCATAGCCATCCCCAACGGCTACAAAATCATCCGGAAAGACCGCACCAACCGCACCGGAGGAGGCATCGCCATCGCTCACAAAAACTCCATCCGAGTCGCAACCGACACCGACAACTCGCTCCCCGACACCGAACATCTCCACTTCACAATCCACAGCGACCCCAAGACCACCCTCAGAGGCACTCTCATGTACAGACCACCAGGCCCCCGCTCCAAGTTCACCGAAGACATCGCAGACTTCGTCAACCCTCACGCACTCTCCTCCACCGACTACATCCTCCTAGGAGACCTCAATTTTCACCTAGAGAACCTCACCGACAACCACACCACCGCCCTCCTGGACAACCTCGCCAACCTGGGACTGAATCAGCTTGTCAACACCCCAACCCACTACGCCGGACACACGCTCAACCCCATCTTCTCCTCCAGCAGACACGTCACCCTCAGCCACACCACCGAACTCACCTGGTTGGACCACAGATGTGTCCACTTCAGCTTCAAGAAGACCACCGTACACCACCACACCCAGCAACCCCCAAGAAGACACTGGAACCATATCACCACGGAACAGCTCGCAGCAACCCTCTCCCAGAACCAACCCACCTACACCACCGACCCCGACGAAGCTGCCAACAACCTCACCAACTGGCTCTCCGACTGCGCAAACCTCCTGGCCCCCCTGAAGACCCAAGCCAGCTCCAACAACCACAAGAAAAGTTCTTGGTTCACCCCCGACCTCAAAGACTCCAAGAAGGAATGCCGCGTCCGCGAGAAGACGTGGCGCCTCAACCAGACCGAAGAGAACCTGTCAGCTCTCAAGGACGCCACCCGCCAACACCACCAACACCTCCGCGCCGCACGAAAAAACGCCTACCGGAACAGACTTGACAACAACGCACACAACAGCAAGGAACTTTTTGGCATCGTCAAAGAGCTCTCCAACCCAGACGCAGAAAAAAACTCCATCCCTCCATCACAGGACCTCTGCGACTCCCTCGCGACCTTTTTCCACCAGAAGATCACCGACATATACAACAGCTTCCCGACCACCGACACGAACCCCCACCCGGAACTCACCAACGAGATCACCACCATCCTCACCTGGAGCCCAACCACCACCGAGGAGATCACCCGCACCATGAATTCGATCCACTCCGGTTCCCCATCGGACCCCTGCCCGCACCACATCTACAACAAGGCCGACGACATCATCGCACCGCACCTTCGAGACGTCATCAACGCCTCCCTCACCGCCGCCACCTTCCCAGAGAGCTGGAAACATTCAGAGCTCAACGCCCTCCTAAAGAAGCCTACAGCAGACCCCACCGATCTCAAAAACTTTCGGCCCATCTCTCTCCTGCTGTTCCCCGCCAAAGTGATTGAGAAAATTGTCAACTCTCAGCTCACCAACGCCCTGGAAACCAACGACTCCCTTGACCCCACACAGTTCGGTTTCAGAGCCAACCACAGCACCGAAACCGCCCTCATCACAGCCACGGACGACATCAGGACCCTGACCGACAAGGGTGAGACCGTGGCCCTCATACTTCTGGACCTATCTGCGGCCTTCGACACGGTCTGCCACCGCACCCTGATACGACATCTCAGCAACGCCGGCATCAGAAACAAGGCCCTCGAATGGATCGTCTCCTTCCTCTCCGGCAGGACCCAGAGAGTCCGCCTCCCCCCCTTCAGATCAACAGCCACGGAAATCATCTGCGGCGTACCCCAAGGATCCTCCCTCAGCCCCACTCTCTTCAACGTCTACATGACCCCCCTGGCGAACATCGCACGCAACCACGGACTCGACCTGATATCATTCGCCGATGACACCCAGCTCATCCTATCCCTCACTAACAACCCCACCGCAGGCAGAACCAGATTACACGAAGGAATGAAGGAAGTGGCGAACTGGATGACAGACAGCCGTCTAAAACTGAACGCAGACAAGACGGAGGTCCTCATCCTCGGCCCCACTCCCACCGCATGGGACGACTCCTGGTGGCCCCCCGCCCTAGGCAGCACTCCCCAACCCACCGACCACGCCCGCAACCTCGGCTTCATCCTGGACTCATCCCTCACCATGTCCAGGCAGGTGAACGAAGTGACCTCGGCATGCTTCAATACCCTCCGCATGCTTCGCAAAATCTTCCGCTGGATCCCCACCGAGACCAGGAAGACGGTCACCCACGCCCTCGTAACCAGTCGCCTGGACTACGGGAACACCCTGTACGCCGGCATCACCACCAAGCTGATGAGGAAACTCCAACGTATCCAGAACGCCGCCGTGAGACTCATCCTGGACATCCCTCGCCACCATCACATCTCCGGACACCTGAAAAATCTCCACTGGCTCCCCGTCAACAAGAGGATCACCTTCCGACTTCTGACCCACGCACACAAAGCCCTTCACAACCTCGGACCCAAACTGATCAACAGCCGCATCTCCTTCTACACCCCTTCGCGCACTCTTCGTTTCGCCGGTCAGGCCCTGGCAGCTGTACCCCGCATCCGCAAAGCCACCGCCGGAGGAAGATCTTTCTCTTTCTTGGCAGCGAAGACCTGGAACTCGCTACCCAGCCACCTTCGCGCCATACCTGACCACCTCCCCTTCAGAAGGCAGCTCAAGACCTGGCTCTTCGAGCACTGACCACCCCCCCCCCCCCCCCCAGCCCCTTGAGACCCTTTATGGGTGAGTAGCGCGCTTTATAAATTTGATTGATTGATTGATTGACTCCTAATGGTGTGGCATCTATTCCAATGATTTCATTCACCAAGATGAACCCCTTCACATTTGATTTGTTGTTGAGTATTGTCACATATATTTTCTATTAGTCATAGCTGCACAGTAAAATTACCATTTACTGGCTCTTTGTCTGCTGACTTCGATTTCATATTTAGCCATGCAGATGTGTCAGACCATGTGAACCATACAATGATGAGCCAAGCTACTTGTTCAAGATGGGATATGTTGCTTGTATACAGTGTCCAGCTCAGGATTAAAACCCTCCCATACAAAATATACATACAAGTGTCTGCTCAAACAAAAAATCTTATTACAGTGTTCAGCACATATGCTGTCAATCTATTGGAAATTAAAAATGATTGACTCATACTGAGTAAATGAACATGTTGACAGGTACTGACCTCCAGACCACAGAAGGAATGGATTTGTCAGATATTGTTTTGTAGAATAGGCAAAATAAATTGTGATTGATGTTACTAGCTTAAACCTTATCATATACCACACCAAAGTAATTCAATATCACATAACCCAAGATACAGACAGATGGCAGTATAACAGTCCATGATCACAGGGTCGTCATAATCCACTGCCCATGCATCTGGTGAATATGCCAGTGTTGTGGCATGAGCACTGTGGCCTACAATGATGAAACACATCAACAGCTAGACACAGGTCATGCAAAAAGTGTGTTTAGCCAATGTGAAGGAAAAATGACTTGGTCGTAGGCTAGCACTACATATTTCATGCCCACATCATGACACACATGATGCATCAGGCCCACCACAGCACACAAAACAAGTCCAAGGGCACTTCTGTGCAAGCTGTCTTGGCACAGATCTCCTACACCCAAACTCTGTGATCTACAGTCTCTGGATCAATCCATGTCCACTTCATATGTCAGACCAGCATCACATACCTGCCAATGTCACAACTCTGAAATGCCCACATGAAGATGTCATGGTGAAGGTACTTGTACAACGAACAAAACAAGGAGCATAGGTTTGAAACCATGCATCTGACATAAGTCAGATTGCAAGCATCTGAAAAACTAAGTACATTACAAAGAAACTGACACAAACAAAGCAACATCATCAAGGCGTGGATGTTTCAAAAGCTGTCTCATCAAGCAGCCTTTGGCTAAATATTGCAGTTTATTTGCTCCCTAGCTGTATCCAAAGCACTCAACTCAAAATATTCTCACAGCTGCAGTTCATGGTACAGTCACAAGCATTACATCACAAGACATGCTTACACTCATGGGAAGTCGCTGTGGATGAAATATTCTCACAAGGCAACTCCTTCCTCTTTACCACTGTCATTCTCAGTTGGCATTTCAGGATTCTCACCCTGTAGCACTGGAGGCTCCCCCTCCTCTGGTGTTTATGGAATATTCCTCCGCAGGGCGATGTTGTGGAGCATGCAGCATGCCACAATGATCTGACACATTTTGCTGAGTAGATGAGGACTCCACCAGTCTTGTCCAGATACCTAAACCTGGCCTTCAGGAGCCCACTCCCCTGCAGAGAATGAGACATAAGTGAACCAATGAGTCCCTCACTCCGTGACTGTAGCACCTGACATTGCTCCCTAACCATCAGGACAGATGTGACTTAACAACCAGCCAGGCCCTTTCTGGGTACAGTTGTGACATCAGCTGGGGTATGGTGCTGTTCCGCATTATAAAGGAATCATGGGCTGATCCTGAATAAAGAATACACAGATGTGAGATGTAGAGATCCGCCAAACAGACAACTTGAATGTTGATGGAATGAAACTTCTTTCTGTTGCAATAGACTTGTTCACTGGTCTGTGATGGCAGCAAGTTAGCATATGTGCCATTAATAGCCCCCAGCACATGTGGCAGATGGGCAAAACCATAAAGGTCAGCCATCACATTGGGGGAACCTGATATAGCTGTCAATGTGTTTCATCATTGCTGAGAGGAGATCCATCAACACCAGACTGAACATAGGTTGGGACATACTAGCAGATAGGACCATGGTATGTTGGAAGCACCCTGTGGCCAGGAAGTGCAACACTGACATCACTTGTACAATAGGTGTTATGCAGGTTGGATTACTATTAGCTGGCATCATATCTGTCTCCAACTGATGGCATAAGTCCACTATTGGGAGTATGATTGCATAATATGCCATTGCTCCATTGTCTGAAGATCTGGCAGTGGACAGTAGACAGGATTTTGTTGCAAACTCTCTCTTCCAGGGTACCTATGTGTGACACGCATGATTTGTAACATTAGTCAGTGTGTTCACAGCAACATACCTGATGCATGCCAATATTATAAGGTGCCAAAGCATTTCTGAATGGATAGACAAGACACACAGTACACACCTTAGCTGGTAACTACACAAAGGTCACGTGTGACCTCCATGATTGTCAACATATGTGTCAATAACATGTATTTGGGTGAAAATCAACTATCTGCTACACACTTGCCCCTCGAAATGTGACTGTATTTTCTGACTGCCGAAAAGACTGTTGGCGGTGGTAGACTGTGCACCGCCATCAAACAACATCTGTGCCCTTCAACACACTACACTGGTGGTTGTGTAGAAGGACCTACATGACAGGATAGAACAAGGATGTTTGTGATGCTACAACACATATATAGTAGGTGTGGTGAGGTTTCTAAACCCAAATACAGAATTTCAGGCTGCCAAAATGGCAGATGCCCAACCTACTCTGCTGGACATTACGTACTGCCTGCAACTCCCAGCAGAAGTCATCTGGGTGGTAGGCAGTTCCAACCGTGGCAGACACTGCCATAGGCTAACGTTGTTGCCTGTGGCGGTCGTGGCCCAATGGCTGTGTCTGTTGGTGGTGATCACCATGTATGTGGCGGTCATGAATACCGTGTTGTGCAAATTCACTCACTTGATTCCTGACACTGCTGCCAGCAACACATTTACTACTAGAGCTGTTGTGTGCCACCTCTGGGAGCAATGATGCCACATCCAGCACATGATAGGGGCCCCTGCCTTCGCTCAATAGGAGCGGAAGAGGCTTGTTAATGAGGTTATTCCCCTGTATGGGCCGCTCTATGTCTCACCAGAGGAGCATGTCAGTACCTCATGTGCAGAATTGACTATGTTTGACACTCTGTTCAACACCATCCTTTCCCTCCTCACAGGCTACAATGTGCCCCTGTGTGCTAGTTAGACTTCTTGTGTGCCTGCCTGTGCGGCATCAATGGGATGGACATTGTGTGGGTATTGGGTGCCAGTACTACATGCTGTGTTCATTCACATTGTGTTGTGTGATGTTTTTTGTGGTCCTAAATCTTGCTTCTGTTGGATGCACATAATTAGACAAGGAAACTTAACTACCATCCAATGGCATCTCTTTCTCATGATGGTTGTAAATGTTGGATAAAATGTTTGTGCATGACAGCATGAGCTGTGCATGCATCATGTCTGAGTTATTTGAGGATCATGGTCTTGCTAAGCTGTTGTCTGGGAGGTTTATCATGACTCTCTCTGCCCTTAAGGTTGCTAGACAAACCACATACCACATTGCTGATGACCACATGATGTACTGTCATGCATGGAAGTGATGGAAATGTGAGTGTCATGTATGTTCTATATGCTGAGCCTGCAGAAATCAGGGGCTGTCAAATGTATCTCCTCTCATGGGACCGAATTCCGGCTGTAGGAGAGTCACTGTGGCTATGTAACTGTGGCACTGTCCCCACTCCCTGTGCATCAGCAGATCCTGTCATGTGGACAAGATGATGCTCTGGTGGCAAAACGTGCCCTGAATGCCTCAGTCCATTGACTAGAATATGAATGGGTACTGAGGTACATCCCAGAAATGGTCCATAAGTGCTTTTTGCATCATTGTCAATGTGTGTCTTTGACTTATTACAGGTCCCTTACTCCCACAGCTTTGTTGTCACCTTCACAGAAGTCATAATTGCACAGTACCGGCTTATTGCATCAATGGCAGTGTGCAGATTCCCGGGAGGCCATGACATGTGAGTGTACAATGCATAACTTTGTATATTGGATGCCGTCTCTGTAGGATAGACACATATGTCCAAAGGACTGTTCTGTGGTACAGGTACATACCACGCAATCCCCCTGAAGTGGCATGAGTCTGTATTTGGTAGGCCATAGGTCAACATATGCACAAGGAAGATAATTTCCGTGCCTTCTATGCCAGCAGTTCATTGTCACTCAAGTGTAAGGGTGAAGTCTGTACTATGGAAGTTGCCTGTAGGGACTGTATGCAATGAGTCAATCTCACAGAGTGTGAATGTGTTGATCCATTCAGGCCTGAGGAGTTTACGCTTCAAAAGCTACAAATGTGTGTAGTGTTTCATTGTAGTCACATCACATTACTTGTTGCTGGAGCATGGGCTACCTGGTGCCAATAGGCTTGCTTAGTCATTGTTGATCTGAGCAGGGTAGTGGGTGAGTCTGCAGATAGATACAAATGCCTTTAGTCATGTCCCTCTACTTATTGAATTGTGTGCTTTACACTTGTGGTGTGTTGACAAATTGAACATTTTTAGCTTGGTGTTTCTGACATACCAAAACCTTTGATTGCAAACTCCTGATTTGTCTCCTGCATCCAGACTGGTAAACGTCCATCAGAAGAAGGGGATTTGGAGAGCCATTGCCCCGAAGGTGCAGACCCTGGGTGTCCACAGCCTGTGGAGCGCCCCCTGATCAAGAGGTGGGAGGACCTAAGATGCAGTACCCGGAAGATCGCGGAGGTCCAGCTGGGGCTGTCCTCCCAACGCGGATGGGGCGCACATCGGACCATGACCGTCCTAAATGGCCTGCATCTTGGAGATGGCATACCCAGACCTAGATGAGTGTTTGATGGGAGCACAGCAGCCACAAGGGTGTGAGTTCAGGGCATATTCCTGCCTATTGCTTTGCCAAGTTAAAGGTTCTGACATCTCCCCCTGATGATTAGGGACAAGCCGTGTGTGACACAATACATGAATGACTGTGTAGATATGTCATGTGGTGCATACTGATATGCCTTGCCTATTGGCCCTGGAACATAGGACACAACTAGGTACAATACACAAACAATTTGCTTTCTAGGGACAACACAAGGCTATGTACATTGATCAATCAATTAATGTTTGTTGTTGTAGGTGAAAATTCTATGCTACAGACCACTACTCCTCAGTGTTACAGGTCAAAGGAAAGGAAGTGATGGATCACTGTCCTCAGCCATGTGTCTGGTCAAATGAGTATATTGGCATCTGCCACCCAGAGGCTACTTGTCTTCAATGTGTGACAAGTGCTGGTGCCTCACCACTGTCGGTAATGTGAAAACGGTCACTATACATGAGACAGAGCATACATTGTTCTTTGGGTGCACCTACAGATCAATACTTTCCCTTGTTAAGTGGGGAATGTCCACTGACATGATATGTGTGTCACGACTGTTGCCAAAATTTCTTGTGTTTACATGTTAGCATGTCTCCCTTTCTCTTTTGACAACATGTGTACAATGCTGTTTCATGCATCGTCTACCTATGTTTATGGGATGATTTCTGTACTCCCTCACATATATGAGCATGCCAACCCTGGTTCGCAATGCGGCTACATTTCATGGGTGCCACAGACAGGAGTGTGTCACCATCGATTGTTGGCTGACACATACCCTCACCTGTCACTGCATCTCATTTGGCATGTACAGCCGCAGTAGCAATGAGGGACATGATATGTGTGACTAGATTATTTAGCTACAATGTGCATTTCCATACCACTGATGTGGCATCATGTGGGTACGTTCACTGCACATGTGTAATGGGGAAGGTTTATAAACTTACAGTTTGCATGCATCATGGAATGACTTGCAGTTATGTTGGAATATTTTGGTGCACTAATTCATCTACAGACATCTGGGTTTGTAGGACCAAAACAGAGAAAGTGATCTAGCTTACCTTTGTACCTGCAGCATCATCCCAGGCAAGTGAAGGGGACAGACCACAACCAAGTCGGGAAGCATCTGGCCATGGTACCTCTGGTAAAGACACCACTGGCACGGAAGGACCCAATGTCCCAGAGGGTGAAACGAGTGCCACGGAGGAGACCAGATCTACATCCTCATCATCAGATCCTATCTCCAGTGGCCACTCCCTAGAGGTAGTGGACCCATCAGGACCTACTCCTGTACCATCTTTGTCCTCCACCTCCAATTCTATCACCACCCTCCCTGTTGCTCCCCACCCAGTTGGCCGTGTCCTCTCACCCAAGAGGGTGGGCATCTCCTTTGCAACAGGCACCTTTGCCCCGGCCCCTGTTACTCCTTCTGTCCTGAGTGAGGAGGCTTTTGACCTCCTGATGAGCCTCTCTGTAGGTCAGACTGCCATTGTGAATGCCATCCAGTGGTTGGCCAGCCAACTTCAGCAGATCAACGCTTTCCTGAAGGCATTCATAGTGTCATGTCTGGCCTGCAGAGATCTTTTCAGGCTCTGGCCTCCTCACTGACAGCAGCCGGTCACCCACCATACTCCTCCCCCTCCAACTTTCTTTTTATAATTCAAACTCCCCATTCCTCTACCTATCCCAGGAACACAGAAACATCTGGATGCACCCACCTCAATACACAGAAGCAGCACACATCGACACAAACACCACAAGACACTCTGATACACAGGCACTCAACATACACCCACAAACATAACATCAGCCACCACTTCACTAGACCACCAACACACACACCACATCCAGTATACCCACAGGCAACACAACAACAGCCAGTGACACATCCACCACACCCAGAAACCCTGCAGACACCAACACATCACACATAGACTCATTCCACCTCACCCACCATACCCACAGACACCACCCTAACTGACACACAAACATCCACCACATCTAACATACCTGCAGACACCACCCCAACAGACACACAAACATCCCCCACATCCAGCATACCCACAGACACCACCGCAACAGACACACTCACCTCCACCACTCCCACAACACCCAGCACCTCCACCTCCCAGCCCCAAGACACGCAAATGCCCACATACAACAGTCACCACCCAAACACAAGCATACCTCACACATGCACACATCAAAGACATCTACACCCACACACCAGACAACGTCTCCCTTAACCTCTAACTCCCAAACCCTTTCTGATAACTGCCCCTGTGTTCCGAAGGAGAGTTTCTGTTTCAACCTTGCCCTTTTCCCTGTTACCTTCAAGCTCCTTCCCAAACCCAACAGGGCCCAAACCACCTCCCAACCCATCCCTTCCACATTGAAGTCCTCCACTGTCACACCTGCCCCCTGCGAGTACCCATACCTTCCCCACAAGAAGAAGCCCACCCCTCCAAAGAAACAGTCCACCCCTCCCAAACAAAACCCAGACATCCCAAATCTGACCCGACCCCACCCAAGCCTGATACCTGAGGTGCCTGCATGCCCACTTGATACTCCTTCCTGTGGAGGTTCCCTGCAGTGATTGAAGTCAAATGTGGGTACACCATGTGCATGAACATTAATTGGACTGGTCAATGGCCTTTGATCTTCATTTCAGTTCAATAAACCCAAGTAGTTGTTTTTTGGATACACATTTGTCCTACAATTCCCTTCTACCTTTATGTTGTTCCTAAGTAACTTGTGTTGAATTCCTACAGTTGCGTGTGTTTCATCCTGATTGCTGATCCATTTGCTGCTGTTAGCAATATCCAACTTTGTGGGCAGTGCTGGTGTCACACAAGACAAAGGTAGATGTTCACCGTATGGATCTTTGTTTGTTAATCCAATTGGAATGCCATTGCATTGTCTTATGTTTGGAATAGCAAGTATTTCATCTTGCGTTGTCCAAAGTCAGCATGTATGTTGTTAGATTTGCCCCCAGATATGGATTGTACCTTTGTGTCATTTGTGGAAGCTTGAGTTTTGTTTGTGCAGACATGGAGGGTGTTCTGCTGTGCTAGCTTCCTTTGCATTTGGTTGTGCCTGTGTCCATTTTGCTGTGTGTAACTTGCAGCTACTTCATCTAGATGTACGGCACATGCTGTTGCAGATTTATTTGCTTTCTTGACTTGCACTTCCTCATTATGTAAATGGGTATGTCATTTCTCTCTAGTATTGTTTGTCTCTGTGTTACCTGAAGGGCCAGCTCCTGTCAAATGTAGTTGAAGGGGCATATCCAAAGTGTAATGTGTCCCAGAACTGCATCCTTCCATGATTGCTCCTGATGCCCCATCCCTATTTTACAGGTATTGTTTGTTTAGTGAGCTTTGGATATTTGTCTCTCTGACTAATGTGCATCCGCTTGTCCTTCCATTGTGTTCCAATATGGGTGATGTGGGTCCATTGCAGGGCTGTTTCATGGGTTGGATTTTTGTGTTCTATGACACATCCATACATATGTGTATTCAATCTGAGACAGACCATAGCATGTGTGCAATGTGAGGTTTTCAGTTATATTGGGAGATGTGATGTTGTTGCGTTTTTTCTGCTGTGTGACACACTGTTGTATACACTTCACTGTCCCTGTGACTAAGATGTACAGACGTGTGCTTTGGTGTTGTGTGGCAGTGCAGTGTGAGTGACCAGCCCAAAAGGGGCGTTTAATGGATGTGCATGTGTCCTGTGTGATTGACTCAGACTGTGGATACAATCACACGTGTACGTGGTGCCCCTAGCGCGTGCCCAACATCATATGGACAACAGTGGAAAGATCTGTTGTTAAGGTTGATGGCACAGGTAGGCATGTGTACTTACTGTCTGTTGCATTCCCGGCGGTGTAGATTTTGGGCTCCATCGATGAGCAACAGTGGCAGGAGGTGTGTGGTGGGCTGCATGGATGTACATGATGTGTAACACTGCCTGTGGGTGAGATCCTTCCTGTATACTCTTCATTTCCACAATCACAAAAAAGGGGAGTGCGGGGTTGTATATAAAGTGGGGGGGTCAATAGTGTACTAGTTGTGACGCTAGACCACTCGTAGTCCTCAACTAGAGGTGAAAAATGGGTGGACTGTGTAGTTATGTTAGGTCTGGGGGGAAGGAGAGGAGCTGGGGAAAAACCACGGAAAGGAAAGTTTCCTTTACGGACTAGGTGGTCTCACACACTATATAGTGTCATGCTTCATCATATGACCACCTAGCCCCACCCAGGTAGGACAGTGCCACCTGGGCGGACTCAACCTCACTGTTAAAAGAACAGGAGGGAGTGCGTAAATTAATCTTATTCCTGGAGATAGGGATCCAGCTATACTAGGGAAATAAAAACACCTACTCAGGTACCCGAGTAACTTTAATGGGCGTCCTGTGTGGTGTGGTTAAAAAGGATGGGGAACCAGTGTGAGAGCAATGACTCACAAGGTCACCTGTCTAAAATGGGGTAGCCGACATGTTTCTGCCCTTATGGTGGAGCTATGGAAAGTCTCTGGGCATTCATCAGGGCATTGGATCCCTGTAGTGATTCCTACTTAAACACTGCGAAAATAATCACAAATGGAAGGGAGGGCCTACCTTAACCAAGAAAATATCTGGGGAGGACCTAAAGAAGAAGGGGAGAAAACAGACCAAAACATAGTGAATAATAAAACACAGCACACCAATCCACACGTGTCAAAATTCATGCACGCCGCAGAAGTGCTGGTTGCAAAATTTTTTAAATCGCAATAGCATCGAGGTAGGTAATGCACGGTACGTGTGAGGATGGGAAGACAATTTCTTACCCTCACAGTTGAGGCTACTAGCCTCTGGTATCCTGGAGAGGGAGCGTCCCCTTATAGTAAGACTCTAAGGTTCCAGGGGAAAAAAGGGGAAAGGAACAGGAGAGAAAACCGATAATCATAAAGGTAATTAAAGGAATACAGGGGAGGGGAAGAGAAGAAGAGAATGAGGAGAAAGGAAAACAAGGGAGAAAAAGAGGGTGACTGAGTAAAAAGAGAGGGGATCCAAGGCCAGAGGGAAAGAGGGAAAAAAGGAAATTAGAGGCAAAGATTATAGATCAAGATGGAGAGGAGGAGATATAAAGGAAAAAGAACAAGAAGAAAAAAGAAAAAAGAAGAAAAAAGAAAGAAGAACGAAGAAAAAGAAGAAAAGGAAAAAAGGAAGATAGGAAAAAGGCGGAGAGGAAAAAGGGAAGGGAAAGGGAAGTAGGAAGATCAAATAAGAAACTAAAATTAAAAAATTAAATAAATCCAAGGGAACAGAGATGTCTTATCTGTGTCTCCCACGCTGTCTGACTCACTGCATCAAAGGTGGGCGCTCTCTGTGCGCCTATACCGACCTCTCATTCAGGACCGCTTGGATACAATGGTCTGGTGGAGAGGGGTAGATATAGTGGCCTTAATTAGGACAAGAGGCAGCTGATGTGAATCACCGTCGTGGCCCAGGGGGGCGGGGCCGGAAGTCCGGAGTTATACCTCCAAATATGGTCAAGCCCGAAGTGGCCCTTAATGGCTATTAGAGTGCCGGGGGCCGGAACCCATGAAAATCCCCTCGGACGTGCGCCGGGGGGAAAAACAGCCTTGTCTCCGTGAGAGGAAAGGCCGGGATGAGGGCGCGTCAGCCTGAACTCCGCCGTCGGCGGCGACGCTCGCCCCGCGAGTGCTGTAGGGAAATGTAGTTTCCCAACAGCACACGCGGAACGCCAGCTGAGTAGGCCGCCGGAAAAAAGAGCTCTCGGGCGGCCTAGTGCGCTCAGGGAGCGCAAACTGAAAACGGGGGGGAAAAGGGGGAAAAAAAGGGAAAAAAAAAAAAAAAGGGAAAAAAAGGGGGGGAAAAGGGAACAAAAAAGCGGAAAGGGGTGGGTGGGGGGGGAAAAAAAAGGGGGGGAAGGGAAAAAGACAGACATGAAAGAAAGGGGAAGTGGAGAGAGGAAGGGGAGGGGGAACGAGGAGAGACCAAGGGCAGGGGGGGAAAGGAGGATGGAGCTGAAAAAAGGAAAGATTAAAGATGAAGATAAAAATAAAAATAAAAATAAAAATAAAAATAAAGGGATAAAAGGCAAATATATATATAAAAAAAAAAAAAAAAAAAAAAGTTTTTCCATACATATAATAAAATAACATAACAAAGATGTAACTGAAAATAAGTAGGGGAG
Organism: Pleurodeles waltl; assembly: GCF_031143425.1. NCBI lineage: Eukaryota > Metazoa > Chordata > Amphibia > Caudata > Salamandridae > Pleurodeles > Pleurodeles waltl. The sequence goes on along the minus strand of NC_090447.1, from coordinate 960,786,419 downwards.
GGGGGTGGGGAACAGAAGAAGAAAGGATGGGGGAGGGAACAGAAAAAGGGGAGGAGAAAGGAACAACCAAGAGATGAGAAAGATAAAGAGAGAAAGAAGAGAGAAGAGAAGAGAGAGTCCATGGGCAGAAAATTCTGGGCAGAAAAAGTTCTTCAAGTGGGTTCTAGGGTTGCAGAGAGAACCACGGTATCTCATCATTTAATCCAACCGTGTCTGTGTGCAACCTCCAAATCCAACGTTGCTCAGCCCTAAAAAGTTTTTCAGACATGTTGGTAAATGATTTTTGCACCCAAGGGGTTCTAAGGTTGAGGTTGATGGTGGTGGATTTTTGGGTAAAGGGGCAAACGCTGCAGTTGCCGCATGGGTGGTGACCAGCAGGGGGGGCCAATTGCCAGAGTGTGGTCTGTGCGGGTCGCCAAGACCACACTCTGGCAATTGGCCCCCCCTGCTTTACCAATTGTAACAGTAAAAACGTAATCTACTTAATCAAATGCCCTTGCCCACTTCAGTACGTGGGAATGACCACAAGAAAAGTTAGCATCAGAATCTGTGAGCACAGGAGCACGATCAGGTGCAAACGAGATGCTACTAAACTTACCAGCCATTTCTTACAAAAAAATCATTCCCCAGACGACATGTCATGGACAGTCCTGGAACAATTTTCCCCCTCGACCACCAACATGTCTGAAAAACTTTTTAGGGCTGAGCAACGTTGGATTTGGAGGTTGCACACAGACACGGTTGGATTAAATGATGAGATACCGTGGTTCTCTCTGCAACCCTAGAACCCACTTGAAGAACTTTTTCTGCCCAGAATTTTCTGCCCATGGACTCTCTCTTCTCTTCTCTCTTCTTTCTCTCTTTATCTTTCTCATCTCTTGGTTGTTCCTTTCTCCTCCCCTTTTTCTGTTCCCTCCCCCATCCTTTCTTCTTCTGTTCCCCACCCCCCTCCCCTACTTATTTTCAGTTACATCTTTGTTATGTTATTTTATTATATGTATGGAAAAACTTTTTTTTTTTTTTTTTTTTTTATATATATATTTGCCTTTTATCCCTTTATTTTTATTTTTATTTTTATTTTTATCTTCATCTTTAATCTTTCCTTTTTTCAGCTCCATCCTCCTTTCCCCCCCTGCCCTTGGTCTCTCCTCGTTCCCCCTCCCCTTCCTCTCTCCACTTCCCCTTTCTTTCATGTCTGTCTTTTTCCCTTCCCCCCCTTTTTTTTCCCCCCCCACCCACCCCTTTCCGCTTTTTTGTTCCCTTTTCCCCCCCTTTTTTTCCCTTTTTTTTTTTTTTCCCTTTTTTTCCCCCTTTTCCCCCCCGTTTTCAGTTTGCGCTCCCTGAGCGCACTAGGCCGCCCGAGAGCTCTTTTTTCCGGCGGCCTACTCAGCTGGCGTTCCGCGTGTGCTGTTGGGAAACTACATTTCCCTACAGCACTCGCGGGGCGAGCGTCGCCGCCGACGGCGGAGTTCAGGCTGACGCGCCCTCATCCCGGCCTTTCCTCTCACGGAGACAAGGCTGTTTTTCCCCCCGGCGCACGTCCGAGGGGATTTTCATGGGTTCCGGCCCCCGGCACTCTAATAGCCATTAAGGGCCACTTCGGGCTTGACCATATTTGGAGGTATAACTCCGGACTTCCGGCCCCGCCCCCCTGGGCCACGACGGTGATTCACATCAGCTGCCTCTTGTCCTAATTAAGGCCACTATATCTACCCCTCTCCACCAGACCATTGTATCCAAGCGGTCCTGAATGAGAGGTCGGTATAGGCGCACAGAGAGCGCCCACCTTTGATGCAGTGAGTCAGACAGCGTGGGAGACACAGATAAGACATCTCTGTTCCCTTGGATTTATTTAATTTTTTAATTTTAGTTTCTTATTTGATCTTCCTACTTCCCTTTCCCTTCCCTTTTTCCTCTCCGCCTTTTTCCTATCTTCCTTTTTTCCTTTTCTTCTTTTTCTTCGTTCTTCTTTCTTTTTTCTTCTTTTTTCTTTTTTCTTCTTGTTCTTTTTCCTTTATATCTCCTCCTCTCCATCTTGATCTATAATCTTTGCCTCTAATTTCCTTTTTTCCCTCTTTCCCTCTGGCCTTGGATCCCCTCTCTTTTTACTCAGTCACCCTCTTTTTCTCCCTTGTTTTCCTTTCTCCTCATTCTCTTCTTCTCTTCCCCTCCCCTGTATTCCTTTAATTACCTTTATGATTATCGGTTTTCTCTCCTGTTCCTTTCCCCTTTTTTCCCCTGGAACCTTAGAGTCTTACTATAAGGGGACGCTCCCTCTCCAGGATACCAGAGGCTAGTAGCCTCAACTGTGAGGGTAAGAAATTGTCTTCCCATCCTCACACGTACCGTGCATTACCTACCTCGATGCTATTGCGATTTAATAAATTTTGCAACCAGCACTTCTGCGGCGTGCATGAATTTTGACACGTGTGGATTGGTGTGCTGTGTTTTATTATTCACTATGTTTTGGTCTGTTTTCTCCCCTTCTTCTTTAGGTCCTCCCCAGATATTTTCTTGGTTAAGGTAGGCCCTCCCTTCCATTTGTGATTATTTTCGCAGTGTTTAAGTAGGAATCACTACAGGGATCCAATGCCCTGATGAATGCCCAGAGACTTTCCATAGCTCCACCATAAGGGCAGAAACATGTCGGCTACCCCATTTTAGACAGGTGACCTTGTGAGTCATTGCTCTCACACTGGTTCCCCATCCTTTTTAACCACACCACACAGGACCCCCATTAAAGTTACTCGGGTACCTGAGTAGGTGTTTTTATTTCCCTAGTATAGCTGGATCCCTATCTCCAGGAATAAGATTAATTTACGCACTCCCTCCTGTTCTTTTAACAGTGAGGTTGAGTCCGCCCAGGTGGCACTGTCCTACCTGGGTGGGGCTAGGTGGTCATATGATGAAGCATGACACTATATAGTGTGTGAGACCACCTAGTCCGTAAAGGAAACTTTCCTTTCCGTGGTTTTTCCCCAGCTCCTCTCCTTCCCCCCAGACCTAACATAACTACACAGTCCTCCCATTTTTCACCTCTAGTTGAGGACTACGAGTGGTCTAGCGTCACAACTAGTACACTATTGACCCCCCCACTTTATATACAACCCCGCACTCCCCTTTTTTGTGATTGTGTTCTTGTGGGAGCCGAGTGCGGTTTTGGTTTTTTTCCCCTTGCTCCCATCCGCTCTCCCTTGTGTAATGTGGTACTCTTCATTTCCGCCTGCTGATATGTGGTGGTTGGACTGCCACAGTCACATTGGCAGTGTGCTACATCCTAATGAGTCCAGTGGAAACACTGTCTCCGTCTGCCTGTTTGTCCTGCCTTGTCAGTGCAGCTGTCTGTGCTGCCTAGCGGTGGCGGAGGAACCTCAGGGATTTTTGCTCCATAGGCCCGCCAGGATCGTAATAAAGTGGTTCGATCTCCAAGCTAAGGGTGTTCGGACTGCTACAGCCACCATGGCAGAGCAAGGACCACCAAACTTGTAATGAGGCCCTAAGTCAGGCATATAGCCTGAAGATTTGCTAATGCTCCACCTGCAAATTATCAATAGATGTTGTACACACTGATCTTCTTGAGTTTTCTACAACCAAAGTTAGCATTTTATTGTGCAGGTCTGAAGGTTTAAAATGGTTGATACATTTGTGTTTCTTGGAACCTTCCATTTTGGACAGATGATTTCTACAAATGATTTAACTTATCTACTTCCATCAAAGATAAAGTGAGGTCAGTCACCTACATTTTGAACCACTGTAACAATGCACCAGAGGATGATTATGGTGTACACTGTTTTTGCTTTGAACAAATCTATGATGGTGGTGCTTTTTTGATAATATATCAGGCAGGGATTCCATGAGGGTGTGGTGTCTAAGCATGAATTAGTATGCTGCAAGCAGACCACAGGAGGCAGGGGCTGGCGTCCTTATACCTCAAGCAGGGCCACCTTTTGCAACCTCATGTTCATTATCCCCTTTGAAAGTTCCATATTCAAGACGTGAATCAGGAGCTGTCCATTTTTTGTGCTAATTCCATTTTAATGCATTTTGATTGGAAGTATAACAACATTTGTGAAATTTGGAAGGGAAACTATATAACTGAAGAATAACCAAATACTATAATTGCACAGCAAAAATTATCACTAAGAAAACCAGAGCAAGAAAACACAGCTTCACTCAAAAGCATACCAAAGAACAACAGTCAGGCACAGGAGAAAAACAGCAAATACAGTAAATACTACAGAACACAACAACAATAAAGCAAAAAACAACACAGTAAGAAAAAGGCAACAACATCACAGCAGAACCATATCAGATAAAGCTGCACAATACATACAATAACAAATCACAACAAAAGTCAACCAAAGAAAAAGCAAAACAACGACAGAATTTTTGCAATATTATTGTTGTATGTTGATCATGTGTTGGTGTATTTTTATGAGGGTGCGTTACTCTATTGGGTTGTTTAGTTGCATTGCTATTGCGATTTGCGGTACTGTGTTATGTTGTGTTGTTGCACTGGTATAATTTGTTTATGTGTTTTACTGTTATTTTGATTTATGTTATTTTTTGTTGTATTTTTATGTTGTCTTAGAGTTGTGTTTTATTTGTTTCTTTTTTGTGGTGCTGCATTGGAGTGTCACAATTTCATGTTATCGTGTTATGTCACTACAATGCATTTTTGAATTGTTTTTGTGTCACGGTAAAATACAGGCAGGTGTGGTGTTGTTCTTATGATGTTACATCGTTCTCTATTGCTGTGCTGTGGTTAATATTTTACTATGTTGAAGTGTTGTAATGGACTGGTATTATTGTGCGCTGCAGTCTGTCTACTTAAACGTACTCAAACACTTTTCAAATAATACCAGGTTCTGAAACCTGTTTTCATGATGCGTTTGTAAAAATTTTTTACATCAAACACCAGGCTTCCTAACCACAAGTTCATGTAAAAGTGCTCCAAAAATGGTCTGGGATCAGCCTTCGAACTTCAAAATTATGCAAACTCTTCTGATAAGAACATCTACTAACTTACATATGCTCTCACGTGCCATTTAGAATACATTTAGGGGGTCATTCTGACCCCCGCCGGCGGTGGATGCCGCCGGTCTGGCGGGAACCGCCAGAAGACCGTACCGCGGTCAAAAGACCGCGGCGGTCATTCTGAGTTTCCCACTGGGCTGGCGGGTGACCGCCAGAAGGCCGCCCACCCGCCCAGCAGGAAACCCCCTTCCACGAGGATGCCGGCTCCGAATGGAGCCGGCGGAGTGGAAGGGGTGCGACGGGTGCAGTTGCACCCGTCGCGATTTTCAGTGTCTGCCACGCAGACACTGAAAATCTATGTGGGGCCCTGTTAGGGGGCCCCACGACACCCGTTCCCGCCAGCCAGGTTCTGGCGGTGAAAACCGCCAGAATCCGGCTGGCGGGAAGGGGGTCGGAATCCCCATGGCGGCGCTGCTTGCAGCGCCGCCGTGGAGGATTCCGTGGGGCAGCGGGAAGCCGGCAGGAAACCGCCGGCTTCCCTTTTCTGACCGCGGCTTTACCGCCGCGGTCAGAATGCCCCCGAAAGCACCGCCAGTCTGTTGCCGGTGCTTCCGCGGTCGTTGGCCCTGGCGGTCCATGACCGCCAGGGTCAGAATGACCCCCTTAGTCCTATGTAATTATGAACTCGGAAGGCAGTATATAAACTATTGTAACCAAAGCAAAGAAAAGCGGTGAAAACAGTTTGGAAAGCTGACGTATCCCTGAAATTTAGGCCAGAAAAAACCCAGATGAAAGTCCTCATGCCAGTCCATCACCATAGGAAAATTGCCTTGTGCAAATGTGAAAAATGTATAAAGGTAACTGCCTTCGACTTCTCGAAGTCGAGGTGGCTTCCAAACTGGCAGACTGGTAACAGTTAGCAAAGTAAAATGGAACCTCGGAGGATCGCACCAAGTTTTTTGGAAGTCATGCCTCTTATGCAGGAATAGCACTGTAAGCATGGATGCAAATTTGACAAAGGGCTCAGCTAAACTGTCTGTTTTCTAAAATGTTATTTGCCCTGTTTGTTGACGTCATCGCTAACCATTTTTAGGGGAACACTAAATTTAAAAGTGTAAACACAACTGGCCCTCAGCCTTGTGAACAGGTGCAGCACCAAGGCTGGGACTGCCCAGAACCGGTTGTTTGTGCATTCAAATCGTTTTGGAAGAGGTAGCCATCTGTGTGCTTTTATAAAGTATGGTTACGTGTGCTCTGACTTGGCCTCTCAGAATAACAATGACCAATGATTTAACTGCAACTTCTCCATATGTGGAAGACTTGCGACATTCAGGATGTTGATGGTAAGTATCACCAAAGCAAGAACAGCTTCAGAACTTACATATTCGCTCACAGATCCACTTGATGATTCCCCTCAGTGTGTTAATCAGCCCTCCATAGATCTCTCTCTAATCTGCATGTCACTCATGCCTTAACTGTACATGTTCTGTGAGTGATGGAAGCTTGAATTAGTCTTCCCTGCTCGATCTGTTCTGGTGGGAATTGAAGATTGCACCTGTTGCCTTCTGGGAGAGTGGGAAGCTTGCTGTGCTACCACCATGCTGTAAGAATTCTGGGAGTTAGCAAAATGTGCCCTGTGAGGTGGAATGCTTGCCCTGCTGCTGCCCAACTTATATTTGCCCTCTGCAGTAGTAAAACCTGCAAGTTTTCTACCAGAGGTGTACATGGAGGGAGTGTTTCCACTGCTGAATGAAAGTGTCTCCACTTCTTGGTAAGAAAAAAAAAGATATTTAAAATGTACCTGCATTCCATGACCTATGAACAGAGACTTTTCCACACTATTTGAATGTGAGTTCCTATAGTCCTGAGGAAGTTCCTATCTGCAATGTGGCAATAACCGAGCATTGAAACATATTGACTGAAAAGAGAAGTAGGGTCAATTGCTCTACCCTCTATTTTCAGTCTTGTGGCAGGGGAACATCAGTAAAACAATTTTAACATAGGTCTGAGAGTTTAACAAAGGGGGAACATAAGTCTTGACATGAGGACACAGCCTTACGAACAGTAGGGTGTCCAATAACTAGGAAAATATAACAATAGTGAACAGTAGTACTCTTGGATGTTTACAGTGCTAATTGTAAGGCCCACTTTTCATCCATGGCATGCTAAGTAGGTGGGTTTCAACATTAAAGGTATGTCTTTCATCGTGGTGTGTCGTGCTTCTTGTATGTTTATGTGTGCTTACAAAGAGTGTATACCAGCCCTTTAATACTGCATACTGCCTCTTTAGTGACTTAGACCTGTCCTATACTACTGAGAGAATAATGTGATGTTCCGCCTGCTACAACCACCTGTCTTTTACTTATTCTTTGGGTTAGGTAAAGCTGTGCTGATATTGTCTTTGTTGTATCTTTGTTGTGCTGTGAAGCTTGGCCTAAAACTTTCCACTACACAAAATACCATCCAATTCATACTGCCAATGCAAAAGAGTGGACCCTCACAAAAAAGGTGAGCAGAGTTTACTTCTGGTTTATGTGTGAAACAAGGAGATTTTGAAATGGAATAGATGACTTTTTAACATTTTAAAACATATCTGACAAGTGACTCCATGTCATGGACAACATCCTTGGCCAACTCTAGCAATTTGCATTCTGGATCCTTAAACCCATAAAGAAAGTGGCAAGGTAAAAATGCAAGCCCCACTATGCAGTAGGCTGTTGCCTGAAAATAAAAATAAAAAGCAGAAATGTCTTATATGTCATAGTGCACTTGCCAGACTAGTGAAATGAAAAATACAATTTTGTTCCCGACTTTCTGACTTTTCTCTTGAACGTTAAATAGCCCAGTGGTTGAGAAGGCAGAGATAGCATTTTAAATGGAAATGGGAGCATCTCACTGACAATGGCAAACATTAAGCCTTCTTGGGGACAAAACAGCATTCTAAAAAGACATTGTTGACCAGAACAATGAGAGCAGCAGAGACCCTAAAAGAAAAAAAAAAAGAAAAAATGTGCTGCCAACCTTGTTCCCGAGTGACTGCCTCTGACCCTGACTTTAAATGGTGCAGCACGTGCTGCAGTTGCTGCCCCGTGAGGGCAGCAAGTTGATATACCATTTCGACAGTGAATGCTCACACCTAGGATTGAATGTAATTTGTGGAGTCTTCGCCAGAGCTTGTCTAAAAATGGTATGCCTTAAGAGAGCCTAGGGATTTAGGACTGACTTTTTCAAATCCTAAATCAATGAGGGGCATATTTACTAGAAAGTAGTGCAGCGCTCAAACTGCCAGCACCGTGCTGCGTCACTTTAAAAACACAGGGATGCACCGTATTTTAAAAATACAAAAACAAATACAGCGCATTCTGCCAGTGCCAATGCGAGCACCCTTGCACAATAGTGCAAGGGTGCCTATGTTGCAGGGAATTATTATTTATGTGTAGGAAGGGACATCTTCCCGCATATAAACAATCATTCATGGCGTTTTGTTCTGTTTGTGCTGCAGAATAGAAAAAGCAAAAGCAAGGAGAAATAAAAGTATTTTTCCTTCTTGTGCCACTTTAACACCACCCCTGAGGTGGTGTTAGGTTTTGGCGTTGCCTCACAAAGCAATGGGTGTTGCGGTGGAACGCCCACTGCAGCACCCATTGCATGCCCCCTGATGCAGAAAACTGCGTTGGAGGAACCCATATTTACAAGGTGGCATTAAGCCACAGAAAGTGGCTGAGCACCGCCTTGTAAATTTGGCGCAGTGCATAGCGCCACTAGAGTATCACAAAAATTGACACTCCGGTGACACTAGGGGCTTCTAAATAAGCCCCTAAATTTCCCTCTTACTGACAAAGAAGTATAATAGATTAGATAGTGCTTCAAATTCTGATAAAAGAGGCTAATGTGTTCATGATATGCTTCAGCATCAACATCACGGTTATTCATCATACTCTTTATAAAGACATTTTGTCTCCGAGCATCATGTGGGATTTATTTAGTTGTAGAATGTCTATGACCTCTTGGGCGTTAGCCCCAGTTTTTATTCACAGCTTAATTTGCATGAGTAGATTTAGATTTTGTGATATAAAAGCATGTTTTCTAATACTCAAATGCATCCTGATGTTCTATGGTGCTCTAGTCAAGCACAAATGTTATATTATTTTGACAGAAAACTTTGCATGTCTATCATATGCATACCATTGTATAAAGCTGCTTTCAATGACAAATTTTCCATCACACAAAAGATTGTAGGTATCAGCAGCCTCATTAGCATGCCCCATCAGAATTACAAGGGGAATGTACAGGACATTTTGTAGAATTGTATTTCATTTTTGCTGTTTTATGAAGTGCAAATTTATCCCAAGGGCATTAGAGTGCTTTACACGACAACCTAATTAAATTGGCAATTGTTTTAGACACAAGGCGATTACATGATTTAATTTCAAAGAAAATGAAAACAAATAGTAGTTTGTATTAAAGAAATGCCTGACTGAAGTGTGTGGTTAAAGGTTCTGCTGAAATGAGTCAATTTGTAGGACTGAGTACCATCACAGTCTCAACCTAAATGCTTTAACAAAAGGACAATGTAGGTCAAGGAAAATTAGCACTTATTAGACAACAAAGCAAACTGGTTAGATCCTATGAAAAGAACATCATGGTTCTGGTGAATTTCACCAAGATATTTTGGGAAAATCCTTGAGACGAAATGAGAAACTGGATATGGAAGTCCTCACTTCCCAGGTCACTCCACATTTATAAGAGTAACAACAGGGTAGATTGCATAATTCCCCAAAAATCCCTTCCCTTGAAGCTACCAATGCCTTAAGTATCAGCATTTGAGGTCAAATGAGGCCAAAGAAAAGCTCAATATTTGCTCAGTCAAAAGATTTTAAATGTGGTGTGATGTGGTGTGGCCAGCCACAGGGAATGAATAAGTAGCTAATACTATGTAATCAAAGACAGGGGGTGATCTGGGACTTAGAGGAAAGAGGAGCAGTAAGGGTACAGAGCTGTAAGCAAAATCGGGCTGCAAAACATGCATTGCATAGAGGATCAGTGACCTTGAATTAGAGGTAAGCGATGAATGTAAATGATACATTGATATGTAGACTGAAGAGGGGGAGGACAATGGAGCTTTTTATAGGGAGGATTCAGGATATGTTGCAGAGATAAGGACGCCTTATTTGACAGTTGGGTAAGGAAGACCAAGAGACATATGTAAGATTATGACAAGCATAAAGAAGAATACGATCAAAGACAAGTGGAAAACGTAGATTGCCTAGGGCAAGCAAACCTGGCTGAGGACTCCAGAGATACTAAGCAATCCTTAACCCCTTTGTTGCTAGGCCTTCCTGCTCCTCACCACCCCCTTGCTGAGCCTTTGTTGGCTATTTGGGGTAGGATGGCTTAGGCCTCCAAACCTTTTTTATGCACATAAGCTATCCACGCTGTCCTTTTTTCCAACATCCTGGGGATAGTAAAGATGCCCAGGTTTTGTGGATTTTTATGGAAGGTACTGAGAAAATAGGCAAAATATAGCAACATTATTATTATTTTTTTTTTTTAGAAATATAGGGGAAAAGTGCTCCAGATAAAAGTGTTTTTTTTTTTCTTATAAATGGCAACCACAAATGGTTTGCTGTACTAAAGTCACCATCTACCCAGCTTTCAGGAACAGGAAGAGCTGAATCAAAAAATCGAATTTTGTACCAAAGTGTTGGCAGTGGTAGCCTATCTACCCTATTTTCTGTGATCTCCCTTGGATGATCCAGAACAGTTATACATTTCTGAGAAGTATACAAAAGTCTGAGTTCAGGAAGTGTTTATATGTGCAAATCCCTCAAGGTTTTCCAAAGGAAAATATTTGTGCAAATTAAGAAATATTGAAAAATGTCTGTGTCGTTAATTTCCGAAATCCGCAGGAATCCACAAAATTCCTACTTTCTGTCAACACCAGGGCATTGCGCGCTCTATTGGCGACTAGAATGCAAAAACCCAGCACTCTCAAAACAACATAATTTATGCATTGTGCTGATATGTTGTTGTTTAACCTTTTGCATTGCAGAGTTCAAACCTGATGACTTTTTTTTAATGTGCTTACAAATGCTGATCATTTGCAATGTATTGCTGCAGGCTTTCAGAGTGTGTTAGGGTGTGGTCCCTTTCCAGGGCCTTCTAGAGACTTTCCCTGCAACATGCCTGGGTGTGGTTGTGGGCTGGGCCAAGACTCTATAAAAAGGAGCCAGCCCAGCTCCAAGTGCTCACTATTCAGAGGTCCCGGTGCAGAGCAGCAGCTACTTCTTGAGTTCCTGTCCCCGTGGCCTATTTCATCTTCCAGACATCTGACTTTCATTCTTCATTTGGAGATCCTTGTTCTGGGCGGTAAGACGGTGGTTTGGCTGGCCTCCCGACGGCGTTATCGAGAACTCTCATGTTCTTGGGCCTAATTCTTTTATGATTTGACAGAATACTTTGCGCGTGTGAAATATGCGCTTGAGTGTTTGTGACATTTGCAGGGTGACTTGCGAATCGGCAAGACGCGCGATTCGTTTCATGATAATTTAATCTTGTTATTCATTGCACGCTACCATTTCTTGACATTTGCATGGTGGCTCAAGAATCGTCAAGACGCGCGATTTGTTTTATGGTGTTTTAACTTTGTTGGTCATTGCGCGCTACCATTTCTTGACATTTACATGGTGGCTTAAGAATCGGCAAAAGACGCGCAATTTGTTACATTGTACTTTGATCTTGTTATTCATTGTGAGCTGTTATTTCTTGGCATTTACATCGTGGTTTACGAATTGGCAAGACGCGCTATTCGTTTAATGATGATTTGACTTTAATATTCATTGCGTACTACCATTTCTTGGCATTTTACATGGTGACACTGGAATCGGCAAGACGCATGATTCTCTTCTCGAGTTTAATTCATGTTGTTTATTGTATGCCACTATTCTAAGATATTTATCATGTAATATTCGAGTTGACAAGTTATGTGATTTATTTTCCTGAATCCATATTTTTTGTTATTCATGGTGCACAATCCTTTTATGGTGTTTACTATATATATATACAGGGAGTGCAGAATTATTAGGCAAATGAGTATTTTGACCACATCATCCTCTTTATGCATGTTGTCTTACTCCAAGCTGTATAGGCTCGAAAGCCTACTACCAATTAAGCATATTAGGTGATGTGCATCTCTGTAATGAGAAGGGGTGTGGTCTAATGACATCAACACCCTATATCAGGTGTGCATAATTATTAGGCAACTTCCTTTCCTTTGGCAAAATGGGTCAAAAGAAGGACTTGACAGGCTCAGAAAAGTCAAAAATAGTGAGATATCTTGCAGAGGGATGCAGCACTCTTAAAATTGCAAAGCTTCTGAAGCGTGATCATCGAACAATCAAGCGTTTCATTCAAAATAGTCAACAGGGTCGCAAGAAGCGTGTGGAAAAACCAAGGCGCAAAATAACTGCCCATGAACTGAGAAAAGTCAAGCGTGCAGATGCCACGATGCCATTTGCCACCAGTTTGGCCATATTTCAGAGCTGCAACATCACTGGAGTGCCCAAAAGCACAAGGTGTGCAATACTCAGAGACATGGCCAAGGTAAGAAAGGCTGAAAGACGACCACCACTGAACAAGACACACAAGCTGAAACGTCAAGACTGGGCCAAGAAATATCTCAAGACTGATTTTTCTAAGGTTTTATGGACTGATGAAATGAGAGTGAGTCTTGATGGGCCAGATGGATGGGCCCGTGGCTGGATTGGTAAAGGGCAGAGAGCTCCAGTCCGACTCAGACGCCAGCAAGGTGGAGGTGGAGTACTGGTTTGGGCTGGTATCATCAAAGATGAGCTTGTGGGGCCTTTTCGGGTTGAGGATGGAGTCAAGCTCAACTCCCAGTCCTACTGCCAGTTCCTGGAAGACACCTTCTTCAAGCAGTGGTACAGGAAGAAGTCTGCATCCTTCAAGAAAAACATGATTTTCATGCAGGACAATGCTCCATCACACGCGTCCAAGTACTCCACAGCGTGGCTGGCAAGAAAGGGTATAAAAGAAGGAAATCTAATGACATGGCCTCCTTGTTCACCTGATCTGAACCCCATTGAGAACCTGTGGTCCATCATCAAATGTGAGATTTACAAGGAGGGAAAACAGTACACCTCTCTGAACAGTGTCTGGGAGGCTGTGGTTGCTGCTGCACGCAATGTTGATGGTGAACAGATCAAAACACTGACAGAATCCATGGATGGCAGGCTTTTGAGTGTCCTTGCAAAGAAAGGTGGCTATATTGGTCACTGATTTGTTTTTGTTTTGTTTTTGAATGTCAGAAATGTATATTTGTGAATGTTGAGATGTTATATTGGTTTCACTGGTAATAATAAATAATTGAAATGGGTATATATATTTTTTTTTAAGTTGCCTAATAATTATGCACAGTAATAGTCACCTGCACACACAGATATCCCCCTAACATAGCTAAAACTAAAAACAAACTAAAAACTACTTCCAAAAATATTCAGCTTTGATATTAATGAGTTTTTTGGGTTCATTGAGAACATGGTTGTTGTTCAATAATAAAATTAATCCTCAAAAATACAACTTGCCTAATAATTCTGCACTCCCTGTATATATATATATATATATATATATATATATATATATATATATATATATATACATATATATATATAAATATATATACATATATATATACATATATATATATATATATATATATATATATATATATATATATATATATATATATATACAATATGCGCAATTTGTGTTGAAACATTTTAAGAGTACACAGAAGATCAGAGTTTCTAGATGCAATATTGTATGGTCCTAGTATGCATTCTCAAAAAAGGATTTATATGACTGGTTTAAAATTTAGTCAGAATGTTTTTCTGATTCTCATGTAATGGAAGGTACTTGAATAAGAAAGTTTTCATTTAATCCATCTTGATTCCCTTACAGGTATCCGGCCATCTTGAAACTTAGTCATTTTAAACTTAGTTCTTAGATTGTTCATGTTTTCAGAATGACTATGCTTAGAATCATAGGGGGTCATTCTGACCTCGGCGGTAAAAGGCCCTTACCGCCGGTCAGAAGTCCGCCATTCTATCGCCGCGGCCGCGGTAAACCGCCACGGTCATTCTGACCACCAACTGTGAAACCGCCAAAAATCCGACATCCAAGGAAGGCCGCCACATCAGCGGGCCGCGGAAAACTGGAGATGACCAAACCTCCACCGTCACGCCAACACAAACACGCCCATACCATTCTGACCCACGAATCCACGCGGCGGTCTTTCAACCGCAGTATTCCATTGGCGGTACACACCGCCGCGGTCAAAATACACACCCAGTTCCAAAACACTGCCACATTGGACATTTTGAAATACGCACACCTGAGACACATACAAACAACACACCCACACATCCAATCAACTATAAAACACACACCCACATCACCCACAAACCCCCACTAGTTGGAAATCGGAGCGAAGGCGAGAGCGAGAGAGATAGAGATAGAGAGAGCGAGCACAGCAATAGAAAACCCCAACACACACAGGAACCCAACTTCATCACCCACACCACATCTACGCACACATCACCACATATCACCACGCACATCACCACAAACACCACCCCACACCTCATCCACACCACCCCATGGCACCCCAAAGACACCCAAGGTTTTCGGACCAAGAACTCCGGGTCATGGTGGAGGAAATCATGAGGGTTGAGCCCCAGCTCTTCGGCACACAGGTGCAGCACACCACCATAGCAAGGAAGGCTGAGCTATGGCAAAGGATCGTAGACAGGGTCAACGCTGTGGGACCGCATCCCAGAAATCGGGAAGATATCAGAAAGCGATGGAACGACCTACGGGGGAAGGTGCGCTCGATGATCTCCAGGCACAACATCGCTGTGCAGAAGACTGGCGGCGGACCCCCACCCACTCCACCCCAATTCACAGCATGGGAGCAAGAGATGGTAAACATCCTGCATCCTGATGGCCTCGCTGGAGTACACGGAGGAATGGACTCTGGTAAGTTGAATCTCAACTACTTCACCCCCCCCAACCACCAGCATACCAACCCCCCCCTCACCCCCCAATCTCAACCCCCCAGCACACAACCTCCCTGCCAATGTCTCACCAGCACAACCCACCCTAAACAACACCAACCCCTGAATGCCAACACAAACCATAGACAGCCACCACCAAAGCATGACCATTGCACATACCCATACACCCCCCCCCAAACCCTCACAACACCTCCCACAAGGGAATGCCAGCACTGGGGACAAGGGCACTCAAAATGCACGCCATGGCACACACAGAAACAATAACCATACTCCTTTACCCCTGCAGGGCCCGAACGCCAACACACCGCCACGGAGGGTCCAGATTTGTCCATCCCACCCCCAGAACAGGCCCCCAGCGAGGACAGCAGCTCTGTCGACCTAGAACCTGACGACCAGCCCGGACCATCGGGGACCTCTGGACAGTCGGTTCCCCAAACACAGACACAGGCCACAGCAGACCCAAACCCCTCTGGGAACACCAGCACAGCTCCCACCCAGCGGGCCCATGCCTCTGTCTCGCGGACGCGTCAATCAGCGGTGTGTCCGCCACTACAGGGCACCCAGGCTGACCCAACACCCCAACAACAACAGGGACCTGGGGGCAGTGGTAGTGGGCACACCGTCCAGGGGACAGAGGCCCGGGGAAACAGGGCAACTGGGAGGGCTGCTGTGCGACAGGGGGGGGAGGACAGGCCCAGGGAACCGACTCTCCAAGAGGCCCTCACCACCATCATGGGAGCATATCATCACTCCCAGGAGACGATGGCGACGGTACTGGCCAGGTTCACCGAGATCCAGGCACAGCAGGAGGAAAGGTACATGGGGTTCAGCAATGAACTCCGGAACATCGCTACCGCTATGGGGACCATAGTCCAGGCCCTCAACCGGATAGAAACCACATTGCGGGACCATGTGGCACCGCAAAGGGCCCCTGTCACTAGCCAGGAACAGCCTACCACCTCCGCCGGCGGTAGTGGTCAGGAGGCCCCCACAGAACGACGGGCCACCAGAACCCCACCTCCTGCTGAAGAACAACCACCCCGCAAGAGGAACCTGAGATCTCAAAGGAAGACAGAGTAGGAGGCCAAGACCCCCGCCAGCCTAATATCCCCCCGGATGTCATTCCACTGTCCCACAGTGTCACCCTGTCCAACCTTGAACTGCCCCTGCTCCATCCTTCCACAGGCATATGAACAATGCACCTGTGTGACCGAGAACTGGACTCTGCCATGGACATAACTCCACCCTCACCCATCACCGTTTTAATATCATGTACCAATATATAGCACTAAAAATAAATCACTCATTGCACAGAAATCATTCTGGAGTCAGCCTGTATTATTTACAAATGTATAACACATTACTTATCAATAATGTTCTGTAACTTATGTGTGGACAACATACCGATGTCAATAAGCATTAGTCCATGGGCTAACCAAGCAGAAGTCATGCAGTGGGTCATACAGCACTGAAAAGGGAAGGGAAAAGCAAACTTCAGTTTAAAAGAACTGGGGGGAAATACACAAAGTAAAGATGCAGGGGGCATTCAGTAAATGTTAAATGGCGTGGGTGATTCCTACCTGTGTGCTACTGAAAATACTGTTGGATAACTCTGTCCCTGTTGTCTGGGTCGTCCTCTTCGTCTTCCTCCTCTTCACTCTCCGCAGGCTCCACAGCTGCTTCAACACCATCATCTGGACCATCCTCCTGCAGGAAGGGCACCTGACGTCGCAATGCCAGATTGTGAAGCATACAGCAGGCCACGATGATCTGGCACACCTTCTTTGGTGAGTACATCAGGGATCCCCCTGTCATATACAGGCACCTAAACCTGG
The DNA here is from genome assembly GCF_031143425.1 of Pleurodeles waltl. Taxonomy (NCBI): domain Eukaryota; kingdom Metazoa; phylum Chordata; class Amphibia; order Caudata; family Salamandridae; genus Pleurodeles; species Pleurodeles waltl. The sequence continues at coordinate 960,769,513 of NC_090447.1, read as the reverse complement.
CCTTCAGGAGGCCAAAGGTTCTTTCAATGATCCTCCTAGTTCGCCCATGGGCCTCATTGTACCGTTCCTCTGCCCTGATCCGGGGATTCCTTACTGGGGTCAATAGCCAAGGCAGGTTGGGGTAACCAGAGTCACCAATTAGCCACACACGTTGTCTCTGTAGCTGTTCCATCACATAAGGGATGCTGCTATTTCGCATCACATACGCGTCATGCACTGACCCAGGGAACATGGCATTCACATGGGAGATGTACTGGTCAGCCAAACAGACCACCTGGACGTTCATCGAATGGTAACTTTTCCTGTTTCTGTACACCTGCTCATCATCTTTTGGGGGTACTAAAGCCACATGGGTCCCATCAATGGCACCAATTATGTTGGGGATATGTCCAAGGGCATAAAAATCACCCTTCACAGTGGCCAAATCAACCTCCTCAGGGAATACAATGTAGCGCCGCATGTGTTTCGTCAGGGCAGACAACACTCTAGACAAGATTTTTGAAAACATAGGCTGAGACATTCCAGATGACATGGCCATTGTTGTCTGGAATGAGCCACTTGCCAAAAAATGGAGGACTGACAGAACCTGCACTAGAGGGGGAAGGACAACATGGCGCACAGAGTCAAGCAAATCACAGGTACGTTCACCACTGCATGCATAGCACACGATTATCTATGTATTGAAAGGCGTGTATGTGTGGCAATGCAAGGCCTAGGCCTGTGTGACGCAGTACAAATAATGCCATGTGGGCCCTTGAAATGGCGGCTGCCTGACCTGTGAAGTGGGACAATGGGATGTGAGGTCAATGCGCTGGCGTGGCACACCGTGGCGGTAGGCGGTCGAAGACCGCTATACGAAGCCGCATTGGCTAACATTGAGGCCTATCGGTTTCAGGAGCCAATGACGAGGTGCGCCGGTGGTCGCGGTACGCATCACCGCGGTACGCACCGCTGCGGGCGTGACCGCCATTTTCTATCTGCTTTATCACTCGAGACCTGATCATCCACAGGAGAGGACCTATACTGCAAGTGCTGCTGTGACCTCGGTCTGGAAGAGACAATGGCTGCTGCGACTGGGGAAAGGGCCCCTGCCTTCACTTCAGAAGAGTTGCATGAAACTTGTGGATGGGGTCCTGCCCCAGTATGCGCTACTCTACGGTCCTCCAGACCAACAGGTAAGTACACTGGGTGCACGTTGAATGGGCTATGCCTGGGTTGTGTATGGTGGATGTAAGATGGTGGGGTGGGGAGCGAATGAGGAGTGCAAGGCACGACAGATGAGAGCTTGTGCCACATGGCAGGGTTGGGGAGGGGGGGCAATCACATCTAACATGCAGAAAAATGATGAAAATTCCTTTCCCACCCTGTACATGTCAAATAGGTCAGCGCCCATCAGAAAGTCGACATTTGGCGTGCCATCGCCAAGGAAGTCCGGGCCCTGGGGGTCCACAACAGACGGGGCACCCACTGCCGAAAGAGGTGGGAGGACATCCGCCGCGGGACCAGGAAGACCGCCGAGTCACTGCTGGGGATGGCCTCCCAACGTAGGAGGGGTGCCAGTCGTACCTTGACCCCCCTGATGTCCCGGATCCTGGCGGTGGCCTACCCCGATTTGGATGGGCGCGTGAGGACATCACAGCAGACACAAGGGGGTGAGTACCAGCACATTCTGCTATCTTTACACGCAGTGGAGGCGTCTGGGTGGGGGAGGAGGGCTGTGGGTGACATTAGGCCAGGGCGCTTTCTGTAGTGTAGTCCCCTCCTTTAGGCATGGCCCTGTGCCCCCGCCCCCCACCTCTGTAGGGTGCCAAGTACAGCAATCGATGGTCCAGCATCACCCATGTGCGCATTTGTTGTCCATAGACCTGTTGGCCTAGTCACAAGTACTGAGTAGTGTACCCCGATTGCGCGGCGTAGTGCATGAGGCTCCTGTGTCTGTCCTCTCCGCCAACGGTGTTGACAATGCATGCACTCAACCTGTTTTTATTTCTCCCCCCACCCTTTTTCTTTATCTTCTTATGCATGTGTGCATTAGCATCATCAGGCGGAGGAGAATTGGCATCGGAGCACGAGGGAGCTGCAACTCACAAGGCCCCGGTGGGCCATGGTACAGACACCGAGGTCACCAGTGATACGGAGGGCGAGGGGAGCACCACAACGGGGACCCGTGGTGACACCAGCGACACCGACACGTCCTCGGAAGGGAGCACCCAGCGCACCAGCTCCGCCCTCCCAGCAGCCCCTCAGCCTTCGCTCCGTGCCCGCTCGCCCAAGAAGGCGGGCATCTCCTTCGCCCCAGGCACCTCAGGCCCTGCCCCTGTTACCCCTGCTGCCCTCAGTGAGGAGGTCATTGACCTCCTACAGACCATCATTGTTGGGCAGTCTACCCTTTTGAATGCCATCCAGGGGGTAGAGAGGGAGGTGCATCGGAGCAATGCATACCTGGAGGGCATTCACTCGGGTCAGGCTGCCCATCAACGATCGTTCAATGCTCTGGCCTCAGCACTGACAGCAGCCATTGTCCCTGTTTCCAGCCTCCCTCTTCTAACTGCCTCCACCCTGTCTCTGTCTCCTGTTCCTCAGCCTATCCCATCCACACCATCAGACCAGCCTGCACACACCTCAACACCCAAGGGCAGCTCATCCAGACATAAGCACCACAGATCACACAAGCATTCACCCAAGCAACACCCAGATGCAGACATGCCAACAGTCACTACCACCTCTGTGTCCCCCTCCTCCTCGTCTGCCTCCTCCCTCCCTGTGACGTCTCCACTCACACCTGCATGCACACCATCAGCCAGTACTTCCAGCACACCCTCCAGTACAGTCCGCACACGTGCAGTCACCACCCCCACTGCCATTTACACGTCCCCTGTGTCCTCTCCCACTGTGTCTGTCACCCCCTCTTCCAAGACACACAAACGCAGGCAGCCACCCACCCAACAGCCAACCACCTCACGACAGCCTACGTCACAAGCACCTGCACCCAAAGACAGCACACCTGACTCTCCTACAACCACATCCTCTTCCTCCACTCCCATACCCACTACACCTTCCCTTTACATTGGTCCTAAAAAACTTTACCTCTCCAAACTTAACCTCTTTGCCCCACCTGACCCACCCCCTCCATCTGCTAAGAGTCCCAAGAGCACCTCAGCCACCACCAGCCCTGCTTCAAGTGTCACCATTGTGCACGGGTTTTGGAGTCTACCCTTTCCCAGCACTGATACATCGGCCAGCAGCAAGGGGACAGCCAGCCCCCCCCCTGGAAAGAGGACCCGTAAAGTCAAGAGCCGCCGTGAGAAGACTGACACGGCTGCCCCCAAGGAGCAAAGTCCTGGGCCGTCACCTGCCACAACATCCAGGGGAGGCAAGGGCCAGAGAGCCTCATCGAAGGAGGGCAAGGGCAGCAGGGCGGAGAAGTCAGCCAGCAGGGGCGCGGACCAGGAGGGCCCCACAAGCCCCATCCCGGGTGTGAGGGAGGACACCCACGGGCCCAGGACTCCGTCACAGAAGGGTCCAGCAACTGCACGGTCGGAGGGTGACTAAGCAGGGAGTCCTGGCCAGGTCTGGCTCCCTTGAATGACTGGACAAGCACCGCTGAAGAGGGCCCCGCCGTGAAGAAAGGCACTGCTGAAGAGGGCCCCGCCGTGAAGAAAGGCACCGCTGAATAGGGCCCCGCCGTGCAGAAAGGCACCGCTGAATAGGGCCCCGCCGTGCAGAAAGGCACCGCTGAAGAGGGCCCCGCCGTGAAGAAAGGCACCGCTGAATAGGGCCCCGCCGTGCAGAAAGGCACCGCTGGATAGGGCCCCGCCGTGCAGAAAGGCACCGCTGAAGAGGGCCCCGCCGTGAAGAAAGGCACCGCTGAAGAGGGCCCCACCGTGAAGAAAGGCACCACTGAATAGGGCCTCGCCGTGCAGAAAGGCACCGCTGAAGAGGGCCCCGCCGTGAAGAAAGGCACCGCTGAATAGGGCCCCGCCGTGCAGAAAGGCACTGCTGAAGAGGGCCCCGCCGTGCAGAAAGGCACCGCTCCGCTGGGCCCCGCCGTCTCAAGCACCGCTCCGCTGGGCCCGTCCTGTCAAGCACCGCTCCGCTGGGCCCCGCCGTCTCAAGCACCGCTCCGCTGGGCCCTTCCTGTCAAGCACCGCTCCGCTGGGACCTTCCTGTCAAGCACCGCTCCGCTGGGCCCTGCCGTCTCAAGCACCGCTCCGCTGGGCCCTTCCTGTCAAGCACCGCTCCGCTGGGACCTTCCTGTCAAGCACCGCTCCGCTGGGCCCCGCCGTCTCATGCACCGCTCCGCTGGGCCCTTCCTGTCAAGCAATGCTCCGCTGGGCCCTTCATTTCAAGCACCGCTCCGCTGGGCCCCGCCGTCTCAAGCACCGCTGGCCCATTGACAGTGCCGGTTCTGTGTCTAGCTAGTGTTCACGCTGCACTCGGGGCACCCTGCCTCCTCCATGACCAGTGGAGTCTGTAATCCACCTGATGGACTGTGGCTTTGCACTCCCCAGGATGGCACAGTGGGCATGGTGGCCCCTTCATGGTTCTGGCGTCGTGGACCCCTGTGGCTGAGGTGCCCCCCCTTCCCTTCCCCCTGAGGTGCCTGTAGTTTTGTCATCTGATGCCCCAGCAGTGTTCTCTCCAACGGACTCAGGTCTCCTGTGTGGGCTTTGCCCATGTGTTTGGTACACATTGGCCCACGGACTGTGGATATTTGACACACTGAGCAGGACTTATTGACTTTGTACATAGCTTTCGCACTGTTCATGATTTTTGCTTTGATATTTCATTACGATAATTTTCCATGACTTCAATGAACCTAATTTTACATAAATTTAATTTAAAATTTTATTATGTCTTTGCATTTTTCAGGGGGGTTTGGGGGGAGTCACTCAGTTGTTGCTCTGCATTGGTATGTTGATAGTTGGGGGGGACGTATGTGTGTGCCCGTAACCTTTCGTCCTCCCCCCTCCCTTGTGTCGTAGGTGCAGTACTCACCGTTGTCTTCTGCGCCGGAGTTCGTACTCGTGGTAGATGAGCAGGTAGACAAGAGCTGGTAGGATGTTTAATTCGGGTTCCATGCTATCCTCCGTCCTCGTGGAGTGTATAGAGGTGAGCGTTTTCCCGTTCGTAGTCTGTTTCCACTGTGTTTTTATCGGCGGGGCTCCCGCCCCGGAAAAGGTGGCGGATTGGTGAGTTGTGATACTGTGGGCGGTACATTGTCTGCCGCCTGCCTGTTGGCGGTGACCGCTGCGCTGTTTTTCTGTCCCGCCATGGCGGTCGGAGTGTTAAAGTGGCGGGCTGTGTTGGCGGTTCCCGCCAGGGTCAGAATTCCATTTTTTTAACCGCCAGCCTGTTGGCGGATTGGCCGCCGCTTTATCACCGACCGCCAGGGTTGGAATGACCGCCATAGTTTTCATATTGCGTGTTCTAACCTTTTTCTTCCTACAGGTCTCCTTCCCAGCTGTTTCCCTTCCTAATCTCCTCATCCCCTCTTGAACTCTCTTAGCCTCTGTGATTTATCTATCAGAGTCTTGGAGCTGTTCAGTGGTGGACGTGTTGAGAGCGTGCGCAGACCCCGGAGGATCTGGTGACTCTGACACTTTCCAACATTGACTTATAAGTGCTGATAAAAACACTGCCCTATTTGTTGGCTGGGCATAGTGTGGTGACAGGAATGAATCAAACCAAGGGCAATGGGCTCCCCTGCAAGGAGACTCCTATTGACCTCGATTGGATCAATTTCTGTCACTGGCGCTAGGCCCATCCACTCAAGTGGGGCTGAATTTGTTCAACACAGGTGGGGTAATGCTGGGTGGTAGGAATTTTGTGTATTCCTGTGGATTTCAGAAATTACCATCACAAAAATGTAGGGGAAATGTGTGACTTCAGTCAAAGTTGGAGGTTTGAAGGGCATTATGGGTAAGAAAATGGTGTACGGTGCATGTGAAGCACACCACCCAGGACTCCCCCAGATGTCTAGTTGTCAAAAGTGTCTGAGTCTGGTAGGTTTTACTCAGCAGGTGGCAGCCTACTCAGGCCCAAAAAGTGCAGCTGTTCTCATTGTATGTGGGATGATACTGGGAGCTACGCAAGCTCTCCTGGCCCATTTGTAAAATCAAGTCAAATGTCCTCTAGCTTGCCATTGAGATGCGATGCTTTAGTTCACAAGGGGAAAAACAACAGAAGATGGACGGAATGCAGAACAAATCAAACATTCACCCCCAGTCACAGATCTGGGTATAATCCATCAGTTGTTTTGCTTGCCTTGCCATTCCAGCTCAGACTCAGCCACATGCAAATCAGTCTTGACCCTATTTCCCATGGGAACAGTCCAGCCCGAACTGCCAGGCCAGGCCCTTCCTGGACCTGAAACAAGCATCCTGGGACCGGTTTCAGGGTATCACCCTTCATCAGCCAGGCTAGCTTGAATCTGGTGGTATAGCAAGCACCGGTCCCACGTCTGGGCATACCCTTCCCACTTGGGGCGACAAATGCAAAAACAACAGAAGATACACAGAATGCAGAACAAATCAAACATTCACCCCCAGTCACAGATCTGTGTTTAATCCATCAGTTCTTTTGTTTGCCATGCTATTCCAGCTCAGACCCAGCCATATGCAAATCAGTCTTGACCCTGTTCCCCATGGGAACAGTCCAGCCCAAACTGCCCGGCCAGGCCCTCCCTGAACCAGAAACAAGCATCCTGGGACCGGTTGCAGGGTATCACCCTTCATCAGCCAAGCTAGCTTGAATCTGGTGGCATAGCAAGCACGGGACCCACGCCTGGGCATACCCTTCCCACATGGGGTGACAAATGCAAAAACAAAGGAAGATGGACGGAATGCAGAACAAATCAAACACTCACCCCCAGTCACAGATCTGGGTTAATCCATCAGTTTTTTTGCTTGCAATGCCATTCCAGCTCTGACCCAGCCATATGCAAATCAGTCTTGTCTTTGTTCCCCATGGGAACAGTCCAGCCTGAACTGCCAGGCTAGGTCCTCCCTTGACCAGGAAACAAGCATCCTGGGACCGGTTTCAGGGCATCACCCTTCATCAGCCAGGCTAGCTTGAATCTGGTGGCATAGCAAGCACAGGACCCACGTCTGTGCATACCCTGAATCTGGGTGGCATGGTGAGAAAAAGAACAATGGATTAAACCCAGATCAGTGACTGGGGGTGAGTGTTTGCATTGTTCAGCACACGTCCATCATCCTTTTGTATTACTAAAGTTGCCCTAAGTGGGAAGGGTATGCCCAGACGTGGGTCCCTTGCTCACTGCTCTTTTGGACTGGCACCACAATGCAGAGTGAAAGATTTTGACTATTAATTGTGAGTTTCTATGAAGTGCAAAACCATAGTTGTAAACAAATTTCTAAAGGTGGAAGTGGGTACAGTTTAATTTTTCATCTCTGAGACAACAATAATGACACTAGGTGATATATAATAAACAGCCAAATTCAAATTGAGCTTGTAAAAAGGATCTATCTATCTATCTATCTATCTATCTATCTATCTATCTATCTATCTATCTATCTATCTATCTATCTATCTGTCTATCTGTTGTCACGGATAAAAAACAAAGGTTAAAGGGACATTATAGTCAGGGAAAAATATCAGTTAAAACAAACCATTTTAAGCTAACAAAACCACTGAAATTCAACAGTTATTGTTATCTCAAGTAACTATAACCCATGCCCTAAATTAACTACAACTCACTACCCTCACCATGCCCAGTGTTGTTTTCAATGATTTCATTTCACCTGGGAAGTTATCAATACAGTAATTGAACATGCCATGGGTGATGTAATATGTCAGATTACAAGCAGTGCATGGCAAAAGTGTGACTTTTTGTTAATTAGGCTACAAGTACTAGTTACCTAAATAACTATAACTGGTGAATTTCAGTGGTTTTGTTTTCTCTAACATTTTTACCTAAATATCACGTCCCTTTAACCTTTGTTTCTTTCAGTGAATTTCTACCTTTTTGGTCTAATGTAAAACAAATGTTATTAGCATATCTAATTATAACATCTTTTTAAAAGTTTGTATTTTTCAGTGAATTTCTGAGTTTTTTTCAATGTAAACTAACAATATAAAGACTTTCATTTTAAGTAAGGCAGACCTACTGGCTTCGCCAAAGGGTCAGAAGTCCAAAATAGAAAATGTAGGCCTATAATTACCCTTATCAGGCAACCAATACATAAACATATAAAAGCATACCAATTGGTTTTGCAATAAATAACCACAAAAAAACATCAACTATAATGCGATGTTTCCCGTGTGCATGACTATAATTAATAATAATTACTGTCACAAAACTATTTTTAAAAAAAGCATTTTTATTCACAGCAACCATAAAGATGTTGAGTCTTTTTTTACAATATCCAGGCCACAAAATGCAATAATAAAGACTCAATGGAGAAGCTACAATGCACTGTTTATAGAAAGGGGTATTTCCCTGTGCGCAAAGACAAAACCACTGCAGTATGCATTGAAATTAGCCGACACTCAAGAGATGTTCTTAGACTGGTTGGGTTTTTGAAGGACCCAAAGGTTACGTTCAGTCTCCTTCTGAAAAATAATTTGCCAGCATTTATAGATTGTCTGGTAGAGGAGAGTAGGGAAGTTTTATAAGCTCATTATCAACATTTAAGTTTGTACATTAAGTCATTTCCTGAAATGCCTTTGGCCAGACCATGATTGCCCACATTGGTTTGAAGAGCATTGCACCGGAGGAAGGCACTCTCTGAATACCACAGAGATATCAGTGAGGTCCGAGAGGCCAGGAAGCTCAAAAAATGCATCCTCAAGAGAAAAAAGGGATTTCTTTATAAAAGATACCACGCTCAGTTGGAAATGGGAGCTACACTGAATAATAGCAAAGGGTTTTGGGACACTGTCAATAAGCTCTGTCAGAGGGATGTCCTGGCAAATCTGCTTTTGGTTTATAATATCTCTGGGTCGGATTTGATTAAGCAGCTTGCCACTATTTACTCTGTAGTGGGGGTGAGACAAACAATGATATACTATGGCACCATCTCAAAAACTCTCCCCCCTTCAGACCTTATTATTGGAAGTGGAGGAAGCTATTAGACAGAGCTCAGGTTGTAAAGCTCCTGAGCCGGATGGGATACATATAGACCTTTTCAAGTGTAACATCGAACTTGAGGGTCCACTGCTTAAACATTTGTTTAATAACTACTTGTGTAGAAGATTCTGAGGTTGTGAGCAGTCTCAAATCTTTGCCCTAATGTTTAAAAAATGGGACTGTCAATCACCCAAATATTTTTGGATGATCTGTCTTACTGATAGCACTGTAAAGATTCTGGGGAGGTTAACCTTTAGTTGTTTAAGATCGTGGATTAGTCTCAATAAAATGTTGTCCTTGTTTAAGTATGGCATTCGTCCAGAGCTAGGCACTGTGGAATACAGCTAGAACCTACATTTGATTGTGGACAAGTATACCATTGTCAGGTGTTGCCCACTTTATGTGGCCTTTATGGATTTATCCACCACAATCCATTGTATAAACAGAACAAAGTTGTGGCTGATTATGATAGATCTGGGAGTGAAAGTAGCCCTGGTGAATTTTCTGCATATCCTGCATAACAGTTTAGTGCCCGAAGTACGCTGTGGCTGAGCAGGTGAATCTTCCGATATTTTTCCTTTAGCTAATGAAGTGCACCGGGGTTTATTTGGCACCTTTGCTATTCATTATCTATATTAATGAATTGAGTTCCATTTGTTTGTAGCTACAAGTGATGTACCAAAAAATGACTAACTCACTCGTCCAGGCATTATTCTATGCTGTTGATGCTTTTTTAATGGTAAGGAATCCAAGAGCTTGATGTACTTTGGTAGCGTCCTTTGTTTCCTTTATGGGTAGTTTAGATTTGACAACACATTTTGTGAAATCTCATATAATAGTGTTTGGCCCAAGGTTGGGACAAATGATGTCCCTGCTGATTAGTAATCATTCTCTGAGTTGTGTGCTGAACTTTAGCCTTCTTGGTGGTACATTTGATTCAGCAGGTTGTTGGATAAATGCCTCTCAAACTGAATTACGAAGCGCAGTAGGAGCTTTATTCAATCTCTCCTGAAAACAGGGGAAGGACTTATTTCCCCCTATATTAAGATTTATAACCTGCAGCGTGTTCTAACAGCTACGTATGTAGCAGGGGCCTGGGGATAACATAATGCCTCCCCTCTACAGGTCAGAAAAAAATGGATCTTCAGGCATCTTCTAAACCTCCTACCTACTAATTCACTTTTTATACTTCATTCAGAACTAAGTACCTCATTATGAGGCTGGCGGTCAGACCTCAGCAGCTGTTACGAGTTTGGCAGGCAGACCCGCCAACAGACCACCATCTCCACCAGGATCCCTGAACTCAGCGCCGCCCTGCTGATTGCAATCTTGTTCTCTGACAGACTTTCCATGGTGGTTTCCCCACCATGTAAAGGCTGGTGGTGAACAAATGTAGGAGGCTACAAGGGGGCCCTGTACTGCCTATGCTTATAGCATGGGCAGTGCTGAGGCCCCCCCTGCCCAGCACCCTCAGAATGCGCACTGTATTCTTTGTAGACAGTGTGCATTCGGGGGGTGCTGGTTGGCCCCCTCTGTTATATGAGATAGCATATAGCTTCTTTAAGAGACGTGAGTGATATCTCATAGCACTGTTCCTGCCAGTCTGACCTGCGGGAACATTGCATTTCAAGGTTTCCACCAGTCAGCCAGGTCAGGCCAGCAGAAACAATGTAATAGGGTTGGGGGACGCTACCGCCATGGTAGTGCCATCCTCCCTGCAGTCCCACATTGAGACTGCCAAACTTCTAATGAGCCCCTAAATCTGTTCAATGTTTCTGACATAATTAAGTTGGCTTTGATCTTGCTTTTGGTTAGCATGTTGTCAGATTCTGGGGCAAGTTTTCATAGGAAGTCTATTTTAGACAGTCTCAGCTCAGACAAGGTCCTTTCCATCCACTGGTTGAAATACATTTGTGAGTCTTTTACTGATATTGGTTCCCCAGGTAGTTTGCTACTTCAGTCACTTTAGGAAAATTTGATAAGAGGCTGATGAAGTTCCGTCATGCACATTTCTGTCTCACTCAAACACTGAAGAGGTGTTTAAATAATTTCTCTATTAGAAATTATTTTATGTTTTTAGCTTAAGGGGAGCCAGCATTTTATTTATCTTTGGAATTCTCAAAGTGGGAGAGATCACTTCTCTTCCATGTTGGGGCAGTTTACCTGCCTGTCCATGTGATGGATTGTCAGAAAAATCTTTGTTGTATTTTATTTTCTTCCGTAAATTTATGCTTTCTTAAATATATTTTACAACCTTCTGCTTTTCTGAAGTGCAAAGATGTCTTAGTGTATTTGCAGCAGTTACACAGCCCTGACGTGTTACAGTGTATGCTGCTTTAATAAAATGTCTGTAAGAAGTAGGAAGTCTATGGATGATTGACAAGAAGTTATCATATTATTGCCGCAATTTGATATCACCATTTTTTGGAGGTGTCCTTCCCTTCTATATATGCACTTTACTATAGAGGTTTTTACTACATGGGAGTGTGATTTGTTTTGGATCAGTGGGGATCTAGTATGTTCAAACCTTTAGTTGTAAATGTAATTGTAAGGATTTGGGTGTTCTATATTAAATGGCTGGGTAGCCTTATCATGCAGTACAAAGACAAATACCAACTTGGGTCCAGTTAGATACATTTATTTAAACTTAAGCTCAACCCGTGGGTAGCTTTGTCTGTGAGAAGTAAGGCTTGACAAAGGAATAATATGTAAATCATTTAACAGCGCCAAACAGTGGCAAACAAAAAATTAAAATGTCACGCAACAAAAAAGAAACAAGACACTCTTTTATAACAAATAGAGCTATTTTTATGAATTTTTAGAGACCTTAATCAATAAAATCCATGGTTCTGGAGATACAAATTTTAGAGGCAACAAATGACTTTTAAATCAACCGCATGCAAGCACTGGCCAACAAAAAGTTTGGAAAGTTTTGAAAAGTTTGAGTCAGTTTGACAACTGTGAACTGGGTTGGGTGCCAGAATAGACACTTTGGACAGCTACCTGGCAACCAGGGCATTTTTGAAGCAAGTTCCAAACAGTACAGAATGACTGACATAGGTGACAATGGATCCTGATGCTGAAGGATGCAGGATTAAAGATGCTCAAGGATGCTCCTGATGCTGTGCAGTCCAGACGGTTGAAGTTCGAATGAGACCTCTGTCCGGAGGTGAGTGGGGGCTGACTCTGCCCAAGGATCTCAGTATCCCACAATGTCCTCTCTTCAGTGTTACATGGGCTGCTGATGAAGACCTTGTGCTTTTGCAACACAGCGGTCATGGTGCAAATCTTTGGTGGAGGCTGATGTATGCCTTGGCTGACGAATCAAGTCACAACCAACAGTCACGGGTCCAGCAGGCACTGGTGCACCTTTTGGCTATCTCTGAATTATCCTTTGGGGTGCCCTGCATCTGGTAGTGGCAAAACATCTGTGGAAGCTACCAGGGATGCCACTTGGGCTCTTCCAGCTCTAATCTCCCCAATGACATTCTGGGAATCCAGCCAACGAAACCTTGAAGTCTCTACTTAAGGCTGGGGTTAGGAATAAACTTTTCCCAAAGCCAGGCATGCAGAACTGGGTCCAAACTCCGCCAGCCCAAAATGCAGCAGGTGCAGTCACTCTGGCATCACAGCCTCTCTTAGTATGCTTTCCATAGGGGCAAAGTGGTTTTCGTTTCCTCCTTCAAAGTCCAGCAAGTACTGAAACCTTAGTGCCAAGTGTGCACATTATATCCCAGCAAGGTGCCTGAGGAGACAACATGGTCACTAACCAATGAGCTAGTTGGTCCCCTCCTTTCTTGTGACACAGTTCCTGTGATGTGTGGCATCTGGGTATCCCAGAGTGCAATTTTCTTGCCACAACCAAAATGGCAGAATCCCTACTTTACTATAAGGACCTTGGTAGCCCACCCCCAGAAGTGTGGCTACCATGAGGCTACACACCCCTGGAAAACCGATTTGTGAACTGGTTTTCACTCCTCTGTCCCTGGCTCTAATCTGTTTGCAGGAAACAAAAGGTATCCTTTCAGGAAGTATTGTTACAGCGGCCCCTCAAAAGCTGGTTCACAGTTGAAGCTCCCCTTTTGGGTTCACACCCCGGGCAGGCATCCTGTGGGAAGAAGTTACACCTTCCAGTGAGGCAACAGCTTTTGTTCCTGGCCAGGGGGGCATTGAAACGTCTCCCCAGGTGGGCAGAAAACTGTCTGGGGATAGTGCCTTTGTGAGGCCACAGGGTTTGCTGAGGCACAGAGTGGCAACTTCATAAAAGTGACTTATCTTGAAAAGTGACCTTAATTTTCACTTTGCCGTAGAGTTGCATTTAATGCTACAATTAACTTGATACCTTATATGACCCACTTTGGTAGTCTCTGACAAAAGTTAGCAGGGTTGGGATGCCACCCAGTAACTCTATTAGCCAATGGGGCTGCCAACGTTACCCACAGCAAAAACGACAATTTGTAAGTGTTGCTGCTAAGAATTATTTTGTAACATATTTCTTACCTAACGAAATACAGTCTCCTGCCATAGGACTCTATAGGCCTTCCTTTGGGGAGAATTATACATAATATTAATTGATAGGTTTAAATGCCAAAGTCTAACTTGCAGAGCAACCACTGTCCTTCCATTCTGCCATAGCAGGCTGGGGGACGTTTTGTATCTTATTCTATGAAGGGTGGCACAAACAGTGCTGCAGCCCTGAGTGGACACTCTGTCTTACATGCCCTGGGTACCATTTACTAGGGTGTTATAGGTAATCCAGGCCTTGCCAATTGGGTGTATCCAATTCAACATGCAATTTGTATGGGTTTAAAGGACTGTCACAGAGGTCTGGTTAACATCCCTCAGTGCACTCTCAGAGTTGAAAACCAGCAGCTAATAGTCCAATTGGGGGCCAACAGTGGAGGGAAACCTGCAAAAAGCCTGTTTCCTTACAGTATTCTATTTTTATATTATAAAATGTATTGTGTTCTTTTATGGTTTTTCTGCAAAAATGAATAAAAATATGCTGAACTGAGCTAAACTGTACTGGGAACTGATAACGGGATATGATCAGGTGAAGTATTCATAAAATATAAGGAGTGAAATTTATTATTGCCTTCCTAGAGCAAAAATTAAAATAATGCATAAAAGCAAACTTGATGTATGCCAAACCTTTATAGAGGCAATATTTAATATTGACAATAATAAGTTGGACTAAGAGAAAATAATTAAGTAAGACTGACAGATGCCTTGTGAAAAATAGTATTTTTGCACAAATCAGCAAACAGGATTTACCATATTGATAGATTCTGCCTCACAACTACAAATCAGACGGTTGTCACAGCTCACATAGATGAGAAGATGCTTTTTGGGAGCATGTGCAGGAAAGGGAGGAAGGGTTAAGGATGGATACTAGACGCTGCATGCCAGATTAATTCATTTGTTTGCAATGCAATTCAGAAACCAAATGGCTGTGCATCGTTGTGCAAGGGGAATAATGGCAAAGAGAAAGATTTATGAAGATTGGCCTGCTGCTCCTGACTCGTGCTCTAAAAAGGTTGCCTTGTGCGATACACTGTGTTGCCTCATGGTGCATGGGTGAATGCGTGCTGTCTAGTATAGGTTTTGTTCTGGCAGCACACCATTCTGGTACAACTTCCAATGCTTAGAGAAACTCAAAAGGACTCCACACACTGTATGTGTGCTGTGCGCTTAAAAACACATACCATGTGTGGATTTGTTGAGACAGCACATTTCCATTTATTAACACGTGCTTCAAACAGTCATTATCTTTTGACACAAAGGGGGATATTTACAAACATTTTGCCCTGCATTAGCATCACAACATGACGCTAACCAGTACAAAGTGTTTTTTTCATAATTTACTCTCCATTGCAAAGCTTGTTTTGCAAAGGAAAGTACCCTATGAGTAACTCAAAGCCATGCAAAGCACTGCTTGACATTGATTATCAACAAGGTGGCGTTACATAGGTGGTACATAGGTGCTCCCATGCAACAACCCATGCATGTTCATGCAGAACCCTATCTACAAACAATAGTAGGCAGGGTTTTGCACCAAAAGTTAATGCTATTTGAAAGCAGGCTTAAAAGGAGAAATCTTTTCACTTCTCCTTTCCTTTCTGACTTTGTATACGTGCTGCAATATGCAGGACACAAACAAAGTAGGAAAAGTTACAAAGGGTGCCTAAGCATAATATTTTGTACTGGAAGGATACCCTTCCAGTACAAAACCCATTCTAGACTCATTCACACACCCTTGCACTATGGCACAAAGGTGAGTGTGTGGTGCAAAGCAGCTGAAATCAGCACCAATACTGTGGGGATGCCATATCTCGGTAGATATGACACTCTCCTGTTCCCTTCTTGTCATGCAGCACAGCATTTTTGGCTGCTGCATTGCATTCTGTGCATCTTCTGTAAATCTGGGCCAAAGTCTGGTCATACTATCTTCATTAATCAGACTTTTCATCAAAACCTTTGGGTGTTTGTGCCAATCTACCAAATGTAATGCCCATGTAGCGCCCCCTAACACAATGTGGCACAAAACAACCAAAGAACCTTTATGCTTAGAAGAAAACACCCTTCCAGTGTAAAGCCTTAGGAAATCAGGGCCAAAATGTTTAAGAATTAAGGGTTTCTATACAGATGAGATGGGTTAAATAGCCATTAATGAATAAAAGGTAGGGAAAACATCAGGTGTTAGTGACACTAAGGCACAATCATAACACTCGTTAGTTGATAAAAGAAATATAGAGGACAACAAAAATTAAAGAAACTAGCAACGATTAAGTTTTAACACAGACTATCAGAGGTTTGAGTTGTAAGCAGACAAGGCTAACAATACATATATATATATATGTATATATATATATATATATATATATATATATATATATATATATATATATATGTAGAAAAGAGCTGAACAAGAGTAAATGTAATAATTGACTAAAAATCTGCACTTAAAATTAGTTATCTGTCTTTATGTAGCAATCTTGCTGAGGGATTTTAATATCCTGATAACTATGGCATTAGATGTAGCATCTAATTGGACCTGTAATCATCTAATTAGGGCTAGGAATACCATTTTGTCTTTGAATTTGAAGAACATGAGAGAACTTCATGCCAATTTAAATGGTAAACATTAGAGCAGGAAAATGTAAACACCATTAGATAAAGACTATGGGCAAGATTTACAAGAAACTGGTGCATCAGTACTGATGTGCCAGTTTGCTTACACCGTCTTGGCCCCACCTAACTACACCATGTGTGCGCTATATTTATAATGCAACGCACCATGATGGTCTTTATGTCAATAGCGTCACAATTCTTGACACTATTGTGGTGTTTTGCTCCATTGGCGTCAAAAATGTTGACGCTAGTGGAGCAAAGTGAAAGGAGGCCCCTAGGCTATTATGGGTGCATTTACTGTCCTATAGGAGGAGCAATTACCACGTCTGCCTAAGGCGCAGTCTGGTTGAAACTACAGCCTATCAGCTTGTCGTTCTTACTCATTTGGAACTGTCTCCATCCTCATTTTTGGTTACCTAAAACCCCAAGCTCCTTTCACGCCTCTCCTTTTTGTAAGCAACGGAACTGGTAACGTCTTGGTTAGTCATTTACGTCACGAGGCCAAGTCAGTGATTACAGTGAATTTACCTACGCCCGCATTGTGTTGCATACCTGTGTGCCCCTGTGGTCCTCGGGGCTGCTGTTCCTTCTGCTGGCCTCCACGTCTCCCCCCCGCCGGCGCCTGACATCGCGACCGCTGTGTGGGGGGAGCGTTTGACGGGACAGGACGGGACTACATCACCCAGGTCCCCTTGCACCCCGGAAGCGGAGCCAACGCATTTTGCGCGCCCGAAGGCGCTATTAAACTGATCCTGCCCCTGGTTGAGCGGGACCACTCCGGGCTAAGCCCGGGTAAAGGGCGGGCCGTTGTGTGGTTGTTTGGGGGCCGGAAGGGGTCGGGTTGGGCCAATTCGCTAAGCTGTTAATTGCTTCTATTTAATCTGATAGCGCTTTAGTAAGCTGTATACTTGGGCTCTATTTAATTGAGTTACTGTGTCTTCTGGGTCATATACACTTGTTGTTCTGTGTTACTGCTGATATACGTAGGTGCCCTATACTTTGTTACGATTTAAAAGCTCTGTGTAGGGCAGGGCTACAAAACTAGACAGTCCATCGAGTATTTTATCAATACTAGTAGTGGTTGTTATATACGTGAGGGTGGTGTAGAATGGCTAAAAATATTTCCACCCTGGATAATTACTTGGTTAAAATGGTGAGCAAGATAAACATTGATAGAAGGAAATCCTTAGGGAAGGAGTCCACCTCAGAAATGTTTTCTTCTGTAGACGATGGTAGCGGTTCTATTATGGTGGATCCTCTTAATATTGAAGCTTCCCCTTTGGAAAACTCAGCCATTTTACCCTTAGTTTTAGAACCACCAATTCAAGACCCATTGGAGCCCCCGAGTGAGTCTGTATTGTCTCACTCTCCTCTTAAGAGAGCTGTTAGAAAATGCAGAGAAACGCAAATTAAGCGGGGGAACATACATCCTAAACCAACGATAGAATATGGTCATAGAAGTAATGTAGCTAATGACGAAATTACAATTAATAAGGACGATGAGAATTGTGATCTCTTGGGTCACATCGCTAAGCTTTTTGAGGAAAAACTAGTCCATATGACTAAACCTCTTATGGAAAAAATTGAATTGTTATCTACGGAGGTATCTAGGTTGGGTGGTCTTTTAGATAAGATGTGTAAGGAACAGACTATGAAACAGTCTGAGCTACCCGTCCAATTCGGTAACTCTGCACAATTGGTTGTAGCACAGAGGCCATGTATGGTGGATAGTACCTCTCATATGAAAGCAGCTGCATCTAATATTGCGAGGTACACAACTCCCGTGAACAGACCAAATCATATTAATCTTCCACCTGATTGTGAACCATATGTCATAGTCCTTTCGAATGTTCCTCCCTTAGACCCAACAGCAACAAATTTCCGAGAGGAATCACATGATACTCTCAAACGGAAATCAGTTGCTTGGTTAAACAAAAATTGTGGTTTCCCCCCACATCTATCCGATCATATACTGTCTACTAGACGGGTACCATGGATCGGTAACGTGAGGAAAAAATGTAAGGGGGATTGTGTAATTGTTAATTTTAGGCACCCTCAACATGTTGCGACTGTTCTTCTTAGAGCAGCTTCTTTGGATGTAGAGGAGTCTGACGTGGGTGTGCACCCCCTGGGTTATTTTTATAGACATTTAGCCAGTACATCAGAATATTCTAAAAAACTCAGACTCTTGACTAATAGAAGTAACACAAATTTCTATACTCCAATTGAAAATAGATTTTCGGTACTGAGTACTTTGGATGAAAATGATTGACTCCCACGAGCAGGGGAATTTATCACAGAAATGTTAGTATATACCCAGACGTGGGAACAAAAACAGAGTATAGAATATTTAGAACCGAAACTTATAGTACCTTCGAGCCCCAGAAATTCATGGACAGTTAAATTGGCAAACAGCGTTAAATCCCCTTATTCTATTTTGAGTGAGGTAATCAGTTTGGGCGTACCTGATAAGTGCCTCACAGTGACTAGGGAGGGTAATGACGTTAGTAAAGACTATAATCAAGACAAAGAGTTAAATCCTTTAGTTGAACTAGAGGATGTTACAGAAAAAGACAACTTACCTATAGTAT